>NC_134806.1:36920023-36965023 GCF_046742065.1 Oratosquilla oratoria
TCTCTCTCTCTCTCTCTCTCTCTCTCTCTCTCTCTCTCTCTCTCTCTCTCTCTCTCTCTCTCTCTCTCTCTCTCTCTCTCTCTCTCCTCTCCCATTTTATAAGAGCAAGAGAAAGAAACATAGGGACCTAACCTAGCCTTTGGTTTGAAAGGGAAAAAAAAATCGGCATAACTTTTATAAGGGCACCATTTGGAAAGTGTTAAATGAAGTGATGTTTCTGCAACGGGCCTTGTGTCGTAAGGAAATCGTAGCTTGAAGATACAGATCCTGTATTTCACCGAAGATAACCAACATTTTTTATCCTTCAAGAGAGATCAATGGTGCAAAGCAGAAACCGGATTTTTTTCTTTTTTAACATTGGGCTGGAAATATAAAAGAGCCACGTGACTCTGGCCCGTAGGGGTGTCATTCAATAATATATATTAGAAAAAAAAAAGACTCCTCTGGAACCTCATCGTCATTAGTCAGGCGGGCAGCTGCGAGATCATTTTCAAAAACCGTATTCATCGAAAACTCGTGATTCATTATTCCAATTTATAACTCCACTTGATCACCGCTTGTAGCCGTGACGGGGTCTCTGTCTATCTCTCTCTCTCTCTCTCTCTCTCTCTCTCTCTCTCTCTCTCTCTCTCTCTCTCTCTCTCTCTCTCTCTCTCTCTCTCTCTCTCTCTCTCTCTCTCTCTCTCTCTCTCTCTCTCTCTCTCTCTCTCTCTCTCTCTCTCTCTCTCTCTCTCTCTCTCTCTCTCTCTCTTCTTTCTGTATATCTGTCACAGTTTCTGTGCGTGTGTATGTGTATGTGTGAGAGAGAGAGAGAGAGAGATCCCCCTCGGTCTTAGATCACGTGTTGACTTGTGATTGACAGCTCTTAGCCTCTCGGATGAAAGCTACGGCTAATGCTGCGACCTTACACGTGTGTGTGACCTATTTCCTCATTCCTTTCTTTACTTCTCATTCCTTAATCTCTTTCTTTCACTTCGTTATTGCATTCCTTTAATTCGGCCCTAGATTTTTTTTTTTTTTTTTTTACGCCATTCTCTGTCATTCTTCCGCGCAGAATCCCCCGCAATTCCTGCGCATTCTTTTCTTCTTCATCTTTCCCCTTTTCGCTCCTGTTACCCAATTTCTGTCCCTCTCCCACGTACCCATCCTTTTTTCTTTCGAGGACGGAACGTTCTTTTTTTTTCCAAAGTGGCTGACTGAATTATTTCATTCCTTTTGTACGGATATTTCATCTAGAATATATTTCATTGTTCCCTCCCATCTTCCTGTCATCCTAATCTTCATCATTTTGATCATCATCCTCATCTTCATTCTCCTGTTCCTCCTCCTCTTCCCCTCCTCCTCCCCTCCTCCTCCCTCTCCTTCTCCTTATCATCTTCATCCTCCTTTTCTACATCATCATCACCATCACCACCACCACCTCTTCCTCCGCTCCCTCTTCCTCCGCTCCCTCTTCCTCTTCTTCTTCCTCCTCCGCTCCCTCTTCCTTCTCACCCTGTTCCTCACACCCTCCCCCATCCTACTCTTTCGTTTGGTTTTCCTCCACCTTTTCCTCCAGTCATATTAATTAGTTCATTGCCTTCAATATGTGGTCCCTTCCCTTTGTACTACCCTGTCTTTATATCTTCGATGGTCATTTGATTACTTTCCATCGCTTCGTTTTTCATTTCTTTGTTCCTTCTTCCTCTGTCCTGAGTCATTATCAGTAATAGATAGCATAAATTTCAAGTTGATATCGAATTCCTTTATGTTTATTTGATTTATGAGCTTTGGTAATTCTTCAGTGATGTTTTTTAAGGACGTGTACTTATTCTATTTTTTGTTTTCATTTTGTTTTGTTTTTAATTTTGTTTATTTCTCTTATTTGTCATTTGATCATTTTTATTCTGTTTTGTTTCTATGTTGTATTATATTATTCTACAGTATTTTGTTGTATTTTTCTTTATTTTATTTATTCTATTTAGTTTTATTTAATTCCCAGGCACATCATAAGATAAGCAGAACCATTGTCTCTTCTTTCAATGAAAGTCTTCAAACGGCTTCACAAAGGTTTCCCAGGTCTTTGTCGTTTGAAAATTCTTAGATTCTATGGTAATCCTTTTATGACTTTTTCGGTCGCTGTGTCTGCGGTGGACGCAGTCATCGGTTGGTGCAGTCTTCCTGTCTTTTTCTTCTCTGGAAGGGAAGGTCTTTGCTGGAAAGGAGTTTCATGATCATGAGCCATGGTTTTGCACATGCAGAGGAATTTTTTTTATTGCTTATTTATTTCTCTGAATTTCATTTCCTTGTTTCGCCTACCATGTGGTGGGGGGAAAAGAATGCTGCCACCAAGTATTCCCACTTGGATCGTAAGAGGCGAGAAAAAACGGGACGGGGAATGGGACCAGGCATCCTTCTCCCTGTAGCCCCACAGGGGAAATATCTAAAAAAAATAAAGGCATAAGAGGGTCTAGGAGTTTTCCAACCAGCCCCCAAGGTTTGGATCTTTTATTGTGCGTAGATGTGGTACAGGTGAGAGTAAAAGGGAAGAGATAGGTACTATGTTTGTGAGAAGAAAGGTGGATGTGTTGGCTTTGAGTGAAACTAAGATGAGAGGGAAGGGCGAGTGTGAGTTTGGGAGTGTAGTTGTAAGGTTCTCGGGAGTGAAGAGAGGGAGAGTGAGAGAAGGGGCGGATATACTAGTAAGTGAAGAGATAGGTAAACTAGTAGAGTGGAAGGAGGTTTCTTCAAGGTTAATGTGTTTGGAAATAAATTAAAAGAGGAAGAGAAGGCGAATCAAGTAGAGAAGAAAATGTAAAAAGTGCAGATGGAGAGATGATAATGGAAAAGAAGGCAGTAAGAGGAAGATGGGCAGAGTATTTTAGGGAGTTGCTAAATGTGAAGGAGGATAGGGAGGGAAAGATAGTTGCAGTGGGAAGTGCTAAGAAAATGACCGTGATGAGTGAGGAAAATGGAGGAGAAATAAGGAAGGATGAAGTAAAGGCAGTTGTTAAGATGATGAGAGCAGGTAAGGCACCTGGTGTGGATGGACGCCATGTAGAATGTCTAAAAAAAGGAGGTACAGTGATGGTGGACTGGCTGGTGAGGTTATTTAATGTTTGTTTAAGAGAGGGTAGAGTGCTGGAGGACTGGAGGAGTGCCTGTATAGTTCCACTCTACAAGGGAAAAGGGGATAAGTGTGAGTGTAGTAGTTTCAGAGGGATTAGCTTGTTAAGTGTGGTTAGGAAGGCTTATGGGAGGATCTTGATTGAGAGGATGAGGAGAGGAACAGAGAGAGTAATTGGTGAGGAACAGTGTGGACTTAGGACAGGTAGAGGTTGCGTAGATCAGATTTTTGTGGTAAGACAGATATTTGAGAAAGCTATGGGAAAAGGTAAGGATGTTTTTGGGGCTTTATGGATCTGGAAAAGGCTTATTACAGGGTAGACAGGAAGGCACTGTGGGAGGTTATGCAGATATACGGGATAGGAGGAAAGCTTTTAGGAGCTGTCAGGAGTTTTTATGAGAGTAGTAGAGCATACGTCAGGATTAGAAACGGAGAGAGTGGTTCGAGGTAAAGGTGGGACTTCGTCAGGGATGTGTTATGTCTCCCTGGCTGTTGAACTTATACATGGATGGGGTGGTGCGAGAGGTAAATGCAAGGGTGGTGGGTCAGGGATTGGAGATGGTTAAAGAAAATGGAGAAAAGTGGGAGGTGAGCCAGCTGTTGTTTGCGGACGACACTGCGCTTGTAGCAGGATCAGAGGAGGGGTTGAGGAAGTTAGTGACACAGTTTGGGAGAGTGTGTGAAAGAAGAAAGTTGAAGATAAATGTTGGTAAAAGTAAGGTGATGAGATGTACAAGAGGAGAAAGTGGCAGCAGACTGGAAGTGAGCATTAAGGGAGAGCGACTGGAGGAAGTGGATAGTTTTAGATACTTGGGTGTGAATGTGGTAGGAAAGGGAGGAGTGGAGGTGGAGGTAGAATGTAGATTGAGAGAAGCGAGTAAATGCCTTGGTGGATTAAAAAATGTAATGAGGAATGGACATTTGGTAATGGATGCTAAAAGGAGATTGTATGAAGGAGTGATTGTGCCAACAGCACTGTATGGGGCAGAAACATGGAACATAAGAGAGGAAGAGAGGAGTTTGAATGTATTTGAGATGAGGTGTCTGAGATGTATGATGGGGGTTACTAGGTTGGATAGAGTGAGAAATTAGATGAAAAAGAGAACAGGGGTGGTAAGGGAGTTGGGAGATAGGGTGGATGAAAGAGTATTGGGATGGTTTGGAGACATGGAAAGAATGAGTAAAGAAAAACTAGTAAAAGAGGTATGGAAGGCAGATGTGGAAGGAGTGAACATGAGGGGGCGTCCTAGGATGAGATGGATGGATGGGGTGAAAGGGGCTTTGGGGAAGAGGGGAATGTCTGCTGAGGAAGGACGGGAGAGGACAGAAGACGGGGGTGAATGGAAAATGGTTATATATGGATGATGATGTGATGCATGAGGTGGAATGGATGGGGGAATGGGGGATGAGATAGTATGTATGAGAAAAAATTGACGCAGCCCGAAGGGATTTCTCCTCGTCCTCTCCTTTTCTGCATGAGGGGACGGAGAGAGGGGGGGTCGCCAATTTAATGAAGTGGCCTTGCTGTGGATGTGCTGTGTCCTGAGTCACTGCTTCTGACCCAGGGCAGTGGACAAGGTGCAGGGATGACCCGTCATCCAGTAGGTGCCAAGGGTAGAGGGTGGAGGGGAATGGAGTGTGTTGGGGATGGAATGGGTGGATATGGTTTTTATGCCTTTGTTTTTTGGCTACCTCCCTTGTAAGGGGGAAAAAGCCTTTGGTATATGTATGTATGTGTATGTGTTTTATTTATTAATGTGTTCATTTATTTTGAATTAGTTGTTTTCGTTTTGTCGTTTGCTGGAACATCCACATGTACATGCATGTAGACTATGAACGCATCCTTGCATACACGCACACACGAACGCATGCTTGCATGACAGCACGCTCGCACGCGCACCAGGCATACACCATACATGAATGCGTGCACACGCAAGCATGACTGCACGCACACCACACACACACCATATATACCACATACACTATATACACGTAATATACACAAAACACACACACACACACACACACACACACACACACACACACACACACACACACACACACACACACACACACACACACACACATTGATACGTACATATGAATACATGCCCTTCGTTTCTAGAGCCTTCATTGTTTCTCTCCATCCTCATTGTCTTTTATAGCGTCTTAACATATGTTTTCATACTGGCTGACATGGAGAACACCCTTGTTTTACTATCATTCTATTCCATCGAAGTGATTTGACTGCTGATAGTGAAGTTCGGGGACTTGGTAGCGAAGTGGAAGGGGTGGTACTGAAGTGTAGGGCCGGTACCGAAGTTTCAACTAAAGTACTGGGGATGATGACAGACTTGTAGCGACATGGAGGACACGTATATTGGATAAGATACACAACGAGGGGAGACGATAGGGAGCTCTGGACTTGGGAAATGTGTTGGTGGGGCTAGCATTGGTGGAATGTGTGGGCGTGGGGTGAATACGGGTGTGGTGTTAAGGGAGAGATATGGCGAAAAAAGCATAACGTGTGGAAACGGTGGGAATGAAAAGAAAATTAAGATTAGTCTTTGTCCTTGTTAGTAATGGCCAGCGCTTCTATCCTTAAAGACGTTATCTCACCGAAGAACTGGAGTCAAAAAGATGATACAGAAGGGATTTAAACAGGGCAGAACGGAGGGATTGTAGAAGATAAGAGTAATTACGGTACCTTTGTTTTGTGATCGGAGATTCTTCCGAAATCATGTATGAACGCTGTGCTACACTGGTCCGTAGGGGTGTCACTGATGATGATGAATACCTCATTGAACTCTCTAAAATCTATATTGTATAAACCTTATGAAGCCAATACCCCGTAAAAGCTAGTCAGGAGAAAACACGTAAAGTACGTTGTTATTGTGTAAGAGTAATTAGTCATAATAATGTACATTTGAGGTTCCACAGACAGGATAAAAAAAAAACAAAAACAAAAAAACACCCAACCATAGCCAGAATAGAATATATAAAGGGCGTCACTGCAGTAAAAGAGGTACCTGGAGCAAAACAAATGAATTCTATGGGTCATTAAACACGGAGTTAGCGTAGTTGTGGTATGCAGGACAAACAAGGGGAGATGGACCGTGAAGCCGAGCGAAGGTGAAAGAAAGGCAGACAGACAGATAATAATGGGATATTGCACGAAGGAGACCAAGTCAGCGCAGACAATGGGGCCCTCTGCAGGAGACCGGGATCGAGGCCAGGGCTGACATGACTGAGATAAGGGGCTCGGCGACGGGGACGGGGGTGGGGGTGGGGGGATGTCAGCAAATTGGGGTCCTGCGTTCTGTGTGTCTGGTGGGTCTGGGTAAAGCCAGAACAGAAGCCGATCGGGCTTGGAGGGATTTCCTACCCACTATGCACACAAGTGCACATATGCACACAAGTGCACATACGCACACACGCATGCACATACATGGATATGCACAAATGTGCACTCGTAAACACGAACACATGCACATGCAGATACACATGCACATACACATATGCACATAATCACACATGCATCTACCCATGCTTACACCCAAACGTACAAAGTATACACATATATTCACAAGCGCATCGATACACACACACACACACACACACACACACACACACACACACACACACACACACACACACACACACACACATATATATATATATATATATATATAATATATATATATATATATATATATTATATACAGTATATATATATATATATATATATATATATATATATATATATATATATATATATATATATATATATACTTGCACACACGCATGCCAAGATAAAAACCTGACAGAATGTAATTGCCTTGCTGTGTCTAGGATATTTAAAGTAGGGGTGGTGGCATGAAGTAGATTAGCCCCCCCCATCCCCCAGAATGAAATCGCCAAGCGTCATTTGGAATCAAAACCCTAGAGTGAAACACGGGGTTAGATTTACGTGTACATCTCAGGAGTTCCATCCCTAACTGAATAAAATTATCAGACATTGGCCAGGAAAGAAGATATAAAGACACGGACATAAACGTATGTCTTTCAGTGGAGTTCTCGGGGCTTTGGAATGGGACAGACGTAAAGACTGAGAGGATGGGGGGAAGGGGGAGTGACTGGGGGGTTTGAGGGTGACGACAGATGGAGATGTTTGCAACCCAGGGAATAAGGTTCGATAGGGCCGAGCCAAACCATGGCCACTTCGGTAAAAATGATGGCGACGCTCTGCTGCATTTTCCCTCCCAAATCTTTTGCTCTTGCATCGCGTTCTCAGTCTCTGCCTGCATGCGTGCGTGTTTGTGTATTTAAGTTTATGCACCATGTCATGTCTTTGCGTATATGTGTTTATCATACACACACACATATATATATGTATATGTATATATATATATGTATATGTATATATATATATGTATATATATATATTTATATATATATATGTATATATATGTATATATATATATATTTATATATATATGTATATATATATATATATTTATATTTATATGTATATGTATTTATATATGTATATATATATATATATATTTATATATATATGTATATATATATATATATATGTGTGTGTGTGTGTGTGTGTGTGTGTGTGTGTGTGTGTGTGTGTGTGTGTGTGTGTGTGTGTGTGGTGTGTGTATTTTTGTATACTTGCATGTGTATATCTTGATAACCTTTACTGTCTCCATATACGTTTCCCCTGCTGTTGCTGAATTTATATTTTTCAGCCGCGTGTGCGAGTGGCTTGTACCAATTTTTCACTGATGGCATTCGATTTCTTTTATCTTGTGCGTTGGCTCCCTCGTTCCGTTTTCTGTCGGCGTAGTTGCCGTAATCAAAAACGGGAAACGGGTTGGTCACTTTAACCCTTAGGGTTTCTCTCCCCTGAATAAAACTATCTGACGGCAAAATAAGTTATGAGGAGGCATGGCCCAGTGAAAGATATATGAAATGAAAATTGTGGTTTTAATCAAAACAAATAAATTGTATCATAGGGTTGGAGATATTTTGAGAATATTTTAGGAAACTTCTGTACTTCCAGAAATGGAATTACTGATAAAAGTCCATAGTTTCGAAAAACAAGTCTGATTTGCTTAGCTGCCATACAATTCGATTATATCGCTGTTACTTTATAAACAATACTCGTTCGATCACCTTCTAATTGGTGGAAATCTGTAGATTCCAGATAATGTATCTAAATTATCTCTCTTTTGCTCTATCTATATATACGGTATATGTGTATATATATATATATATATACGGTATATGTGTATATATATATATATATATATATATATATATACACATACACATATTGTTCTTCCTTTCCATGACAGTACAGTGAGACTCCCCCGTGTTCTTAGTGAATTTAATATCAATATCGTGTTTAAGAACTCTACCATCCAATATCTCCTTATCAAAAATTCCCTTGGACATTCTGCAGGATGTGTATACAGTATTCCTTACAAGAACTGAAGTTCCTATTACATTGGTCAAACTGGCAACGAACTGAAATTTAGGTTGAGCCAGCACAAATATAGTTTTAGAACTGGCCACGAATCAATTGGGCTTTTTGCTCACTTGAGACACCAACCACTCCATTGATAGGGACCATGCCCAAGAACTTGTTTCTTGTCGTTCCTCATTAAGAAGAGACATTGATTTTAGTTTGATTAAAAAGACATGATGAAAATCTTAAGTATAGCCTTATGCAAACTAGGTAACTTTATTATCAACAAGATAGTGGAACAATGATGTGAAACTTCCCCATAAAGGTTTCTTGTGACCAGTTATCATTTTCGTTATATGTTTACTATCTTTTATACCATTGTTCACTTTTTTATATACTAATATTTTATGATTTTGTTTTTTTTGGAATTCCGCTATAAGGGTTTCTTGTGACCAATTGTCACTTTCGTCATTTGTTTATCTATTTAAGGCATGCGATGTAGTGCACATTTATTGTGACATCCCCTGTCTTCCTCTTGTTACTATATATATATATATATATATGCCATCATATATTGTATGTCATTGTACTCTAAAGATGTCTTGATAGACGAAAACGTTCAGTATTCCATTCTTTGATTTCTTTGTGGTTTCTGCAAATATCCTTACGCGTTTTTTATGATTATTGATGCATATATATATATATATATATATATATATATATATATATATATATATATATATATTATATATATATATATATATATATACATATATATATATAAAGTGTATGTACATTATGTGTGTATGTGTTTGAAAAACTATGGCCGAGATGCTTAGAGGCTATTCGAGGAAACTTGGTGGAGAGCGAGTTTCGTAGAAAAGGTTAGACAACGTAAGTCCCCAGACTTGAAAAAGTCCATCTACATGACCATTTCGTAAAACCGAATCCCTACACACACGCGCGCGCGCACACACACACACAAAGTATATTATATATATATATATATACATATATATATACATATATATATATATGTATGATTTTTATGGCCGTCTCGCAGAGGACTCGAACCTTCCGCTCTGAGGCCAAGAGGCTTCCGAGACGGCGCCTTATACCACCTAGCAACCAGCTCGGCTATAAAAATTAACTGATTGATGTCGCTGTTGACTAGCGAATTTCTCTCTCTCTCTCTCTCTCTCTCTCTCTCTCTCTCTCTCTCTCTCTCTCTCTCTCTCTCTCTCCTCCTCACACACACACACACACACACACACACACATATATATATGTATATATATGTAATGCGCATACATACGCACACATGCATATGTGAGTACACAATGGACCATGGTGCTGAATGAATATCGAATTCGAAAGGATCATTACCTCCTGAAACTCGCGGATCTATTTTTGGTTACTGACCTGGTCGCCCGCGCCCCTCCGCCCATCCGGGCTGCATACATTCCAGTCAACCCAAGAAAGAACGCGGCCGGGGAAGACGGGGCCACCGATCCCGATCTCTGCCGTCGTGAGGAAACGACCTATAGCTGGCTAGCTGGCCAGACTGGGACGTGAGTCTGGGTGTTTGGAAGAAGAGAAGGAAGGGAAGGGGAGCAGGGGGAGGGGGTTGTGTTGGTGGAGGAGGTGGTGAGGGAGGATTAGGAAATGCAGGAGGAGGAGGAGGAGGAGGAAGAGGAGGACGAGGACTAAGAGGGGAGAAAGAAAATGGAGGAAAGAGAAGAGGAGGAGGAGTACCTGTACATTCATTTTTTTTTCTTCTTCTTTTTCTTTTTCCTCGTCTTCCTCGTCTTCTTCATCTTCTTGTTCTTCTAATTCTTATTCTTCTTATTCTTATTCTTCTCCCCGCTGCGTCTGAGGGGGTGTTGCATAAGCCACACGCATGCACATGCACATACACACACGCGCACACACACACGCACGCACACACATGCACACACACACACACACACACACACACACACACGCACACACACACACACACACACACACACACACACACACACACACACACACACACACACACACACACACACACACACACACACACACACACACACACACACACACACACACACACACACATATACACACACATATGCACACGTATGCACACACACACGCGCACACAGACACACACGCGCGCACAGACACACACACCGAGCCACACACACACACACACACACACACACACACACACACACACACACACACACACACACACACACACACACACACACACACACGTTAGATGAGAAAGTGGTGTGTGCAAAAACAATACATGAATTTAAAAATAGTTTAGACAAAATGAGATATGAAGACGGGACACCACGAGCATAGCTCCCCTTCCCGTAAAACACAACTAATTAATACAACTAGGTAAATACACACACACACACACAATCACGTACGCACGCCGATAAAAGAACGTACAAATGCTTTCTCATGCTAAATCCTCTCCCGTCCTCGTATACACATTTGTGCATTTTTCAGTTCACGTGTACATACATTACGTTTTCATCTACAGGTTTTAGGAGATATGGCCTAAGACTGAATTGTACCGTTTTGTACATGAGTGTATTTATGTGGGATTAGGTGCGTGTTTATTCTTGTTTATGTGTATATAATTGCGTGTTTGGGTGAGTGTTTAGGGGTGTTTAGGTGAATGTTTAATGTGCATGTTTATGCACATGTTTAGGCGAGTATTTACGTGCGTGTTTAGGTGCGAGGATACATGTGTATTAGGTATGTCTTTAGGTGCTTGTTTAAGGTGCGTGTTTACGCGCGTATCTAGGTCGGTGTTAACGTGCGTGTTTACCCCATATTTGTATTTAGGCGAAATAGTTTTTATTATATTCCCGAGACCCCTTCCAGGAAGATCCCCCACGCTCCGCTGAGCTTCCCGGCATTGTACGAGGAAGGAATCATTCCATTGCTTAGCCTAATAAGCGTCGAGATGTCTTTGTGCGCGACCACGGCGCGGAGGAAATGTTGCTCGCCGAGGCACGCGGCACCAGGAAGGTGGAGGTGAGGGGAAATTAGAATAGATTAAACAACAGCATCCCGTATTGGATAACGCAGAGGAATGCCGGAGTTCCGACAAGGATTGTATTATGTGCTTCGAGGGGTGAAGCTTCAATGAGAAGGGGTTAGGAAGTATACTGAAGGTGATTTATAGGCTTTGTGGTGTTCTTACTAGCGCCTCTATACTTGGTGATAAATCCCGTATTGTGGAATGTAAAGGAATACTGGAGTTGTAACAAGGATTGTAATATGTGCTTAGGAGGGATGAAGCATTGATAAAAGATGTTTTGGAAGTGTCGTAAATATGACTTGTTGGTTTTGTGAGGTTGTGGGGTTGTTATGGTCCGGCGTGAAATGCATTTTAGAAATTGTTCCACCTTCTCTAGATGCCGTCAAAAGATTTTAGTTAGTTGAGAACCCCTTTCCCCCCTCTATCCGTAGCGAAAGGGTTAAAACCGCCCTTTGTGATTCTACTTTCAAGGGAGATCAGTGAGAGAGTTGACCGTTACCGGATAACGCAGGGTCGCGGGTATTCTATCAGGAGAAACCGAGGCAACTAAAGAAGATCAGATATAAGACCAATGCCTGCCAGTAGTGGTCTATGAGAGGGACGTTGGAGAGAATCATCTCCCCGCTGCCCATCCTCAGAATCCATCAGCACATTCTCTTCTGCCATGAAGTGTAACCTTGAGGGGCTGACATTCGATCTCAGTTTATCTTAGAATATTTTCCCATTTTTTCATGAGAACTGACAACCGGTGACTACTCTTTTTCTCTTTTTAGCCGATGAGTTTACGCCAAGGTTTCTAGACCAGTTAGACCAAAATTGGTCTAACCTTTTTCAGGGTTAGCTTTACCGCCTTAGTTGATTAAGATCCACTAGTGTATGAAAAAGTAAGTAAACAAGAATAAATAAAGAGATAAGTAAACTAAAATATAAAGAAATAGATGGGCGCGAAGCTGAAATATCTTAAGTAGATTAACTGAAAAAATGACAAATGAATGAATTATTTTGACGAATTGATTCTAAAATGGGCAAGTAGACAAAACAAACCTGGACTATGGTAGGAATATTTAAACGTTCCAAAACCGTTCCGTGCCATCTGGCCCACTATAAAACGTTTTTTGAATGGTCGATACATTTCCATAAGCGAGAGATGGAATTATATTACCTTAATTTAATCGTCAGTGGAATTAGATTTCATTGGTTTAACGATGAACTCTGATTTTTGTCAATCAGTGCACGGGTGCATGAGCGTTAGGTTTGTGTCTGTGGTAGTAGACATTCTCAAACTGAATAAAAGTGGTTTACATTAGGACGACTCTACCCCATGCTTTCGACATAACGAGGTTATCCCCCTAAGCTAATTAAAATCGTCAAACGTAGGTCAAAATCAAATTGAGCGCATCATTGATATATATATATATATATTTATATATATATATATATATATATATATATATATATATATATATATATATATATATATATTGTACAACACTGAATGGGTCCCAATGCACAGTGATACATTTTTATATATATATATATATGTATATATACTTACAAAAGTATCTGCTGTTGTGTATTGGTTAAAATGAAACTTATCTAAGTAGTAATAAAACCAAAGTACTGAACAAATTGATAAAACACTTTTTTCACAGTTCCGAAGTTGTCCGTCGTAAACACGTATCAGTTCTAAAGTTCGACGACAGCCTTGTGGTGCCCGTATCCGATAAGAGATGGCGCTTAAGAGCTGCATTTCTACCACGTTGCAAGTGTGACTGACAATAAGCATTGCACGGAAACGCTGCAGGAATTGAACCAGTCTCTTGTATTGCAACTTGTCGGCGAACTTTAGGATCCTACTGTACGGGAATATTAGCCTCTCTCCTTTCCTCCCACCCCCTTCCACACCCCCACCCTCGTCCTGCCACCCACTCACGCCCTCCCATCCTCCTCATCCTACCTGGTCTTCGCTACGCCCCCGCGCGCGCACTCCACCTGACCTTCACGCTTGGCTCAGCCCTCCAAGCCCCCGCGAGGCTGAGGACAGGTGGGGGCTTTGGCGGTGGCGGTGGTGGTGGCGGCGGTGATGGTGGCGTTAGTAGCGGTGGTGATGGTTGTAGTGAGGGTGGTAGGTGTGGTGGTATTGGTGGTTGTGATGTTGGCGCTGGTGTGGCGGTAGTATTATCGTGACGAAGGTGGAAATGAGGTGACAGCGGTGGTACTCGTAATGGTGATCTAGGAGGTCAAAGTGATGATGGTGATAGTAATAAACGCAATGACGATGCTGGTAATGGTAATAGTAATGGTAATATAATTGAAAAATGTAATAGGCAAAAGAAAAAATTGGGGTCAAATGAGATAACCGTTAGACCAGTGATTGTTACTTGCCCACGCTACCCCAGTATATAGTGTAAATATGATTTGGATACACCTAGGCGACTCCTGGCGTAAGCTTCTCAACCCTTACATGAGCTAACGGGTGGAAATGCTAATTTGAATTGTCATGGTTTGACGTTGTCTTCGGGCTGTACTTTAAAGAATGAACACCTGGTTTTGGATCGCCTGGCTGCTCATTTGTTTGACTAGCTATTGCGTAACATTGACTGAATGATGGTTATCAGTCAGAAGTGATGATAAAGTGAAGTAACACACGTTTGTCATTTACTGACACTTTTTTATTTTTCCTTTCTGCCTGCGCCTCTGTCCTTGGAGACATCTCGCGCCTTGCTGATTTTTTTTTTATTTTTTTTTTATTTTTTTTTATGAACCAGTTTACCAGCGCTTCTATGTTTGAGGATAATCTTGCACCGTGTAGACAATCTCGCGACCTGCAGAAAAGAGGTTATAGCGCTGCTCATAATAAAGATGTTCGTGTATACGTGTGTGACGGCAAGAAGATCCATCGTGACCTTGAAGACTCGTTGGCCGGCTGGTGCCGCTTCCTCGGCTACTCTTGTTTTTGTTGCTACCGTACGACCCAGATTATCTCGCTTCTCGATCTCTCCACCTCTCTTTCTCTCTCGCTCTCTTTCTCACACACTATCGCTTCGGCGATATCAGTGATGGAAAAGGTGTGGGGGAAAAGCAGGAAAGTGATGATAAAGACAATATGAACGGTGAACAAAGAGTAGAGGAGAGAAATTAAGATAATGAACAAGGAAAGTGGGAGACTAAGAGAGTCCACTGACTTTCTGCGAAGAGAAGTTCGTAGGGGTAAAGTGGAATCGGCAGGCAAGAGGGATGGAGACAAAGGCCATGTCTAAAGCAACGAAGTGAAAGTTCATTAAGACTTGAGTAATCAGTAGAAGAGGATAATGTTCTGACGTGTAGGATGGAGTTTCAGAAGCAGCTTGGTGGATGAAAGCGGAAGTGAGCGAACTCGAGAGGGAAAGGACGAAACAAATTGAAAAATGGGGGGAAAGGAAATGGGAACAGGGGAGAGGCTGTGCCGAACATGTGATGACAGGCGTAGGAGGCGGCTTCGTTCAGAGCAAGTGATAGTCATCAAGGAGTTCGGTGGTACAGACACTGTATTTCCTCCTTTCGTCGACAGTAACCAGCGCTTCTCTCCTTTGAGGTACTTTCACGCCGAAGAGGCGGAGTCATACACGTGATAAAAGAAAGGTAATAGAAAAGGTGGACAGTAGAAATAAAGAATAAAAGTCTCCAATCATAGAAGAATGATGCGTGACTCGGGTCCGTAAGGGTGTTACTAAAGCCCGTAAAGCATTGGTTGGATGATACTCTTAGTAATGATTACGCTCTTATCTAAGACAAAAGGTTACAATGACAAAACTTGTGGACAGAAGACATTTTGGTCCATAAAGAGATCGAGTGAATAATGAAATAATAGAAAATGGATAAATAATGAGTAGATAATAAATAAACACACAGTAAGGGTAAAAACACAACCAAACAAAATAGCCAATTATACATAATTGGAGACTAGAGGGTCAATGTTTGCATGGAAACGGTGCTAACGACAGTGCCAAGTGTAGTGCCAAGGAAAACAGTGTGTGATTTTTCAATTGGCTGTATTTATCTAATCAGGGAGTTAATGGTAGTGGAGAGCGTGAGAATGTTTGGGAGAGCGTGAGAATGAGCGAGAGAGAATAAATGAATGAGGGAGCGAAAGTGAACGAGGGGGCGAGAAAGTGAACCAGGGAGCGAGAAAGTGAACGAGGGAACGAGTGTGTGGACGTCGAGGGAGGAGTGGCAGTGTGGATGACGAGTGGGGTTGTAGTAGCCAAAGAATGAACGAAACCGGTGGGAGTTGGGGGTAGAAGAGACGAAAGAGACGAAAGAGAGATCGAGATGGACAAGAGTAAGCAAGGGAACTAGAATAAACGAGAGAGCGAGAGTAAGCAAGTGAGGGACGTAAGATAATTCTCGTGAGTTGGAAGAGTCCGTATAAGATGGATTTGAATGCTGTTATTCTTGGCGAATTGCCGAGGACACAAAGGGGGTCACGGGGAAGTCTGTGGCGATGCCGTCATTGTCATGCATGCCGGGGGAGTTGCTTTGTTGTCTGGCTAAAGGAAGGAATAAGACCCGGCGATTCTTGATACGCTGGTGAGGATGGAGCGAGAATGAGTCAACGAGAGAGTGAGCACGAGTGTGAGAGTGAACAAAAGAGAGAGAGAGAACGAGAGAACTAAATCGCAGGCATTTTACAAAGTTTTAACATGACTGCTTCAGTCGTAACTAGCAGACACCTAGTGTATTCTGTGTATTCTCTTTAAACACTACTACTACTACCACCACCACTACCATCACTACCATCACTACCATCATCACCACAAGCACCACCACCTACCACTTCTTCTAAACAAGGTCAGCTAACGCTTGTCTGAATAGATTCTTAAGAACTTTACCATGCCTAAGGAAGGCGAGGCGGTAATACAGTGGTAATATTTCACGGTTGAGGCATTGTGACAAGCCGGATAAGGTGGGCGAAGAAGACACGGATGAAGGTCCGATTTTCATTCCTGACTAGTCTTACTCTGTTGTTTCTTCAAAGGAATGCAAATTTTGGGCCTCGTCCTATGTCTCTGTCAGCCGACTTCCTCAGTATCTTATTCATCTGGGAAGCCTTTTGAGCTCAGATGTACAATATAACCCCATTGATATGTTGAGCTGTGATATTTTCATTGACGCTAGGCGATTTTATTCATGTGAAGGATCAGGCTACCCTGTATGGGATATTGACTGTAATTCAAAGTAAGTCAGTGTTATTGGGATTCTAGTGAAACCTCTACTGACCAGAGTCACTGAGCATTCTTTTATAAGTGAAGGTTGTTCTAAAAAACAAAAAAACAAAAATCGCTACTCTACCACCTCTGACTCCACCTCAACGGTGCGATGTTGTCACTGAAGATAGAAGCGTTGGTGTAAACGCGTGTCTTGTGTATTCCAATAAAACACCTCGTGCCTCTTTTTCTTAACCATATTTGGCACTTAGAATGCACAATGTAGATATTCCAGGAATCTACACTCACCTGGTCTGAGTCTTTATGCAGTTTAAATGCTGACCTCAGCTTCCGGAGAGGAGAGTTAGGAGTTAAACAATTTCCAGGGTTTTCTATATTACAAATGGAAGGTTTAAACATATATGCAATATCATAATATGGTTAGATATATGATGTGGTTATTTCTTGTGATTTAATTTGTGTTCAGGTTTATTTGGGGATGTGGTGTATATGCGCGCTTGGAAATACATTCTTACTATCACACACTGATCATGTGATGTTCAGCCTTAGAGCGTGTGTGCGTTATAATGTAGTTTTCTATGGGTAATGTTGTAATATGTGAGGTTATAGGTAATGGTTACAGTTAGGACAATACTCCAGAGACAGCCTACCCCTCTTTCGTTGAACAGAATCGTCTCATATTAGCCTGCAGCTCGTCACCAAAGTCACTACTCCATCAGAGTCTTGACTTAAGCTGAATGAAATCGTCTGGTGGTAGCTAGAATAATGTGAGGTTTTTAGCACAGGGGTTGATTGAGATTGTGGCTATCCCGATTGGGCGTTTCTCATCGACTTAGATTTCTTCTTCTTTTTCTTCTTTTTATTTTTCTTCTTTTGATTTTTCATCTTTTCTTCTTTTTCTTCTTTCTTTTCTTCTTTTTCTTCTTTTTATTTTCTTCTTTTATTCTTTTTCGTCCTTTTTTATTTTTCTTCTTTTCTTTTCTTTTTTTCTTCTTCCTCAGCCGAAAAAGTCTGCACTGAGGAAGAGATGCATGAAGTGGAATGGTTGATCCCTGGAAACTATGCTCGATCAAACTAGGTTAGGCTAAGTATGGTCATGAATGTCGGTAAAATATTGATGATAACATACAGAAATATTAAAGTTGTTTCGTTGTCTTGACTTTAGAACATCTATATGAAAGCAAGAGACCCCCTCCCACCCACAAAAAAGTACATTGCGGATGGCATGCACCATATGGTGGGCGTAGTTGCCCTAAGGTACTCAGCCACGATCGTGGCTCAGTTCCAGGATAACCGATAGCGTGTGAAGAAGCCGTGGGTTACGAACATAGAAGAGATGATATATGATAGTTCTATCGAACCAGTGACCAGTTAGGTGGAAAACCGCATTCAACACATGAGCATCATAGTGTCTGAAGACATGAACGAGAATACTGTTGTCGGTGACGGCCTCTCCGCCGCCTTCGTCAGTAGACAAACACTTTGTTGGTTTGTCTTCTGCAGATAAAGGCATCGAGTCTGTCTTTGAGAACAATATTCTCGCTCATGACTTCAGACACGACGATGCTCGTCTGGACGGGGCTGATTCCATCCAGAAGAGACCAGGTACCGCTCTTTGTTCTTATGAGGCGAGATCGAAGCCCAACGTGTCTTAGTGACGCACGAGAGGAAGTTTCGGGAAGAAACGTATAGAGAGTAGATACCTAGGTAAGAGCATGTAATATAGGAAGCTCTTAGAAATGTAAAAAAATCCAGCGAAAGAAGATTGGGTAGTATGCGTCCTGTTACGGGCATTTTGTGGTTTTATTTTATTATTAATTATTAATTTTATTAGTTATTTTTATTCACTTATTAAATTATTTGTTCATTTATTTTTAATTTGCTGCTCTTTGAAATATTATACAAACAGAAGGCCATTGATTGCTGCTCTTAAGAAATATTATACAAACAGAAGGGCATTGATTTTATAATAAAGCCGGATTGAAGTAGGCCAAAAATTAAAATGAGCGAATGTATTAAAATGTCAAAGAGTATTGCTTAAATGTGTATTACACTAAATGTTAAAACTCTAAATATTGCATGTGACCATTTACTGACCACTTGTCTGTGAGTACTACTTCTGCCTACTTTCGTATTACACTCACGCCCTTACTTTTTTTTTTTTGTGTGTGTGTGTGTGTGAGAAATAGTTGGTCAGATATTGATGGATGACGAATGAGAAATGGTGTCTGGGATGAGGGTGAAGAGAAGAGGAACGTCAAGAATGCAGAATAGGGAGAGTGAGGGTGGAAAAGGAGAAGGGTGAAAAGAAAAGTGAGTGTGGGAGGGAGAAGAAAGGTGGGATGAGGGCAAAAGGGTGAGGAGGGGGGAAGGAAGAAAGAGAATGAGAGGGAGGGAGAGGGAGGATGGGGTGGAAAAGAGAGCATAGGTGAGGAGTAGAGAGAGTTGATCGTAAGGAGGGATTGTGTGGGTGGGAGAGGAAATGGGAGAGGGAGGGCGAGTGAGTGGGAAAGGAAGAATGTGGTAGGGAGTGTATGGGTAGAAGAAGAAGATAGATGGGAGAGGGAGAGGGTGGGGGGAGGAGAAGGCAGGGGTGGGAGGAAACGGGGCAAGGGAGGGAGGACGAGAGAGGTGGGGAGAGAAGATAGGAGGGAGAGGATTGGAGGATGGGCTGACAGGAGAGGAATGGTGTGAGGTGGAGAAGCAGGGAATGTGGGGGCGAGGAGGAGATGCCGGTGGGATTGAGGAACGCAGTTGGTAGCGGGTGGTTCTGGCAGACACCCGGATGGAATGATAAGAGCGGGTGGGTGGATGGGTGGAATGTGCACGGATGGTTGAGAGTTGGAGAGAAGTGTTGGTTGGATGCCTAGCAGGGATGAACAAGGCTACAGCATGTCAAACGGCCTTGACACGTTCTGTATTGACATCCTGTATTGACTCTGTACTCCTCTTGTCCATTTCTACAAGTCTTCACCGGTAGAATTCCTACACTATCTGTAGTACTTCAACAATGCGGTTTGTTGCATGATGTTGATCGTGTGAGGGTCATTCGAGATAAATCTCTCTACTACTGAGACATCACATGAACTGAATGGAATCGTCTGTCGTTAGCCTGAATAAAGTTGTGACGTAGGCACACCACCCGAGAAGGATTATCTTGGTCTCTTTGGGGAACTCTTCTACAACAGAGAAGAATCCCATGGCGTTATTTTGAATGAAACTCGTGGAGTAGGATACGGGGCTGTCTTCAAAAGGGTCAAATAGGATGGTCAGTCCCTTGACAACAGTGACCACAACAGGATTTATTAAGCATGTCATCTTGTCCAAGGGGGGTTAACCTCGGGCTATAGGAGTGGAGAGAGGGATGATTGTTGTTGTTATGGGCTGTAGTTTACCAGCGCTTCTATCCATGTGGGCAATCTCGTGCCGCTGTCGTGCGATATGTTCCATGTGTTGGTGTAGTTAGTTAAGGGTATTTATAGTTTAGTTACCAGTCCTGATTTTGAGAGAGGGAAGGAGGGATGAAGCACAAGGATACAGGGTTCGATTATGAGCATGAGAATGTAATACTAAAGGCAAAGGGGATATTGACATCTTATAAGTTGGGGGACAGAAGGGGGCTTCCTTCTCCTGAATGAAATCCCTTGGGATTAGTGGGAATGAAAAAGCGAAACAGAAAACGGTTGATTGAAATAGACTCTACTCTCCCTGAGAGGGGTATAGACCAGCTGAATGGAATATCCAAGTGACACTGAAAAAACTCACAAGGGCCATGCAAAAGGGTTAGACTGGGTCCTGATGAAAAAAATATATACAAAAAATCCATACTGCACCGAAAACCAGTCGCCTTTACATGAATGCCAAACGACTTCATTCAGTGTTAGATAACCCTCAAAAGGTCAAGAATCTGCATTATAAAAGCAAAGTACTTGGTAATAAGAGATGCCTGAGGCACTGCAGCCTGGGGACTGAATAGCGGTCGAGAACGGCATTGAGGGAAGATCGGTTGGGGTGGTTGGAGTGTGAACATGGTGCAATAGGGCTGGTCAGCTTCAGAGAGGGGCGGATGTAAGGGCAATGGGTGAATGGGAGAGGACAGTAGGTCTCGCTACGTTGAATAGGGAAGAGGGAGTGTCTGATGATGCCTTGAAGTTTGAACGTGTTTGTGCGCACATGGATGTATGTTTACATAATGGTAGGTTTATGTGCTAAGGCGTATGGGTTTACTTGTGTTTGTTTTGGTTTCAATGGTTAACTGTTTTTATAGTGCTAGAATGCACCCTTTCGCTGTCCAGATGGATAGAATTGTCTTAGGGCAGCGAGATTAAAAGGAAAAGGACTGTCCAGTACGGGAGGGGGTTGAGGCAATCACGCGCACACACGCACACACACACACACACACACACACACACACACACACACACACACACACACACATATATATATATATATATATATATATACACATATATATATGATTGAGTCAAAGCAGTGAAGATTTGATGTGTGACACTTTGTGTTCTTAATGCGCCCCCCACCCCCTCTCCCTCCCCCCGTCAACGGGCCTGAGTCCAAGCAGAGTTACAATATCTCAAAGCTTCTCTCGTAATTGCGCGACACTTCTTTTTTATTGCACCCTGTAATTGTTCAATTGCGTCGGATTGTGGCGTGAACTTTATGTCCAAAGTACCTCCAATAAGAAAAGTCAAGTGGTGGTAAATCTGGTGAGCGCGAAGAGGACTTTTGGCAATGGCTCTTCGTCCGAGTCATTTGTTCCGAAAGTCACGTCGAGGCACTTCCTGATTTCGTTATGGAAGACGGATGGTTCCTCAGCTTTTCCGAAGTAAAATTCGTCTAGTTCGAGTTTGTACTTGAAAGGTATCTGGAATAATTGGTCTTCGAGGTATGTTCACGTAAATACATACATGTTTACATCATGCATGCATGCGAGCCTGTGAGCTACATGTCACTTGTATATTGCATCTAGCAGAACGCCATTCGATGTTAAGTTGATTGGATGTTACGGGGATGAAAAGGGCTAAGCTTATTGATATGTTTGATAACTACAAATTGTTTAGATGGAAGTGCTTTTGAATAAAAGGTCTTGGTCAGGATGTCGAAGAAGCAAAAATGTTCAAAAATTAAAGCGTTGGAAAAGAACGCACACCGTTGAGGGCAGAGTGTCTGTTCCCTGAGAGTGGTGCTCTTTGGATGAATTTGCAGTATTTGTGGGAAAGTGGCTAAGTGTAAGTCTTCACATACTTAAGGCAAGAAGAAGTGAAAAGGGACGTGTGTGACGGGCAACGGTGGATTTGGATTAAAGAAAAAATAAATCGAAGAATATTTAGCCAAGGTTGACAAGGTTCCAAGCCTCTTTTCTCGCGTCTTGCATCACTCCAGAGGATTGCGGAAAGCCGCTATGCAGATTTCTTTTTCGTAACTTTTTATTTTGTTTATTTTATTGAATATAGTTTATTTACTTGTTTATCCATTCATTTATTTTTTATGTATATATTATAATATATATATATATATATATATATATATATATATACATATATATATATAAGATCATTTCAGACAAATGAGAGTTTGCCCACCCCCATCCACATTCTCTCTCATATATATATATATATATATATATATATATTGTATATATATATATATATATATATATATATATATATATATATATATATGTGTGTGTGTGTGTGTGTGTGTGTGTGTGTGTGTATGTATGTATGTATGCATTTTTGCAGCCAAGGACCACGCTTTCATTTAATCATTTGTTTCAAGACATAAATCTTAACCACATGTGGAAGGTCTCAGGTTAAGGCTGAAACGTGACACTTAAACAACAAATCACAGTATTTAATGGCTTAATAAGTGAGATATGAGTTACCACCCGTTTACAAACATGAATTTTAACATCTGGTTTAGAGTTGTTGGTTAAGGTAGTTAAAGTTCAGAGGTGATAGTTATTTTTTTATTATTATTATTTTTATGTGAAGAGGCCACTAAAGGTAAGCTGGCTAAAGGCCATAAATATTTTAATTCAAATCAATCACTAAAGCTAAACTACGATCGTAATTAGAGAGAACACACACATAGTGAAAATAATTTAAAATAAAATTTGAGGATAATAGTATCGTGATGGATTGACCGTGGAGTATGATGTGGACCGACATGGACTCCTGTGTGGATCAAGATTGTGGAATTACTTGTGGAACGCTGCGGTGGAAGGAACGGGATCGCTGAAAGCTTGAGTGATTGTTGAAGTGGATTCAAGTGTCGCTCCGGTATAAACTTGGAACGATGTTATCAGAACCAAAAGAGATGGGACGAGTTTTTGAGTAGTTTTAAGTGGAGTTGTGAGACGAGTTTTTAAGTAAATAACAAGATTTTGAAAAAAAGAAGTTAAGATTGGATTCTTAATGTGTATAAAGTTTGGTTCAATTGTAAGTACAATAAATGGTGTATGCTTTGCAAATTTAAGAAAGATATTGGTCTGTGTCGTAAATTTAGAATATGAATGGATTCGATAGACCGTAATGAGCTGGTTTATATCGTATATATTCGAGCTCGTAAACTAGCATAGTTGTTAGTTAACTAGAGCATATCAGCTAAAGTAGTATTTAGTATCTAGGCTTCTCTTGGTGTAAATCCCCTAACTTGTCCGGACCGTTACTGTCTGTACACAAATGAGGTAAACAAGTGTTTTTAGTGGTGACGTCATTGTGTGGTGACGTCATGCTGAGGTGGAAAGTACAAATGGCTTATAACTCGCCGAGTTTTCAGATTTGAATCGTTTATGCTGATGCAGAGTGATTTTATTTAGATGAACAGATTTCTGATGATGAGGTGACTTAGACTGTGTTGATGTGTTAATGAGTTCTGTAAAGAGGGGGATCATAACACGCGGTGAGTGGAGTGAGTAGTGTAACTGAACAAGAAATGCCACAAAGGGCATCAATGAAAAAGAACCTACAGTGGTGGAAGGGTCACTGCAATAACGGGGACTCTAAAATTTGACCCATGGTATGTCAGACTTACGCAATTGATTCATATATTTCTATATACACAAGCTCGCTTAAGGTAAATAATTGCATTGATACAAAAATAACTAAAGATGTTGCATCATATATTTCTATATTTCTATGTACACTAGCTCCCTTTTATTGTAAACAGTTGTATACAACAACAACAACAACGAAAGATGATGCAGGTTTGGGTGTCTGCAAGAGTACATGTTGCAATGTTGACGTCTGATCTCGAGATGGCAACACTGTAGGCGGCCACACCTTTCCATTCAAAGCCCACCTGTGTTTTCGCTCAGGGACCGGTACCACCAGTGTGGCAACCCCCACCTCCCCGACTTGAGGGTGGGGGAGGAAGGGAGGAGAGGAGGATTGAAGTGAGGCGAGAGGAAGTGTTGGTAGAGGTCTCTGGGGAGTTGTAGGGGAAGGAGGAAGGGGAGGAGGAGGGGATGGTGGTGGTGGGGGAAGGTGGAGGAGGAGGTGGGGGGTAAGGAGGAGGAGGAGGAGTTGGTGGGGGAAGGAGGAAGAACAGGTGGTGGGGGAAGGAGGAGGAAGCGAAGATGATAAGTAGAAAAGTGGTGAGGGTGAGGTGTTGGTGTTGGGGGAGGAGTAGAAAGAGGAGGTCGAGTTAGAGGTAGATTTGGAGTAGGAAGAAGAAGAGGTGGAAGTGACATGCCAGGATGTACGCATGTGAACCGCATACCGAAGAAAAAAAAAACAAGAAAAAAAGAGGAAGATTAAAGAGGAGGATGGATGGAGAAGGTGGACAGGTGGTGATGAAGTCCGACGAAGCGAAGGTCGCGCGAGTGATTGGCGGAAATTTTGTCCGCCGATGCTCGGGGGTCGTTATTGAATATTGGCTTTTGTGTGACTTTTATCCACTCCCTATTATGAACCCTATCTCGCCTCCCGGATTTATTATATACATTTTTATTTACCTTTTTTATTACATTTTTTAAGTTAGTAAATACACAGCCAGCGAGGTGACAGAACAGGACCTCGACAACCCACGCGATTCTCGCCTCGGGAGAGGATGAGTTGTACTTGTCCGCGCGTGGGAGAGCGTGCGCAGGCACGTACGCACACATACGCATATGCATACACATGCACATATGAGTACATATACAAATACACACACGAGTACAAACACACACGCGTGCACGCACGCACACACACACACACACACACACACACACACACACACACACACACACACACACACACACACACACACACACATACGCATACACACACACATACGCATACACACACACACACGAGTCCAACACGTGATCCAAGACCATGGTGAATCACACAGATGCACACACATACACAAACGAACACACTTGTATAAAACACTGCATATAGAACATAATATATACACAATGCAACAGACACTGAAACATTACACTATACAAAACACATTACATACAGTACACGCACACACAAGACGCGCACACTGTACGTGTACACAGAATACATGTGCACAATACACAATACACTCACAATGCAAACGCTTATGGTGCACATGCAGTGCACACACGCGAAACGTACATGAACACACGCTTGTACATGCACATGCGTACACACACATACACACGGGCGCAGAGAAACTCATGCTCTCTGCCTTTTGCAAAGTCAGATGGTCGTGTCTCGCAGTTAAATCGCCTAAGAGCTGGTCATCAGGTGCTGAGCGTAAATGTAAATGCGTCATCGGGGACTTTTTTTTTTCCTCTCGTTCCCCCATGGCGCTTTAGTGACGTGTTTAACGAGACGGTAACTGTTGATGTATCATCTGTCAGTACCAGGGAAGTTATTGTTCTCAACATTTATCTGTTTATTTGTTTATTTATTTGTTTATTTTCGTGATCTTGGACATGAGGTGACGCTTTCTCCTCCTTACCCTCCCCACACCCATTGGTGGAGTAATAATCGGCTGTAAATGGCCAGAATAATGCTGTTTTTGAACTTAAGTTCATTGTGATGGATTTAAGTTCTTTTAGTATAGTGTGGCTGGAATTGTCGGAGTTGTCTAGTTTTTTATTGTATTATCCTCATTTGATTTGATTCTGTTTCATCGGTTGTGGTATACGTGCATGTGCACATAGACGCGTGCACTCACACGCACACACACACACACACACACACACACACACACACACACACACACACACACACACACACACACACACACACACACACACACACACACACACACATACGGACACATATACACGAACATCCGTGCATACAATAGTACACAAATATAAGAACGTACGCCTGAAGACGAGTGTTATTATATCTCTCTCTCTCTCTCTCTCTCTCTCTCTCTCTCTCTCTGTCTATATTTCCTCTCTCTCTCTCTCTCTCTCCCTCTCTCTCTCTCTCTCTCTCTCTCTCTCTCTCTCTCTCTCTCTCTCTCTCTCTCTCTCTCTCTCTCTCTCTCTCCCTCTCTCTCTCTCTCTCTCTCTCTCTCTCTCTCTCTCTCTCTCTCTCTCTCTCTCTCTCTCTCTCTCTCTCTCTCTCTCTCTCTCTCTCTCTCTCTCTCTCTCTCTCTCTCTCTCTCCCCCATCTCCCTCTTTTTTATTCCTCTTCTGCCCTTGACAACATCGCCTCACAGTCACCAATACAACATATTCTCGATATTAATGAAAAAAAGAAAAACAAATCCTCTCGCAATTGTTCCCCTGTCAAAGAAAAGACGAGTCATAATGAAATATGATAATCTGTAATGGACGGGGCATGTTCATCAACATCTTTATGCTCAGGTGCGATATATAGACCTTGTTCATGGGTTTGATGGTCTCGTTTAGGTTCACGAAGAGGTAAACAAAGTGATATTTTGAGCCTTATGCTATGGGGCCATAAGGGTGATCAAGAACTCTTACTGGATTCTGTTTCTGTGTTGGCGGATGAGTCACGCCTTAAAACCGGGAGAGACCTTATGTAGTCGTAGCTTAAGGGTCATGGTTGTGTGCTTCGTAAGTGAGGCAACACGTGTTTTTGAATGTGTAATCAAGAAAACTGCATCGTATGTCGTGCAGGGACGGGAGATACTAGTCTTTTGTTTATTTATTATTATTTTTTAGAAACTATTTTTATCTCGTATGTGCCCACGGGACCTCTCCCTTTCGCACACACCTAGCTGAATAAAATCAACTGGCGTCAGCTAGAATAACATTAGTAAAATGTACGTACACTAGAGACCCGTTGTGTTCACAACGATGCGTCTGTGCGTGTGTATGCGTGTATGCGTGTGTATGTATGTGTGCGTGTGCTTGTGTATATGTCTGTTTGCCAAGAAAGGGAAATTGAGTTCCTGTTTACGCCTCCGTTTGTTTACGGAACAACGGTGGGTCGTGCCTTGCTTCAGTCACTCCACCTCAGAATATTTACAAGTTTGCTTTTCTCGCGAATCTTGGAAGAGGCTCCCACGCCAGGCTCCATGTCCGCGCGCAAGCATGAATATAATTAGTATCCCAAAGACTCACTTTGTTTTATTGTATATATGTGTGTGTGTGTGTATGTGTATGTGTATATGTATATATATATATGTGTGTGTAAATGTATATATATATGTATATATATATGCATATGTATATATATCACAACTAACACCACAGTCGGACGAAAGAAAAATTTGAGTAAACAAAATTATATATTTCGATTGCTAATTGCAATCCTCATCAGTTGTCCGACTATGGTGTTAATGATATACAAATTTGTTACACCATTTCTCACCAGTAATATATATATATATATATATATATATATATATATATATATATATATATATATATATATTACATGTGTGTGTTTCATGAAATATTGTCTCATGCACTGAGTCATAGTGTGCATCATGTGGGTAATTGTAGTTCAATTTTATTTATTCGTTTATTTAATTTTACTATTGTTTATTTTTAGTCGTATCCAGTCCCCCCCCCCAAAAAAAAAGGAATGGGGAGGGTTTCCAAAGAATTTTTCATTCACACACATGCTTACTGTTGCCGCAAAACAAACTTTATCCGGCTCCTCTTTTTATATTTCGAAAAAAAAAGTAAATAGATAAAAAAAGAAGAAAAGTCACACTATATGGATGGTCTACCATGTTGGGTTTACCTCGCGCGCGCGCGCTTTGCAGGAGCTTGGTCTCTAACTTTACCTTTTTTCTCTTTTCTTTTCCAGGTAAGTAGGGAACACCTGCGCTGGTTGTGAGCAGAATACAAGACGAGCTCCATCGATGAGGGAGCTTTCCCACGCTTGGGTCTGTATGTATTTACTTTTATGTATTGATTGATTTATTCGTTTATCTATTTTTCCTCGAGGTTACATGTTATTATTGTTATTTATATTATTTTGTATGGAATGTAATAGACTTGTTAATAATGTAATGAGCGACCAAACAATTGATTGTTTTGAGAGAAGATCAGATAACCTTATTGATAGGGATGACAGATGGTAAAGGACATGGAACTGCCTACTGTAGGCCTTATGGCCTTTCGCAGTCTCTTCCATGTTTATGTCCTTCAGGCCGGCCACACACGTACAGTTTAAACTGACAGTTACAACTGTTCAGTTATAACTGTCAGTTGAAACTGCACGTGTGTGGGTATCTCAGTATCACTGAGATACCCACACACGTGCTGTTTCAACTGACAGTTATAACTGAACAGTTGTAACTGTCAGTTTGAACTGCACATGTGTGGACGGCCTAAGGGGTATTCTCTCGGCTGAATAAAATTACCTGGCGGTAGATAGAGTGGACGACTAAATTATTGTTAGTGAAACATACCGGAAGGAGCTCGCATAGAATTGGTCCAGAGATAGCTTTGTAATAGAATATTGATCGTAATTATCTTATTATAAATTTATACATCCTTTTTCATTACCCTTGGATCTCTAATTTATTAGACATTTCTTAGGTTGTATATTGAAAGAATCTTTTTCAAGAATATTGACAATTTTCATGGCTAAATCACCCAAATTTGTTAACATTAACTTTGGGAATAGAATAGTTTCGACATATTTACATATTGCCGTGTTTTTCGTGTTTGTTCATCTTGTCGGCAGGAGATTTGATTAATTTTCAAGATAATTCTCCCCCCTCCCCCTTACTTCAGGTTAAAGAGTGAGAAAAGTCTTGAATAATCCGATTTTTTTTTTCTTTGAATAGAAAGGGGAAAATGCTGGTGTCGTGCGTAAGCTATTTTGCTCCTTAACATCTAACGCTCTTAGAACCATACTTCCGTGCCGAGGAGGTGTGGCATTTACCCCTTTCTATTCTAGACGCCTTATATGCTATCGTTTGATGATGATTACAGAATATATTTTTTTACACTATGTACGATGTAAAGCATTTTATTGTATTGGAAAGATATATAGAATATCCGACAATCATGTTTTTATTAATTTTTATTTATTTATTCCTTTCTATTTTTTTCCCTTTGTACAGAGCATATACGGTTAATCGCATGTTGCTGCATAGAAAATATATACAATACTTAAACATTTTTTCTTTGTATAATTGTTGTTTTCCGGAAACATTCTATATTTTACCTAGAAAAGAGATATAAAGCTCCTTCAGCATAAGAATACAAGATGGCGAAATTATGAAGAGAGGGCGTAATTATTTTATTCATTTCTTTATCTAATTTCTAAATTCCTTATTTTCTTTATTTATCTATTTGGTTCCTAAAGAAATAAGGAAATCATCTTGGTAAATCATATCTCATTATTATTTGATCAATTGTTTGCTAATATTAGCTTAGCTGAACGCGAATGAATGATTGGAAACTTCATGGGAGACTACTACGGCGACATCACAAAACCCACATTCAATTACGATTCTCTCAAGTTTTCATAATCAAGAGAAAATAACAAACTCCGTACCACGATGTCAACCTGTATCTGTGAATAAACGTCAGTATTGCGATCCAGAGAATCGTGACGTGTTTCACAGAAATGCATTATTTCGTTCGTGACGCAACGAGATTCATGTTCTGGTCCTCAAGTTCAGCGCTGATTAATTATATATCAACGGTAGGTTTGCTATTGATGTCACGTTTGGGGTTAAATATAAGAACTGAACATTAAAATGAACATTAAAATGAAGGAGACTGCAACAGACCCTAAGGCCTACACTTGGCAGTTCCATGCCAATTGCAACCTATAATCGCTATCTATTAATTTATCTAACCTTCTCTTAAAAGCACTAATAGTTTCTCCCATTACTACATGTCTACTAAGTCTATTCTATTTGTTAACCACTCGACCGGTAAATCAGTTTTTGCCCATTTCCATTCGAAAAACAAACGCGCTATACGAGATCTTAAATCAAAACGAGTGTTGAAAAAATGAAGAACGTAAGTTTGAGTTAATCAAACTTGGAATGACCCATGAAGCTCGACAAAAGCTTGATCTTGGTATACTGTTTGTCTTTTCTCGGGAGCTTGCTTGTCGACTGCGACAAATAATGTATACGGTGCTTGTTCGTGTAAAGAATAGCTTGCGGAGAGAGAAGTAAGCATGGACGTGTGTATAGATCTCGTGTTTATTTGTATGTATGAATGAATGTGTGTACGTGCGTGTATGTGTTTCTGTGCGCATGTGCGCAGGCTCGTGTGTAGTGATTTGCTTGCGCGTTTGTGTGTGCGTGCACACACTCGTGAATTTGTAAGTATGTTTATATGTTCGTGTGTGTATGCTGTGTCACTGCATAGAGGAAATCTGGAGGCCATGGTTAGATTTAGGTCACCTGCAAAAATGGAACTCTTCGTTCTGGCATTCCGACTCGAAGGCACTAGACGAATAGGAATTGCCTATTGAGTCGAGGATAGCGTTGGTTGGAGTAACATGAGATGCAGGTCCGTGTACAGAACTCGGTCTGTGTCTTCAAGGTCCTTATTTACCCATAAACTTCACAAATGCGAAACTTGGACACAAACCAAGACAGCTCTTGTCCAGGTGCCACCCACGAAGTCGTCTCGAATGATGATGGCGTTTATTCCAGGGAATCCATTTAAAATGAAACCTATGTCGCAATGGGGGACAGTTTAGACCAACGGTTCTCAACCTTTTTACCCTTGCGTAACCATTAAAATAAATTTCATATCTCAAGGAACCCCTGCGCAAAAAAAAACAAAAAAAAAAAACATATACCATATAATTTTATTTTCATTGTAATAATACGTTAGAAATACTGGTTTAGACAGTAAAATCAACAAAGAGTCCCACAAAATGGTGTTCCTGCGAACTAACTTGTATCCGAAAAATGTGACCACGAGCTGTGAAGTCCAGGTTGTGGGCATTCATCGGGTGTATAGCTGGGAGCTTTCAACGTGTAGGTAACATTGGCTGAGGAAGAAGAATGAGTGACTGACACACACACACACACACACACACACACACACACACACACACACACACACACACACACACACACACACACACACACACACACACACACACACACACACACACACACACACACACACACACACACACACACACACACACACACTCACACTTACACTTACACTTACACTTACACTTACACTTACACTCACACTCACTTGCACACACACACTTGCACATACACACATACACACACTTGCACACACACACTCACTTACACACACACACTTGCACACACAAACGCTTGCACACACACACTTGCACACACACACACACACACACACACACACACACACACACACACACACACACACACTTGCACACTTGCACACACTTGCACACTTGCACACACACACACACTTGCACACTTGCACACTTGCACACACTATGAATGTGTGTGTGTGTCTCCCTTACAAATTGATCATATGAATTATTTTAAGAGTGGGAGCCAGTGAAAGGTACCTCCATAGAGTAGTCCTTCTAGACGGAGTTCAGATAGAATCATATCCCTACCGCCCGTCCTTGTACCCTCGCCCCTATCTGGAGGTGCAGCACCGATGAACTGGCAGTTGGTCTCTAAGCCGGGTTCAAGATCTCTGTCAACTTCGACCATGTACAAGAATAGATGAAAATCATTAATTGGTCTTTCCTGTGACATAGGAACGAATACAACACAAACAGTAGAATATTTCTGTATAGAGAGATCTGTAGTGTGATCACGGGGCCGTTGCCAGCCAATGTGGGGCTGCGAGTTTTAAGTTAGCGAATCCATAATGATGACGATGATAATGATAATTAAAATAGTATTGGTAATGATGATAATATAATAGTAATGATAATGATAACTGTAATGCTATTATTATTATTGTTGTTGTTTTTCTATCATTGATTTTTTTTTATTTCGTTTCATTTAATTTTATTTCGTTCACTTTATTTCTAATTGTTTTGTTTTGTTTTATCCAATTTCATTATTTTTATTGTGTTGCATTGTTTCTGTTTTATTCTAAACTCTTCCCTTCTATACCGTTTTGTTCTAACCTATTCTGTTCTGTTCTGTTCCACTCTATTCAGTATTGTTCTATTCTCTTCTGTTCCTGTCTATTTTTTGGGTGTTCTTTGCGGTCAGGAGGCTGGAATGTGGAAATGGAAGTGGCAGGGAAGAATGTGCGGCGGCGAGCTGTTGCGTGGGAAGCTGAATGATGCGGGGATCTGAAAGAGTCGCCGGTTTTAATTGACGAAGTGGGACTTGAATGGAATGGAAGATTTAGAGCCTTTTGAGGGAAAAGAGGAGGAGGAGGAGGAGGAGGGGCGAGGCAGAACGAAAGTAGGCTGCTCATTAATGAATGAAGTGAGGAGGGAGTGTGGATCCCACCACCAACACCACCCCACTCCCAAGCAATGAAAGATTTTTTCGGGTACCTTCCCCCCCCACCTCCCACTCTCTCTCTCTCTCTCTCTCTCTCTCTCTCTCTCTCTCTCTCTCTCTCTCTCTCTCTCTCTCTCTCTCTCTCTCTCTCTCTCTTCTCTCTCTCTCTCTCTCTCTCTCTCTCTCTCTCTCTCTCTCTCTCTCTCTCTCTCTCTCTCTCTCTCTCTCTCTCTCACTCTCTCTCTCTCTCTCTCTCTCTCTCTCTCTGTGTGTGTGTGTGTGTGTGTGTGTGTGTGTGTGTGTGTGTGTGTGTGTGTGTGTGTGTGTGTGTGTGTGTGTGTGTGTGTGTGTGTGTGTGTGTGTAGCTATATATCTATCTGTATCTCTATCTGTGTGTGTGTGTGTGTGTGTGTGTGTGTGTGTGTGTGTGTGTGTGTGTGTGTGTGTGTGTAGCTATATATCTATCTGTATCTCTGTGTATCTATATTTGTATCTATATATCCCTCTATCTCTCCTCCTCTCTCTCTACTTCTCCCTATCTCTTCCTCTCTTCCTCTCTCTTCTTCTTTCTCACTCTCTTCTTCTCTTTTCATCTCTTTTTCTTTCTCTTCCTCTCCCTCTTCCTCTCCCTCTTCCTCTCTCCCTTTCTTCTTCTTTCTTCCTTTCTTCCTTTTTCTTCCTCTTCATCTTTCTTCTTCACTTCCTCTCTTCCTCTTTTTCTCTCTTTTTTCTCTCTCTCTTACGCTCTTCCTCTCTCTTACTCCCTCTTTTACTCCCCCCTCTCTCTCCCTTTCTCTCTCTCACTCACTCTTTCACTCACTCTTTCTTTCCCCCTCACTCCTACCCCCTATTTTCCAATTACATTCCACTGAAACAAAATAATGTATGAAAATGGACCGCAGCTATTTTTGATAAAAACATACGTCACAAACCATGCATTCTTATGACGTTTAATTTGCATGTAGATGAAAATGGAATGCGTGTCTCCTGGCTTAATAAAACGAAAATAAGAAATAAATGTAATCCCGATGGACTCTGAATTTCTTTCAGGAACCTCTTTTGCAGTCCAGTACGCATGTGTGGTAAAGGGAGAGGGTTTGGAAAGTTAAGGTTGGTCGCGAAGTTTCTTCAAGAAATTTTCAGTTGTGAGACGTCGTCCCCATCCTCAACACTTCAAGTTAGAAAAAAGGGAAAAAAAAAAAAAAATGTGTGACCTTTTACGGCTCTGCTTTATTATTTATTTATTTATTTATTTATTCATTTATTTATTTTATTATATTAATTTTTTTACTCCTGTAAAATGTGATTGGTCAACTTGGCGCTCTACAGAAGCTCTTTGAGGTAGTCTGGCAGTGAAACTCCACCCCTTTTTTATACCCTTGATAATCCCCGTTTCGTTATCGATGGACATAATACCTTGTTTTCCGGGGGTAGAGGATAACTTAAGTAAGATAGCCTGGAAGGAGCCAGGAAGAAAATCTGTAAGCTAAGTCGGGTTTCAGTGTCACTTTATCGTAAACTGACCAGATTTGAACATATCAGTTGTATTCTAAAACGACTTATCAAAACCTGAATAGATAACACGATACAGATTATCAGCCTTATGCTGTCAGGGAATATGGGTTACAGTTATTGCTGTGTTTGATCTCGGGGCACCAACAATTTCCTTCAAGAATGCGACCCAACAAGAGATCACGGGGGAGATGGTGGGCGGGGTTTGAGGCAGCGTGGGAGGGGCTTAAGAAGACAAGGCTCTGATGACGTAAATGATCCAGGTGGGAAGAAAAGACGAAGGCGTGAAGGAATCTGTCGGGTCAATATCGGTTTGGCCTGATGAGGTGGCGATGGAGGACGCCTGGGGTGAGGAAGAGGAGGAGGAGGAGGAGGGGGAGGAGAAGAATGGAGGGATTTATTGGAGGTCGAGAGGAAGGTGAAAATTTATTACAGAACGGAGAAGTAGTGAGGTCGGTGGGTGAAGAGTGGATTGTGGGGACGAGGTTTTTGTAAGCGAGAGGGCGGCGAGGTCAGGTCAAGAAGGACCCAAGGAGAAATAAATCAATAATGACAGTTTCACATGAATAAAATCGTTTGATGTTAAAGATAAGTAAAAAAAATATATATAAGATATAATTTCACACCATTATAGTGCCCCATAGTTGAGCGAAGTCTGTATATGAGGCGATCCCAAAGCGAAAGTGTTAAGAAAGGAATTGTTATAGTATGCGTATTAATGCGTTGGTGGCGCATTCACTTAGTTGTGGGTTCGAATCCCGCACACTCCGATTCCCAAGAGTGATCGTTACCTGCCCTAACAGTCCAAGCGCAATGGGCAAAGGTGACGGCTTCGGCCGCAACTACGCGCCTCCTAGCGTAGGCTCCTCACCATCCTTATTCTTTGTTTCAGATGTTGAAGATTTAAGTTTGTTCCGCCATGGGCTCCTTTTGTATTTGTAAATAAATGTTAGGACGTAGAAATAACCTAGAAGTAGATAGCAACGATTTCTCCAAACACTTGGCTCTGTTCACACTGTCGGTTTCAACTGCGGCAATCCAATTACAGCGTAATTCGATGGAGGCGTTCACACTCAACCCCGGAGTTTTTCCTCGACTATGCGGTACCGACGTGTTTTCCACGCGGTTCACACCGCTAGTGTGAACAAAGGGCCTTAGTCATTGAATGGACTGAGCTTCCCACAGAAACCTTGTTATTTAGTATTTCGATGTTTTAAGATAAATGTAAACACAACAATATTTTAGTGTCTGCTGATTGGTTTATTTATGTTTATTAATACATTTAGTTATTTTATTCTATTACATATATATATGTTCACTCCCTCCACATCTGCCTTCCATAAAGGAGGTATGGAAGGCAGATGTGGAGGGAGTGAACATGAGGGGACGTCCTAGGATGAGGTGGATGGACGGGGTGAAGGGGGCTTTGGGGAAAAGGGGAATGTCTGTTGAGGAAGGACAGGAGAGGACAGAAGACAGGGGTGAATGGAGAATGGTTGTATATGGATGATGTGATGCATGAGGTGGAATGGGTGGGGGGATGGGGGGTGTGGTAGTATGTGTGAGCAAAATTTGACGCAGCGCGAAGGGATTTCTCCCCGTCTTCTCCTTTTATGCATGGGGGGGGGGACGGAGAGGGGGGGGTCGCCGATTTAATGAAGCGGCCTTGCTGTGGATGTGCTGTGTCTTGCGACACTGCTTCTGACCCAGGGCAGTGGACAAGGTGCAGGGATGACCCGTCATCCAGGAGGTGCTAAGATAAGAGGGAGGGTGGAGGGGTGTGGAGTGTATTCAGTGATGGAATGGGTGGGAATGATTTTATGCCTTTTCCTTTTTGGCTACCTCCCTTGTAAGGGGGAAAAAGCCTTGGTATATGTATATGTATGTATATATGTATGTATATATATATATATATGTATATATATATATATATATATATATAAATATATATATATGTATATATATATATGTATATATAAATATATATAAATATATATATATATATGTATATATAAATATATATAAATATATATAATATACTGTATATATATACATTTCATTATATTGCTATTATCATTATTATAACATACGATCTCGTTATGAACTAATAAATCTCTTATCATTGTACATCGTCATTGCAAACCATCGCATCTGATAACGAAAGCAGAGGCAGTAGCCGTCCTTCCGCGCGCGGTAGATGCATGACTCGGGCTGTGTAGTAGTAGTAGTAGGTCGACGTAGCGAGATTGGGTGAAACAAATACTCCACTTTTTTCGTCAGATTTCTTCCGGTGGATTTTTTTTCGACGGATTTTTTCCGACGGATTTTGCTTTTTTTCCCGTCGGATTTCTTTTTGCGGATTTCTTTCGGCTCTGGCCGCGGGGAATTCTCCTACGTCACTGCAGATATCGTCTGAGGTCTCGTTAGTCATGTGCTTTGTGGGAAGAAAGAGGTTATCCTCGTAATATGTGGGATTTATTCACTGCAGAAGAAATGTAAATTCCCGAGGTTAGGTGATGTTGTGTAGACTTCTGTTTTTGGTTGTATTTTGGTGACCGTTGTTTAGTTGTTTTTATTTGTGTTTTTTCTTGTATATTTATTTACTCTGGCAGTGTTTATCTATTTACTTTTTAATTTATTTTATTTTTATTTATTTTTAATTAATCTATTCATTCATATGTTTATTTACTTATTTATTGGGGGAAAGTATTCGAAATAGTGATTGTGAATACCATTCGAATACAGAGACTGCCTGTGTCTGTTGTCTGCCCTGACATCCGAGTACAAAAGGCCAAGGTGACACACTCGGTTGCTGCTCAACGTCTGCTCTCACAGGAACTTCACCTTAGTGACACCCCTACGGACCAGAATCATTTTCTAATCTTATTTTTTTATTTATTATTTTTTTTTCAAGAATGTTGATCACTTCCAACTTCTACTATCCTTCAATTTTACTATCTTCATTAACTTTCTCCTTTACTTCCTCCACGAATATTGATCAATATTATCCTCAAACCAGAAGTTCTAGTTATTTTAGACAAAATACCAAATATTCATTTTTTCCACTGCTTTATAGACATATAAAGGACAAATACACTTTTAAACCATGAACCTATTGCACCTAAAGAATTAGAATATTAATTTGTTTTCTTGATAACGCAGACTTGAAATACGATTTGAAACTTCTTTGAGACTGGAAATTATTGTAATTGAGATTTCAGAGGTGGAGGCTTCACAACTTTTCCACATTGAAGACAATTAGATAAAACTTTCCAGGATAACTGATTATTTAAGCCTTAGCCTCTTGGCAGAACATCACTCAGAAGGATTTCAGCTCAGGTGAACATAGAAATGAACTTGATAACATAATAGGCGACAGTCCTTTGTAACAGAGAAGTCTTGGAAACGCCATCAGAAGATTTTACCATTAGCCCCTGTTCATACTAGCGGTTTAAACCACGCGGAAACCGCGGCGGTACCACAGGAAAAAAACTTCGCGGTTGTGTGAACGCCCCCGACGTACATTGTAATTGAACCGCGGCTGTTGAAACCGCTAGTTTGAAGTTGTTGTTATGTGATACATCGAACATAACTATAATTCAACTCGAGTCTCCGAGGCCCTCTTCAAATGGATAAAACGACTTTGGCCATGTCGTTGCCCTCGAATCCTTCTTCTCGATGATGTCGTCCTTGGGCCTCGTTCTAAATAATACCTGACTGTTTCATTCAGCTAAGGGAGACCTCAACTACTATACCATATACCATACCGTACCGTAATATACTATACTATACTATACCATATATCAAACAATTCTATATCGTTACCATACCAAACCATAACACGTACTATATACCATACCATACCATACCATACCATACCATACAATGCCCTAGCATACCATGCTATACCATACCATACCATACCATACCATACCATACCATACCATATCCCGTATGGGGTAGCGACAGCATGTTTCCTGAAATTATATTTTAGGGATTTGAGTGACATCCCAACGGACCAGACGCACGCAACATTCTTTAATTATTAGAAACCAGTCTCTACTCGAAAGAGAAATGCTGATCACTTAATTTCTTATATATCTCCGTTCTGCTATCCTCCTTTCAATCTCTCTCATGTACCACTTCCTCAATGACTCCATGCTGCCATATTTTCCCCGAGGATGGAAGCGCTGGTTATTGATAAAGTGCCTTACAGACGCCTGTTAGGTGCCTGTGACTTAATGGTGCCTCGTTCAGCCTGATCAGTTTCACGAGCAAAGGATTTTGAAGCTATTAAAAAAGAATCGATTAGGTCCTTTAAGGATTTCACACTTCATCGGCTAAGAGCTTTTTAAGCTGAAAAGAATGGCTTGGCGTTAGCCAGAATAAAATCCTTCAAAGGGGGTTGATGAGGTCATTCTCTTGGATAGCAAAAGGGTCAGTGTGGACAATGGAAGGTCACTGGAGAAAAAAGGTTCCTTGCGTAAGTTACGCTACGTTACATAAAGTAAGGTTAGGTTACAATGACTTATGAATGAAACACTTAGAAGGGGTAGCTTTTTATTTTTATTTTTTCTTATTTTTGCTTTGTTCTGTTATTCGCTTTTATTTTTTACCGTTACGTTTTGATTTAATTTTTGTTATATTCACTTAATTTTATTTTTGTTTTTATTTTTTGTTTACTTTGATCATATTCTTTTATTTTTTTCTTGTTTTGTTTTACTACTCTTGTTGGCCCCGGATCATAGTGGATATGAAATATTAAAACCTGACCTGGAACCGAACGCCTCGGCAGACCCAAGATCGCTGACGGACAGACAAAGAAAAGTCGGAATGTTTCGGAAAGAATGCCGAGGAGGGGGGGAGGGGGAGGGGGGAGGGAGAGGTGGATGGGTAGGAGGAGGAGAAGGGAGATGAGGTGGGGAAAGAGGAGGGGTAGGAAGAGTAGGTAGAGGTGGATTAGTGGGACAGGGATAGGTGGATAGGGACAAGGAGAGGTAGGAGGAGGAGGTTTGGTGGAGTGGGAGGTGGGGTGGGAGGAGGGTAAAGGAAGGGAAGAGGAGGAGGAGAAGAAGGAGGCGGAGGAGGTGAGGATCCTTCATGGGAGAAAGGAAGGAAGAAGTTCGAAAATGGGCTTCTCTTGACGACGTCCTTATGGTCCAAACGACCTCGTCAGGGTAATGTCCTCCTGTGTTGAATGCAATCGGTCGTTATTAGCCAGAAGACTTTAACGGGTTGATTAACGTAGCAAAGAGGTTAATGAGAATAAAGTCATAACCCATGATTTGTAGTAATGTCCTTAAAAAAGAAAGAAAAAAATCGCTGTGGGGGAGACTTACCTCAGCTGAATAAAATCGCCTTGCGGCAGGTGAAACGCAGCGAAAGGGGTGAACCGCATCATAGTAGCGATAACAGAAGATTGATGGGGCGGAAGTCCTTGCTATACTATTTTTTCCCCCTCCTCTTCCTCCTCCTCTTCCTCCTCCTCTTCCTCCTCCTCTTCCTCCTCCTCTTCCTCCTCCTCTTCCTCCTCCTCCTCCTCCTCCTCCTCCTCCTCCTCCTCCTCCTCCTCCTCCTCCTCCTCCTCCTCCTCCTCCTCCTCCTCCTCCTGTTCTTCCTGCTCCTCCTTCTCTTCCTTGTCTTCCGCCTTCTCCTCCTCTTCCTTATCTTCCTGTCTTCCGCCTTTCTCCTCCTCCTCTTCCTTATCTTCCTGCCTTCTGCCTGTCTCCTCTTCCTCCTTCTCCTCTTCCTCCTTCTCCTCCTCTTCCTCATTCTCCTCCTCTTCCTTCTCCTCCTCTTCCTGTACCATCTCTTCCTCCTTCTCCACTTCCTCCTGCTCTTCCTCCTTCTCCTCTTCCTCCTCCTCATCTTCCTCCTTCTCTCTCCCTCCCCCTCTTCCTCCTCTCCCTCCCCTCTTCCTCCTCATTTTCCTCCTCCTACTACGTTTCCTGTTCATCTTTTGTTTCTTCTTCCTCTACCTCTGTTTACTCTTCTTCTTCCTCCGTTTCCTTCTCCACCTCCGTTTCCTCCTCTTCGTCCTTCCCTTTCTCCGCTTCCTTATCTTCCTCTTCCTCCGTTCCCCCTCCTCTTCCTCCCCCGTTTCCTCCTCTTCCTCTTCCTCCTCCTTTTCGGCTTCCTCATCTTCCTCCATCTCCTCTTTCCTCCGTCTCTTCTCCCTCCTGTTAGTCTTGTCCTTCGTCTTCCTGTTACTCCTCCTCCTTACCATTTCCTAATATTTTCCTTCACTTTCTATCCATGTACTCATCGTCATCTTGTCTTCCTTTTCTCCATCCACATTCTTCCTCCTCCTCCTCTTCTTCTTCTTCACCTCATTACCCGGATCTGTTCGCCTCATTCCTTCTCTTCTCTTGTCTTTCCAGCCTCATTTCCTCGACTCTCTTGTGCTTCCTACCTCTTTGTCCCTCTTCCCCGTACCCATTCCTCCGTAACTCTCGCACCTTCTTCCCCTTCTCCTTCCCCCTCCCTCCTCCTTCTCTTTCCCTCCTCCTTCCCTATCCCTGCTCCTTTCTCCTATTTTTTGTTTTGTAGTAAATAAGACGAGAGCATCGCCGTCATTTTCTGGTTCGACGAAATTCAAAAAACAAAAGTTTATCAGCACATCATATTAATCTAGAAAACATTATTTCAAAATTAAATGGATTTATAGTTGACCGGAAAATACGCCATAAGGTAGGGTTTGGCTGTTTTTTGACCCAGGGAAACCCGCCAACCAGTGTTTATTGCGGGAAATGGGAGACTCGATATCGCCGTTCTCCATTTTGTTTGATAAGTGGATTTTTAGTTTTTGAGTCTTGTCAGGTTATTACGTTTGTTGGTTGATCTGAATAAGTACGTGATTTATTTATTTATTTATTTATTTATTTATTTATTTATTTTTGTTTTTAAGCGTCTGAAAGTGCTCAGTGTAGGAGAGGAGGAAGAAGGACGAGTATTATTTTATAACTGCACAACTATGTGGTATATAAAAAAATCATTATAAATTTTGTAAATTAAAATACATAACATAATATACGTTTTTCTTGTCAGAAAAAAACGACTAAGAGCTGTCTTCTTGACAATTATAGTAGCAAAATAAAAGACAAATCATAATCACGATTTATTATAACCCATACATTTTAGCCAGTCATGTTGCTCCCGGTTACTAAATGCATACCCCATTACCCCATAGGAGGTGAGGTTTGGCTGGGTTAGGTTAAATTCACAAAGCATGTATTTTCCTATTTTTTTTATATGTTTTCAAATTTCACCTGTAATTTGTGCTTCCCCCCCAAAAAAAAAAATAAAAAAAAAATAAACGCTTTCCCATCGCCCCATTATTGTAGGGGTGATGAGATAAAGGCATTTTTTTTTTTTTTTATAAAAATAAATAAATAAAATGAAATGGTTTCCGCCAACTTTGGTCAGATTTGAATAATAAAAAAAAAAAAATCTGTGAATATCATACACTATGGAAAAATACCGTAGTTGCGCACTTCTAAACATTTACCTAAGGCCTGTCTAGCATGGCATAATGTTGTGGCGGATTCTCGACCATAACCCACCACAGTATTGTTTACATTATGGCAGCGATAGTCTCGTTTTAATTGAGCAGTTTTCCTTTCTCTTTTTTTCCCTATGAGGATCTTGTTTGCGTTGTTCGCACTTTGTTTTTTCCTGCGCATTGTTTACATTACGGCGGCGATAGTCTCGTTTTAATTTACCAGTTTTCCTGTTCCTTTTATTCTATGAGGACCTTGTTTGCGTTATTTGCACATTGTTTCTTCCTCCGAATGTTCTTTGTTCCCTTTACCTTCCCATTGTCGCCCTTTGACACCCGTTCTTCCTTTTTTAATCTGTATTCATTCAGCTCGTTTCGTATGTATTTCACTAACAATTCTTCAGATTCGCATTCGTTAACTACTATTCCTTCGCTTATTCTCATCGCCTCAAATAAACAACAGAGAGAGGTAGGAGAGAGAGAGAGAGAGAGAGAGAGAGAGAGAGAGAGAGAGAGAGAGAGAGAGAGAGAGAGAGGGGGGGATACAGAAAAAGAGAAAGAGAGAGGAGAGGGATACAGAAAGAGAGAGAGAGAGAGAGAGAGAGAGAGAGAGAGAGAGAGAGAGAGAGAGAGAGAGAGAGAGAGAGAGAGAGAGAGAGAAAGAGAGAGAGGAGAGGGATACAGAAAAAGGAGATGGATAGAAAGAGGGAGGGGTAGAGAGAGAAGGAGAGAGAGAGAGAGAGAGATGGGGAGAGAGAAAGGGAGGGAAAGAGAGAGAGAGAGAGGGGAGAGGGATAGAGAGAGAAAGAGGAGGAGATTTTGAGTAAAAATGAGGAAGAGAGCGGATGAAGAAGGAAGAAGGACGGAGGAAGGTGTGGGATCCGAAATTACGAGCATCCTGTCTCGTATATGTCGTATTTCTTCTTCATAATCCGTTCCTTTTTCGTGTCTGACCTATGTAGGTGGTGGGGGGGGGGAGGCAAGGGTAGGAGGGGGGATGGTTTTTAAAAAATTACAAACCGAAGACTCCCGGAGGGGGGGGGGGAGCTGATGAGTTCCTCGTCCCAGGTCAAGCAAGGTCGAGAGTCACGAACTTGATGGCGTCTTCAAGAGCTGCTCCCCCCTTCTTTGTTCTGCCCACAAGAAGGCGATTGTCATCTAACTCTCGAACTTGCAAGACGGCAAGACTCTTCGGTAAAGAAATACCGTCACGAAGTGGCGTGGGAGGAACCAATAGTGAACTCGTTATAAGCCTCGCTTTCCCTACCCTCCCACTCACCCCCACTCACACTCAACTCATACATATACCAAGGCTTTTTCCCCCTTACAAGGAGGGTAGCCCTTGTAAGGGGGAAAAAGCCTGGCGACAAACAGAATAAACGTGAGCTCAGTTAGAATACAATAAGTATTTGCTTCAAGAACTGATATTGTATTAGAAAGAAATGTTTTGAAATACTTTTCATTGTTTGAAATAATAAAATAGTGAGGAAACTACGCCAAGAGGCGTGTAGCTGATGCCGAAGCAGTCATCTTTGTCCTGTTATACGCCTAGGCTGTTGGGGCAAGTAATAAACAATCACCGCTGGGAATCTGAGAGGTGTCCGGGATTCGAAATGAAAAATAAGTGAATGCGAGACCACAACACTTCCGCGTACACACCAGCGTACATGTATATATGTATATGTGTGTATATATGTATGTGTGTACATATGTATACATATGATATATATATATATATATATATATATATATATATATATATATATATATAGGGTGATGATGACCGCATCTTTGAGATCTTTAAAAAAGGAGGTCGAAAGCTCTGCGGCAATTATCGAGGGATTTCACTGCTCTCCATTGCAGGGAAGATATTTGCAAAGATCCTACTAAGCCGTCTCCAGGAAATGGTAGAGCGGATTCTCCCAGAATCACAATGCGGCTTTCTTGCATCCCGTGGAACCTCTGACATGATCTTTTGCGCAAGACAGCTGCAGGAGAAAAGTCGGGAACAACAAAAAACCCTCTTCCTAGTTTTCTATGACTTAGAGAAAGCCTTTGACTGCGTGCCAAGAGCTGCTATGTGGAGGGTTCTCAAGCGTTTCTGTTGTCCGGACAACTACATCTCTCTGGTCCGAGCCCTACATGAAAACTCTTCTGGACGTGTGCTCTATCAAGGAAAGTTGTCCGAAGAATTTGAGATCACGTGTGGGCTGAAACAAGGTTGTGTCCTGGCTCCAACACTCTTTGCCCTCTATCTTGCTGCAATGATGTACGAGATTCCATGTGACAACCCAGGCGTTGACATTAGGTATTGACTTGATAGTGGGCTGTTCAACCTGGCCAAATTCCGCTCCAAACGACTAACAACCGTCAATGCTACCTTCTGCCACTCAGCTGATGATCTACAACAGTCAGTCAACAACTTCACTGCAGCTTATCAACGTTTTGGGATGAGCGTGAACATACAGAAGACCAAAGTTCTTGCACAACCGGCTCCAAGAACAGCCCTGCCAGAATTTGACATCACAATTTCGTACATCGCTGGAACAAGTCGATTAATTCGCGTATCTTGGCAGCTTACTTACCTCCAAGTGCAACTCGGAAAAGGACGTAGAACATCGAGTTGCAGCTGCCCATATCGTTTTTGGGAAGCTGTGTCGACGGGTTTTCGGCAACAAAGATCTTACCCGAAGAACGAAACTAAGGGTTTATGAAGCTGTCGTTGTCTCCACTCTGCTATACGGCTGCGAAACATGGACACTTTATCGCAGAGATCTGAAGAAACTTGAATGCTTCCGTCAGCAGAAGCTCCGATCCATGTTGTGCATTAAGTGAAAGGACCACATCACCAACAATGAAGTTCTTTCCCGTGCAAACAGCCAAAGCATGGAGTTTACCATCATGAGGCATCGACTTCGCTGGTCCGGCCACGTCGCTAGGATGCCAGAAACCAGACTGCCCTGGCAAATCCTCTTTAGCGAGTTGGCCACAGGAGGACGCCCCCGTGGCCGTCCCGTCCTAAGGTGCAAATACCAGCTGAAGGCCACCCTGAGGTCTACCACAATTGAGCCAGAGACCTGGGAAGAGGTCTCCAGTGACCGCTCAATCTGGCGCAACACAATTCGAGCTGGAACGGAGATGTTCGAGACCATGCGAAAGGAGAGAGACGAGGAAAAACGTCAATTTAGAAGACTTCGTCTCGCCGCCCCTCGTCCTCCCCCGTCCATCCAGTGCCCATCATGCTCCAGGAAGGTCTACGCCAGAATTGAACTACACAGCCATCTCAGGCACCATAAATAGGAGTAAGCGTCATGCCGTAGAAAGCTC
>NC_134806.1:36970023-36977523 GCF_046742065.1 Oratosquilla oratoria
TCTCTACCTCGCATCTGCCTTTTTCCTTCCCCTCCCACGCCTCCTCCTCCCTCGCTTCCCCTTCACCTCCTCCTCCACCTCCTTCTCCATCGCCTCCTACTCCCTCACCACCTCCTCCTTCGCCGCCACCTCCTTCACCTCCTCCTCCCTCACCTACTCCTCCATCACCTCCACCTCCCTAGCCTCCTCCTCCCTCGCCTCCCTCTCCTTCGCCTCCTCCCTCACCTCCTCCCTCCACACCTCCTCCTTCCTCACCTCCTCATCCCTCACCTTCTGCCACATCTCCCACACCTCCTCTCTAGCCTCCACTTCCTCTCCTCATTCTTTCTCTCAACCCTCCTCTCCTCCTCCTCCTCCCACACCTCCTCTCTAGCCTCCACATCCTCTCCTCCTTTCTCTCCTCCTCCTCCTCCCACACCTTCTCCTCTCTAGCCTCCACTTCTTCTCCTCCTCCTTCCTCTCCTCCTCCTTCCTCTCCTCCTCCTTCCTCTCCTCCTCCTCCCCCACCGTCTCCTCTCTAGCCTCCACTTTTTCTCCTCCCCCTTCCTCTCCTCCTCTTTCCCCTGCTCCTCCTTCCTCTCCTCCTTCCCCACCTCGGCTTCCGTAGCAAACGCTCATGTATAACTAATCTCATCGACTTCTTTCATGACGTCTTTAACAAATACGAGGAATGTAGATCTGTTGATATAATTTATCTAGATTTTCAGAAGGCATTCGATAAAATTCTCCACAGAAGATTGTTCGACAAATTAAAAACGCACAGTATTTCTGGCAGTATCCATAACTGGATTAAAGATTGGCTCTCAGAGCGAAAACGAAGAGTTGTAATTAACGGGGCCTCATCTAGCTGGCTCGACGTTAAAAGTGGCGTACCGCAAGGATCCGTTTTGTTCTTAATATATATGAATTATCTAGACGACAGCCTCCTCTGCAAAGTATCAAAATTTGCTGATGACACAAATATTACCGTTAAAGTAACCGCCACCAAAGAGAAATAAATTCTGCAATCCGATCTAGACAAATTATCAAGCTGGGCTAGCAAGTGACAAATGAAATTTAAAGTTAACAAATGTAGTCATGCACATTGGAGGTAACAATGATCACATCCAATACCAAATGAATGGCGAAATACTGGTTTCAGTAACTAAAGAAAAAGATCTAGGAGTTTTAATATCAAATGACTTGAAGCCAAGTCAGCATTGCTCAGAAATTGTTAAAACAGCAAATAAATTGGTTGGGTTCATCGGAAAAGTTTTCGAAAATAAATCAGAAAAAATATTGTTAAGCCTCTATAATTCCTTGGTCCGTCCCCATCTCGAATACTTTGTGCAATTTTGTTCCCCATACTACCAGAAAAATATTAATAAACTAGAAAGAGTGCAACGGAGAATGACCAAAATGATACTAAGGCTGAGAAATCTGCCGTATGAAGAAAGACTTAAAAGTCTAAACTTATTCTCACTTTCAAAAAGAAGAATGCGAGGAGATTTGATTGAGGTTTTTAAAACGTTCAAAGGCTTTGGCAACATCAATGTCAAAGATTACTTCTTATTAGACCAATCAAATACAAGAAGACGTCACGATTTTAAAGTAATTGGTAAAAGATTCTCTTCGAACGAAAGTCAGCACTTCTTTAACAGGGTTATTAATGTGTGGAACTCGCTACCTTCCACTGTCGTTGAAAGTAACACAATAACAACATTTAAAAATCGCTTAGATAAATACTTGGAATCTAATCAGCAAATAGAATATTATCCTTCGCAATAAAAGATATGACAACCCGGCATTTAATTGTAATTGGATAGGATAGTGGTAGCAGTGGTGTTAGTTCATCTTCTATCGCCTAGTTCTCATATTTTCTTAACTGTAGTTTAGTTTAGTTTAGTTAACACAAACAGCCTCGTTAGGGCCAGTAGGCCTGCTGTTGTTTGTTCTTCCTTTGTGTTCCCTTGCCGCCTCCTCTCTAGCCTCATTCTTCTTCCTTCTTTGCCTCCTCCTACCTCCCTCGCCTCCTCTTTTCCTCGTTTCCCTTCCTATACATTCGCCAAGGACCATCATCCTTTCTCGTCCTCTTTGCTTCGAGTGTGTGTGTCGTTTTATTTTTTTCCCACTTATACCTTACCCCCTCCTCTCTCTCTCTCTCTCTCTCTCTCTCTCTCTCTCTCTCTCTCTCTCTCTCTCTCTCTCTCTCTCTCTCTCTCTCTCTCTCTCTCTCTCTCTCTCTCTCTCTCTCTCTCTCTCTCTCTCTCTCTCTCTCTCTCTCTCTCTCTCTCTCTCTCTCTCTCTCTCTCTCTCTCTCTCTCTCTCTCTCTCTCCCCCTCCCTCTCTCCCTCTCTCCCTCTCTCCCTCTCTCTCCCTCTCTCCCTCTCTCTCCCTCCCTCTCTCTCCCTCTCTCTCCCTCTCTCTCCCTCTCTCTCTCCCTCCCTCTCTCTCTCTCTCTCTCTCTCTCTCTCTCTCTCTCTCTCTCTCTCTCTCTCTCTCTCTCTCTCTCTCTCTCTCTCTCTCTCTCTCTCTCTCTCTCTCTCTATCTCTCGCTCTCTCTATCTCTCGCTCTCTCACTTTTATCGCTCTCGCTCTGTGTGTGTGTGTGTGTGTGTGTGTGTGTGTGTGTGTGTGTGTGTGTGTGTGTGTGTGTGTTATTTTTTCCCACTTATACATTACCCCCTCCTCTCTCTTCTCTCTCTCTCTCTCTCTCTCTCTCTCTCTCTCTCTCTCTCTCTCTCTCTCTCTCTCTCTCTCTCTCTCTCTCTCTCTCTCTCTCTCTCTCTCTCTCTCTCTCTCTATTTTTCTTTCTCCCTTCGTCTAGAAATCGTTTTGTCTTGTCTTTCACTTCATCGTCTTGTTACTTTCGTTCGCATCTTCTATCCCGACATCTCTTCTCTTTCTTATTCGCACCGTCGTCTTTTATTCCTTTTCTTTTCCGTTTCTCTTCCAAATTTTCTTATGGCTTCTGCCCATGATTCTTCTTCGTCGTCCTCTTCTTCTTTCCTTATTCTTCTCCTCCTCCTGATTCAATACGTTTTCATCCTCATCCTACTCCTTTTATTCCTTATTCTCCTCTTATTCCTCATTCCCTCCTCATTCTTCTCCTTCACCTCCTTCTCTTCCTCCTCCTACTGTCTTCTCTTCCTCTTCTTCATTCTCCTCATCTTTTTCCTCATTCTCCTCCTCCTCATCATTCTCTTGCTCCTCATCCTTGTCTTCCTTCTCCTGCACCTCCCTTTCCTCCTCTTCCTCCTCTTCCTCCTCCTCATTCTCCTCCTTCATCACCTCCCCTTCTTCCCTATTCTTTCTCTTCCTCCTCCTCCTCCTCCTCGTCATCATCTTCCTCTTTGTTTCTCCTCTCTGCCTCCTCCATGTCTTGTACTTACCTTCACTTAACACAGATTTCCACCCTTCCTCTGTTTGCTATAGGCTTTCGTTCAGTCATTTTTTTCAGACCGTTCATCGGATTTTATCTGTCCTTTATTTTTTTTCTTCTTTTTCTCCCATCTTTTTCCTCTCTTTTTCCAGATATGTCGAACCTTTTTCCTCTTGCTGTCCTTTTCCACCCTGTACACTTTTTTTTTTTTTAATTCTTGCTCTCATATTCTTTGCACTTCTCGTTTTTATATGGGTGCTGATTTTTGTTCTTTCTCTGTGTGTTTTGTGCAGGACCTCTTTATTTTTCTTTATCATTAATTTTTTGACATGTTGGTCTTTGTGCGAACGATGTTCTCAATGTTTTTAGTGTTGTGTACCATGCACCTTTTTTTTCATGAGGTTTCTGTTATCTCTAGCTATTTTAGGCATTTCCTTGTCACCCTTTAGCTCAGCATTTGTTTAGTTTTATTTTCGTGTATGTGATCATCAGAGTTATTATCATGTATGTATCATTTTGCTGTCTTATTTTGTTTTATTTTGTTATATTACTCTCATTTTATTTTATATTGTTTTATTCTGTACTTTTTTCTTATTCACAGTATACAAGTGTTTACATCAAATGTTCCTTCTCTGTACTGTTTGTAAGCTACTATGTAAGTCTTATGTAGTCAGTTTTCTAGGTACCCTAGACTCTAGTTGTCTCAAAGGATAGAAGCGCTGGATACTGACTACGAAATACAATCACTTTAAATAAATTTATTAATGTTCTTTCATTTTACATTTCTTGTAATGAACATCTTTGAACATTCTTTCGTGAGTGTGTTGGTGTGTGATATATTGTTAGTATGTGTAGTCTACCTTACGGGCAATCTTGCCCCAATATAATATGTATGTATGTTACTCAGACATTCAGGTTAATATTGTAATGTCTATATTTTCTTTGTCTCTTGATATTTCAAAATTCATAGTCAAGCTAACTTGTTAAAGAAACTAACTTTTCCCCTACTCTATTACATGACACCCAACTTCTTAGCTATTCCCTTGCTTTCTCCTTCCTCCAACCTCCCCTCCCTCTACTCCACTCTCTCCCTCTTTCCCACCTCTCCCTTCTCCCCTTCCCCCTCTCCCCCGGTCACACTAAGAACATTTCCAACAGCTGTTGCGAATTCGTTTGAATCTAAGAAGATTTCAGCCACACTTTTTTTTGTGTGTGTGACGATATATTAGCATCAGCTCTTAGTTATTTACTGAAATACAAGTTATTGAGCTTAGGATAAAGGAGTAGTGTTATGGGTCTTTTGCTTAGAGTATTCTGAGAGAACTTAGATATAAGCTGAAGCCTCTCTGAGTCAAACGAATCCGCAACAGTTGCGGGAAATGTGTCTTATGTGATAAAAGACTGTACTGGCCAGACGGTCCCCCCTCCCCGTCCTCTTCAACATCTCACCCTGGAGCATCTTCCTACAGCATCTCGAACCACCCTTCCAGCATCTCTCAACTCTTCCACCATCCCTCCACCCTTCCAGCATCCCTCCACCCATCCAGCATCTCTCTACTCTTCCAGTATCTCTTTACCCTTCCAGTATATCTCAACCCTCCCAGCATCTCTCAACCCTTCCAGCCTGTCTCCACTCTTCTAGGTTCTCTCCATCCTTCCAGCATCTCTCCACCCTTCCAGCATGTCTCCACCCTTCCAGCATCTCTCCACCCTTCCAGCATCTCTCCACCCTTCCAGCATCTCTCCACCCTTCCAGATTCTCTCCACCCTTCCAGCATCTCTCCACCCTTCCAGCATCTCTCTACTCTTCCAGCATCTCTCAATCCTCGCAGCATCTCTCAACCCTTCCAGCCTGTCACCCTTCCAGATTCTCTCCACCCTTCCAGCATCTCTCGCCCTCCCTTCTCCCTCCGTGTGCCCTTCATGGTTTATGGTTCCTCCACGTCCCATTCCACTCTTGACCATTTCGTAGGATTTTCATCCTGTGAGGACGTGATTTCCTTTTCTCGTCTTGCAAACGTATCCCAGTCCATGTTTGTATTTAAGTTTACGTCCTACTCCTTTCCTCACTTCTTTCCTTCATCATTTCTTTTCTTCTCTATATCTTTTCTTCTTCATTTCTCCCCTTTCTCTCTTCTCGACTTTATCAATTTTTTTTCCTTTCTCGCTTCTTCCCTCCCTTCCGTCCTTCTCTCCTGTCTTCCTCGCTTCTCCTTTCATACTACTTCTCTTATTTCCTTCCTTCCTTCCTTCCTTCCTTCCTTCATTTCTTCTTTCCTTCTTCCTTCACTCCTTTTTTTTTTATCTTATTTTCTTTACATTTTTCCTTCCTTTTCCTCTTCTCTTAATTTTTTCCCTTTCTTCTTTCCTTCATTTTTCTTTTCCTTCTTTTTCTTCCTACCTCCTCGCTCTTCTTGGCCTTCCATCATCACATTCCCTTCATATCCTTCATAACTTCTGACATATTTCTCGTATCGGCCCCTCTGGACCTCTCAAGTCGGCCTCTTATTCGCCTGTCTTATGACCTCTCGACCTCCGCCTGCCTCCTCATGCCTCATTATCTGTATTGCCTCCGCGCCAAGTGATTTTATTCAGTTTATTTTGGGGAATTGTTCCTTTGGGGTGAAAGCATGTAAAGATGCTAAAGGTTGCTACCCTGCCACAAACACGTTCGCCCCTAACTCTGCCTCTACTACCACCACTGCCACCACCAATACCACTACTAAGACCATCACCAGTACCACCATCATTATCATCACCATCACCACCTCCACCACTGTCACCACCACCAAGACTATCACTAGTACGCCACCACCACCAACATCGCCACCACCACCACCACCACCACCACCACCACCACCACCACCACCACCACCACCACCACCACCACCACCACCCCGACCTCCACCACCATAACCACCACCACCACCACCACCACCACCACCGTCCCACCGTCCCACCGTCCCACCGTCCCACCGTCCCACCGTCCCACCGTCCCACCGTCCCACCGTCCCACCGTCCCACCGTCCCACCGTCCCACCGTCCCACCGTCCCACCGTCCCACCGTCCCACCGTTGTTTATGGTATGGAACCAGGTCCTCGAGGACCACTCTAGAAGCATTCTTTCGAAGGCAAGGAGACGCAGTTCCCTCTGGCTCTGCGGGAGCTGGCATCGTTCTCGTATTTACGCATGGCCATCTAATTCGGCTCTTCGAGGTTGCAAAAGGATCCACTACGTTGCACATGAGCGCCCTTTCCTACTCCTTCTCTTCCTCCTCCTCTCACTTCTCTTCCTCCTCCTCCTCCTCCTCCTCCTCCTCCTCCTCCTCCTCCTCCTCCTCCTCCTCCTCCTCCTCCTCCTCCTCCTCCTCCTCCTCCTCCTCCTCCTCCTCAAACTCCTTCTCCCTCTACACTTCCCCCTTTATCCTCCTTTTCTTCCTTTTTAAACCTCCTTCATCTCCTCCTCTTCCTCCTCTTTCCTCCTTTATCCTCCTCTTCTACCTTTCTAAACCTCTTCCTCCTCCTCCTCCTCTTCCAGCTCCTCCTTCCAATTTCTATTCCTTCCTCCTTCTCTTCTCCTTCTCCATGTGCTCTTCCAACTTCTACTCTCCCAACTCCTCTTCCTTCTCCTCCTCCTCCTCCTCCTTTTCCTCCCCCCTCCTCCTCTTCCTCAGAGGCCTTCTTCCATTTCAAGAGCCTGTCTTCTGTCCCTGATCGTCGCCTGGCTCTTCTTGTGTATGTTAATTTCCTCTCCCCCTTCCCCCCTCTCCTGCCTTGCAGAGATTTTCAGACTTTTTTTTCTTTAAGATTTTGTTTTTCATTCTAAGGGTCGCCTTCATAAGAATCAAGGTATGAATATTTTTCCTTAGTTAAGAGATCCATCTAATTTATATTCTTTCCCGTTGTCTTCTCTCTCTCCTGATTTTTTTTTCTCCACTTCCGCCCATTTTTGAAAAAAAATTTAAATACAGAAATTCTCCTCTCCTTGTCTAATACCTTGTCACAGTGACTCCTTTTGCTCTCCCTTGTTCATTTCTTCTTCTTGTTTTTAACACGACTTCGCTGTGCATAGTTTCTTCTCTCGGAGTTTTTCTTTTTTCTTTTTTCTTTTTCTTTTTTTTAGTGAATCGATTTCTTAT
>NC_134806.1:36980023-37010023 GCF_046742065.1 Oratosquilla oratoria
CATGGTAAACCTAAAAAATAATTAAATGTAGACGCCGGGAGGTCAATAAAGGATGGAAGTGGCGCTGTTCTTCGTCAGTGCCAGATTCTGTGGAGAAAGAAGCAAATGAGCCATTGGGAACAACCTTCCTGGAACGGGCCTAATCAGGCGATCTCCTGCTTCATACGGAACTGGTTTCTGGAGCAACAAGGAAGCCGTGTACTCTTTTCTTCTCTTCTGTCTCCACTTTCTCTTCCTTTTTCTCTTCTCTCCTCTTCCCTTCTCTTCTCTTCTGTGGTCTTTTATGTGCTCTCTTCTTCTTTTCTATGTTATGTTCTCTATTATTTTCTCTTTTCTCCATTTCTTTATTTTCTGTATTTCCTCTCTTTCCTCCCTTTTCCATTTTTTCTCTCTTCTTTCTGTCTGTCTCTCTACCTCTCACTTTTACTCATCTACCTATCAATCTATCTATCTCACCCTCTCTTCTACTCTCATTTTCTTCTGTAATCCTTTTTTTTTTAATTTATTACTTCCGGTGTGCATGTTCCATCGACCTCCCCCCCCACTTCTTCCCCTCTTCTCTCCTTCACTTGATCGCTTCTCTTTCCCTTTTCTCGTCTTTTCTGGATCATCTCGGACTATGTTAACTTTCTTCCTTTTTGTAGGTTTCATCCCCATCTTATTTCGATTTGCTCTTTCTGTTGTTTTTTTTCTGCTATGTTCCTTTTTGTTCTTTTATTCTTTTATCCATATTGTTTATTTAGCTATTCGTTTGCATTTTATACCCCATTATGTCTTTATTCTAGTTAATTTCATTATCTATTTTTTTTTAGTTTTCTTGTTCCTACCATCCTCTCCTTATTTTTTCAGGATTTTTTCTCTTTGCCATTTTTCATCTTTTCTTTGTTTTTGTTTTTGTTTTAATTTCTTATATTCTTTGTAACCTCGTTCATTTTCAGTTATTGTATCGTTCACTTCCTCTTTCCCTTTTTCCCTCTCTTCCTTCTCTTACATTTTATTAGATATACCTATTTCTTTACAATTTCGTTTCTCATATCCATCCAGTCTTTTTCTTTGGATATACTTTCTTTCCTGGATTCTCTCTCACTATTATACTTTTAATACATTCTCACTATTATACTCTCACTATTATACTTTATGACCCGTCATCCAGGAGGTGCCAAGATAAGAGAGAGGGAGGAGGGTGGAGAGGAGTGGAATGAAAAGGAAATGGAATGGGTGGGAGTGGTTTCTATGCCTTTTTCTTTTTGGCTACCCCCCATGTAGGGGGAAAAAGCCTTTGGTATATGTATATATGTATGTATGTATGTATGTATGTATGTATTATACTTTAATTTTTCACTCATTTTTATCATCCCTGTACTTTATTTTTCATCCCCTTTCTCTTTCTCTCGTCTTCTTTGCTTACATCTTTCGTCTCTCTTTTTTCATATCCCTTTTTATCAAGTGTTTTTCCAATTCTCTCCATTCTCATTTATCGTCTCAACTCTCGCCCTCTTCTTTCTTATTTCTTCTCTTCTTCTCGTTCCCCTTCATCCTAGTCTTCATTGCTTTCATCTCCTGTCTCTTCTCAGTACTTTGATTAAATTCAGTTTATCACATCTTTAACTCAATCAACATGGATACGATCTTCTTCATGGATTTTGTTCTGGTGAAGAACTGAGGATTTTTTTTTTTTTTTTTTTTTTTTAGGAAAAGACAACTCTAACCTGAAGAGGGGTAGGAGGGGAGGGGTGGAAGTAATCTTGATCGGTTGAGAACCCCCAACCCCAACCCCAACCCCAACCCCCCCCATCCCCACCCACTTTCAAGCCAAGATCCTTCCCATTAGCTGTATCACAACGCTTGTCCTTTGTAATGAAAAAGGCCATCAAGTGTGTTGTTGGTGTAAAAAAAGCTTGAGTGACCATATTTCTTCCATTCGTGTCCTCAACTTTTGGATTGGAATTCGACGATCTACTCCCAATAACCTTTGTTTCCATCCTCCTCCATACCCCCATCACCTCCAACCCCATCCCCTCATACCCTCTCCCCCCACCCAGACCCTGAAGGCCATGTGGACGGTCAACGCATTTTCCTTCCCCACTCCACCTCTCTCCACCCCCCTTTCTCTCTCTCTCTCTCTCTCTCTCTCTCTCTCTTTCTCTCTCTCTCTCTCTCTCTCTCTCTCTCTCTCTCTCTCTCTCTCTCTCTCTCTCTCTCTCTCTCTCTCTCTCTCTCTCTTTCTCTCTCTCTTTCCCTCAATTAATCTCGTTAATTTGATCTTGTTCGAAATCCCTTGCTCCTCCTGCTCCTCACGGAAGGCTCTGCAGACGTCTCCCGGAGGTGCAATCTCGGGCACTTTGTTGGTGCAAGAAGGGACCTTCCAGAAGCTTTTTGCGTCTGATATTCAAACCGATCTTGTCCACGGAATGCGACGGAATCGGGTCTTGTTTCGACAGAAGAATGACTTCGAGTTTCGCAAATGCGGGCATCGATTCCAATTTCTCTTGGAGTTTTTGGGAGTTATCTTCCGACCGTATTGTACTGCGCCATAAGATTCTATCTTACGTAACGATGACAGTGGCTCTTTTCAGTGAGTAAATTGTAGGCTCCCACTAATGTGTTGCGTTGGGCCTCGCTCGCCGACATTGGACGTAAGTAGGGATCCGAGTGTACCGCTGTGGTGGTGGTCGTATCTCTAAGCGTGTGCGTCTCTCTGGGCCTGAGCCCAAAGTGATTGTAGTTTCCCTGACTGGCTGCTAAGAGTTACGAGGGAACTTGGCTCATGTTCCTATTCTGGGATGCCAAGGGGAGATATAGTGAAAGAGCAAGAGAGCGAGAGAACAAGAGAGCGAGAGAACGAGAGAGCGAGAGAACAAGAGGGTGAGAGAACGAGTGAGAAAACGAGAGAGCGAGAAACGAAAGGACGAGAGAGCGTGAGGACGAGAGAGGGAGAGAACGAGAGAGCGAGAGAACGAGAGAATGAGAGAGCGAGAGGACGAGAGAACGAGAGAGGGAGAGAACGAGAGAGCGAGAGAACGAAAGAGCGAGAGAACGAGAGAGCGAGAAAGCGAGGGAGTGAGAGAGCGAGGGTGTGAGAGAACGAGAGAGTGAGAGAACGAGAGAGTGAGAGAACGAGAGAGTGAGAGAACGAGAGAGTGAGAGAACGAGAGAGTGAGAGAACGAGAGAGTGAGAGAACGAGAGAGTGAGAGAACGAGGGAGTGAGAGAACGAGAGAGTGAGAGAACGAGAGAGTGAGAGAACGAGAGAGTGAGAGAACGAGAGAGTGAGAGAACGAGAGAGTGAGAGAACGAGAGAGGGAGAGAACGAGAGAACGAGAGAGTGAGAGAACGAGAGAGTGAGAGAACGAGAGAGTGAGAGAACGAGAGAGTGAGAGAACGAGAGAGTGAGAGAACGAGAGAGTGAGAGAACGAGAGAGTGAGAGAACGAGAGAGTGAGAGAACGAGAGAGTGAGAGAACGAGAGAGTGAGAGAACGAGAGAGTGAGAGAACGAGAGAGTGCGAGAACGAGAGAGTGCGAGAACGAGAGAGTGCGAGAACGAGAGAGTGCGAGAACGAGAGAGTGCGAGAACGAGAGAGTGCGAGAACGAGAGAGTGAGAGAACGAGAGAGTGAGAGAACGAGAGAGTGAGAGAACAAGAGAGCAAGAGAACAAGAGAGCAACAGTGCAAGAACGAGTGAGTGATCAAGTGAACAACTGAGAGAGAGAGTGAGTAAGTGGGTGAAAGAGAGAGAGACCGAAGTCCAAAATGATGATGAGAGTTTTGCAAATCACCATTTCCGCCCTTTTTGGTCAATTCGTTCTCATTTTTTTTTTTTTCTTCGCCACTTCCATCTACTCAAATGTCATCGTCCCGTTCCGTTTTCTGTATGTCCTCCTCTTTGTATCTTCCCCACGCCTCACTCTTTTCGACCCTTTGTCTTCGTGAGCCGTCTTCTTTGTGGTTAGACGCTTCCTCTCACGGTAATATTTGATCGTCTTGACTGGGTCACATTTACAGCGTGTGTTGTTGCTGCTTTCGTCTCGGATTTTCCTTGCCTCTGCTTAATTGATTTGGGAATTTGCTTTGTTTTTGTTCTCTTTCTCTTGTTTTCTCTTTCACCATTCCCTTGCCTCCGGAAGGGGAGTTGTTGGTGTGTGTGTGTGTGTACGTGTACGCGTGCGTGCGTGCGTACGTGCGTGCGTGCGTGCGTATATGGCTGTGTGTGCACGCCTGTCTGTCTCTATGCAGTGTTTGTGTATGTATGTGTGCGTGTGCTTTTGTGTGTGTGTGTGTGTGTGTGTGTGTGTATGCGCGCGCGCGCAAGTGCATATATGCGTGCGCATGTGCTCGCCTATTTGTCTTTATCTCTGTGAGTCTGTCGGCTTTTCTGTATGTGTGTGTATGTCTGCATCTGCCGTTCCCATGTGTTCCGTGCCGGTCAGTCTACGTACGTGCCTGTCTGCATGTTAGCCTACCTGCATGTGTCTGTATCTACCAGTCTGTCTGTCTGTTTGGTCCCGTGTTTGCCTGGCTGTCTGCCCATCAATGTCTCTGCCTACCTGCACGTTATCTCTCAAATGCATCTATATAATCGGAGTCGATGAATGTATTTTACCTTTGCCTAAAGCCAGAACCCAGTTGATTATGGTGGTACCGGGCTCAAGACCCCGTGTATCTTAAGAAATAGATATTATTAAAGATAATGATGATAATAATTGTAATAGTAATAATAGTAATTCCTGATTTAACACTTCAACAAACATGTTTATTTATTTATCTATTTATTTATTTATTTATGTATTTATTTTTACGCCAGAAAACATGCCTTCCTCCCTCCCTCCCCTCTCTCCGTCACTCCTTGCCTTCACTAACTTTACTCCATCCTCCTTTCCTACTCCTCCCTCCTCCCATTACTCCCTATTGACCTCTCACCTTCCTTCCCTTTTCTCTCTCTCCCTCACTCTCGCCTTCCGTCCCTCCCTCTCCTCTTCCCTCCCCACTTTCCCATCTTCCCTCTTCTCCCTCCCACTCTCCTTTCCCAGAGTGGAATATTGACTGCATACATCTTATGCAGTCGATATTTTAGACGCTTCGGTGACACCCCTACGGACCGGAGAGTCGCAGTGTAATTTTACGATTGGAGATTATCATACACTCTCAAAAAAAAGAAAGCTTCTGGTCATACACTCTCAAAAAAAGAAAGCTTCTGGTTTGCGCTATCCTTCCGTTCTGCTACCCTTCTTAAATCTTTCCCGTACCTATTTTGTAACTCCACCTCTTCGGTGTGATATTGTCCCCAAGGATAGAAGCCCTCGTTATTGTCGACGAAAATGAGCTCATCTTCCTTTTCTCTCTTTCTACCTCCCTCCTCCTCTCTCTCCCCTTCTTCCATCCTCCCTTTCCTCCCCCTTCCCCTCCCCACATTCTCAATTGACTCCAGATTACTAGTCCTATCCTTCCTACTCACCTTTCCTTCCTTCCACCTCCTCACCCTCTATTTTGTTCTTCCTCCCCTCCCTTGCCTCTTCTTCCCTCCTTCTAGTCTTTCTCCCATCCCTTTCCTCTCCCTCTCTTTCCTCCTCACCCTTCCCTCCTCCCTTTCCTCTTCCTTTTCACCCACCCTCTACCGCCTCACCCTTCTTTATCTCCCTTCCTTTCCTCTTCCTCCATGTTACCTACCTTCCCTCCCTTCATTCTCACTTTCATCCTCCCTCTCCCTCTCCTTCTCACCCTCCCTCTCTCTCCTTCTCCCTCCCTCTCCCTCGCTCTCCCTCTTAACCCTTTTTATCCTTCCTTCCCTTTATTCTTCCTTCTCTACCTTCGCTCTCCCTCATCTCCCCATGGTCTTGCTTGAACCATGACCACGGAGGCCTTTCTTGGCATCCGTATACATCTGACCAGAGGCGAACTTGTGTATTCAATGAAAAATCATCCCTCAACGTGCCGCTCTCTCTGGTGCCTTGGTTTCGACCTCGCTTCGTTCCACGTAGACCCTAGATCGAGTCCAAGTTCTATCTGTTACGTTACTTGCCTGGCAGGCCGAGCACATTGGGCAAAGATGGTAGTAGTTTTGTTCAAGACTAATCTTTATACATATATATATATATATATGTACATATATAATATGTATATACGTGTGTATATATGTGTATATGTATATATCTATATGTGTATATATAATATATGTATATACGAGTATGAGTATATTTAGGTAAGATATTCTCCCTCTGGCAAGAAATGTTGTACTCGTATATGATAACAGCTCGCAATTTTCTTGTTAACTTGTTCAATACTGCGAACAAGGCGACGTATTTCAAGAGGCAATCTATGTAGAAGATCAGCAAAGGACATTACAACACTGAGGCAGGGTAGTCAAACTAGTAGAGATTTCGGTACCAACGTTTCGAAGTTACACAACTTCATTCTCAAGGCAGAATTAATACATACAATGATCAATGAGTAAATATACAGGAAAGTGTTACATAGAATGAGCTAAGGAAAGGTCACAAACAAACAAATAATATAAAATAATCAAGAACCTAGGAGAGGTCAACAAAACCACAAAATCCCACAGCATGGTCAAATGATCACCTACGCCGTGGGGTGGTCAATTGGTCCCCGCGCTGTGTGGTGGAATAAACATTATCGACATAGAAATATGCGATCATGGTTTTAGAAGAAGGGAGAATTTGAAGATCTTGAAGCTGTTTATTCATGTCAGGGGTGCAGTGTTTGATATGCAACACTTCGAGAATTGCAAGCCTTTTTTTTTGGGTGGGGGGGGTCTTTTTCCGTAACAATAATAGAAGTGCCCCTCAAGATCTTCAACCCAGCAGGCTTCCGTGTGCTACCCAGCAGATTTGCGGCAATTACTCAGTAGGCTTGTGCCAGCTACCCAGTAGGATTGCGCCTGCTACCCAATAGGCTTACACCTGCTGCCAATTAGGTTTAAACCTGCTGCCCAGCAGAGCTGATCCTACTGCTCTGTAGCCTTATTCTTGTTTAGTAGGATTACATCTGCTACCCGTTAGCTTACGCCTGCTTCTGAGGTGGCTTATGTCTGCTGTCGAGTAGGCTTAAACTGCTGACGAGTAGGCTTACATCTGCTGCACTGTACGATTACATCTTCCCAATAGAATTACATCTGCTACCCAGGAGGCTTATGTCAACTCGCTGCCTCAACTACTATCACATATATTGGAACCAAACGTTGGCAATTCATTTTTTTTAATTGATTAATTTCTTTCCCCGGGGTGATTTCATTTGCATATGTGATTATAGAAGACAGTAAACGACTTGGTTTGTCTGTGAGTGTAAATGAGTGGATCTAAATTAGTGTTTCTTTCACAGTTTCTCTTCATATCGGCATGTTCTCCTCCTCCCTCCTGATTTCTCAATTATGTTCAACTCAAAAAATTTAGATATGTATTTTATTTTATTTCATTTATGTATTTATTCATTAAATTATTTATTTCATTGTATATTTATTTGATTAATTATTATTTGTTTATATAGCTATGATTGTGTTTATTAATTCGTATATTTATATATATATACATATATTTGTTGATACCCCCAAGGGTAAAGACAGCCTCGAAAGTGAGACTCCAGGTTAAAGACAGACTGCCAAAGGGGAGGCCAGGATGGAAACTTTCTTTGGTGTATCAAGTTAATAAATCGAATAGAGCTAACAAATTTACTTCAAGTGGATAACAGAACTGATTTTGTTCTGGTTAGCTTTATATCATGTAAATCAGTTAAGGCGAATCCCTAGGTGTAACAAGATTAAATTCTCAGAATATCTATTTAAGCTGCGCGGATAGATCCAGTTATTTTATTCTAGTTAAGCCTAGATAATTTTGTTCAGTTCGGTACAACTCACGGCTGAAGAAGTTTAAATACCTGAACCACTTGTCCAGTGCCTCCACTCTAAGGTGTACGGTAACGATGTAATACTCTTATTGCATTAAACCTTAAAGCGTGGTTTAACTTAAACTCGTGGCTGAAAAATACTCGAAATTTTGTTTCCACTCCAGAGCAGAGCCGACTTCATGTGAGCCCTCGCCATAACGGACACTTGCTCCACTTTTTTTTTTTTTTTTGGGGGGGGGGGTGTTGATTGGAGGGGCTTTTTTGGGGGTGGAAAACGACCGTGCGATGCCCGAAGCTTCCTGGGAGAAGATAGGATTTGGTTGGTGGTAAAAGTGAACATGTTTGATTTGATGGAACATACGCAGGACACGTAGACGTAATTTGTTGGATATTGGGGCGAAGGGAAACTGGAAAACTCCATTCTGGAAAGAGATATGTAAAGAGTCAAGAGAGAGAGAGATAGAGAGAGAGAGAGAGAGAGAGATAGAGAGAGAGAGATGTGAAGTGCTATACAGGGAAAGAGTGAGAGAATTAAGACGTAACGGTAGAGTAGGAAGTAATGTTAAGGGTGAAAGGGTTTGGCTGTTACTGTGGCCACATGTGATAAAGGATTTAGCTTTCTCAAAGGAAAAATAATTGTGTGGTACCCAGAGTCCGCTGGTGATACTTGGATTCACAAATCCTCGAACCTTTACACCAAATTAAAATTTTCAAAGCAGTGCCCTCTATAGAAAATGTTAAACTACATATTTTACAAATCGAGAATTACATAAGAAAATTATTACTCGTTGAGTTATGATGGGGTACGTAGTGTTTTAGTAATCGGATTACAAGAGAACGGAGATCGTGGGAGAGAACCCATCAAGTTCGGCAGAAGTCTCAAGGTCACAGAATATTCTTCAGATCCTGCTTACAGACACCGAAGTCGTCGGAAGCAGCTTCTCATACGACACCACACTAAGAAAACCCCGGTTCCTGGCCGGCTAACCGCACAGGAAACCGGGAGCATTAGCATTCAGGAAAGACGGTGGAACTGGATCGACAGAGTTCCCGTTGCGCCAACAAGAAGTAAAAGAATGTCGGAGAGAGCGGGGCAGGGCCACGACGCTCAGTCTGTGGTTTGCTGATTGTACGGGAACAATTGTTTGAGTTACTGATACTGGTGTTACTTGACTGTGTTGGTATGGGATGAGCTCTTTTATGTAAGATAATGTAGTTTATTTTCTTGTGTATTTTGGGAGATATAGTTTGGTGATTATATAAAAATATATAGAATTACTTTATATTGTGTCCAAGAGAATTGATGCTTCAATAGCTTTGCTTAGAAGAGCACACTACATCCCCCGAAGAAAATAGATATATCAATGTGATTAGAAAATGAATGAATTATTTGCTTCATAAAAGACAGTGCCTACATTTTCATTAGATAGTGTTCATATTCATGCACTTTCATGTAAGATCAGTGTAAAAAAATTCCACCAATCATGTCTTGCAGTTCGAGCCTCTGGAATATTCAGAGTTCCACGCAAGATGTTTTCCTCGCGTTCCTGAAGGTTGTCAGGGGTCGAGTTGGTAGGACTCTTATTCCTAGGGTACCCCCCAAAAAAAGTATATATATGTATATATATATATATATATATATATATATATATAATATATATATATATATATCGACTACTGCCATGTCAGGACAATTTAGCTTTAAATTCGCCTATATTGTTTGAATACACTCTTTCTTCCTTGTTTTGTGGAAAATTGTATTTGTATTTACCAAATGCCCTATTTTTCCATGTCCTCCGATTTTTTTTTTTACACATGGCATTTTTTGCATTAAAATTTGTTTCTCAATTCTGGTTCTATTCATGCATTCTATCTCAATTGAATGTAGCTACATGCAGGCATCCTCATCTTCTACTGTTCATAATCTTGACATCAGCAGCAAATGGTAAGTAGTTGTTTCACCTATCATGTCATTAAATTAGGTCAAAAACATTACTTGTGTCAAATTAGAGACCTGTGTAACTTCACTAGTTAGTTCCCTCCAATATGACATCCTCTCTATCACAAGCGTTGTCCTTAATCTCTACCTCAGTAAGTTCTTCATCAATTTCAGTAGATTCCATCTAGGTTCTTCTAATTTTTTCGGCTTTCACATAAATCTGTTTTAAGATCTCTAAAGCTTTCTCTAGTTCCAGGTATATACAGTTGACTCGGTCATTTCTCTTTTATTACATCGATCGCTCCTAAATAATAAGTCAGTAAATTAAAAAAAAAAAGTGGATTTGAATTGGTTATCCGTCAAAATCATCCTCCCTTCCAGATACTTTGTTCATTTATCTCTCACAGTTTTCTCACATTTTAGCAACCATACAGATCAAAGACGCAGGTCTGTAATTTAAAGGTTCCTTCTTTTATCTCCCTTCGTAAATTGGAATCACATTGGCCGTTTTCTAATCTCTCGGCTCTTTCCCTCCTTAACAATCGGCTCAGGAATCTTATCCATTAGTTCGTCGTTACATTCGTTGAGTATTCAGGTTGAGAGATTGAGAGCTCCTCAGGCCTCGGGGCTTTTCTGACATCTGCTGCATCATTTATTGTTGTTTTAGCTCTTTCACTTTTATGTCATCCAACAGCGGTTACTTTCCCCATCTTCAAAGTCGCCTTCTTTGCTAAACACAGATGAAACTTGTACTCATTATTTCAGATTGCGTTTGTGCACCTTCTTAGACGATTCCATCTACTTGGTGATTTATTTTTATTTCTCCTTTTGCTTTTTGAGCTTCAAATTTATCATCAATAAATAAAACAACTATGATCATGTGTCTCCGCGTTTGTTTTTATCTTTCTGATTTGCATATGTATATGCGAGAGTTTCCAGAAAGTAGGGCATTAGGGAATTCTAATGGCAGCCTAGAACTTATCATGAAAACTAACAGACTAAACCAATGTAAAGGAGGCTTAGCAATTAGGAAGCGGGGTCGACAGAGCAAACACCATGTGATTAGACAAACTGCTTACGTCGGGGAATCCTGGAGTAGTAATTAAACGGTGGCATCTGTAAACTATGCCTTCTCCTCCTCTTGAGCGTCCTCGGTACAGTCGCTCTCAGAAGTGCGTCAAGTCTCATGCCACCGGAAATAAGTGTGCATGGAGCTCTGTCACTCACTCTCTCTCTCTCTCTCTCTCACACACACACACACACACACACACACACACACACACACACACACACACACACACACACACACACACACACACACACACACACACACACACACACACACACACACACACACACACACACACACACACACACACACACACACACACACAAACACACACACACACACACACACACACACACACACACACACACACACACACACACACACACACACACACACACCACACACACACACACACACCACACACACACACACACACACACACACACACACATATATATATATATATATATATATATAATAAAGGGAAACCTTTACTCAACTAGCAAATGTTAGTCCCAAACGTCTTCCAGCCACTCAGTTACCCAGAACGTTTGAGTTTGGAAACGTTTTGAATTATTATTCTCGTCACCGCGGGAAGTGGACTAATAGACTGCATATTCAAGAGAGTCGCAATTTGCGAAGAGATGGATAGAAAGTAACAGTGCTCGTAGTTAAACAGTTTCTGGAAAGATTCTCCTAACTGGACGGTTGAGGAACGGAGGCCAGTCAGCTCTTATCTTCAGCACGAAGACAAACATTCTAACTGAATAAAATCGTCCGGCGTTAGCCAGAATGTAAGCTATTATAACGAAGGGTTTGAGAGATTATTAAATTTTATCGTTATGAAAAAAGGCCTACGGAATGCAGAATAATGTTAATAGAGGGCATCGCTGTAACAAGGGAAAAAAACGTGAGAACATGTTAAGTTTTCAAAAAAGACTAATCTACTGTCTTGTACATTTTTGGACTACCATATCAAGAGAGTAAGGGTTCGTTTAATATGAAAATCTGCTGCAAGGTAGTTGAAGAAAATATGCAATCCTTTAGATGTCTAGTGTGCACACGCGCACACGCACGCATTAGATACAGGATGGAACGTCCGATGCCTCCAGAGAACTCCCGCGGGAATTCTCTGGGGACGCCGGACGTTCCATCCTGTAACTAATGCGTGCGTGCGCGCGTGTGCACACTAGACATCTAAAGGATTGCATATTTTCTTCAACCATCTTCCAACAAATCATTGGTTAAGGAAGGCAAGGAAGACGCCAATTAGGAGGCAAAGGAAGTAGCAGTTAAACGTATCTAACTAAATGTTTATGATATAATGTACAGTAAGTATTGAGTACAATATTGTACAAAGGTTGTATTGTGACCTTTGGGATAACGAGGTTCTGTAGTGGACTGTTGAGTCCAAGATTCGTGTCTCTTCCGGAAACATTTTTATTCTAATTTCGGTCAGTTGCTGGAACTTTGAACAGCTTTGAACACAGCTATGCATTTGATAAAGTTCCAGCAAGCGAAACGTCGAACTAATAAGGTCCTCACATTCTGTTTCTTTAATACAAGCTAAAGGAGCCATATTTTCGTGTTCACTTTGATTCATTCACTTATGAATTTGTTCATTAGCAAGCTGGATTGGATGCAAGAAACTTTTTTTTTTCTAAATGTTCAGATTAGGATAAACCTATTCAAGTTAAGTCATGCGTGACTAATCTTCTATCCTTTTACACTAGGGTATATAAGGCGTCAGACATGAAAATTACGATGTTATTTACCTTGACTTTAGCAAAGCGTTCGACAAAGTGCCACACCAGAGACTACTAAATATCAAAGCCCATGGCATAGGAGGAAAAATATTAAAATGGACTTGGATTAGTAACATACCATAAATGGAATAAAATCTAGCAATGTTACTATTTTTTGGGTCCCTTATTGTTCATTATGTATATAAACTTTTTTTCTTAGGACGCCTAATTCTTCTCTTCTTAATAAACTGTTAACATGGTCTTTTTCAATATCTAAGTGTTTTGTTAAACGTTTAGATACAACTTAGATGACATTTTTTAGAAAAATCTGAGTGCATTGGGAGTTCTGGTGAGTCTTATTGCATTAGCGCCATTTAGTTCATTGCTAGGACGGTAACGAATAGAAGTGCAGAGGTAATTATTAGTAGATAGACCCATCCTTGACTATGCGGTACAGTTTTGGTCTCCGTCCTACAAAATGGACATAAATTCACTAGAATTAGTACAGAGAAGAATGACTGATACAAGGACTCGGAAATTTTTATTAGGCACCTTTACACTCTCTGGAAAGACGCAGAGTGTGATCTAATAGAAGTGTTCAAGTGGATCAAATATTTTTTTCGCAGTAATGGGTATAAACTGGACAAATTTAGATTTAAGAAGGAAATAGGCAAGAATTGGTTTACTAGGGTGGTCGAGAAATGGAATAAACTTAGTAACCACGTATAAAGACCTGAAACTATCAGATCATTTAAAAAACCAATAGACAACTTTAAGCATCGTTCTGAAAGTTGGATATGGATAAGGAGCTGCCAAGTGTATGCCTTATGGTCTTTTTCAGTCTCCTATATTTCGATGTTCAAACCAAAATTCTATTTTCTATCCATCCATCACACAAGAAAGTACAGGAAACGGAAGGAAAGTGAAATTTGAAAAAAGAGAAAAAAATGAAGGAAAATGTTGCGGGGAAATGGCAATGGGTTGACACGTGCTGCTGAAGCCGGGGTAGGTGGGGGCGGGTGGCCTCAGCCTCGGGCACGCGTTTGTTTGCTGTGGACTTCAGTGCTTTTGTTGTCATCTTGCTGTTCGTTTCCAATAGAAAGAGAGAATAACGCTGGTTTCATGCACGTTGTACTAGTCTGGTCTGTGTCCGTCCTTCTGTTGCCTGTCTTTCTGTCTATCGTTAAAGTTGTTTGTTTTCGACTCAAGTATTTTTTTTTTTTTTTTTGAGGGGGGAAAGGGGGTATCTACCTCCCCCCCCCACCATCACCACCGTTGTTACTATTACTGCTACTTATCCCCATTATTACATCCATCACCAACATCAAGACCGTCATCATTATTACCATCAGTACCACTGCCACCACGATTACCACGACCACCACAACTACCACCGCCACCACAACTACCACCACCACCACTACCACCACCATCACGATTACCAATACCACCACGACTACCACCACTACTACCACCACCACCATGACTACCAACACCACCACGACTACCACCACTACCACTACCACCACCACGACTATTACCACCACAACTACCACCACCAGTGCCACCACCATCACTACGATCACCACTATAACCACCACCGTAGCCACTAACATAGCCATAGCCATAACCATAACCCCATCACAATCATGACCACCACCATAACCTCCATCATCACCACAACCATCACCACAACCATAATCATAACCATAACCACCAGCACCACCACCGTCATGGGAAGGTGAGGGGGAGTTAGACAAAGGCTTTCCTCCTCTAACATGGGGATGAGTGTTGGCAACTTTTACAAACTGTTCGACGTTAAACCCCTTCTTTATGTGCGCCCAAGTTAAATTAAACCTTTAGGCGTTTAGCCAGAGGTAAATCTATCGAGAGTGCCATCGTAATGGACACAAGGGATTCTCGTGATCCAGAACTTATCAATTCGGAACGGAAGCATCCTGAAGGAAATGTTTGGAAATATTCCAGATTTTTCGGGATAATTTCCAAAAATTTCCTTAATTCGTTTCGAATATTGGGAGGTTCTAATTGTTACAAATTTAGTAAAATAGAAAATATTTATGGGAAATGTTGAATGAATATACAATCTTTCAGTCTGTAGTCCAATTCCTCCTTTCCCCTTTCCCCTTCCAACTCCCCTTCCCACCTCCCCCTCCCACTTCACCTCTTCCTTTCCCCTTTGTTCTTCCCCTCCCACTTTTCCCTATCCTTCTCCTCTCTCTCCCCTCTTCCCTCTACCCTCCACTTCTCTCCCTTCTTCCTCCCCCTTCCTCCTCCCCCTCCCACTTTACCTCTCCCTTTCCCCTTTGCCCTTCCCCTCCTCCTTTTTCTCCCATTCTCATCTCCCTCCTCTTCCCTCTTCCCTATTCCCTCTTCGCTCCCTCTCTCCTCTCTCTCAAAAGTAACCCAAAGGTGGCGGTTGTATTGTCAGGCGTTCCCTTAAGATGCCTAATTTGTGGCGAGTGTTGCCCTTGTTAGGGCAGAAAGTTTCTCTTCAGAAAAACAAGGCACTTCCGTCCCTCGGAAAACGTGGGCCTCGATGCCGAAATTCGTAAAGAAAGTGAAAATAAAAGGAAAATGTAGTTCAATAAATCACAAAGATATACACGCACACAAACACATACATACTCCGTACGCGCGCACACACACACACACACACACACACACACACACACACACACACATACACACACATGAACACGTATGGAGTACGCGTACACACACACGACTCGACGGCGCAGTGGTAGTGTTCGCAACTGCTGCTACAGCGGTCTGCGTTCGAATTACGCCCTTGGGTGAAAATAATTTTAGTATCGTTGCGCTGCGAGTCGTTACTCCAACTCGTGGGCGGGGAGTTGGGTGTGTGTGTGCGTGTAAGGTTACAACAGTATTCATAGATTGGTCATATATGAGATCTCTTCCAAGAGGGTAATAGCTGTCGATCACGAGTCCAACACGTGATCCAAGACAATGGTGAATCACACACACGCACGCACACACGCACCACACACACACCACACACACACCACACAACCGCACGCACACACACATACCACACACACACCACACAACCGCACGCACACACACACACCACACACACACACACACACACACACACACACACACACACACACACACACACACACACACACACACACACACACACACACACACACACACACACACACACACACACACACACACACACACACACACACACACACACACACACACACCAGATAGACTGGGTGTGTATGTGTGCGCTTGCGTGTGTTTTCTTTCATGAACGTTTGCATGCATGTAAAGGAATATTATAAAGCCATAACAAACTTTTGCTCCACTCTGTTGAGATTGTGGCAATGGTACAATTTTTTTTTTTTTTAAATACCTACTGACTCCAGTGTTTCATTGAAAGCGGATATTGTATTGACTCTCTGTTCCCGATTCTGGCTTCACCTTTGCTCCTGTTTCACACTGAAGGCTCGTTTGTCAGAACGTTTCGTTCAACTTGAAACGTTTCGGTTTGTAGTTGCGAAGCGTGGTCTGAAAGAGCGAAAGAATCTGCAATGAGTGTTTACTTGTGGCCTTGTTTCGTAGCGATGGCAACGTGGACGTGGTTTCCACAGTGATTGGCGTTACGTGACTTGAGAGTTCTTATAAAAAAAAAAGAGAAAAAAAAGGTAAAAATATATACATAAATAGTAAGTAAATCGATAAATATAATTGATTGAATAAAACAAAAAGATAAATACAAAGAAAAATAAACTAAACACAAAACTAAAATTAAGTGAGAAATAGATATGTAAGTGAATGAATAGGTAGAACAAGTAAAGATATAAGGTATAGATGTAAAAATACTCAAAATCTGGAGGCCTACACTGTATGCGCAACAAAAATGGTGGGATACTGAATTTTTGTAATTTATAGTCACCTTTGGTATATATATACTTGTATGTATGTATGCAAATGTATTTGTACATAGGTAGGATATTGAATTTCCGTAATTTTTAGTCACCATTGGTATATACATTTGTATATACAGTATGTATGCAAATGCATTTGTATTTGTATATGGTGGGATATTAAATTCTTGTAATTTTAAGGCACCTTTGGTATATGTATATGTAAATGTGTATGCAAATGTATTTGTATATGGTGGAATATTAAATTCTTGTAACTTTTAGTCACCTTTGGTATATGTATATGTAAATGTGTATGCAAATATATATGTATGTAAATGCGCTTGTATGGATGAAGAAAATTATAAAATAAAAAATTTCTTCTTCCTCCTTTTTCCTTTTTCCTTTCTCTTCTCTTTCTTCTTCTTTTTTCTTATTTTCTTCTTTTCCTTTATTTTCTTTTTATTCGTTTTTTTCTGTATAAATAATTTTATTTTTTCTTGTTTCTTTCCTTCCTCCTTTCCTCTTTCTTTTCTTCTTTTTTCTTTCATTCTCTTTTCCTTATTCTTATTTTTTTTTCTCATATTCATATTCCTTATCTTCTTCATCTTTGTATTATTCTTCCACGCATTCATATTCTTCTTCCTATTCTTTTCCTTCTCGTTCTCCTTCTCGTTCTCCTTCTCGTTCTCCTTCCTGTCCTCCCTCCTCCTCCTCCTCCTCCTCCTCCTCCTCCTCCTCCTCCTCCTCCTCCTCCTCCTCCTCCTCCTCCTCCTTCTCCTCCTCCTCCTCCTCCTCCTCCTCCTCCTCCTCCTCCTCCTCCTCCTCCTCCTCCTCCTCCTCCTCCTTCTCCTCCTCGTCGTCGTCGTCCTCCATCATTAAATCATTAAATCTTAATCTGTATCTGTTCCCTTTATATTCCGATATACTTTCAACATAGCATTATATCGTCATACTCTCTTATTCATTAGCTAATTATTTCTTTCTTTCTTTATCTTCAACACGTCTTCTTCATTCAAAGGTTGAATCAATCTGTTTATTGTTATTCCCGGCGAATGTTTACATATGTTGACTTTTATTTTTATTATTTCCTACATTTGTTTTTTACATTTATTTATTCATATACAACGCTTAACGTGTTTGTACGTAAAATAAGTGATATAGATATATAAAGGTTAATGTGTGTGTAGTTTGAATAAATTTGAACCATTCTTTGCTTAAACAGAAATGATGTTAAAATTGAGTGCTGAAGCGCTTCAGCATTGGAACGAGAGCTCTTAAAGCAGAGTGCTGAAATGCTGAAGAGGCACTTAAAGCTGAAAGCTGAAATGCTGAAGTGAGTTTGCCCCGGGAACACTTTGAAGTGAGACTTCAGGTCGGAGATTTTATGAGTGTCATGATGCTGCTCTTGGTGTTTAGTTTTCGTTCCGGGATACTTTTTCTTGTATATACAACTTTATGATTTTTTTTTATCACGTATATTTTTAATTAGGTTCATGCTACAGTCGATTTTATTTTTTCTTCTTTTCTTTTCCTTTTATTTCTCCTTCAGCTTCTTCCTTTTCTTCTTTGTCCTCTTTTCATGTTAGTGTTCGTTCTAAAATACTTTTCATGTTAGTGTTCGTTCTAAAATACTTTTCATGTATACACAAGTTTTGGATCTTTTATGAGATGCTACGGTTTTCTTTTTCTTTTTTTCTTATTTCTATATTTTCCTCTTTTTTCTCTTTTTATTTTTTCCTTTTTCTTCTTTGCCTTTAAGAGATATTTTCAACCATGAAAGGGTCATTGTAGTGCAAATGTATAATTAATAAGTATTTTACATCGGAGTTTGATTAGCCCCATTTACCCTCTTAACATGCAGTCCTACATAGATACATTGATGGGGTGAGGTAAAGTACGGGAGTTTCAGCTCCAACGTAAAGGAATGACGTCACTCAAAACCAAAATTTGCCGAAGAATTCCACCATGTTGATGGGGGTGAGGTGAAGTGTGGGAGTTTCAGCCACAACACGCTCTTGGCCACTACCCCCTTCCCCCCCTACCCATGAGTGAAAGAATGACGTCACTCAAAACAAAACAAAAAAAATGCCGAAGAATGTCATCAAGTTTGAGGATGATAAATGACTTGGAGGGGGAAGGGGAGATGGTCCCTGAGGAAGAGTTGGCTGGATGTACAGTCACGAATAGAAGTTTTGACCCACGCTGCAGTTCTCGCAACATTAATATGATTTTTAATTCTATCGAGTACGTGATATATTTTCCTATATAGTATTTAGCTTACCGTTAAGTAATTTTCTTGAACAGATAAGAAAAAGTTCTGATTTTAAATGTTGTATTACGAAAAATTCTGAGTGGTTTTAAGCGCTGGTGTAACAACTTTAACGATGTTAGAAGAACAGAACAATTGTCAAGAATACTAACAAGGGACCAAATATCAAGAAGTTATGACCGCACCATACAATAGAATATTTTGACTTCTGTTGTAATCCGCGATGATATTTTTCTCGAAATATTGTATACATTTGCATTCGAGTCCGCAAGAAATTCTGCGCCGCTGTAATGCTCATGATTCTGTAGTTTGCAAGGCTATCGTGTGGCCTGGAGTGTTTTTCTGAAAAGACGGGAGGAAGATACGGTATTGTATGGCAGAAACAAACAACATAAACAAAGCCTATGAGAGGAGACGTTAATTGGGGCTATGGAAAGAGGTATAGAGACAAGAATTTCTTTCAAGAAAGAACTTTAGGACGACGTTTTCAGAAGTTGCAGACACTTCGTGGTAGCATAAGAAAGTGTTTCTCTTAAGAGGGACAAAATATATAGCGTCTTATCAAAAATTTATGAATAAGTAGGTAAATATATAGGTAGAGGAAATAAGCAAAGCATACAAAGACTCATAAGGGTGACAGAAATCGCTGTGAAAGAAATTAATGAAGACCACTTTTTTTCCACCTGGGTCCGTGGACCATCAGTGTCAAAAGAGGGTTTACTAACCGTAATCATTTGGAAGAATATGGATACCTGAAGAGTCTACATCAGTCTTCAGGAGGCTAAACAACAGTAACACATAAGTACGGGAAATATGAGAAAACAGGTTGAGAACCTTTGGCTTAGGATTTGCAGGCAGTGCATGACACTCGGACACTGGCGAGACTCAGGCACTGAAACTCCGCCCACTTAGTTTTCATGGCGATGTTGATCATGTTACAAGGCTTTGCACAGACAGTGATTTTTCTGTTTCGATGTCTGTACTAGTTCACCTCGGTTGACTATGATAACTGACGAGAGCCAGTTTAAGTAAAAGAGAAATAGATGCCAAAGTATTAGTTTAGATGTGTTTAACTCGTGGATGTCTGTAGTGGTTTCCTTCAGGTGAATGAAATCATCTGGTTGCAGTAAGCATATTAAAAATTATTTGAATATAGATGTTAAAGTGTGAAGAGTGATAATGTGGAGATCCTCAATAAAACTTCTGTATGAACGGATAAGCTGTGGGTATATAAGCTGTCAATTATTTGTTTGTGTACACACTGAGGAAGTCCTTTCAGGACGAAACGTTAGAAATATAAACTCCAACGGTTCCTGGTGTTTATCTCGCCACCCTTCCACTCATTCTGTCCTACGTACTTCAACACATATATATATATATATATATATATATATATATATATATATATAATATATATAATATATATAAGTATCAAGTGGAAGTGGATACAGTACGGGGTGACACAAAGTACCACAAGCTTCGGAGATAAAGAATGGGAAGATAATGTCATATCTTCATGCGAAAGACGCCGTGTGTGTCTGTGTCTGTGTGTATGTGTGTGCGTCCCCGTACATGTGTGTATATGCACGCATGACCGAAAGAAGAAAAGAAAATACAAGTAAAGGATAAAAAGAACGTTTGAGGGGGCTTCAAAAAGTTCGTGGGAAAAGGACAGTATGAAAAAATTGCTTCATTTATGATTATTTTCCAACATATGTTCCATTAAGGTCAATACACTTCTACAAACTTTAATACCAGCCTCTAAGTATGTCTGAGTAGAACTGAGGATCATGTGATCTAAACCATGTCAAAGCAGCTCTTTTTACATCTTCAAATGATGGAAAATTGGTATCTTTCCATTATTTTTCTAAGTTTAGAAACAAAAAAGAAGTCGAATGGGGCTAAATCGCGGCTGTAATGGGGATGTCGTATGATTTCCTTTCGAAATTCACGTAGCACAGCTCTTGTCTGCCGAGCACAGTGTGCGCGTGCATTGTCGTGGTGAAGAGGACGTTTTTCAGAGACTTATTTTTTTGGACAGTTTTCTCAAAACGCATTCACAATAAGTAGATGTAATTGTTTTCTTGTTCTCGAGAAAGTCAACCAGCAAAATCTCTTTTACAGGTACATCCCAGAAGACAGTGGCCATGACCTTTCCTCTTGAACGCTCAGATTTTGCTTTGACTGGTCCACTTCCACCCCGGGGCAGCCACTGCTTTGATTGAATTTTGTCCTCGGTATCGTACTGGTAAAGCCATGTTTCATCACCTGTCACAATTCTCTGCAGAAAAGCTTCAGAGTCTTCATCCCACTTGATCAAGATTTCCATTGAAAGATCTGCCCTTGTTTGTTGCTGATCTGGGCGCAACAACTCAGAACCCATCGAGCGAAAAGCTTGCTTAGCCCCAAACTCTCTTACCAGAATTGTATGTGCAGAACCCACGGAGATGTTGAGTGTATCTGCAACTGATTCAGTGGTTATTCGTCTATTCTTTTCAATCATGTCGCGGACAGCATCAATATTTTTCTCACAAACTGACGTTGATGGCCTGCCACTGCGGGGCTCATCTTCAATTTCGTTTCTTCCACTTCTGAGCCGACTTATCCATTTGTATGTTGTTGATTTCTTTGGGGCATTGCCACCATAAACTTGTTTCAGTGCGTCAATAATTTGCCTATTCTCCCAACCGACTTTCACCATGAATTTAATGTATGTCCTGACCTCGAATTTGGTGGATTCCATGTTGCTAAAATGGTGTCAGATTTCCAACTGGCGGCGATTCATCATTACCTGCTTTTATGGGTTCATGTTTGAGCTTGTTATAACACGTTGGTACAAGAATGTCCAGGTGCGATAAAATCAAATTCCTTCCATATAATTTTTAGTTATGGACTTTTTCCACGAACTTTTTTAAGCTCCCTCGTATGTATGTATATATATATATATACATATATATATACATATATATGTTTATATATACATATATATATATGTATATATATATGTATATATATATATATGTATATATATATATGTATATATATATGTATATATATATATATATATATATAATATATTCTTTTTCCTTTTCCTTCCGTTCGAGACATCTTGAGTGAGTTTTTCGGGACATGTTCACGGAGGCAGTTGTTGCAATTTATGCGTCGCAAATGACCTTGCGCCTATTGTCAAATGACAATGCACGCTGCATCCAGACGCCAGTTTGATGTTGGCTCAGCAGAAGCAGTGGTCCCTTACGCGCGTAAAATTGTCTTCTTTCTCTTGAGTGTAAAAAAAAAAATATGTGGAGATGGGGAGTAGATGGGTAGATAGAGGAGGGAAGGTGCTGGGTGTTGTAAAGTATGTGGGGTGTGTGGGTTTTGGGTAGGGTGTGGGGAGCCGGGTAGGGTTTGGGGTTTGGAGAAAAGAGGTAGTGGGTTGAGGTGTGAAGTGGGTGAGAATGTGGGGGTGGGTGGGGAGGAGGTTATGGGTGTGGGAGTGTGGGTGTGATATGTGTGGGAGGAGGGTGTGGTGGGGGAGTGAGGTGGTCGGAGAAGAAAGAGGTGGAAGGATTTAGTGTAAAGAGGAAGCGAAAAGGATGCTTATTTACGGGAACAAGTCACCCTACACATTCCATATTCGTAGCAGCAATTGTTGTGTAGGTGGATCGATACAGAATGAAGAAATACAATTCTTTTTAAGAAAGTTTCGATAAGGATTGCTGTTTCTTAGTTTCTTCGCCGTTGCGAGGAGTACCTCAGGGTCTCCTGTTTGCGCCCTTGTTATCAAGACCTTTTCCTTTTACTAGACCTCAGTATCAAAGGACAAATTTAAACGAGCCTCTGCTCACAATACAAAAATAAAAGAGACTGCCTGAGTTATTTTTCCTCTCATTTCTATCATTTTTCGTCTTGTTTTAGTGAATAGAATGTTAAGATTTATCTTGAATTAACGACTTTAAAGAATTCGTTTTTGAACGTTTGCGTACGTAGTAAGGAAGGAAGGCAAGAGAAGGTCTGCCCATTGGTGAGCCAGCAGGACCGGGATTAAGGGCATAGAAAAGGGTTTGTCATCCCGGGATTTATGGAAAAGCTCCTGGAACGTGTTTTCCTGTGACAACTGACTAGGATTCATTTTTGTATTATCTTCATTAATTTTATTTTATTCTATTTTAGTTTTCGTATACGTGTATTTGTGCGTTAGTGTGTGTGTGTGTGTGTGTGTGTGTGCGTTTGTGTGTGTGTGTGTGTTTGTGTGTGTGCGTTTGTGTGCGTGTTTGTGTGTATGTGTGCGTGTTTGTGTGTGTGTGTGTGTGTGTTTGTGTGTGTGATCGACTTACCCGCACAGCGAGGTGGCTAAGCATGCTAGCCTTTGTCAGGGCTCGGGGATTTCAGTGTCCCTTTACCGCCATCACGCGGTGACTTGCGGAGTCGAACTGCCTTCCTCTGGTTTCTCAACTTTAAATGTTGAGGTACTATTTGCTGTGTACTTTGTGCTCCGTTGATAAAGTCAAAATAAAGTATGATGTGTTCAAAAATGAAGGATAGTTGTATCCACATGTTAGGTTCAGGGCAATTCCTGTGTGAATAAAATCGCTTGGCGGCAGTCTGAATAAGGTATTTTAGCCCGTATACGGCGGTCCTTGTTCTCTGGCCTTCTTCCCACGTGCCGGCAGGTGATTTTATTCAGCTGAGAGGAAACCCTCCCGTCCACTCTGTTGAGATTGTGGTGATTTTTTTTTCTCACAAGTTATTGTACTTTTTTTTTTTTTTTTTTTTTTTCTCTTGGCAAGCGATTTCAATATTTCTCAATTTCCTCCACTCATCCTTCTCTGTTTTGCTCCTCGTGTTCTCTATTCCCAGCTTCCCGTTTATTTAATTTGATTCAATTTCCCTTTGTCTTCCTTTTTTTCCCTTTTCCTTCAGACAATCCGTTTAATTGCACATAGACCACTTTCATTTTCTTAGTCTCTCTCTCTCTCTCTCTCTCTCTCTCTCTCTCTCTCTCTCTCTCTCTCTCTCTCTCTCTTTCTCTTTCTCTCTTTCTCTCTCTCCTTCCCCCTCTCTCCCCCTCTCTCTCCCTCCCTCTCCCTCCTCTCTCCTTCTTCTCTCTTTCTCCCTCTCCCTCCTTCCCCCTCTCTCTGTTTCTCTCTCTCCCCCTCCCTACCCCCCTCTCTCTCCCCTTCCTCTCTCTCTCTCTCTCTCTCTCTCTCTCTCTCTCTCTCTCTCTCTCTCTCTCTCTCTCTCTCTCTCTCTCTCTCTCTCTCTCTCTCTCTTTTTTTTTCTACCTCCCTCCCTCTCCCCCTCCTTCTCATCTCCCTGTTTCTCTTCCTTTTATCTCCATATCCTTTTAACAATCATCCACCACCCATCCATCCATCTCTGTCACAATCTCTTACACCCTTTGTGATTTTTTCTTTTTTTTTCCTTCTCCCTCGCGCTTTCTTCTTTCATTCTGTGACATAGACGACTCTTCACTTTTTCTGTTTTCATCTGTTCCCCTATTTCGTTCCATTTCTTTCACCCTTTTTTCTATTTCCTATTATTTATTCCTGTAATTCTCTCTTCCTCCTTTCTTATACAAATCACTTCTTTAATTATCTACTTTCTATCTATACCCTTCTTCCATTACGCCCCATCTTTACATGAATCCCTCGTTTAATGCTCCCTCGTTTCATGCCCCCTCTCTCTCCATGCCCCCCTCTCTTTCCATGCCCCCTCTCTCTCCATGCCCCCCTCTCTCTCCATGCCCCCCTCTCTTTCCATGCCCCCTCTCTCTCCATGCCCCCCTCTCTCTCCATACCCCCCTCTCTCTCCATGCCCCCCTCTCTTTATGCCCCTCTCTCCATGCCTACTCTCTCTATGCCTATTATATCCCCCTCGTTCTATGCCCAAATCCCCTGTGCCTCCTCTCTATGTCTCCATACCCGCATCTCCCCGTGTCCCTCTGTTTCTATACCCGCATCTCTCCATGCACCTCTGTCTCCACACTCCGTCACATTTTTATGCTCCTTTTCGTAACAATTCTCCTCTTGGTCCTTTAGCTAACTGTATGTGTGGAGGGTCTTCCCCTATGCCCTATTTCGTCCTTTCTCCTCTTGCCCATAGAAACTATGTTCCCACTGGCTACTGTGCCCTCACCCTTAGCTTGTTGTCCTCTTTGTCTCCCGTAGTTCCCTTGTGTCCTCTTGAGCTTTCTTGCCCTTTGCCTTTCTGCCTCTTTGTGTTATCTTCATTCACTTGATATTCCTTTTTGCATTTCCGTCACATATGTATAGGTATATAATATATATATATGTATAATATATATATATATATATATATATATATATATATATATATATATATCCATCCCACACAATCCAACCTGTAACCTCGACTAAATTACCTCGCATATAATTGCCCCCACATCCTTTCTCCCCTCCTTTCCTTCACCTGACCCTCACTCAAAAATAGTTCTAGTCCCAAGCTCTTCGTCGTTGTCTTCTGCATCGCTTTCTCTCCTCTTCCCTCTGAAACACAAAGCCTTTTTGACCTCTTTCTCTTCTTCTCTCCCTCTTCTTCCTCCTCTTTCCCCTCCCTTTCTTCCTTGCCATTTTCCTTCTCATTGCCATTCTCCTTTCTACTCTTTCTCCCTCCCACTCCCCCGTCCCCCGTAAATTCCTCCATATCTTCACTTTCCTTTTTTCTTTTCGGCCCCTTCTTACCCACTCCCTCAGCTTCTCCCTCCCTTCACCTTCCTCCCTCTCCTTCCCCCTCCTTTCGTCTTCCTCCTCCTCATTCCCCCTACCTTCTCCGTTACCATCTTACCCCCTTTCTCCCTCTCTCATCTTACTCCCATTCCCTCTCATCTTCCTCTCCCCTCTTTCTCATCTTCCTCTCCCCTCTCTCATCTTCCTCTCTCCTCTCTCATCTTCCTCTCCCCTCTCTCATCTTCCTCTCCCCTCTCTCATCTTCCTCTCCCCTCTCTCATCTTCCTCTCCCCTCTCTCATCTTCCTCCCCCTTCTCTAACATTCTCCCTTCCCCTCATATTTTTCTCCCCTCACACCTCTTCGTCCCAATTCCCTCCTTTTCATCCACTTCACTATCTTTCTCTATTATCTTTCTCCCCCCACTTCCCTCCTCCTCCTCATCGTCCTCCTCCTCCTCTTTGTCTTCCTCCTCCCCTCTTTCTCCTCCTCTCCTTCCACCTAGCCTTCCTTCTCCTCTTCTTCCTACTCTTCCTCTTTCTCCTCCCCTTCCTCTTACTCTTCCTCCTCCTTTTTCCCTGTCTTCCTACCCTTCCTCCTCCCATCCTCTTCCTTCAGTCTTCTTCCTCCTGTTCCTCATTCTCCTGTTCCTCTTCCTTCTCTTCCTCCTCTTCCTCTTCTTTCTCCTCCTCCTCACTCTATTACTTTCCTTCCGATCTCGATAGGCTTGTGTTTTCAGTCGGTTCATGTCCATCGACCCCTGAATCTTTCTCCATTTTTCGTTTGCTTTGAGAGAGAGAGAGAGAAAGAGAGAGAGAGAGAGAGAGAGAGAGAGAGAGAGAGAGAGAGAGAGAGAGAGAGAGAGAGAGAGGGGTTAACAAATTATGTAAATAAAATCTCGGAAGCATCACGAGAATAAATCGTTAGTGAAGAACAAAACGTTAGAGAGGAGGGAAAGGGGAAGGCGGTGGTGGTGGTTGGTTGGTTAGTTGGTTGGTTGGTTGATGGTGGTGGTTTTGGTAGTGGGTGGTTGTGGTGGGGTTGGATGGTGATGGGTGGTAGTGGTGGAAAAGGAAAAGGGAGAGTGTGTGTGTGAGAGAGAGAGAGAGCGAGAGAGAGAGAGAGAGAGAGAGAGAGAGAGAGAGAGAGAGAGAGAGAGAGAGAGAGAGAGAGAGGAGAATACCGATGGAGGATGATGGAGTGAAAGAGAATAGAATGATGGAAGTGATTGGATGATGGGATATTGCAAACTGTGTGTGTGTGGGGGGGTGCGTGCGTTCGCGGGAACTTCCTTGTATATTTGCGTGGGTAGGGACGGGAAGGACTCGGGATTCATGACTTGGGACCTTGGTCCCGTGAGACGGGACTCTGTATTCGGGACTTGAAAGTGGAAACTTGGTACGCAAGACTCGAAAGTGTGGACTCGGAAATTGGGTCTCAGGGGGCCAAAGATGACTCGGGACTGGACTAGGGGCCCGGGCTGGGCAGGGAATACTCGGTACTGGGAACACGGGAATCGGATTCGGGCATGGGAAAATAAGAACATAAGATGAAGAAGACTGCAAGAGACCACAAGGCCTTCACTAGGCAGCTCCGTTAAGCGAAGCGGGGTTGCTGAGGAAGGCAGTGGTATGAAATGACGCATTATGACATAAACTAAAAAAGAATAAAGTTTGCAACTTAAGGACGGAATTATTTTACTAGAGCGCACAATATTAAACCGTGCGAAGGCGGAAAGCTTGAAATAAGTAAATAATATAAATAGATAAGTCAATAAAAAATGAATAGACACAAGTGAATTAATATGTAAATACCAGTAGATGATAAATGGGTAAATGAATAGATAAGTAAATAGGTAAATAAATATTAAATAAAGTAGGAATTAGAATATATTGTAATAACAATGAATGAAATTAATAACAATGATAATAATGAAATAGATAAATATGTAGCATGAATAGAACAAATACGTACAGATGCCTCTAAGCACTACAAGCAAGTTCGTCACCTGTGCCCAATGTACTTAGATGTCTAGGTTGTAGGGCGACCTTCGAACGTGGACGTCACCACTTGACCTATGTGCTGGGACACCTAGGACAATTGAAATAAAATTATTATTGAATATTGTCACCTCTTTATGCTGAGGTGCTAAGTTAACTACAAAGGTGTTCAATGAACAAGTAAGGTGTTTATTGAACAGTTACTTTATTTGTTGAACAGAAAGGCGTTCAGTAAGACCTAAAGGGTTCAGTGAAGAGATAAAGTTTTCAGTGAAGAGCTAAGGTCTTCAGTGAAGAGCTAAGGTCTTCAGTGAACGGCTGAGGCGTTCAGTGAAGAACTAAGGACTTCAGTGGACAACTAAGACGTACGTACGTAAGAGCTAAGGTGTTCAGCAAAGATAGAAGGTGGTTAATACCTTTCCCTTCCACAGGCTCATAGCACTTGGGACTTTGTTTGCGCAGACGAGACGTTGTTTGTTTTCATTAAGATCAACGTTATTTCTTAAACCGGAAGCTACTCCCGAGGTCGTCCATTCTTCGGCCCGAAGACGATCCGAAATAAATTTTCTTAACTGAATTCGAGACTTGAAATAATTTAGATTAAATTTCAACAACTCCCGTGTAGGGTCTTCTATTGTGCCTCTTCTGGGAAATTATGTTGAGAATATCTTCACTGTAATTGATTTCTTCGGCCGCATTTTATGGATCCCAGTACTTGCGCCGAATTGTGGAGGCCCCTAAGTAGGAATATTATTTTAGTCCTTGTAATCGATAGAGGGTAATGTGTTTGTATTATAGGGATTCTGTTTGCGCACAAGAGGGATAATTATTGAATGGATAGGTTTCCCTCTGTGTCGTTTTCTCTCTCCCTCGTTCTCTCTCCTCTCTCTCTCTCTCTCTCTCTCTCTCTCTCTCTCTCTCTCTCTCTCTCTCTCTCTCTCTCTCTCTCTCTCTCTCTCTCTCTCTCTCTCTCTCTCTCTCTCTCTCTCTCTCTCTCTCTCTCTCTCTCTCTTTCACTCGATGAAAACGTAGGCAGATTTCGTTTTGTCGCCAACGTCAGGAGAGTTTATTGGTCTAAGGCTAGGTTCTCTGTATTTTACAAAATCAACCGAATTTATTCGGCTGAGGAGTTGCATTGAAAGAGTTTAAGCAGATGACTTCCTTCAGTATGCTCTTCTCCTCGTCCCCATGCTCCCTCCTTCCTTCATGCTCTCTCCTCCGACGCTCCTTCCCCCAGACTCCCTCACCCCGCCCCCCCCCGCACCATCCTCCCACACTTCTCCCCCTCACGATCTCTCATCCCACACTCCCTCTCCCCACAGTCGCGCTCCCTCCTCCCTCCCTCCCACGTTTCCCCCTTCAGGCTCCTCTCCACAGATGAATACTATCATTCTCTTCTTTACCATCTCTGTGACTACAACGCTTTATATTGTCCTTAAGGATAGAAGCACCGTTATCGCCGACGAAGTATTAAGATCTGGTGGCCGCTTGAACAGAATATATAAAGTTCACAACTCGGTCAAAGAGTATAAAGAATTCAAAAAGTTCGGCCAATAATGTTCGTTTAATAAAAGAACATATACTTGACCCAAAAACTCATTGACCTCCTGTTGATTCTTCAAATCCTTCGCCCTAATTAAGATTAAATGTTTTGGTTAAGCCAAGACCACTTAATCCCATCTGAATTTGCTCTTGGAGTTAAGAGGCCAATGTAAATTGATATCTTTGAGGTCCAAACGCTGAGTGAAATTGAATTCAGACTTTTCGAAGTTTTTGGGTCTAAACGAAGATAATGAACTAGGAAGGCGCTGGTCGGGCAGGCCAGGACGTTAGCGTCTGGAGGAGAGAAGACAGGGTTAAGCGGTTCAACAACCAAAGAGTCAGCACCTGGTGGTAGTAATCGGATGCGGAAGAGGCATACATGACTAGCGACCTCGCGGTGCCTAGTGTTGATGTTGTTATGGGATGTAGATTACCAGCGTTTCTATCCTTATGGACAATCTCGTGCCGTTGTTTAATGGTTGAAAATTTTTGTATATGTATGTACATATATATATATATATATATATATATATATATATATATATATATATATATATATATATATATATATATATTTCGATGTATCTTTTTCAGTTTCCTCAACAATTCGTGTTCTAAATTGTTCTTCACTTGGGGGTCTTTTAATTTTTTTTATGTATGTAACTATTTATGTTTTTTTTTCTGTTTACAAGTATAAGATCCTCGGGTGGACAGTATGTCGGAAGCTGTAGTTATATCCAAGTGATGTCGTGGTAGAGAATCGAACCAAGGAAAGATTTTTATTTGTAGTCTCATCTCATTTTATTGACCATTCGATCTTTTTTCCCATGATGGCAATTGTCGTTTCTCGTTGAAACTCTAAGAAGTAAATCCAGAGAAGTCTGAAGAGATTAAAACTTGATGGTCGCAGATGTGCGGGTATGAAGCCAATCATGGCTTATATAGTTTTCATGTCAAAATTTCCCAAAGACG
>NC_134806.1:37015023-37030023 GCF_046742065.1 Oratosquilla oratoria
TCCTTGCTTACGATTTTTTTTTATTTCACGCATATCGGTTATCCTCTGTTTTCTTTATTCCCCATCCAGCCCTTCTTATCCTTTATTCGCTTGTTTACCACACCCTCTTCGTCAATTAGTCCCTTCGCCACTGAAAGGGATGATTCCTTGAGCTGAATGAAATCATCTGGCGATAATTCAAAGATCCGAAGTCACAAAACACAAAAAAAGGGTTGAATGAATCAAGCTCGAGATAGTGTTAGGTTTCCTCCCTAAGCTGAATAAAACCGCCTAGCGCTAGCTAGAATAAAAGACAGTCGTGAAATGCTACGATGACGTATTTCATAGATCTAAACCCATTTTGGTGTCCCCCATTCAAAAAGAATAAAATTGCTTGACGTCTCCTTTCCTCAGCTGGCGTTACATAGAATAAGGTAACTGGAGGATAACAGTAGGCTATCGTAGCAAAAGGTGTTAAGATGCCAACTGTTCATATTCTTATCTATTTACATTTTTTTTTTTAGGTTTCGAATGTTTCTTACGTTCCCAACGTTCCTCACGTTCCTTATCTTTATTGCCTTCCTCACATTTAGTACGTTCTTTAGGTATGTTCCTTACATCACTTACGTTTCTTCTAATTTTTACATTCCTTACTTTAATAACGTTACTCATGTTCTTTATCATCCTTACTTTTTTAACGAGCAACGGTCTGCGCCCGATCTCACTACGTGGAGGCTCGGCCCTTCGAGCTCGCTCGCTTCTCTCGCAGCCAATTAGTCGTCTCTGTTGCCGTGACGTTACAGCCTTCGGGCCGGAGGGGATGGGACGTCACCACTCTCTCAGCGAATCAGGGGCCGGAGAGGACGTGTCCCCTTGAGGGATTTCCGATTTCCGGTCCTATTTAAATCTATATCGACACTAATTCTTTTATTAGTATATGAGTAACGGGCTGCTTCGATTTCATGTCAAAATATTAGGATCTGAAATCCTCGTTAGCGCTAAGCCACCCACTTTTGATATAAACGATCTATATTCAGTCTATTAGTGAGACTTAAATTGCTTTTCTTCTTCAGGGTCTGTATCTCCATCGTAATCTGTAAGATCCTCAAGACTCAGCTGTTGAGCTCGATTGTTCTTAAGCTCCTCCTCTAGGCACTTGATTTTTCAAAAGAACAATAAAATACTCTTCCTGATTTCTGACGCCTCATTAGCTTTCTTCTTGCCGCAAAGGAGACGAAGAGGACATGTTCCCAGGGAATTCACTTCTGTGAATGTTAACTAATTCCTGTTTTATACTCTTATTCTTCCTCACATCACTTAGTTAATATTTCCTTTTGTTATCCAACTACAAAATTGGTGTTGCCTGCGTTTGTCTTGCGTGGTACCGGCCATGGTGTTCGACAACCTTGCAGAGACACACTGGGACGGATCACACAAACCGGCCCGGAGGGAACGTGTCCCCTTGAGAGATTTCTGGTTTCTGGTCCGATTACAGGAATTCTTTTATTAGTACCAGGGGCTCCCCTGAGAGCTAACAAGGGGTTCCACAGGAGCTCCCCTGGAGTTTCCAGAGTGCACCCCAGGGGCTCCGCAAGTGCTCCTTGAAGTTCCAGGGAGTTCTTAATGGACTTCTCAGGAGTACCCAGAGGGTTCCACGGGAATCCCCCCAGGGATTCTCAGAGGTTCCCTAGTGACTATCCAAGGGCTCCCAAAGGGCTCCCCGTGTGTTTCCAGAGGTTTCCCCGGGGGTTCCCGGACGTCTCGCTCTCAGCCAATCAGTGGTCTCCGTTGCCGTGACGTCACCTCTCTTGGGCAATCAGTCGTCTCCATTTCCGTGGCGTCACCATTATCCTAGCCAATCAGGGGCCTGCGTTTATCCTTAGAAGACGTTACCATGTTACGGGCCAGCTTTACCCGGTGATGTCCTCTTTTCGACGGAACCGCCGTTCCGACCATTTCGACAACAAATTATTTTTTTAGTACACACACGTAGATTGCTCCTTACGACCCTAACGATCTCATTGGTTCTAACGTTCCTAACGTTCTTTACGTTCCCAACATTCCTTATTTGGCTTATTTCTTATGTTTTACGTTCCTAACGTTCCTAACGTTTTGTAAGTTCTTAACGTTCTTTTCTTTCCTAACATTCCATATTTTCCATATGTATTTTTTCACATTACTAACGCTCCTAACGTTCGCAATGAACCTAACGTTCTTAATATTCTCAATGTTCCTAACGTTCCTTCCGTTCTTTATTTTCCCAACGTCCATAATGTTCCTAACATTTTAACGTTAGTCACGTTCCTAACGTTCCTTACGTTCCGTATGTTTTTCAAGTCTTTACGTTCCTTACGTTCCTTATAATCCATGTGTTCCGTATGTTACCAATGTTCCATACGTTCCCAACGTTCCTTGCGATCCATGCGTTCGTTACGTTCCCAACGTTCTTTACATTCCCAATGTTCCTTGCGACCCATGTGTCCTTTACGTTTCCAACGTTCCACATGCTAAACGTCCGCCCGTCATTTCTTGCATCCGTCTTTCATCTTTCCTGTCACGCGTCCCTCACGGATGTCTTTCGATCTCTCGCCCTTGATCCCCCAGCCTTTCATCCACCCATCAGTCTGTCCTTTCTTCACCCGGCCGGTCGTCATCCATTCACTGCATCCATTTGTCATCTCTTCTTTTGATACTGTTCAACCCCCCTCTTTTTCCCCCTGAAGACTTAGCAGTTTTAATGTGCACAGAGGGACCTGGAATGTGCGTGCGTGTGTGTGTGTATGTGTGTGTGTGTGTGTGTGTGTGCGTGTGCGTACGTGCGTGTGTGTGTGTGTGTGTGTGTGTGTGTGTGTGTGTGTGTTTACCTAGTTGTATTTACCTAGTTGTATTTACCTAGTTGTATTTTACGTGTGTGTGTGTGTGTGTGTGTGTGTGTGTGTGTGTGTGTGTGTGTGTGTGTGTGTGTGTGTGTGTGTGTGTGTGTGTGTGTATCACTTGGACAAAATGTACTAGCACATTTCTAAAATTATAATTACGAAGATTCCACAGTCGGAATAAAAGGAAATTTAGAAGAAAGTACAACTGCTATATTTCGGCAAATAGCCATAGCTCTCTTCAGGAAAGTACCCAGGTTACAAGAATTTGTAATACCTCATGACTCCGCCCTGCGCGACGGATTGTCATGTTTTAGCTCTGCCGGTTCCCAATCTACTCATATCTCAATTGTATTCACGTCTCTGCAAATTCTTGTAACCTGTACTTTCCTGAAGAGGGCTATGCTATTAGCCGAAATACAGAAGTTGTACTTCTTCTAAGTTTCCTTTTATTCCGACTGTGGGTTCTTCGTGGTTGTACATATATATATATATATATATATATATATATATATATATATATATATATATATATATATATATATATATATAATATATATATATATATACACACACATACAAGCGCGCACGTCTCTTAAGGTTGTCTGTAACAACTGTCCTTACTCCTATCCACCTCACCCACGCCCATTAGGCCTCTCACTGCAGATACATTTTCCCATGGCAGCGCTTAGGGATGGAAGGGCGGTGGTGGAACGGGTGGGGAAGGGTGTAGGTGGGCGGGAGTGGGGGGATTAGGGGGAGAGTGTTGGGTGGGGGGGATTAGGGCGAGGGGGGAGATTGTTTCGAGGTCAGTGATTTGTTGGTTGTGACGCTGCGCCAGTTTCCTGCCATTCCGATTTGTCAGCCAGACTCCGACGACCGGCTACTCGCCCACTGCAGCCTGTCATTCGAAACTGCTGCAGCTTTTTATTTATTTATCTATTTTCATTGTCACTTTGTTTGTTTACATATGTAATTGTTTGCTTGTTTGTTTATCTATCATTGCTTTCAGTTATTCATCTATTCATCTATTATTTTTCTTCATTTATTTGCTTGTATATTTATTGTTATTAGCATTGTAATTTTATTATTATTGTTGTTGTTGTTGTTACTAGATGGGAGAGGGGTAACATGGGCTTTAATACATATGTTGGGGAGGGTGGATTGATTTAAACACCCTTTGCATAAGTGTGTGTGTGTGTGTGTGTGTGTGTGTGTGTGTGTGTGTGTGTGTGTGTGTGTGTGTGTGCGTACATATGTATTATAGATTATGTACACACACACACACACACACACACACACACACACACACACACATATATATATGTATATATATATATATATATATATATATTATATATATATTTATATATATATATATATATATATATATATATAACACAGTTTTATTTTTGTCGTGGTAGAGGAGGGGGATGTAAATCCGTTGGCCTTGCTATTCATATACCGTTGTCGGGAAATATTGTTTTGATAGTTTTGAAACAAACTCGTTTTATTTTGACGATTGGTCGGCTCGAGTGGACGCAGGAATTATTACCGGCTTGTGTTTTAATTATGTCACGATAAACAAGGAGGAGTGGCCTGTGAGCTGAAGTGAGCCTGTACAAGGTAAACACTGATCGTCAGTATTGCAAATATTGATTGACAGTATTTCAAATATATTTAGGGACATGTTGACAGTATTTCAAGTAATTTTAGGGACTTGTTGATAGTATATCAAATGAATTTAGGGACTTCTTGACAGTATGTCAAACACTTTTAGGGACACATTGAGAGTATGATATTTTTAGGGAATTATTGACAATATTTCAAGTGCTTTTAGGGACATGTTGACAGAAAATAAAATGTCAAGTAGTAGTATTTCAAATATCTTTAGTAATGATAACCATGTAACGTTAATAGGAACCTGCGTGGAGCAGTGGATAGAGTCCGTGCTTTGAATGCGGGAAGCCCGAGTTCGATCTCCGGGGTGGTGATGAAGTTTTTGTTCAAGTCGCACTTTCATGGCTAACCAACCCTACACTGCAACGGTAGATATGAGAGGTGCCAGATTGTTCACAATGAGAAAGAGCGCTGATAATATAATTAGTATACACTGCCAATCCCTAACCCCACTCCTAACTTTAATCGTCTGTTTAATTTAAACCTAAACGTTAACTTTAAGATGAAAATCCATGTGAACAAGTTGTAAAGACACGGTAAAGGAAACATGGACTGGAGGTGAAGCTTTTATTCCTGACGTTTCGTCTATCGACTTTATCAAGAAAGTCGATAGACGAAACGTCAGGAATAAAAGCTTCACCTCCAGTCCATGTTTCCTTTACCGTGTCTATACAACTTGTTAACTTTAACCTTCACCTTAGACTGAACCTCACCCATAACCGTAACCTCAGCCTCAACATTAACTTCAGACTTAAAGCCTCATCTCTAAACCTCAAAACCTTCAACTCAAAACCTCAACTCTAACTTAACATCAGCCTCAACTTCAGCCTAACCTCAACCTCAACTTCAGCCTAACCTCAACCTCAACTTCAGCCTCAGTCTTAGCCTTAGCCTCAGCTTCAAAGTCAACTTCTGCGTTAATTTCAACCTCAAAACCTCAACTTTAGACTCAATTTCAACCTCAGGATTAACTTCACCCTAACATCAACCTCAGTCTCAGCCTTAGCCTCAGCCTCAAAATAAACTTCAACATTAAATTTAACATCAAAGCTTCAACCTCAGCCTAAACTTCAGACTCAATCTCAACCTCAGCGTAAACTTCAGCCTAATCTCAGCCTCAGCCTCAGCCTCAAAATCAACTTCAGCATTAATTTAAACCTCAAAACCTCAACTTCAGCCTCAATTTCAGACTCAGTCTCAACCTCAGTATCAACTACAGCCTAACCTCAACCTCATTCTCAGCCTTAGCCTCAGCCTCAAAATCAACTTTAGCATTAATTTCAACCTCAAAACCTCAACCTCAGCCTCAACTTCAGACTCAGTCTTAACCTCAGTATCAACTTTAGCCTAACATTAACCTCATTCTCAGCCTTAGCCTCAGCCTCAAGATCAACTTCAGCATTAATTACCTCAAAACCTCAACCTCAGTCTCAACTTCAGACCCAATCTCAACCTCGGTATCAACTTCAGCCTAACATCAAACTCATTCTCAGCCTTAGGCTCAACCTCAACACCAACTTCAACCTTAATTTCAACCTCAAAACTCAACCTGAACTTCAGCCTTAATCTCAATCTCAACCTCAACTTTAGCCTAAACTCAACATCAATCTCAGTCTCAGCCTTAGCCTCAGCCTAGACATAAATTCTTCCCTTAATTTCAACCTCAAAACCTAAGCCTCAACCTCAGCCTCAATATCAACCTCATCCTCAAATTCAGCCCAAACACATCAGCCTCAGCCTCAATATAAAATTCAGCCTCAAACTCGGATTCAAACTCAACTTCGACCTCAGGCTTAAACTCAATCTCAACCTTAACTTCAACCTCAATACTTTGTTCTGGTGAGTCATACAATTTTATTCATTTTAAGAGACGTCACTTTATTAAGAAATAATGTTTGTATTTGCAATAATGTGTTGTTATTTCGAAAACAGGTACGTTATGTCATTCTCAGGCTTTCAGTTGTTCCCGTTTTTCATTTTTCATTTTTCATTTTTTTTTCATTTTTTTCTTCTTTTTTTTTTGTACAGAAAGTATTTATAGGAGCCCATTTTTGTTTATGAAGGATCGGGGGTCATTGAGTATAAAGTGTGAGGCAGTTTAGAAAATGAAAAACTAAATTTATAGCAGATTAATTACTGTTGATGTGTAAGTCAGTACCGACACAGCTTTTGGGGCAAGTACAGTGAAGCAATGTATATGCATTTAAAGACAAGTTTTATCCGTTGTGTTATAGACGGTACCTCGTGAGTTTAAGCTCTTTCGTCAGTATATTATGTTTAGTAGATATATGGGGATAAAGGGGATATAGACGGTATACGTGTTTAAGCTCTTTCTTCAGTATATTATGCTTACTAGATATATGGGGATAAAGGGGACTGCATATATTGCAATATATATATATATACATATATATATATATATATATATATATAGATAGATAGATAGATAGACATAAATCTCGTTTGAAATGCTGAATTGCCGAATATTGATTCATGGGTATTTTATCGACATAGACTATATAGAGTGACCATGATGGCGTTCGCACGTTTGTACATAAACGCACACAGGCACACACACGCCGCAGTGCGTACACAAGTAAAGGAACGCACGCAAACACACACACACACACACACACACACACACACACACACACACACACACACACACACACACACACACACACACACACACACACCTATACACACACACGCACACCTATACACACACATACCTATACACACACACGCACACACACATACCTGCGCACACACATACCTGCACACACACATACCTGCACACACACATACCTGCACACACACATACCTGCACACACACATACCTGCACACACACATACCTGCACACACACATACCTGCACACACAAAGTAGTAGGCCCAATGCCTTCTTTTTCCTGTAGTCTCACTATTTTCTAGGCCCCATGCCTATTCCTCTCGTCCTTTGGGTTAATAAAAGGGTGGTGAATTTTCTTTCTTCTTTCACTGTAATTTCACCTTCAGCTTACACTCGGGATCTCTTTTCTCTCGTCTCTACATCGTCTCCTGATCCTCTCTCTCCACACCCTCTCTATATCTTCTCCCTATCTTCTCTATCTCTTCTCTATAGAACGTCTGACGAGATCCCGTATCTTACGCTAAGCTACCTTCGTCTGACGTCACTAATTTTTCTAAACCAATCCCCGGTGACTTCTCAAGTAAATGTCACTCCTTATGGGCGTGACTTTGAATTCATGCACCAATAGTTTTTTCCTCCTTCTGCACCTTGCACCAATCCGGAAAGCCATTTCAATGCCACTAGCAAAAATTGTTTACCTCAGCATTAGTCAAACGAAGGTAACCCGCGCTTACAATGTTGTGATTACATAAGCGATTATAAAAACAGTCACCACCGTCGGTGTGTTTACATAGACAAAACGTCGCCCTCACCTAGACATAACATTGCCCTCTTCGGAGGCGTCGAGTCTGAGTTATTCTACTGCCCTAGCTCATTTCCATTCGTACACTACCGGCCTCTTACAGGGCTCGGCAGCTACCCTTGGTCGTCCCGACCAATTTCTTATTTCCCTCTTACAGGGCTTGCTAATATATTTCTAGAATAAGCTAATCTACCCTTGCGTTATTGTTAATCTATCTTCCAAAATACATCATTCATGCTATAAATTGGGAATAATACATAAACATAATACCTATAAATGTGAATAACATGCATCTCAATATATATATAAGGTATTGAATTAAACGGTTACATGGTTGATTTGCTTTGACAGAGCCAATCTCCGGAATACAACAAAGGCAATCAGTGCTGCCACTAACACTGAAAGTAAGGGTATGATTAGGATTGGTAACATATGTAAATCATTTGAGGGAGATCTTGACAATGGTCTTCTCTTAATTTTCAAGGGAGGGGAGTTTTCAGGCAATGTGAAGTTGAAGGTTGAAATGTAGGTGTCCTCGGTTAAATGCATTGTATTAAGGGTATTAGAAATGGTGGAAATAGTGTCTGCATGCAATTCGCAGTTATCTTGAATAGAGACAAGACCTTCAACCAAATCCAATTTAGGACTCAACCCGGGACAATTTATTGATACCTTTGTCTTGTTAGGGAAAAACAGGTAATGAGATCCTTGTATGTTACAATGAGGGATCTGGTCTACCAAAATTCGTTGGTAATGACAATTGTTCATAACAGACATATTCCTAACCAGAGAGGCTTCACATGAATTTTTCAAAGCTTCACGGAACACAAACATGGAAGAATGACAGAGGTAAAGATTCCTATTAAATCTTCTTCACTCCTTCAACTTGTCATTAGAGACTCTGCTCTCCTTCAGATTGTCTACAGAAAGGATATAATTGATTGGGTCTACAATTGGAATATCTACTTCATAAAATGAACCATTTACCTTCAATGGGAAGGGTTTCAATTTGAATAAGTTAAATCTTTGGTTGGAAGAGAACGGGATTTCAATAATAACTGAAGTAACATTAAGGTAGGAGTTTAGCAATGGATAATATAATGCTACATTAGCTTCTTCAAAGAAAGGTTCAAAGTTCCAATCCTTCTTTGCTGACTTAATTACCTTTATAAGTTGAGGTATTGGAAGGAGAGAAGAAGTTACTTGACCCGAATTGGCCATAACTAAATCCTGTACAAAAGATTCCAATTGAACTTGCATCTCAGATAATTTCAATTGCATAGTATTGAGTAACAAAAAAATTTGCATTGTACTCTCTTGTTCACTTTGTTTCAAGCTGAGATTCTCTAAGTTATCTGAAATATCAGAGATCATTTCTTCAATGTTTTTAATGCTTGATTGTAATTCATCAATTTTTCCAACTTTCTCCTTTAATGTATTTATTGAAATTTTCAAGTCAGCAAGGAAGGCAAAATTGGCAATTCCCAAACCAGCAAGAGCTCCCAAAGCCACTACTATTGCACTTCTCTTTTGTCTAACATTGCTTTTGAAATTTGAACCTATGATGTGCAATTTATCCTCTATTTCCTTTATTTTGTTTTCAAGTCTATCCTTAACATCTTTACTGGAAATGTTCTGTTTTAATATTTGCAAACTTTTATTAATGGAGTCCACATTTTCTTTAATTTTGGTTACATTTTTATAATCAAGAACTACCCTTACCACCTTATCAACCAAGATTAGGTTACCTTGATGATGTACCAATGCTCCAGGACGAATCGGATTCCAGTCCATGGCACTCACCAAACTTAATATTATTAATAAGGCAGTTTTCATCTGTAAAATACATCAAGATTAATGTTCAACTCTTGAAAAATATCATTATAATATTCTCCATATTCTCCAGGGTTATCAATATTTATGCACAAAGTATTACTATAATCATCTTCATAGATCTGCAAGCTAATTTTCCTTATGTCATCTAAATGTCCTACCAATTCTTCTCTTGATTCTAAATGTTTAAGTTTAAACTTGTTTCCACCTGCAGAATCAATTACCCTATATGGACCAGTGTACCTTAGTGAAAGTTTATTATTGGGTGAGGTTGCTTTGACCATTACTAATTCCCCAATTTTCAATTCTAGTTTACGAGCTATTTTGTGTTGTTGTTCCCTCATCTCTTGTGAATACACCTGCATATGTTTCCTAACTCTTTGGTGAATACTTTGAAGAGTATTTATCCTATTGGATATATAATCATCCATATTATATATGGGTTTTTGCTCTGCTGTCAACATTTCATATGGCAGAGTTTTGTCCTCCCCAAAAATTATAAAATGAGGTGTATCCCCAGTTGCTACATTAATTTGATTGTTCAGGGTACACTTAACACAAGGAATCCAAGTATCCCAAGTTACACTATGAGGACTTATTAGGGTTCTAAGACATATAATTATCTTTTTGTTTAACCTTTCTACTACTCCATTACTTTGGGGATGGTTAACGAGTATATTGACTTTCTTGATGTGGAACACATTACATAGATTTTCCAAGATTTTGTTATTAAATTCAGTCCCATTATCTGAAACTAGGATGTTAGGTGTAGTAAAATTACAGATTATCTGATCATAGATTACGGAAGCAATAGTTTCAGCTTTCTTATTGATTATGGGTTGTAATATACAAAATCTTGAAAAATAATCAATAGCAACAAATAGGTATTTAAAGCCGTTCTCGGTTAGTGGTAATTCCAAAGTATCCATGTGAACTCTTTCCCAAGGTTTCTGTGGAATGGGATAGGTGAGTATAGGAGCAGGTTTTGGTGTATTTCCCTTCACCTTTACACATTTTACACATTTTTCTATATAATCATATATAGTTTTCTTCATACCTAACCAAAAGTACTTAAGTTGTGCCTGTCTATAAGTTTTATCCTTTCCAGGATGTGAACTACAATCACTATCATGAAGTAACTTCAATATCTCATTTACCAGAGTTTGTGGTATAACCAACTGATTTACTTGACCTCTAGAAATATCTTTCCCATTTACAAATGTTTTCCTATACAAAATTCCATTAATCAAATGAAATTCCTCTATCTTATCCCCTTTGGTAGCTTTGGAGGATCTCCTCTTGGGTTCATCAAATGCTTGATTATTGAATCACATGTCTCATCATCTCCCTGTTCTCTTATTAGCATTTCTTCATCTAAAGTTACTAATTCTTCTATACTACAAACAAAATTAATCAACCCTGTCCCAGTCATTGGTTGACTAATGTTTCTAGAAAGTGGATCTGCTACATTCCTTCTACCCGGAATATAATTAAATTGAACATCATAGCACTGAAGTATCGCAAACCATCTAGCAAGTCTGCCTCTAAGATTCTTATGCTTAAATAAGTTCTGAATAGCTGTGTGATCAGTCCAAACTCTGATGGGATACCCTAGTATCATATCCCTAAAACTTTCTAAAGAATAAATTACTGCTAAAGTTTCTCTTTCAGTTATAGAATAGTTCCTCTCTGCACTATTACAAAGTCTGGATGTGTAAGCTATGGGTTTTAAAGTTCCATTTCTCTCTTGCATTAGTATGCCTCCTAACCCTATGTCAGACGCATCAGTACAAAGAATAAATTCTTTTTCATAGTCGGGGAAAATTAAAATAGGTGAACTTGTGAGTTTATCTTTCAACTTGTCAAAAGCTTGCTGTTGCGCAGGTCCCCATATGAACTTTGAGTCCTTTCTCAACAAAGAACTTAGTGGATTAGCAATGTCAGCATAACTTTGAATGAATTTTCTATAATATCCTGTTAATCCCAAAAAGCTCCTAACCTTGTCTACATTGATCGGAACTGGAAAATTCTTGACAGCGTCCACCTTTGAATTTACTGTACTCAGTCCGTGTCTGTCTATCTTATGTCCTAAGTAAATGACACTGTCTTGCAAGAACTTACATTTTTCAAGTTTTACTTTTAACCCAGCTTCTCCTAGTCTTGAGAATATCAAATCTAATTTCTTAAAGTGCTCCACTGCAGTCTGAGAAACTATTAAAATGTCATCTAGAAATACACTGGCAGTGTTTCCTAACAATCCATCTAGAATAGTATTCATTAATCTCATGTAAGTTAATGGACTATTACATAACCCAAATGGCATTCTCTTGAACTCATAATGTCCTGTTGTAGTAGAAAATGCTGTGAACTCTCTTGAATCTTCATGCAATTCTATTTGCCAAAAAGCTGATTTGATATCTATAGTACTAAAATATCTATTCTCAGTTCCCAAACTTCTCAAAATGTCACCGATAATGGGTAATGGTAACCTGTCACGAATGGTGTGCTTATTCAGTTCCCTGTAATCAATAACTGGTCGCATAGTCCCATCAGACTTTGGTACTAAGATCAACGGAAAATTCCACTCACTCTTACTATGTTCAATAATATCCTGTGATAACATTTCAGTGATGAGTTTATCTACTACAGCTAATCTAGAGTGAGGAACTCTGTAGGCTGGTATGTAGATAGGTTGTGTTCCTGGTTTTAACTTAATGTGATGTTTTAAAACAGTTGTTTTGCCTAAGGCGTCCCCCGGCAAAGCAATTGCTTTTTTATGTTTCATAAGCAAAGCAAATAAAGCTTCATCCAACTCAGGGCAATTAGTTGATTGTAATAATTCTTTATATCTATTTCTTAAGTCTATGCCTTCTTGTACTGAGCAAATTGATGAAGTTGGTAATTCTATCTCCTCACTATTCTCATTTAAAATCTTAATAGGTTTAGTACACACCTGAATACATCCTATTTGTGTACCTTTCTTTAAAACTATCTCTTTATTCATAGTATTAATTACTAATACTTCTACTCTGTTCTTATTTGTCTTATAAATCCCTGAGTCCCACTTCAATCCTTTAAGTTTAACTGATTCTGGGACTGTAATTACTTCAGAGTCTACATTGATTCCTTTCAAACACACTTCAACCTTATTAATTGACATGGGATGTAACAATGTCGACCTTGTTAATCCGCAATCTGCAATTCTCAAGGCATCTGTGGTTAATAATTTAGTAATCTCTGGGATTTCTTGAACTTCTGAGTTGGGTTCACAAATTGTTTTACTTTCTGTAGGGTTGGACCGCTCGGCCTCGCTATCTAGGATAGAAATGTTATCTAAGGATTCATTGATTCCTGTCACTGGTCTTAAGTCTGGTTGATTTAAGAATGGGATTAACTGTGACTTCACTAAAATTCCTAAGTCAGCAGGACAAATTACCATGTTTTCTTTTCTCATAGTTGCAAATCCTATCAATAAATCTCCTGGAAAAACAGACTCTTCTACCACTATCACTGGGATGTACAATTGTTCATTTGTATATAAGGCAACTTCTAGCTCAATCTTGCCTAATGTTTTTAACTGATTTCCAGTTACACCTTGCAATGTGTAACGGATTGGTTCCATCATTTTCACTCCTGGGTTCAACTGGTTTAAAACTTTACTAGTAATTACATTAACTACAGACCCTGTATCAATAAAAATTTGAATAGGCTTATTGAACACTTTACCCGCAATGAGAGGTCCTACAGAAGTTTTACCAACAGTAATTATCAGTTTGTCAGTTTCTTTCATCTCCCTTGCATTCCCATATTTAACACAATACCGCCTATCGGTATATATATGGGGAGGTCTGAAATGGTTTATTCTGTGTCTGGGGGTTTTCCTCTTAGCCCTGGGGGTACCCGAAAATTTCGGCACTCATGAGTTCTGTGTCCGATTTTATTATGGTAAATACAGAATGGAGGGTTCCTACATTGATACTCATTGTGACCTTCGTATTTGCAATTTCTGCAAATAATCCCATAAAAAACATTCTTGTGCCTTGTGTCCCCAAGCATTACAATTAAAACATAGGATTCTGGTATCCCTATCCCTAGATGGACTTCTAGCATGCCGCCTATGTCCTACTTCTGTTTTCTTAAACTCTCTAGAGTTCCTATATTGGCTTTGTTGATTTATAGGCATTACATATGGGTTTATTGTTCTGGTCTCACTGTATCCTTGAAGAAGATAATCTACTTCTCCTAAACAGATATTTGATTTTAAATCTTTGTACAGCCTTTCTGCTGTTAAGTCATCAGAATTCTTTGCCAATAAGCTAAATGTAATCAATTTGATTACCTGTGAGATTTCCATCTTCTCACTAGATCTTTCTATCCAGTCTGAATCTTTCAAGATAGAATTCATGTCTTTTGACCATCTATCTAATCTAGCTAAGTACTCTGTGTCAGTTTCACTTGTCCTAACTTCCTTAATCATTTTTACCAATGATCTAATAGGATCCTGATCACATTTGGACATGAAATGTTTAAGAAAGGCTTTCTTGTAATTATCATATTGATTAATTAATTCCATTTGCTGAAAGTTAATGACAAACCTCGCCCTTCCATGCTCTGGATCTATATTCTCCTTGAGAATCTCAATCTTACGATTCTCATTTGTAATGTTTTTACTAACTATAAGTGTGTCAATAAGGTTCAAGAACTTGTTTACACCATATGTGTTAGACTCTCCTGTGAATTTTGGAATATTTGTATTTGATGTGTGAATTTCGTGTCTCAACACGTTAGAATTCTGAGGGGTACTCATACTTTACTAATACCTTGCTTTAGCCTGGCTGCTTGCGATGTCGCTTCGTGATGTCAATGTCTGGTTTGACGTCCTTCTACGGTCTTGTCATTCCTCAACGACGTTGTTCCTCCTCCATCACACACTCTGCCTTGAAGACCGCCTTGTAGATGATGATCTCCTTGAAGAATCTTGAAGAATGCTTGTTCCCAACGTAGCAGTTACTTGAAGTTGTAGATTTCTCTCGTAGTCGTAATACACTCTTGATTTTGGTTGTCTTGTTCCCGTAGACTTCTGGCGCCACTTCTCTTCGGAGGTGTTTAACACCCAGTTCATCCCACCGCTGCCACCACTTTCACCTCCCCTAGTCACCACAGTCACTTAAATTTGACTTGTAATATCACTCGTCTCGAGGC
>NC_134806.1:37032523-37047523 GCF_046742065.1 Oratosquilla oratoria
TGAGAGAGGCAGAGAGAGTCTGAGACGGGAGGAGATAGAGAGAAAATGGAAACATAACAGAGGTGGAGGGGTAGAAGAAGAGCGAGAAAAGAAGAGTAATTGAGAATTAGTGTATCCGATAATAAGGAAAAGAGGTAGAAAGTAAACAACGAAATTAGACAAATGCTAGGCAATCAGAGACGAGCCATGAGAAATGAATGAAAAAGAGGGAAGGGGATGAAGAAGATAAACATATTAATAGAAGACATCAAAGACACAAGAAGAGTCTGAGAAGTAAGTATTTTTTCCATTATTTAACAGAAAAAGAAGGGGAACAAAGAATTGGTTATTAAAGAGGAGATGATGTACATATGTGTACTGTACTCCAGAAAGCTCGAATAAGCTAAATGTTGTACTTTTACGAATATATTCTTCGTCCATATCTGTTGCTTTTCCTGATTTGTTTCCTCGGAGGAATTTTTGTGGCGACTCTCGGCAGACACTCCCACTGCGATCTCCCTCTATCTATTTCTCTATATCAATCACTATCTGTCGCTATCTTTATATCTACGTCTATCTGTCTCTTTCTATCTCTATTTCTCTCTGTCTCTGTCTGCCTCTCCCTCTTTCACTGTCTGTATCCCTCTCTCTCCCCTCTCCCTCTCCCCTCTCCCTCTCCCCTCTCCCTCTCCCCTCTCTCTCTCCCCTCTCCCCTCTCCCTCTCCCCTCTCCCTCTCCCTCTCCCCTTCCCCTCTCTCCCTCCCCTCTCCTCTCTCCCTCTCCCCTCTCTCCCTCCCCCCTCTCTCCCTCCCCTCTCCTCTCTCCCTCCCCTCTCTCCCTCCCCTCTCCCCCTCCCCTCTCCTCTCTCCCTCCCCTCTCTCCCTCCCCTCTCTCCCTCCCCTCTTCCTCTCCCCCTCTCCCCTCTCCCCTCTTTCCCTCTCCCCCTCTCCCCTCTTTCCCTCTCCCCCCCTCTTCCTCTCTCCCCCTCTTTCTCTCTCCCTGTCTCCCCCTCTTTCTCTCTCCCTGTCTCACCCTCCCCCCACCCTCCCTCTCTCCCCCTCTTTCTCCCTCTCTCCCCCTCTTTCTCCCTCTTTCTCCCTCTTTCCCTCCCTCTCTCCCCTCCCCCTCCTCTCTCTCTCTCTCTCTCTCTCTCTCTCTCTCTCTCTCTCTCTCATTCTCTTTCTCTTTTTTCTCCCCCTCTCACTCCCTACCTTTCTCCCTCTCTCTCCCTCTCTCACTCGTAATTTCCCTCTCTATCTCTCTCCTTTTCTCTCTCACTCACTCTCACTCTCACTCACCCTTTCCGTTCCTCTGCAGTTAGTGACATAGCCAAGTGGTGAAGCCTTCCACTTCGACTGACATGTGACGAACGGCTCATTACGCAGCTTGAAATGCCTTTTTGGAGTCAAATTACCGAACATCATATGTACCAGTTAGACTTATGTCACAGTGTAGGCGACAGTGTAATGCCCACAGTGCTGCAGCAGTGAACGACATCACTAAGTGCTGAAACTCTCCACTCTGGCTGGCATCTCACTAACGAGTCATTAAGCAGATTCGAACCCTTTTCAGCGTGAAATTGCCATCATGTGTACTGATGAGGATACTAAGAATCGACCCAGAATATGTCCTGTATACAAATATTTTGATTGAAATGGTATCAATATAATATTGGTGATATGAAATAGTATTTGCCATGAATATATATATATATATATATACATATATATTTATATATATATATACATATAAATATATATATATATATATATATATATATATATATATATATGTATATATATATTGGAAATTGGTATGTTATAACACATTTGTAAATGTTCACTATAAACCCACTATCGGAGAAATAATATCGGACTAGTAGTCGAAATATACAGTTTTTCTGTACTTCCGATATTATTTCTCCGATAGTGGACTTATAGTGAACATATATATGTATATATATATATATATATATATATATATATATACATATATGTATATATATACATATATGTATATACCTATATATGCATATATATATAATATATGTATATATATAATATATATATATATATATATATATATAATATATGTATATATATATATATATATATATATATATAATATATAATATATGTATATATATATATATATATATATAATATATGTATATATATATAATATATATATATATAATATATATAATATATATATATAATATATATATATATATAATATATATAATATATATATATATAATATATATATATATATATATATTAAATACTCAAAGATGTTTTGTTTATTTTTTACGTATGGATCATTTTCGAATGTTTGCAGCGGTACCAACTGAACTAAAGAAACGTTTGCTCCTTACATGGGTCTGGAAATATCAGACCGAACAGTTGGTATCCTTGGTTTTGATCCCTTAGCCTACTGACTCAAGTGTACCATGGGTCAGGTTCGGGCGTCCGCAGTGGTACCAACTGAACCTTGGAAACGTTGCACCATTAGGAGGTTGGTATGACTGTATGAAATCGATTACCTTCCGGATCGCTAACAACGGCTCTCGACAATAAAAATCCACAAAGGTTGTTTGACGTCTTGGAATATTTGTAGGAATAGTTTTGAACCATTTTATGTGTCCTGATTGGAATGGCCTTGGTTGAATAAGGTCCCACAAGGAAATTACAGGAAGTTGTTGATGGAAACAGGGGTTGGCTATAAAGGAGATTTGTAGAGCGAGATTAAGGAAGAGGAACGTCATTGACAACTAAACAAAGGTCGAGTTTGGGCAGTAGGTTTTTGAAAGGACAAAGAAAGATAATGCTAATACGAGACCTAGGCCCCTGTTCACACTAGCGGTTTCAACCGCTGCGGTTCAATTACAATGTAAGTTAACGGAGGCGTTCATACACAACCGCGCACTTTTCCTTAAATATGTGGTACCGCCGCGGTTTCCGTGCGGTTCAAACCGCTAGTGTGAACAGGGCCTATGGAAGAATTGAACAGGGAAAACAGAAAAACAATAATGCCTTTCACTATAGACCACTGGTTCCCAAACTATAATATTTGACGCTCACTTTTTGCTTTCAGCAAACCCGCACTCCACCCCCACTTATTTGAATTTATATGAAATTATATATCATATATAATTATTTAGTATATATGTTATACATAATTGTATATTATATAGAAAACGGGTTTGGGTGAATGATAGAATTATATTTTCCGAGTATGTAACAACAGAGAGATATAAGTTGAGCGCCAGTTTTCTTATATATTTGTATGCTCGAATTACATTTACGTTCACGAAATTTTGCGTGCAACACATCTCTACCATGATAGTACAATTGGTAAGTATACAACGCGGGAAAGTATTTGAACAACACTGAATGGGTCACAGTGAACAGATTTACATTTTATCAACCACATTTCACTTTAATTCTAAGCCATCAACATCGATAACAAAAGTTGCGCTAAATTGATATTTCTCTTGATGGCGCAATCGGTTAAGTCACTATCACTTGCCACGTACTAGCGGACGTTCGTGTCCTTGGCTGTACCACGTTTCAATTTCTGCATGTATGCCTCGAGCTTCTCGATGTTGATGGCTTAGATTTAAAGTGAATTGTGGTTGATAAATGTAAATCTGTTCACTGGGACCCATTCATTGTTGTTCAAATACTTTCCCGCGTTGTATTAGAATTAAAGTGGACTGTGGTGGATAAAATATATATATATATATATATATATATATATATATATATATATATAATGTGTGTGTGTGTGTGTGTGTGTGTGTGTGTGTGTGTGTGTGTGTGTGTGTGTATATACATGTATATATGCATGTGTATACTTGTATGAAAGAGAGAAAACAAATGTAATGGAGATTGAGTAACTCATTAGGGTAACTTTCTTGCACCTAAATGGGGTCTTTCGTCTAGAGGCGGGACAAATGCCCTATAAAACCCCACCAGTCTACAGGAAGTAATTGAAATAGTTTTAATTATTTCAGTCCTGACGGTAACCCTTGTCTGATTTAAATGCACAGATGATGCTCCACATAGAATTTAAGAGTGGGGAGATTAAAATAAATAATTCTAAATTGATGTTAATGCTATCACCAAGCTGATTGAAATACTTTGGTGGTGAATTGGATGAAATTTGTAAGGTACGTCGGAGGTATAGGGTTAAAATGGTAGAGATGAAAGATGTAGCGGTGGAGCATGTGGAACTTAAAAATGGACTTTGAGAGGAGAGAGAAAAAGAGCACACATCGAACTTGAGATAACGAAACAAATCGAATGTAAAGTACACAAAGAAACAAAATATATATATATATATTTAGAAAAAAGTGATCTCTATGATACGGCGAGCTATACATTCTATATTTTATTTTGGCTAAGGACGGGTAATTTACGAGGCAGGTGGAGGGGGAGTCGGGATGGGGAGGTATGGCTTCGACTTGGAAGGGATCGTGATCGATAGAAAAAACTTTCAGGCCGGAGTCCGTCACTTCAAATTAATAAAACTGCTTGTTTTTAGTAAAAGCCGTTACTGTATTGTTATTATTGCTGTTGTTGTTGTTATCGTTGTTGCTTTTGCTTAGCCTTTAATGTCAATAGGTTATGACATCACTTCACAGAAGAAACCAGTCACCGTCTCAGGGCTCTTGCTAGTGCTCCTCCTCATAGATACTTTATGATCGTTCTGCGTGGATGTACATCCGCCCAACATCCCTCTGTTGAAAGGATTAACGAAAGAGGTAATTCGCTGTAACCGAGGTCGTAAATGGAGTTTTATTTTAGCCACAAACGACTCTCCACGTAAGTGCCTCGTTGTGAACCACAGCATATTGGCACTGTGCTGCAGTGGAATTGCAGTGGAACACCGTGCAACTGCAGGCTGTTGGGCTGCAAAATGGAAAAATTGTCTTAAGTGCCCTAAAACGGGGATAATGCCCCTCAACTGTTTAATAAATCATTTGATGGTCAGAGATGTTTAGAACCTAGTAACTTCATTTAAGGTCAAAATACATTTACCCTTTTATCCCTTTCACAGCGGGGAGAGATCACCTCAGTTGAATAAAATCGACTGGCGGCAGCTAGAATAAAGTGGGTAAAGGGTTAGCAAAGCAATGCAAGTGCATTTAGGATATACTGTTAGATAGGAATTGTTTGTGAAAAGACTTCAGTGCTAAGTCAAAGAATCTATCTTGATAGTAAAGATAGTAACCAAGACTGAAAGGCAATTGAAGACGAGTTTTTTTTTATTAAGTAAATACATAGATAAATAAGTAAAATAAATATATAAAGATAAAATGAAAGATAATTAAAGATATACAACAAAGTAAATTGATAAACAGAGGTCAAAGGCTCGCCCCGGGGAGAGAGTACCAGCCCTACAGTGCTGCATCTTCACATGGAAGAATGTATGGAACTTGAAGACGCATGAAGATGATTCTCTCCGACGTCTCTCACAGGTTACTTTGAAAAATCAATCATTGGTTCATTCAATTAACGAAAAGAAAGTAGGGTTGTTGAAAAATATTCTAATTTATTTAAAAAAAAAATATTTACAATGAATTTTTAAAGAGGTATATGGAGATTGAAAGGTAGATTTTGATGACGTAGGAATAGATAAATATGTTTCACAGCTTCCGCTCGTCAGTCGCATTTGAATTTGATGCGTTTGTGTCCACGTGGACAATCGAACCTGCCCCGTGAACCATATCTACATAATAACATTTCATTTCATATTGTATTTCCCAACGTGTGTTCGGGGGATGCGCATTGGCTAATTCGACCATGAATCAGGGTTTCGAACAGTAAGATTTATTCATGAAATTATTAAGTTCATTTTAGTCTCTTTTATAGCTTTCTGTCTTAGGAGTTATTCTATTAAGAAGAAAATAGCCTAGTTTTAGGCAGAACGAAATGGTAAATGGCGCACTTATGATGGAAAGGATGACATGAACTTCGGTGAGATTTATTAGAGAGGAAACAGTAGTCATTGGAAATTGAAGTACGAATCTCAACGAAATTTGCATTTCAAGATTTATTCTATTGTATTTTCACAAATACTAAAAATTGGTCAAGAGTTCTCGAGTCTCGATTTGCTGTTTTCAGTAAAGATAAATTAATAGATAAAATAATAGCAAGTAAAAAATCAAAATAGAATATGATAAAATTCTAAATGCAGATTTCTTGAAATGCAAAATTCGCTGAGATTGTTACTTTAGATTTTGATTATCTCTATTTCGCTATAGGATGAAAGGGAAACGCCACTATCTCACAACAAGACGAGAAGGAAACGGGGGTGGTGGATAGGAATGAAATGGGTGGGAGTGGGTACTTCCCCTTTGACTCCCTTGTAAAGGAAAGAACCCCTTTATATGTGTGTGTGCGTGTGCGTGTGTGTGCGTGTGCGCGCGCGTGCGCCATATTAACATCAGTACATCATATTCGTAGTCCCACAGCTGTATATAGGTTATCGGGAATAGTAAATCAGCTTATGATCATAGTTAACGTAAACATATTTTTCGTTAGTGTTAGTATCTTACTTTGATTAGGCCTTCCCCTTTGCTTATGTATGTCAGTATATATATGCATTTATACAGAAACTGTATAGAATATTATGCATTTTCAGCACAGAAATTTGTTTTTTCAGCGTTAACTCTATCATCACAATAAAACACGTGTATTGGTTTTCCATCAAGCAAGACCAGGCGATTTTACTCTGCCAAGGTGATCCAAAAGGTGTCTGAAGTTCATGTGCCCTATCTTGAATGAGAATACAATTCGGGTCTTTATAGATCTCTACAAAGCAAATGACTATGTCGAAGGAGTAGGGTGGTACAGACCCTACTTGAGATGGTACAATGATTTACTGTTATTTCTGGTTTAGTTTTCTATTGTATTTCATCACTAATAACTCACCAGTGCTTCTGTCCTTAGGGACAATATCAAGAAGGAATCGTTGAGATTTAAAGGAGAGACGTAAAGAGGGTAGCAGAAAGGTGGTGGTAAGGAGCCTACGTCAGGAGGCACAGATTAGCTGCGGCCGAAGCCGTCACTTTCCCCTATTATACGCTTTAATGACTGTTGGGATAGGTAACAGTCACCGCTGGGAATCGGATAGGAGTGCGGGATTCGAACCCACAACAAAGCGAATGCAACACCAGCACACGTAGGATTACGCCACCAGCATTAAAAGTGATCATCGTTTCTCCTCAGGTTAGTCTCCATTTCAGCCGTTTTGCACTAAGTCTTGCCACATTCTTTTCGAAAATTGGATTTCTGTCGAACTCGGGAATACCGTAGTGGAGCAATACGAGGAAGCAAGGACACAATAGAATAGTGCATTAATACAATAGAATTGTATTAGAGTGCCTTGGAATACAATGTTATATCGAAGGAAAGGAAATTGGCGATACACGAAATCAGTGTAGTTCTGGTGGCTGGGGAACCAATTGAATAGAAAGGTTAAACAACCACCTTTGCCCTATGTGTTCGGGCAGCCAGTTTGAGTGCCAGTTGCGAGTAGCTATTGGGAATCGAACTCTGATCTCAACAGCGTCAATGTCTGTTATTGACAATGTTTCTGTTATTGCCAACCACAAGTTTTACTAGGATTTCACAAACCAAAAGTTCTCTAGATGCCTTTTAAGGATATTTGGTAATAACTTAGACTCAGTATTGATGAATGGAAGTCGATATTGTGATTTATGGGTCCCTAAGCCCGTCGTGATAGTAAAAATTAGAGAATAAAAAAAAAAAAAAAGAAAAAAAGTGGAGGGGAAGGTAGCACGTATAGTAAAAAAAAGAAAAAAAAAAGTGGAATGTAAGGTAGCACGTAACTACGGCCAAAGCCGTCATCATGTTTACCCCTCTGGTCATTGGGAAACGAACCCCGTAGACCAAGTGGCTGGAAGTTTTTAGATAAACGGTGTGGAGAAGTTGGCCAGAAGGCGAACATTTACATTCGAGTCTTGTGGTTTCCCCGGGGTTGAAATGTCCGAGAGGAAACTATTTTCAGTAGAAATTGAGGGCAAAAGTAAACGTGATGGCAGAAATTTTAAGTGGAGCGGGAAAGGGTGAGAGAAGAAGGGATTATTTTGTTGACAATAACCAGAGTTTCTATCCTTAGGGGACAATATCGCACCGACGGGAATGATGGGACAGGAGAGGGGATAGTGTAAGTTTTTTTAGGATAAAAAGTGAATTGTACCTTTCATTCTTAAAGGAGTCATATATAGCTGAATAAAATCTTCTAAAGGCAACCAGAATAAGAGCTGGCGCTCCCCTCTTACCCCACTCTCCCCATTCACTCTCACCCTCACCCCCACTCCCCTCACCCCCACTCTCCTCACCTCCACTCCCCTCACCTCCACTCCCCTCACCTCCACTCCCCTCACCTCCACTCCCCTCACCTCCACTCCCCTCACCTCCACTCTCCTCACCTCCACTCTCCTCACCTCCACTCCCCTCACCTCCACTCCCCTCACCTCCACTCCCCTCACCTCCACTCCCCTCACCCCCACTCCCCTCACCCCCACTCCCCTCACCCCCACTCCCCTCACCCCCACTCCCCTCACCCCCACTCCCCTCACCCCCACTCCCCTCACCCCCACTCCCCTCACCCCCACTCCCCTCACCCCCACTCCCCCCACCCCCACTCCCCTCCCCCCCCACTCCCCTCCCCCCCACGCCCGACAACCTCCCGCCCCTCACCCCCACTCCCTTCACCCCCACTCCCTTCACCCCCACTCCCCTTACCCCCACTCCCCTCCCCTCACCATTTACCTTCACCTCCCATCCCTCCTCCCCCTTTCGCCCACACCCTCTCTCCCTCTCCCTCCTGACCCTCCCCTTCTCTCCCCAAGGAAAAGGACTCGTTGACTTAACCGGGGAGGGAATTAACTGAGAAATGTGTTGGAAAAGAGTCGCCTCAATTGTTGAAGGGAGAATTCAGAGCTTCCATCTCTTGGAGTTGGGCCCAAAATAAAATAAAAATATATATGTATAAACTGGATTTATATATATCTATATATATCTATATATATATATATATATATATATATAGAGAGAGAGAGAGAGAGAGAGAGGGGGAGAGAAAGAGAGAGGAAAAGGAGATGGGGTTGACGATGCGGTTTAGTAAGTACCACAAATGGTAAAAGGTACAGAAACAGGATTTTTTAAGCTGGGAGGGATGTCTATGTGAAATTACAAAACGTAAGAAAGGGCAGGACCAAATTAGTTGAGACATTTAGCCTTGATGCCTAGAAAATTAGGCCAAAGCTAATGGTTGCCATTCTAGATCTCGTCTAAATTGAGAAAACGGAGGCAGGAAATAGTCCCCCTGAAAACAGTTAAGACTGAATCCCGTTATTACGTTAACATGGCTTAAGCTAATTGAAATGGTTTAGTCTCTAAACAAGAGGGATATTCGTAGTTTCGGGGGAACGAACTCGGGCCTCGGAGAGTACGATGCAAGACCCAAGATCATTGTGCTAATTGGTCACGTGATCCAAAACAAGGTTAACCACTTTCATGCCTGGTGCTACTTCTCCTTTTATTGTGGCTGTCTTCGGGTGATTTTATTCGTCTCCTTGGTGAACCGAAGAGTTTTTGTAGTCTTTGTCGAAGAGCCGCTTTCGTCCTGTGTGGTTCTTTTACCGTCATGTCTGCCGCCATCTTGATGACGTCAAATATGCCTTTGTTTTAGTTACTAACATTCATTTTATTCAATCTTGTGATGAACTCGAACGAAAGGGGTCTTGATTAATCGAGAACCCCTACGGCCCAGCATTCCTACATCAATTGAATATAATAATCTCCAAAATGAAACGAGAAATGAATCAGAGTGTTAACTATCGACGAAGAACGGGTTTGATTAACTCGATGGACAAAGTCGATTTTGATCAAACCTATAAAGAAGGGGGATTAACAGAGACAAGACCGGTTTTCAGTTCTGGAAGCTCCATGGAGCTGGAACAAGAAGAGTTTTGGATTAACCTTAATGGATTATCCGGAGAAGGTCTTCAGGTTTGAAGACTGGTCTTCACCAGCTCTTCTTCAGCGCGAAGACTCGTACTTTTGCAGTCTTTCGAAGTTGACCAATTGAACATCGAAACTATGCAAAAATAATCTTTATTTTATTGATCTATTTATTTACGAATTTGTTGTGCATTTATTTATATATTTCTTTATTTGTATATATTTGCTTGTTTGTTTATTCATCTATATTTAATGCACTTTTTATGAAATAACTTGTTTATTCAGTACTTGTACAATGATTGATCAGCGTTGAAATAGACAAATGTTAGAATCTAGTTCAGCTCTATAGCCACGACCGGCTCTCCAAATTTCTTAAAGATTTTTAAAAAATATATCAGCTTTAATGTGTTTACAGGACCAGAAGCCTTAAACAATAGCTCACTGTACCTCAAGTAAAATCTTAAAAAAAAAAAAAAAAAATCACTAGGTACGGAAAGGGTTAACTTAAGATTTTTGGTTAGAAATTGGAGGATACTGGGATCCAGTTGGAAAAGAAGATTGGGAAAACGGAGATTGCACGATCACTATTCTAACAGGAAATGGGATTTTTTCTCTCACCAGAACATAAAGAACCACCTGCAGAGGTCAGGCGCCACGCGTTACCGCGCGCGCGCGCGCACGGACACGCACACGCACACGCACACACACACACACACACACACACACACACACACACACACACACACACACACACACACACTCACACATAAACGCACATATAAACGTATATATACACGCATATATACACGCACATAAACATGCACATAAACATGCACATATACATCCATATAGGAGATAGGACTCGACAGACCCATGCTCTGTGTTGTTGTTATGTCTAAATATCTTTGTATCTGTAGGTATTGGCAATAAACTTTACATATATACATGGACATATACATACACATATACATGCACATATACGTAAACATATACACATATACATACACATATAGATACAAATATACGCAAACGCAAACACATGGATACACGTACATGAACACACACACACACACACACACACACACACACACACACACACACACACACACACACACACACACACACACACACACACACATACATACATACATACATATAAAGGTAGGGAGAGAGGGAGGAAAGAGAAGAATTGCGGCAAGAAGTTGAGGCCAAGTTGAACGTGTACCTTTTCAAGATTTGGATTTATTGAGTCTGCATTTCTATCCCTCCGCCATTACCTAAGTGTCTTTCATTTATATTCATGGACCCATCCATCAGGATGCCTCCTGAAGAAGACAAGCGGGTTCATTATTCTCTCGTCCACTGTCTTTTCGAGCCAATGTCGGTCGAGGGGAGACACGGTCCAGGAGCACAGCACTTTAACTGTGCGGTCAATGGTGTCCCCGTGACCGGGTGCCAAGTCGTAAGAAGCTAGGAAAGGGGATTTTAATAAATTCGTTTTTTTTTCTCTATCTCTCTCTTGTTCGTTATTTCTCTTCCTATCTCCCTTTCCCTCCCTTTCCATCCCACTCTTTCTTCCCCTCTTTCTCCCTCTCTTCCCCCCTCTCTCCTATCTCTCCTCTCTCTCCTCTCTCTCTCTCCTCTCTCTCCTCTCTCTCTCTCCTCTCTCTCTCTCCTCTCTCTCCTCTCTCTCTCTCCTCTCTCTCTCTCCTCTCTCTCTCCTCTCTCCTCTCTCTCTCTCCTCTCTCTCTCTCTCTCTCTCTCCTCTCTCTCTCCTCTCTCTCTCTCTCACTCTCTCTCTCTCTCTCTCTCTCTCTCTCTCTCTCTCTCTCTCTCTCTCTCTCTCTCTCTCTCTCTCTCTCTCTCTCTCTCTCTCTCTCCTCATCACTCTCCTTCCTCACTCTCTCTCCTCCCTCACCTTCTCTCTCTCCCTTCTCTCGCTCTCTCTCCCTTCCCTCGCTCCCATTTTCTCACATATATATATATATATATATATATATATATATATATATATATATATATATATATATATATATATATATATTACCCCTTTATCGCGACCGTCACCCTCACCCTTCATGTTTCGTCCTTCTTGCCTTCTTTTCTCTCCCTTACCTTCTCCTCTCCCTCTTCTTCTTACTCTTCTTCATAACTCCAAAAATCTAGGTTTCCTTCTCTTCTTTTTTTTCCCAGCAACCTTCGTGCCTCTATATTTTCTTTTGTCAGTCCACTCTCCCGTTTTCTCTTATCTTCCTGCCACCTGCACCTTTTTCCACGTAATGTAGTTTAAACACGTCTGGACCATAATATTTGTCTTATCCTTTTTTCTTCTTTTTTTCTTAATTTTGAATTTGCTTTTGGATTAATACCTAGATGACATAGGCAAGAAGAGTCTTGCTGTTGTTCATTACCAAAGCTCATCAAAAACATTATCTGAAGTCGGAGGTGCAACCCAGATGGGCTGGCCTACGGTCCTCGAGCAAATCCCATGTACTTTGTCTTTTTTACAGTTTATAAAATGCTCCTCTTTGTTTTGTGTATTTATTCTACATGAAGACGATAAATGGCAATAGCTACCTCCCCTCCTCTCATTCCTCCCACTCCTCCCCTCCCACTCCTCCCCTCCCACTCTTCCCCTCCTCCCACTCGTCCCCTCCTCCCCCTCTTCCTCACCTCCCCCTCCTCTTCCTCACCTCCCCCTCTTCCTCACCTCCCCCTCCTCCCCACCTCCCCCTCCTCCCCACCTCCCCCTCCTCCCCACCTCCCCCTCCTCCCCACCTCCCCCTCCTCCCCACCTCCCCCTCATCCCCACCTCCCCCTCCTCCCCACCTCCCCCTCCTCCCCACCTCCCCCTCCTCCCCACCTCCCCCTCCTCCCCAACTCCCCCTCCTCCCCTCTTTCCCTTCTTTTCTCCTCCCCTCCTCTTCCTCTTCTCTTCCCCAACTCATACACGTCTCTTCCCTCCCTCCCATCCTCCCCTCTCATTCCACTCCTGTTCCCTTTCTCCTATCCCCTACCCCTCCTCTCCTCACCTCCTCCTCTCCTCCCTCCCCTCCTCTCCTCCCTCCCCTCCTCTCCTCCTTCCCCTCCTCTCCTCCCTCCCCTCCTCTCCTCCCTCCCCTCCTCTCCTCCCTCCCCTCCTCTCCTCCCTCCCCTCCTCTCCTCCTTCCCCTCCTCTCCTGCCCACCAACCCTACCCTCCCCTCCTGCCTTTCCCTTCCCTTTTCCACTAATTTCCTCCCTATCTCCCTGACTCCCTTCCTCTGCCTGGATTTCTCTCTCTCTCTGTCTGTCTGTCTGTCTGTCTCCATTTTTCATTTATTTATTTATTCATTTTTTTTTTTTACTTCGACTTCTCTCTCTGGATTTGCTTTCGACCCTGATTGGTTTTTGACATAATAGATGAACTCCCTGTTCGACATTTTATTGACTTTGTGACTGCTTCTGTTCACAACTCGAGTTTGTTGTTTCTTGTACACAAAATATACGATGCCTTTTGGTTTTTCATTCCGTTTTTTTCTTCTTGTTGATTTAGGTATTTTTGTTTTAGTATTTCGGATTAGAAATAATTTTTTTAGGTGTTGTCCCACTGTTGATATGCTTTCCACGTATATTGGACCAGAGTGCTGGGCACCAAGCAAGTAGTTACAACACACACACACACACACACACACACACACACACACACACACACATTCACTCACTCACTCACTCACTCACTCACTCACTCACTCACTCACTCACTCACTCACTCACTCTCTCTCTCTCTCTCTCTCACACACACACACACTCACTCTCTCTCGTTCACTCGTTCTCTCTCTCTCTATCTCTCTCTCCCTCTCTTCCTCTCTCCTCTCTCTCTCTCCTCCCTCTCCTCCCTCTCTCTCCTCCCTCGCTCTCCTCACACTCACTCCTCCCTCTTTCTCCTCCCTCTCCCTCCTCTCTCCTTTTTTCCTCTCTCTCTTGCCCTCTCTCTACCTTTCCTCCTCCTCTCTCCCTCTCTTCTCTCTCTCCCTCCCTCCCTCCCTCCCTTCCTTGTATGGATTACCTGTGTACAGTTGCCTCTGTTTCTGAGTTCCACATTAACTCGTGTCTTCTATGGAGCTATAGTATCGTATATGTTTAGGTCCTAAGTTTGTGACATGTTTTCCGATCTCGTAAATAGTGGTCGTAAAAAGATACCGCTGGCTACAGCTTTGTAAGCAACTTCCACCTCAGTAGTACTGTCCATTAGCCGATTCCACATTAATGGGATTCGAGGACTGCAAATAGACACATTTGTAAAACAGTTAATGTGTGGTGTTGCCGATGGCAATTTGCAATCGCGGTGGTCCGTTCGCGTCACAACAGGTTAAATGCCGTGGTGCTGGCGATGCAAGGCACGTTGGGAATCGGGCTTACCTCTCACTCTCACACTTTCGTTCTCTCTCTCTCTCTCTCTCTCTCTCTCTCTCTCTCTCTCTCTCTCTCTCTCTCTCTCTCTCTCTCTCTCTCTCTCTCTCTCTCTCTCGATGTTTCTGTCAGTCTGTCTGTCGTTGTATCTCTCTTTTTTTCTGTCTCTCGTCTCCATCACTCTTTTTCTCTTTACTCATCTTCTTTTTTCACTTTCTCCCTTTCTTGGAATCTGGTAAAGGGATTACGGCATAAATACATTGAGAGTTAGGGTGAGAAAGAAAGAAGATGGGGTGGAAGAGAGACAGACAGACCGACGGACACAGACACAGACAGACAAGAGACAAAGAGAAACAAGGTGAAACAAAGAAAAAAAAGAGGAAGAGAGAGAGAGAGAGAGAGAGAGAGAGAGAGAGAGAGTAAATGGGTAAGGCTGGAGGTATCACTCAGCAAAAATGCTTAGAGATTCTCATGGTGGATCAATTGGTTTTTGTAATCTTTTGCTTGCGCTTGGTCGGGGCTGATTAGCATTTTTGGCTTTTTATTTTCCAAGTGCAGTTTTGGGAAATGCCCTGGCAGTAGATTCTTTTCTCTTCTTTTATTTTATCTTTATATTCTATTTCATTATC
>NC_134806.1:37052523-37055023 GCF_046742065.1 Oratosquilla oratoria
GGAAAGGCATTGAAACATCGTATGCCCTTCAACCTCCCCCTTTCCCCTTCCCCCCTCTCGTTCCTTTAACTCTCCCCTCCTCTTCCTGCTCTACCTCGTCTATCCTCTCCTTCCTCCTTCATCTTTCCTCCCCTCTCCTCCCTCCCTCTCCCCCTTCCTCCTCCCTCCCCCTCCACCTCCACCTCCTCCCTCCCCCTCCCCCTCCCCATTCTCAATCCCCGACACAGATTCCGACTGCTACCCACTCCCCCGCCCCTTCCCCCTCCCTCCCCATTGAATAAACTCCTCAGGCGTGAGTTAGGATGAAATATGGACATGTCGGGGTTGGAGACAACCATGCCACTTTAAAATGGCGATCTGACACCTTCCCTCACACCTCCCTCTCACCCTACCCTCAACCCCCTAACCCTAACCCCCTACCCTTAACACACTACCCCCTACCCCTACCCCCAACCCACTACCCCCTACCCCTACCCCCTACCCCTACCCCCAACCCACTACCCCCTACCCCTACCCCCAACTCACTTCCCCCCTACCCCTACCCCCCTACCCCTACCCTACCCCCCTACCCCCTACCCCTACCCCCTACCCCTACCCCCCTACCCCCCTACCCCCAACCCCTACCCCCAACCTACTACCCCTACCCCTACCCCCAACCTACTACCCCTACCCCCAACCTACTACCCCTACCCCCAACCTACTACCCCTACCCCCAACCTACTACCCCTACCCCCAACCTACTACCCCTACCACCTACCCCCTACCCCCTTACCACCTACCCCTCTACCCCTACTGAGTCCATTAAGATCATAGGGAGTCTTCGAAGAACCTGATGCGTTCATGCCGTCAATCACCCTCGTGATATTGTTTGATGGACGGTTACAGGAACCCTTCCGCACTTGAAGATGATATGAGCGTACGTACGTGCGTATGTGTGTATTTACCTTATCATATTGACCAGATTGTATTATACAAGGAAAGAGCAACGCCCACTGTGTCCTGTGCGTGTGTGTCAGTGCCCTTTCATCAGGTATAACCGAATCAAATCGCATAATCATTCTAAATGGATAAATGAATTAATAGATAATTCAATGAATAGATAAATGCACCCATATCTCACCACCTTGGAGATGAAAGATCGTCCTTTACCCTGACCCAATATTTTGTTCAAATGCAGTGCAGCGAGGCACAGCTCCATAGCAGGGATTGATAGCCGAAGCAGATCTACCCCCACGGCTTCATCATTAGAAATATCGTAATTACTCTTGTTTCAGTAACAAACAACCTATTTTATTCAAAGAAGGAAATTCTTTCGTAGTAGGAAGCAATGTGCAAGGAAAGTTCTTTCTAACGAGTCATTTCGAGTGTCGGGAGAGGGCTTGTGGTTGTGGTACTCTGGCGTGCTTGCAGATGATAGATACATTCATCGATTTTACCCACAAAATGGTGGGTGCTTTCCCTGGGCGAAATGAGATCGTTTGAAGCTTGCCAGAAAGACGATTGTGTGTGTGTGTGTGTGTGTGTGTGTGTGTGTGTGTGTGTGTGTGTGTGTGTGTGTGTGTGTGTGTGTGTGTGTGTGTGTGTGTGTGTGTGTGTGTGTGTGTGTGTGTGTGTGTGTGTGTGTGTGTGTGTGTGTGTGTGTGTGTGTGTGTGTGTGTGTGTGTGTGTGTGTGTGTGTGTGTGTGTGTGTGTGTGTGTGTCTCTCTCTCTCTCTCTCTCTCTCTCTCTCTCTCTCTCTCTCTCTCTCTCTCTCTCTCTCTCTCTCTCTCTCTCTCTCTCTCTCTCTCTCTCTCTCTCTCTCTCTCTCTCTCTCTCTCCTCTCTCTGTCTGCGCGAGTGAGATAGAAATGAACAGTGTTTCTATGCTCTCGTAACTCAGAACGTTCCCGTTATATAGGAGGGCCTAGAAGCACGCAAATCACTAATTTCATGCGTGATACTCTTTAGAGACAAAAAAAAAAAAAATCATAATTAGACACGTGATTAAGGCGGCCTCTGAAATCACGGGCTATTTAAGCGTGAGATCTCACGCCTCGCTTTTCGGTGCGAGAGAACGAGAAGCAGTTATTCATTGTAATCTGGATTCGGTCTGATGAAACGATCCTAAAGAGAAAAGACTTCGGAAATCAGAATTATATTTCGACAAAGAGGACGGGAGAATGGTGCCGCTATCGCTACCTCCAAACTCCTTTTTTTTTTTTTCTCTCTCTCTCCTTCTTCTTCTTCTTCTTCTTCTTGCGCATTTTAGGGGTCTCGAGGGTCATAAAAAATGAGCAACAACATATCAGCAATTTTGCAATAAAAGAATGTAATTGAAGAAATAGAAGGTAAGGTGCCTATGCCAAGAGGCCGCAGTCACCTTTGCCCTATTGTGCGCTTCAAGGTTTGTTGGGGCAGGTGACAGTCAGTCACTGCTGGAAATCGGAGAAGGGTGCCGGATTCGAACCCATGACTAAGTAAATGTGAGACCAGCACGCTTCCGATTACGCCACCAGCTATTA
>NC_134806.1:37060023-37075023 GCF_046742065.1 Oratosquilla oratoria
AACAACAATAATAAAAACAGCAACAATGGCAACAACGAAAACAACAACAAAATACTGCAACAAAAATAACAAAAACAGCAGCAGCAACAACAACAATAACAACAAACAAATATATGAATAAGATAAAAAACGAAGAACAAAACCTGCAGAGTGCAGCGTCTTGGTGAACAGGCGAAAGGGAGGAAGGGAGGGGAGGGAAAGAGCAAGAAGATCAAGAAAGAGCAGTTAGGGAAGAGAGAGACGTCTGTATTTGGTGGATGTCTTAAGTGGCTCCAGGAGGTAAATGGCTTCTTGACGAAGGGAATGAAGGGAGGAAGGAGGGAAGTCTGTTTGTGCCAAGCCAAAAGAAAACGGAAGACGTGGTGAGGACCTTTGTTTGCCAGCAAAAAGAAAACGGGGGGGGGGGGTCGCTAATGTCTTAACATCGGTATAAAGTCCTGGCTGTCGTAACACTTTGTTAAATTTGAAGACATCGTTTGCAGGCAATTTTTGGTTTTAGTTCTTCACCTGTTAATTAACTTGAGCAATTAAACTAACATTTGAAAGTTAAAATGACCCATGCCAGCGGCTCGAGATTGTCCATAAGGATAGAAGCGCTGGTAAAACATGGTCTCCTTAACAACCGATTGTGAACCCATTAATCGAAACTTTACGTTAAAGCAAATTCGTAATCTGTAATATCACAAGATAGATGTTGTGGATGACGATTTGTCAAGGCAGAGTATTTTAATGAACATTTTTGGATGTGACGAAGATATTGTGTGTGTAAACATCATCAGGCACTGTTGTTATGGTTACCTTCTATGTCAGTGGTTTATGGCACCGGGATTTCGTGAGGAAACGTGTCCTTTATGTTGCTGCCAGGTTATTCTATTCAGATAAAATAACCCCCCACCCTTTACAGAGAAAGGGTCCATGATGGAGAGTGGGCGTAATGGGAAACATGCTGGTCTCGCATTCGCTGAGTGTTGGAATCGAATCCCGCACTCCCCTCCGATTCTCAGCAGTGACTGATACCCGCCCCAATAATCTTTAAAGCGCATAATGGGGCAAAGGTGACAAATACGGCCGCAGTTACTCAGCGCCTCCTGGCGTAGGCTCCTCACCCTCACCTTTCTTCAAGTGGTGGGGAGGTACTCTGATCTGAAGAGCGTCTGGATCTCGATTGATGGAGATCTTCTTCAGACCCAAATCTCCCTCCGCAACTGAATAAAACCGTGTGAGATTAATCAAAATACATAGATAAGCAAGTAAATTAACAAGTATATTGAAGGTGTCAATTACACGATACCCAACGCTCTTCAAATCATTTTTTATTCTATCAGGTCCATGTCCATTGTCTTCGTGTATCCCTCTTCTTTTTTTTTTCTTTTTCTCTATTCGCCCCTCTTTTCGCTTCTCGTGCTGTTTCTTTGTATTTTATGAACTCTTCTGCCTCTTCTGTTTCTTACAAAATCTCTTCTTTCTTTCGTTTTTGTTTCTTTTATTTCATTGTCTCGTCTTCCTCCTTCCTCCTCCCTGTTCTCCCCCTCCTTCCCTCTCTCCCCTTCCACGCCTTCTTCCCCATTTTCCTCCTCCCCTCTCCTTTCTCCCCTTCTCCCCCTTCTCCATCTCCTATTCTCCTTCAACTCCTTCCCCCTCTTCCCCCTTCCCCCTCTTCCCCCTTCCCCCTCTTCCCCCTCTTCCCCCTCTTCCCCCTTCCCCCTCTTCCCCCTTCCCCCTCTTCCCCCTTCCCCCTCTTCCCCCTCTTTCCCCCCTTCCCCCTCTTCCCCCTTCCCCCTCTTCCCCCTTCCCCCTCTTCCCCCTTCCCCCTCTTCCCCCTTTCCCTTCCCCCTCTTCCCCCTTTCCCTTCCCCTCTTCCCCCTTCCCCCTCTTCCCCCTTCCCCCTCTTCCCCCTTCCCCCTCTTCCCCCTTCCCCCTCTTCCCCCTTCTTTTCCCTCCTCTTCCCTTCTTTTCCCTCCTCTTCCCTTCTCCTCCTCCTCTTCCTCTTCCTCACTCCTCCACTACTTTCCCACTTCTCTACCTCTTCCCGACCTCTTCCCGACTCCTCCTCGTCCTCCTCCTACTGCTCCATCTCTTCCCCACCCTTCTTCTTCCCCCTCCCCCTCCTCCAACTTCTTTAATTGCTTGTCCTCAGCAGTGCTATCTCCAAAACCTTCCGTTTCCTGTACTCTTTTTCTTCAATTCGAGACACCATGTATACTTGGGATTCTTTTCTCAAATTTTGAGCTCTTTTTTAACCGAAGGGGTAACATACATCTGAGTGAAATCGTGTGGCGTTATCGTGAATAATACATGTATAACCTTTACGAGAAGGTGTTTTGACAGTAATAGTCAGCACTTCTGTCTTTGCGGACGATATTGCACCGTGGAGTTCGGGTCGTAGAGGAGGTCAAATAGAGATTTAAGGAAAGAAACAGAACGGAGGGTCGGTAAAAGTAATCATTATGTTTTTTGAAAGAGAGTGAGAGAAAGAGAGAGATTAATTGAGCGTATTATAAATTAAAGCTAACTTTACCTAACCTTACTTAACCTAACCCAATTGAAAGTAATTAACTAAATCTAACCCTAAGTTAAACCAACTTAACCTAACATAACTTAGCCTAATTTAGCTAACCTAACCTCACCTAGTCTCACCTTACATCAACTAACCAAAACTCACATCACCCAACCTAAACTCGCCTAATGAAGTTTAGCAAAACACGTAACCCAAGGGAAATTGGCTAAACGCAGCTTAACAAAACAAAATTGGCTAAATTGTAATTTGACGAAAATGGAAGCCATCCATGATTACACCAAGTGCCAACCTCAATTTCCGTTTTCTATTCGCGCGCTTTCATCTAAGAATCCATTTTCTTTCCGTGATCTCCCTCTTCATACCTTAAATGAGATCTGGAGTTCACGGCAGGAAGCATTTGCTTGCGGGAAAAAAAAAGCCTTTGTCTGCATTCTTGGACAGCCTTGGCAAGTAGCAGTCAGCAGTAGCCGTTGGGAATCGAACGTGGGTCTCTGTATTCTTGTTCACACTTTATTTTATCTCCTCTGATCCTATACAGTATTGCACTAATCCTCGCGTTATTCACCTCCAGTTTTTCTCTCCTATTCCTAGCCCCTACCCATCACTCCCGCTAGACTCTCCCACTCCTATCATCTCTTCACCCCCTTCCTGTCCACTCCTTACCTTCTCTCCTTATCCTCTCCGTATCCTCTCCTCACCCCATTCCTAGCCTCCACTCACCCCCTTCCAAACCTCTCTTCACTCCCTAGCATCTACTCACCCCATCCTCTTCTCATTCCCTTCCTCTCCTCTCCCCACCCCCATCTCGCCTCTCCTCACACCCTTCCTAGCCTCTCCCCACCCCCTTCCTCTCCCTTCCCCACCCCCATCTCGTGTCTCCTCACCCCCTCCTTAGCCTCTCTTCACCCACTTCCTAGCTTCTCTTCACCCCCTTCCTAGCCTCTCTTCACCCCCTTCCTAGCCTCTCTTCACCCCCTTCCTAGCCTCTCTTCACCCCCTTCCTAGCCTCTCTTCACCCCCTTCCTAGCCTCTCTTCACCCCCTTCCTAGCCTCTCTTCACCCCCTTCCTAGCCTCTCTTCACCCCCTTCCTAGCCTCTCTTCACCCCCTTCCTAGCCTCTCTTCACCCCCTTCCTAGCCTCTCTTCACCCCCTTCCTAGCCTCTCTTCACCCCCTTCCTAGCCTCTCTTCACTCCCTTCCTAGCCTCTCTTCACTCCCTTCCTAGCCTCTCTTCACTCCCTTCCTAGCCTCTCTTCACTCCCTTCCTAGCCTCTCTTCACTCCCTTCCTAGCCTCTCTTCACTCCCTTCCTAGCCTCTCTTCACTCCCTTCCTAGCCTCTCTTCACTCCCTTCCTAGCCTCTCTTCACCCCCTTCCTAGCCTCTCTTCACCCCCTTCCTAGCCTCTCTTCATCCTCTTCCTCTGTTCTCCCCACCCCTCCATCTCGCCTCTCCTCACCCCGTTCCTGGCGTCTCCTCACCTCCTTCCTAACCTCTCCTCACCCCCTTCATAGCCTCTTTTCCTCCCTCCCTTCTGCCTATATCCTCCCCTCGCCTCCATCCCTTCCAGTCCGCTTCTCATCTACTCCCTGGCTTTGTCTCCACCACCCCCTTCCCCTGCCTCTCTATTCTCGTCCTGGTAGGACTCTCACCGACTCGAGAATTCTTCTTTTGTTAACACATTCAGTCTTAAGGAATCCTATGGAGTGAATAAAATTGCCTGACGTTAGACAGAAGAAGGTCTTCAGTGCTCCGCAAGAACCCAAAAGGTTAAGATTCTAATGATCGCCTTATTGCGGAAGCTAGGATGAACAAGTCGTAAAACACAGTAGTGGTTAACCGAAGTTGACTCAATGTAGTTTTGACCATTTCGTTGCAAATAAGGGGTTCCCTAAGCTTAATAAAAATCACCCATCGTCACGACTCGAGTCTTGTAACGCGGCTAAAAGGTTTAAGCCAGAGCAAAGGCTTCGGAGGAAGTCACTGGATCGCAGGGGTTAATTAATCTCATTCGTGCAGAAACTTTCTTCATCTTCCATAAATTAATCTGTTCCCAACTTTAACCTCGTTTGTCTCTTTAACTGCCCAATCATTCCTTGGTTATTATCATTTCTCATCCATTCTTCTCTCTCTCAATCCTTTTTCTCTTTTCTCCCTCGTCCTCTTCTCAATTGACAAAATCTCCCAGCGTTTAGCCAGAATAGACTCAATAAGAAGCGACTTCATGTCGAAGTATTTAGGGTTAGGTTTAGGTCTAGTTAAGGTAGATTTAGACTTGTCAGTATGGGATCCATTCCACAGCTAAATAGAATATCTTGGCGCCAGCCAGAGTGAATTATAGATGGCATTGTGATCAAGGTGTTATTCATTATTATTATTATTATTATTATTATTATTGTTGTTGTTGTTATTATTATTTTATTATTTTATTATTATATTATTATTATATTATTATTATATTATTATTATTATTATTATTATTATTATCATTATAATAATATTATTATTATAATATTATTATTATTATCATTTACCGCTTATTAGACTTTTTTTTTAATCCTTTTGTCTTTTTCTTTTTTTACTTTTCTTTTCAGACTTTCTTCCTTCGCAAGACGGTCTTCCTTCGAATCCCGTCCCATATCCTTTGAGGAACTTCTTTAAACAACTCCTCTCAAACATTTCTTCAAGAATCATTCTTACGAACCAAACCCTGCCAATCTTCGAGTCTTTTCTCTCTTCAAATTTCCTCCCATCTACGTCTGTCTGTATATCTGCCTTTCTGTAAATCTGTATGTTTCTATTTGTCTCTGTCTGTGTGGTTCTGCCTGTCTCTGTCTCTGTCTGTCTCTGTCTATGAAAATCCTTTTGTTATTGGAGGCTACTCTTCACTGATTTTTTTTTCTTAAAAATTCTGTCCCTTCTTTCTGCTACCCGTCTTGAATCTCCCATTTATCACCGCCTATCCTCCGCCTCTGTGGTGCGATTTTGTCTCCAAGAACGGGGGTGCCTGTGTACCTCCCTCTTTCTCTCTGCTTGCCTGTCTGTCCACCGGTCTGTTCCTTCTCTGTGTCTATCTATCTCTCTGTCTCTCTACCTGGCTATCTGTTTGCCTGTATGTCTACCTGTCTGTCTCCTTGTCTGCCTGTCTGTCTATGTGTATTTGTGCCTGTATGCTTGCCTGTCTCTCTCTCTCTCTCTCTCTCTCTCTCTCTCTCTCTCTCTCTCTCTCTCTCTCTCTCTCTCTCTCTCTCTCTCTCTCTCTCGTTCTGTCTGTCAGTTTTCTTTCTTATCTTTCTCTTCCCCTCTTTTCTATGGCGCATCCCACCATGTTCCCTTCCACAACTCTCTCCTTTTTCTTTCATTTATTTATTCTGTGTCCCCATTCCCATCTTCGCTCTCTTTGCCTTCCCCTCCTCTGTCCCCTTTCCTTCTTCCCCTAATCCTTGTTAGCCTCTTCTCGATATTCCTTCCATCATCGCCCCTGTTCTTATCCTGTTCCATCCTTCCCCTCTTTCCTTCCATGTCTGTTGGGATTTTTCTTCTTCTTCCCCCTTTCTCCACTACTCGCCCCCTTTTATTCCTTTCCACGTGTTTCTTACTTCGTTTTCCAATTTCTTCCTTGTCATGTATGGATACTTGTGTTTACCTTTTCTTTCTTTTAACTCTGCGAGCTTGCCCACAAGGACAGAGGCGCTGGTGAACTACAGTACATAACAACAACTACCTCATCCTTAGCTCTCGAGTCCCTTGTATTCCTCCTTTACCCTTGAAGATTGTCTTCAGGAGTAGAAGCGCTGGTGAAATAAATTCTTAGATCTCGAGTTGCTTTTTGGTACCGAAAGGGAGCCAAGAATGTGAATAAAATCGCGTGGCATTAACCAGAATAAAGACATACAGAAGATGCTCCAATTCTTCTTCCGTTCACTTATGTTCACGCGTTTTAGATCTCAGTACGCGTCGTCTTATTTTTCCTGCAAGAATCAGTATTTCCTTCTCTGAATTAACTTTCACGTTTCAATTCTTCGTGTTCAGACTCGGTTGAACACGCAAAGTTCTTTTGTTGTTATATATAAAAAAAAAGGTTAACGAGCGAAAAAATCGCACATTGAGAACACGCGTTTACCACAAACATCCCAGTAAGATTTACACGCGGGAACGAACCTGCTACACAGGGTTGGACACAAATCAAGTTATTTATACATGCAAATATAGAAATAAATATTGCCCAGCACGGAAAGCTGTAGTTCGGATTGTATTTATGTATATGTACATGTATATATACATTATATATATATATATATATATATATATATATAATATATATATACATATATATATATATATGTATGTATGTAGTGTATATACGCATATATGTAGATATATATATACTCAAATGTAATGTGTATATATACATATAAATGTAGATGTGTGTATATACATAAATGTAGATGTGTATATACATATAAATGTATATATTATATATATGTATTATATATATATATATATATATAATTATATATGTATATATATATATATATATAATTTATATATAATATATATATATATATATATATATTTTTATATATATATATATATATATATATATATATTTATATATATTTATATATATATATATATATATATATATATATATATATATATAATAACACACACACACACACACACACACACACACACACACACACACACACACACACACACACACACACACACACACACACACACAAAGGGCTTTTTTCCCATACAAAGGAGGTAGCCAAAATCAAAAGGCATAATTCCATTCCCGTTCGCCACCCCTTCTTTCCTCCCTCTTTTCTTGACTCCTCTTGGATGATAGGTCATCCCTGCATCTCGTCCATTGACCTGGGTCAGAAGCAATGCAGCAAGACAAAACTCATACTCAGCAAAACCGCTTCATTTAATCGGCGACCCCACCTCTCCGTTCCCTCTTGCAGAAAAAGAGAAGACGGAGAGAAATCCCTTTGGGCTGCGTCAAAATATTGTTCACAAAAAACCACCCCCTAACCTGCTATCCCCCATCCACTCCCATGCATCACGGCATCATCCATTCGCAACCATTCTCCACTCACCCCTATCTCCTGTCTTCTCCCTTCCTTCCTCAACAGACATCCCCCTCTTTCTCAACACCCCCTTTACCCTATCCATCCATCTCATCCTCGGTGGCCCCCTCATGTTGTTCACTCAGTCCACCTCTGCCTCACACACTTTTACTAATCTTTCTTCATTTATCCTTTCCATGTATCCAAACCATTTCAATATTATTTCACCAATCCTATCTCCCAACTCCTTTTCCATTACTCGCTCTCCTCATCACCTCCTCGTTTCTCACTATCCAGCCTAGTAAACCCTACCATTAATATATATATATATATATATATATATATATATATATATATATATATATATATATATATATAATATGTAATACATAATAATAATAGTAATAATTAATAATAATAATAATAGTTTTGCAGCACTATTAGGATGATAAACCGCTATTCAAAAATTTGCTAAGTGGTCTGGAAAGAAGAGAGAGAGAGAGAGAGAGAGAGAGAGAGAGCGAATAAATGTGTCCTTTAGACTTCGGATGAAGAAGGAGAGAATCGGTCCAAATCCCTCAAGTTGATCCATAATCTTCATTGCATTGCAATTTTCCTCCCATTCCTTTTGCAAAAGTGTTGGATTAATCCCTTGCAGTTGTGGCCAATGTTTCCTTATTTGTCGTTTATTTTTGATGATACACTGACGCAGATTATTCCCCTGGAACTACTTTGTATTATTATTATTATTAATATTGTTCTTTTGTTTAATCTTATTTTGTGTTATTTGCTTTATGTCAATTGTTACTTTAGTTTATTTCAGTTTATATCGTTGTATTATATCTTTATTTTATTTCATGTCAGTTTTTCATTTTATTTGATCTTATTCTATTTTATTTTATTATATTTCGTTTTTATCGAACCCTTTCATCAAATAACACACTTGTCACAACGAAATCCATGGCTTTCTGAAGGAGCTTCGGGTGCCTCAGTATATAAAGGACGTAAGCGCCGGATTCCAGAAGAGGATTTTTTTGTAAAAGAAGAAAAAGATTTCGTAATTTGGGTCAGACTTTGCGTAATTGCTTAATTGCCTGTCTCTGGCCGGCTCGCGACGGAGTCTGCCTAGGGAAGCCGAGAGAGGTTATCGGAGCCAAGGAAGGCCAGGGGGGAAGAAAGAACGGAAGCCAAAAAATGGTTGCAGGAGCCAAGGGAGGCCGTGGAGTAGAAAGGGAAGCCAAGGTAGCCATGAAGAAGGAAGAGGAGGAGGAAGAGGAGAAGAAGAAGAATGGCAGGAGGAGGAGGGAGGGAGGGAAGTAAGGAAAGAAAAGATAAGAAAAGGAAAAGAACGAAAATAGAAAAAGATAATAAAAGAAAGAAAGAAGATAGAAAAAGAAGATAAAAGAAAGAAAGAAGTTAAGAAAGAAGAGAGAGGACGAGGAAGGGAAGAAAAGGAGGAAGGAACGCCTTAGGAAATAAAGAATGGAGGAGGAAAAGAAGCAAGGGGCGTTGTAGAGCACTTGGAGTACGGATTTGGGAAAATTGTTGGGGGAAATTTTTAACATTGAGGCCAACGGGGCCAAATAGTTGGTAGTGTTTATATATTTTTATGATATTTCTATCAACTAATTTTTTCTGTTCTTCATTTTTGTGTGCATACTTGGTGGCAAAGAGCACTATTTCGTTGGTTCATATACGTTTATCTCATTGACTGCATATTTTATCAAGAAGTTCTCCCTCAAACAAGTCTTGTTGAAGGTGAAGGCAATTGCCCATTAGGGTAAAAGCATTGGTAGACTATAACCTATAACAATTAACGGCAGTTCTACAGTTATAAATTTTCTGCCTTAGGATTTTCCTTAACACACACACACACACTCACACACTCACACACTCACTCACACACTCACACACACACACACACACACACACACACACACACACACACACACACACACACACACACACACACACACACACACACACACACCCCGGTGGCGGATTGGTAAAGCACTGGCCTCACAAGCCGGAGAACCGGGGTTCGATTCCCCGGCCGGGCGGAGACAAGTTGGGTTTGTCTCCTTTCACGTGTAGCCCCTGTTCACCTAGCAGCGAGTAGGTACGGGTCGTTAGTCAAGGAGTTGTGACCTTGCATTCCCGGTGTGTGGAGTGTGAGTGGTCTCAGACCTACCCAGAGATCTGCTAATAATGAGCTCTGAGCTCACTGCCGTCTCTGAGCTCACTGGCTGTCTCGAAAAGAGGCTGCAGCAGATCCGAGGTGAATACACACACACACACTCACTCACTCACTCACTCACTCACTCTCACTCACTTGTTCTGTTTAATAAGGAAGAATGATGACATGACTGCGAAAACGTTTATTGGGTGAAGATAAACATAATTCCTGGGTAGATGTTTCCCCCAGATGAATAAAATCGTCTGGTGACTAAGAATAATTATTTTGTCGAACAAGGACTGGAAAATGACTGTAATAAAAGGTTAACTCTGGCTCAATTAAATCATCTGGGCTTAGTCAATAGATGTGCATTAACAGAAGGACTCAATCGGGATTGATTCTAATCCCAACAGCTTGGTTTCAGCCAGAAACAAATATATGAAGCGCTACACTGTGGCTAATGCTGAGTCGATGTTCACATGGGTCATCCCCCTTTCCGTACCAGTTAGAACTTTCCCTCTTAATGTAGGTACCGTCAGCCAATTTTATATTGTCGTAATTATCTCTCTTAACCCTTCCGTACCTGGCGATACTTTCTCTTTTATTCTGACTGTCGTCAGGTGATTTTTTGTTCAGCTTCATGACACCACCTCGTTAGTGAGGGGGTGTGGGAGAGAATTAGTGTTTCATCAGCGGAAACAAGTGCTTTAGTCCTTGGGGACAGTATCGCGTCGAAGCGTTGAAGTCACAGAGGCGATAAAGGAGCGAAAAGAGTTGTAGCACAAGTTAAACGTGGTTATTCTTTATAAACTGATATTAGTGTCCAAAAATAATGCTTCGTGATTCGGGTCAGGAGAGGTCTTAAGTAGCCATAAAGGAGAAAACGAGAAACTTTATGTTAACGAGGATATGTCGGAGCCTACCACGCCACAGAGGCACGCTAATGCTAAAAGGGAAAATTAGATTAAAGAAGTAAAAGTTCGTAGTGTTTAGGAATTAAGATAATTAAGAACATTAAGCCCCGAGGGCGAGAGATTAAGTATTAAGTACTCCTACTCTGAAATGGGGGATTGTAATGGAATGAACATTATGCTAACAGATTGAAAAACACAATAAAATAAAACAAAGTGAAACAAAATAAGACAAAATGAAATCAAGTAAAATGAAATGATAATATGATCAATGAAATAAGACATATTTATAAAAGTATGTTGGAACATGGCTTATGGAAGAACTAGGCTTTGATGGGAGAAAGGTTGTTTTGTTATAATTTGTCTGTCTGATTTTCATTTATTATTAGTTATATGTCAATTTATAATCATTTACTATTTACCTTTTTGTTTGTTATTCAACTATACCTATGCATTTATTTATGTATTTTATTTGTTATTTTTACATTATTATAGTTTTAATTTATTATTGATATGATTTTTTTTTTTTTTTTTTTTTTTTTTTTTTTTTTTTTTTTTTTTTTTTTTTTTTTTTTTTTTTTTTTTTTTTTTTTTTTTTTTTTTTTTTTTTGCATCCGACCTAGATATGGATCAAAAGGTCTCCTGTCGGCATGCTCCGCCTTTGTAATCCTTTGTAATCCTTTGAGTCGAAGGTTGATGCGCGGAAAAGGTTGAGGCTAGATTTGGGTTGAGGTAGGAATCGAATTGAGGAAAGAAATAGATCGGCCTACAGTAGACCTTCAAAGTTGAATAATATAAATTTCAATTTCCTCAGCATGTCAACCGATGTTGGATAGTGACCGGAGTGTTGATGCTGAAAGGATTGTAAAGGTCCTAAAAATTAAGAAACCAGAAGCTCTTAAAAGAAAATTGTATAAAAAAGGGACATGTTTTGTTGAATCGAATTGTAATTTTTTCTGTAATTACAAGCGTCAAAAACCAACTGTTCTGTAAACATTACTTGCATACTCAATCACAGGGACAGAGTAAAGCAATCAGGGACAGATCATCATTATACACATTTTTGTTGGGGGAATTCGTATAGTCGAACCTGTTGTGCAAATACACATTTTCTTCTGCAATAAACGTAACAAGATCGGAAATCTTTTGTTGTCAGAAATTCATGAAAACGAGGATAGTCTGTGCAGTAAATATGGGCTAATGCACTCTTCATTCAGTTTTGTTATTTTATACATACATATACCAAAGGCTTTTTCCCCCTTACACGGGGGGTAACCAAAAAGAAAAAGGCATAGAAACCCCTCCCACCCATTCCCTTTCCTATATATTCCACTCCCCTCCACCCTCCTCCCTCCCTCTTATCTTGGCACCTCCTGGATGACGGGTCATCCCTGCATCCTGTCCACTGCCTTGGGTCAGAAGCAGTTGTATATTGTCTTGCGTTACATTATAAAAGAGTTGAGAATATTAATAATGAGTTTTGCATAATGGAAAAAGTTATGATAAATCATAGCTGGATGGGAAGGTAAAATATCAAGAAAAAATAAAATGAATAACAGGTAATAAAGGCAACAATACAACTTTTCACCAATAATCTGAGAGACTAAAGGAAAAAAACAATAAGAACGAAAAAAAACAGGACTGAGAGAAATTTGAAAAAGAACAAAAAAAAAAATCCATACGTTCAGTTCTGAATATATATATATATATATATATATATATATATATATATATATATATATATATTTGGCTTAGCCAGCATATAAGCAACCAAATGAACCTCTGTGGTAGCCCATTGACGAATATAGGAGCTCCTCTGAATAAAGTTGTCTAACGACACTTAATAGCTATGAACTACCAGAGAAGATCGACCGAAATTATATTCCTCGTTCTTTCCTTTAGAACAATATTAGTTATTGTTATGCAAAATGCACTGTATCCAGGAGCTGCAAAATGGAGAATAGTTGAGCAAATGGTCTTTCGTTAAGTGCAAGGAAGAATGGAGGAGAGAGAGGTGAAGGAGAGGGGGATGATGGTCCAGACGATAGCTGTGGTTAACGATGTTTATGTTGGAGCAACTACCGAAGTTGGCCTAAGAGCCTCTGATTTACCTGAGGAGACAACGTGGCGATAAGAAGACCAACATGTTCCACGCACTTGGTGTCAAGTTTAGGAGGAGAGGCCAGAGCAAGAACGGCGCCTACGTTCACAGACATAAGCGCACGCACGCAGAAACGCATGTGAACACACACATGCTTCTTCGCGCGCACGTACACACACACACACACACACACACACACACACACACACACACACACACACACACACACACACACACACACACACACACACACACACACACACACACACACACGTGTTTTTATATTTTGTTTATATATGTTTATATATATATATATATATATATATATATATATATATATATATATATATATATATATATATCCGATTTTCTATAACTCCTAGATAATGACATATCGTTATTAGCTATAAAATATTTGAAGTCTTGGAGAGCGAGAGGTGAAGGAGAGAAAGAAAGGAACAAAGGGTCCTACACTGTGGTGTTGGATTTCAGAAGTGAATTCAAACACTTTACCACAGACTCTCATTTGCACGCGCACACACACACACATCTGTACCAGCATATAGGCCATGCTTAACAAGAGCGTGTGCAACGTAGGCCTATTCTTCCTCTGCTTCTTCTGTTTTTACTCCGTCTTCACTTTTTTCTGTTTATACACAGTCTTCTTTTTTTCTTCTTTTTCTTCTTTTCTTCTTTTCCTCTTCTTCTTTTCGTCTTTTTCATCTCGTATTTTTCTTCTGCTTCTTGTTCTTCTTCTTTTTTCCTTTTCGTCTGCCTTTTCTTCTTTTTCTTATGCTTTTTCTTCTTTTTCTTTGTCGTCTTCTTTATTTGTCTTTCTTTTTCTTTGTCTTTGTCTGTCTTCTTTTTCTTTGTCTTCTTCTTCGTCTTTTCGTCTACGTCTTTTTCTTCGTCTTCTTCGTCTTCGTTGTCTTCTTCTTCTACTTCGTCTTCCTCTTCTACTTCGTCTTCCTCTTCTACTTCATCTTCTTCTATTTCGTCCTCTTCTTCTACTTCGTCTTCTTCTACTTCGTCTTCTTCTTCGTCTTCTTCTACTTCGTCTTCTTCCACTTCGTCTTCTACTTCGTCTTCTTCTTCTACTTCGTCTTCGTCTTCTTCTTCTACCTCGTCTTCTTCTTCTACTTCGTCTTCTTCTTCTTCGTCTTCTTCTTCTACTTTGTCGTCTTCTTCTACTTCGTCTTCTTCTACTTCTTTTTCGTCTTCTTCTCCTACTTCTTTTTCGTCTTCTTATACTTCATCTTTTTCTTCTTCCACTTCGTCGTCGTCTTCTACTTTGTCTTCTTCTTCTTCTTCTACTTCGTCTTCTTCTACTTCGTCGTCTTCTACTTCGTCTTCATCTTCTACTTCGTCTTCGTCTTCTTCTACTTCGTCTTCTTCTACTTCTTTTTCGTCTTCTACTTCTTTTTCGTCTTACTCGACTTCTTCTTTTTCGTCTTCGCCTTCTTTTTTGTCTTCGTCTTCTTTTTCGTCTTCTTCGTCTTCTTTGACTTCTTGTTCGTTTTCTTCTTCGTTATCTTCTTTGTTGTCTTCTTTATTGTTTTTTCTTTGTCTTCGTTGTGTTTTTATTAATTTTCTTCGTGTCTTCGTCTACTTTTTCTTCGTTATCCTCTTCATTGTCTTCTTTGTTGTTTTCTTCGTTGTCTTATTACTTTAATTCGTTGTCTTCTTCGTGGTCCTCTTCGCTGCCCTCTTCGTCGTTGTCTTCTTTGTCGTTGTCTTTTTCGTCGTCGTCTTCTTCGTTGTCTTCTTCGCTGTCTTCTTCGACGTCTTCGTCTTCTTCGCCTTCTTCTTAGCCACTTCATCTTCGTCTTTTTACTCTTCCTCGTCTTCCTCCTCCTCCTCCTCCTCCTCTTCCTCCTCGTTGAGGAGGGGATTAATGAACGTTAGGTTAGGATACATGATGAAAATGAACAAGAACTCAAAAGATAAAACTATTAAATGAATTAACAGTAAAGTATATAAAAACAGAACAAATAAACAGTCACCTGAATAAATGAATACATAAATTGAAATGAATGGATGTAAATGAATAGAAAAACAAATTAAAACATCAGCTTTGGTTGCACGCGTGTATTTGGCGTGCGTTCTTTGCGGTATTTAATCAGCTAAGTTACATGTCATCCTATCTCTAACACGTGTAATCTCTCTTTGTAGGTAAGTGTCGCTGGCAGAATCCGCAGAGGGCGAGGGCAGAGGG
>NC_134806.1:37080023-37087523 GCF_046742065.1 Oratosquilla oratoria
CTTAATTACTTTAATTTAGGTCCAAGTGGTAAGATCGAAATAAACTGATTATATCTTTAATTATTCTGTTGAAGAATTGTAAATTGAGTTTGGAGCGAGCCTGTTGTTTGCATTGAGTGTTAAACGAGATTTTAAGTATGTCGTAAATGGGGTTTGGAAAATGATAGCTAATGGGTGACGAGTGGGTGTGGGGGTGAGTGGGGATGGGGGTGGGGGTGGGTTGGATGGGTGTGGGGTGGATGGATGCCTTGGTTGGCTACCCCCCATATAAGAAGAAAAAAAAATTGTATATAAACAGGAAAATGGGATTGCACGAATATAGGATACAAATGTATATAAGCTATGTTTGCATATGTGGGGGCTTCCTGTAGGTGAATTAAGTGGTTTATTTTACATATCACTGGTGATTTTTTTTTATATTGAGGTAAACCACTTTTACAAAGGTTTACAAAGATAGCGCTTACCGACAGGAGACCTAGGTCGAATGCTAAGAATCGAAACTTAAATGAAGAAATAAACGAACCGAACAGTTTTCAGGCATTCCAGCACGTTGCTCAGGTGTTTCTCTAAATCATAAAACTTCGAGATTGTATTGTGTCCTTTAAGTACGGAAGGGTTTAAGTGTATTTTGTCTGCGAAAACCAGCTCTTGTCTCCTATCGACACAAAAGGTGGAGACATAAAGATGATAAAGGAGAGATTAAAAAAAGAGTGATTCAATGAGGGAAGGAAGGACTGAGGAAATGAATGAACGAGTGAAGGAAGTATTGAAAGGGGGAAAGAAGGAAAGAGGGAAGGTTAGAAGTGCGATTCACCAGGAAGTGCTTAGCAGCGTTCAAAGCCATCACCTTTGCTCTTTGTGTTTGGAATAGACTGAAGGAGTGTAGCAGAAAAGTGTTGATCAATCTACTTTGAAAGAAGATTAGCCTCTAATCCTAAAAGAATAATGCGTGATTCGGGTCCGTAGGGGAGTCACTGACTTTACTATGAATTTCATACGCGCGAGGTGGAATAGGTTAAGACAATAGGGAAGTTTCCTCAGCTGTATGAGATTGCAAGACGCCAGCCAATGAATATAGAATATAGGACATTGTCTCTTGTTTATTTTCATTAAAATTGTACATAATCGTAAGATGTGAACAAGAGAGGGGTGTATAAAGAACATTGTGTGTTGACGCTGTGAACATCTAGGGGACGTGGTAGTCACTGGAAGTCATTGGGAATCGAGCCTGGTGCTGATATGAGATGGGATGTGTGCCCAACGCTCCACAGCGATGGGTTTAGAAAATATATTAAAGTAATATTGAAATTTGGACTCGAGCTCGATGCGGCCATTAGGAACGAAGGACATCAAGTGAAAGATTCAAAAGGTTTTTGAGTCATTTATCTATTTGTCCGTGATTTATGAGTATTTTGTTATTTTTGAAAAAAAATACCATTTGCGTGAATAGAGTATCATGGAGGTAACTAAAATCAATGATACATAACGCTACTGCCAGTGATACTTTCTATTCCTATTTAATTCGAAAACTTCTGCATATGGCAAAAGGGGCAAAAATCAAATACTTTTATTTGTTTGTATAGAATAAGCCTCTTTCAGTTTGATATAATAGAAATGTAGCTGGAAAAGTCTCTGAACAGGAGACGGACGGCCGATCTGGAAACGAGATTGAGGAAGAAAAAGCAACGAGAGAGGTTTGAGCCTCTCTTTAAATACTCGCAAATTGACCTGATAGGTCACTAAAGCCAAAAGGGTACAACAAAAGAAAGTTTCTCCTATCCCACTCTTGAATTATAGTAAACAGCCTAACCATTTACACGACCTTAAATTACACACGCAAGAATATTACATATGTATATATAATACACACACACACACACACACACACACACACACACACACACACACACACACACACACACACACACACACACACACACACACACACACACACACACAAAAAAAAAAAAAAAATAAGATTCTAGGACTGATTGCACGATCTTTTGATTTCAAAAGTCCATCACTCATTAACAAGCTATATAAATCGTTAGTTCGTCCACATTTGGAATATGCTGTTTCCGTATGGTCACCGAATCTCATTAAAGACATTGACAGACTGGAAAAAGTATAACGGCGAGCCACAAAACTGATTCCAAATATCAAAAATAAATCATACGAAAATCGACTAAAACATATGAATCTGTTTTCCCTAAAAAAGCGTAGACTCAGAGGTGACTTGATACAGGTCTTTAAGATTCTAAAGGGAATTGACAACATCAAAGGTGACAAAACTTTCACATTGAATGAGAATCAGACAAGAAACAAGGGTCTCAAACTGTCCGGAAATAGATTAAATTTGGAAGTAGGTAGAAACAACTTTGCCAACCGTGTAGTTAATGAATGGAATAAACTTCCTGCACAGGTAGTGCAATGTAGTTCAGTTCGAAGCTTTAAGAATCATTTAGATAAACACCTAAGCAAGATGCTGTAATGATTATAATTTATTTTATATCATTTGTTTTTGTTTTGTTATCATTTGTCTGTTTGATTTTCATTTATTATTAGTTATATGTCAATTTATTATTATTTACTATTTACCTGTTTGTTTATTATTTTAACTATACCTATGCATTTATTTATGTATTTCATTTGTTATTTACATTATTATAGTTTATTTATTATTTTTTTTTTTTTCGCATCCGACCTAGATATGGACCAAAAGGTCTCCTGTTGGGATGCTCCGCCTTTGTAATCCTTTGTATAAAATATATATATATATATATATAAATATATATATATATATATATGAATATATGAATATACATGACACACAGGAAACCCACAGTCCGACTGTGGGTTTCCTGTGTGTCATTTACAAATGTGCTACTACATTTCTGTTTAGCAAATGAATATACATATATATATATATATATATATATATATATATATATATATATATATATATATATATATGTATATACTTTTGATTGATAGTGGAGAAAAAAATGAGGATATAGGAGAATTTAACGCTGACGTTTCGACCTCACAGTGTCTTTATCAAAGCTAACAACATTTGATCACAATCGGACAAAATATACCCACTGCCTTCATCTCTCGGGCCACCTGGGAGAGCTTAATGAAATATTTTTATTATTTTCTAAAATTATTATATGACTGGTAGGTTTTGCTAGACATACGAAGCCTTCTCTATTATTTATGTTTTCATTGATATTTATATATAAGCTTCAATTGTTTTTCTCAACCGTTTTGTATAACCTCTATTAAGAACAACCCCATTATTGCAGTCAGGGAGATGATCTTGTTCTTCAATGTGCCTAACAATAGAATTAGTTGTTCGGTGAGCTTTAACATAATTTTTATGTTCAATTAACCTTCATTGATATTTATTTATGCAGCTTCAATTGTTTTTCTCAACCGTTTTCTATAACCTTTATTAAGAACAACCGCATTATTGCAGTCAGGGAGATGATCTTGTTCTTCAATGTGCCTGACAATAGAATTAGTTGTTCGGTGCGCTTTTACATAATTTTTATGTTCAATTAATATTTTCTTAATTCCTCAACCAGATTCTCCATAGTATGCTGAATGGCTACTTTTATACGGAATTTTATATACCACACTATTTTCATTCGTCGCGTTATTGTCTTTATGGTTTATCATCTGGCTGATCTTATGACCTGTTGTCCTTGCAATCTTTATGCCCGCTTTCAAAAGGAATGTATCAAGGATTGGACTTACGTCAGTGTTTGGTACAATTATATAACGTGTTTTTCTCTCAACCTCTTGTTATTTCCATTTTTTTTTTGTCACTTATTATCTTTGCTTTCTTTTTTAGTTTATATAATAACGCTTCAGGATATTTGAGTTTAATGAATGTTTTCATGATATTTTCCACTTCTTCTGCCAGGAATTCTTCAACACATATTCTAAAAGTTCTTAAAAAGAAACCTATTATTGCACCTGATTTTGTTCTCTCACTATGACCTAAAAAATAGAGTATATAATTTCCTTTACTTGTGGGCTTTCTATATACCGAGAATTTGACATTTTTTCCTTTTCTGTGAACGGTGGTATCTAGAAAATTTAATTTGCTATCCTTTTCCATTTCAACTGTGAATTGTATGTTTTTCTTTACGCTGTTTAACCTTTTTAACTTGTCGGTATTTGTCTCTCTAGGTATTACTACTGTGTGTGTGTGTGTGTGTGTGTGTGTGTGTGTGTGTGTGTGTGTGTGTGTGTGTGTGTGTGTGTGTGTGTGTGTGTGTGTGTGTGTGTGTGTGTGTGTTAGTGTGTGTGTGTGTGTGTGTTAGTGTGTGTGTGTGTGTGTGTGTGTGTGTGTGTGTGTGTGTGTGTGTGTTTTTGTGTGTTTGTTTGTGAAACAGAAATATGTGTAAGCTTCGCTTAATGAATTGACATAACAAAACCTTTCATCTCGTTTCCAAGCGATTTGTTCTCCTTAGCTGAAGGTCTCGTTTTCGCTTTCCATCCAAAATCGTCTCCCATGCATAAATTACTTCAAAAGTATGGAAGAGATATTTTCTTCTAGAAGGCTGAGTGAGGTCACGTCCGTAGGGAAATGATAAGCGCAGGTTAGGTCTTTAAGCTCACGCTGTTATCCTGTAAGATTTAATTAAAAAGTGCTCTCATCGTTGATTAAATACGGATTTGGAGTCTGAGGAAATATGAGCGTGGGGAAGGAAACCAGCTCACTATAGTAAGAAGTTTTAGTCATAGGATGCATAATGTTAGCACCAAACTAATTCATAAATATGTATACATTGTATGTATATTGTGTATGTATTGTACTGTATGTGTGCATATATTGGAAAATTGTAGTCCTAGGATGCACTCTGTTAGTGCCGAATTAGCTGACAAATATATGTGTACAATATATGTAAATTGTGTATGTCTGTACTGTAGCGAGAGCAAAGCTTATAGATAGTTTCACAAATCTGGAGATGTTTACCAACTTCAACTTCATGATGTCCTTTAAATAATACGATATTGTCTGACGGTAACCAGGAGGAAATATCTAAAGTGTCTGACACTATCTAATGGACTAAACGAGTGGCGCCTTTTCTAGACTGCCCCGTTTTTCTTCATCCCGAAACTAGTTAGCAGGGGTTAAACTAGTTAGTAAACTTTTGGATAGGCAAGGATTTATTGGATGAGAATTTAGAAAATGCTGCCAATGTCATGGACGCTTTAATGGGGTTTATCATTTTATTCTATTCTGTTGTTTTTTTTCTGGTTTGATTTCATCTTGTTTTATTTTATTTTAATTTATTTTATTATATTGTATTTTAGATTATTTAGTCTTATTTTAGTTTGTTTTAGGGAAATAGTTGCCGAATGGGAGTGGAATGAGTGGGAATAGGTGTATGCCTTGGCTTCTTACATCCTCTTTATTTGGAAAAACTTATTGGTGTACTTAGATCTTATTTTATTCTATTTTGTTATATTTTATGTTTTATTTATTTCAGTTTTATTATACTTTATTTTACTTCCTGTTGCGTCATCAGGTACTGATGATTCCTCCAATGCACAGATTAAATATGATCTGGTAACTACGGCCTTAATCACTCACGTTCTCTCTGAATACGTTCACAGGACGAACGTCACGTCCCTCCTGACATTTTCCTTAGGCTGGCCACACACGTGCAGTTTAAACTGTCAGTTACAACTGTTCAGTTATAACTGTCAGTTGAAACTGCACGTGTGTAGGTATCTCAGTATCACTGAGATACCCACACACGTGCAGTTTCAACTGACAGTTATAACTGAACAGTTGTAACTGTCAGTTTAAACTGCACGTGTGTGGCCGCCCTTACACCCTAGACAAGTTTTATTGAACCAGTTGCCGTGTGATTTTATTAAACTGAGGATTGGACCTAATCCCTTGTAGGTTCCCCTCTTTCAATTGAGATCCATTTAAGCTGTTTTCCGAAACATTTACTCACATTTGACTGACGGGAAATTATATATCATCTGGTGACGTAATCGGAAGCGTGCTGGTCTCGCATTCCTTTAGTTCTGGGTTCGATTCCCACACTCCTCTCCGTTTCCCAACAGTGACTGTTAATTACCAGCCCCAACACTCCCCAAACAGCTTAATTAGAGCCCTTAGCTACTCAGCGTCTCCTGTCGTTGGCTCCTCGCATTTTTCTATTGTTGGTTATTTGAAATCTCGCCTTTTCCTATTGTTGGTTATTTGGAATGATTTTTTTATACAATAGTTCATTTGAACTCTGAGTGATATTTTAACTAGTATTTTTTTAGTGTGTCATTAGGCTGAAAAAGTTAATGACCTTGTTATACAACTGGAGACCAAATTGAGAACAAGTTTGGACCAAACACCGAGACTGAATCGAATTGATATACATTCAATATACGAATGAAAAATAAATTTTTGTTTTAACAGCTCTCTTAATTATCGTTGCCATTATGAGATTTTTTGTCTATAATTAAAGTTTAATCATTTAGGTTCCATTGGTAAGTACGATCGAGGGAAAATGGCGAGGTTTATTGATATTATAATTAGTTATTATTATTGTTGTTATTATTGTTATTGTTATCACTTATTGTTACCTTTATTGATATCATCATTATCACAATCACTATTATCATCATTGTCATCATTGTCATCATCGGCATTATTTCATCATTATTGTTATCGTCATCAACATCCATCATTCATCATCATTCATCATATTACGTCATCCATCATCACCCATCGTCCATCATCATCCATTACCACCATCACCCATCATCACTATCATCCATTATCACCATTATCCATCATCATCCAACATCACCACCATTATCATCACCATCTATCATCATCATCCATCATCTCCATCCATCTTTAATCATCATCCATCATCGCTATTATCATTATAATGATAAAGACTATTTCATTCACCTGAGGAGGAAGAGGAGAGTGGAGAACATAAGAACATAAGAATAAAGGAGATTGCAAGAGACCATAAGGCCTACACTAGGCATTGCAGTAAACCCAGAATAGATGTTCACGGACGCTGTTGGAGTAGGACATTGTTTATGATTGAGAATTTCTCATAAAAGGTCCACCGTATCCAAAGATAACGAGTAATGAATGAATACTCTCAAATGCAAGAATTTTTTTTCTCTTTGTTTATTTAGATTTTTCAGAAGGTCAGCCTTTATGAAAGAAAGGTTGTCAATTAAATCCCTTTAACTTGATATACGAGAGAGATCAGTCATTGTATTACCAAAGAAGAGAAGATGACATCGAGCATAGTATTCACTACTGTTACAAAAGAGATACAGAGAGAGAGCGAAAGAGGGAGAGGAAGAGAATGTGTGTGTGTGAGTGTGTGTGTGTGTGTGTGTGTGTGTGCGTGCGTGTATATATATATATATATATATATATATATATATGTATATGCTAATAAAAACACGGGTACTTTTTGCACTGAAAATGTAATATACGAAAGAGCT
>NC_134806.1:37092523-37102523 GCF_046742065.1 Oratosquilla oratoria
GCGTGCACGTGTGTATGCATATATGTGTAAACACATGCATAAATGTATTCAGAGGTGCATAGTTACGCATGCACACACACACACACACACACACACACACACACACACACACACACACACACACACACACACACACACACACACACACACACAAATGTATCTGCTGTCTGCATATGTGGTGTCTGTGTTTATCTGCATGTGTGTGACGTAGTAATGATCAGTTTAAATGGCTTTTAGTATTCAAACCTAGAATATTAAAGTTATAATGACGTCATTCATCTAGTTCCATTACTATTAGAGAAGTCTAAACTTCTTTATCTGCTTTTCTCGGGTTAAGTTGATTGGACTTAACTTGATCAGCTTTTAAGCAAAAGTGTTTCGCAGTTAGAGGAGTCTGCATTTCGCGAATTTATATTTCACGCTGACGTAATGCTTTTTATATATTCTGTTATTTTCAACAGCCAAGCGACTTTATTCAGTTGCAAGAATAATTTTTATTTTAGAAGAAGAGCTATTGGTATGGTATGTAGTTCACCAATGGTTTTAACCTGTGCACGATCCTACGCGAGAAGTTGTAGCTGAAGTAAAATATATAAGAAATATTATTATAAATGTGCTTTGTGGAGTGCTGGTTTCGTTCTTGCCTTGCGCGTCGCGGGTCAATGTTCGAGTCCAGACAATGTAGGTGACTGTTACTTGGTAAGATTTAACGAGCGTATAAAGCTTGCGAGGTGGCTTGCCTTTGTTAGCAGTTATACTGTCTAGGTAAATTGCCCTTATCTAGTTAGAATGTATTTAGATTCCTTATAAGATAATTCCAGTTTGTGAGGAAAGTAGTTACCTCTGCTTGTCAAAGTTAATGTGTAGTTAGCCGGAACAGAGTAAGAGAGAGTTCCTTTGATCTTGTTGAAGAAAATGTTGGTAGAAGAAAAAGAAAATCGAAAATTCATCAGAAGAAAATTTCGAAATCGCTTCAGGAGATGAGTCCTCTGTACAAAGTTTCTTCTGGTCGAGAGTCTTTGAGGACGGAGACCCTGAGGTCGTTTTCTTCAAGAATGCGAGGACTGACCCTTTTTTGCTACAGACGGGTTTTCTCTCAGGTGAATAAAATCGCCAGGTGGCAACTAGAAAAAATGGCCGAAGTTGTTTAACGTAGTAAGCGTTTTAGCTTCTTCCCAAACCAGAAGAAAATTCATACAGGAGGCTCACCCCCCTGGAGCGTTTTCGAAATTTTAATTTGATATTTTTTTTTTTTTCAGTTCGCAATTTTGCCTTTTGAATTCGTTTTTAGTGCATTCACTAAAAAGTGTCCTTGTAGCTGACGGGGAGAGGGTTGGGGACCTGCCTTGGTTGAATAAAATTGCATGGTGACAGAACAGGCGTCTATGTCTTCAGCATTAATGAAAAAAGATTGTAAGATTTCACCCTAGCTGTGATTCACCATGGTCTCGAATCACGAACTGGATATGTGATCGACAGCTTTTACTCTCCCGGATGAGAGTCGTAACTCGTATACGAGTATTGACCACACACACACACACACACACACACACACACACACACACACACACACACACACACACACACACACACACACACACACACACACACACACACACACACACACACACACACACACACACACACACACACACACACACACACACACACACACACACACTCTCTCTCTCACACACACACACAAACACACACACACTCACACCGACACACGAACGTACATACACACACACACGCGCGCGCGCCTTACCAAAGGAGAGCTGTGATGCCAGTCTGACCATAGTGGGGACCATACCTAGGATCGCTTAGTTAGTAGGCCAAGCCGGTACTACCACTTCAGCAAGTTAGAAAAAAATACATATGTATATGTAGTCGGTGCCACCGTTATTTTTTTTTCCTAACATCAGGTCAGAGTGTTCCATTGATTGAAATGAATAGTCTTTGGCAAAGCTTCCCACTTCAGCTCTGAAAAGTGGCGTTCGGTGATTAGCTCTCGTGTGTAGAAAAATCTGAATTAAATCGGGTTCAAATGCTCGCTCTAATACAACAGGATTTTCATGACTTACGTTCTCAAAGAGTTCCATTAAAGGTTACGAATAATTAAAGTATGTTCATTAGCGAAGAATATTGAAAGATGAAAAAATCAACGTAATACTCGAACAATAAATAGATAAATCATTGATAAGTAAGAATAGATACCAAAATATTCGAAAGTGATTCTAGTATCTACAGTTTTCTAGATTTTGTAACCTATCGTTCCCAATTGTAGAAATGAAGATTGATGTACTTCGACAACCCCACAAGAGGCTGTGTATATATGAATTAACTAATATATTGATAAAAGATAATTGATGAATTCAGAATTGTGAATCAGTCGATGTTGATTAAACGATATTTTAGCCTTAATGCATGGAGGGGTTGTGAATTACATTGATTAATATTTTGGGGGATTTATGGAATCCCTAAACTAGTGTGGTGATGAATAGGACTTTATCGTCCGCAGCACTTGGCTCGTTTTTCCAGGGTATGGAGATTAGCATGACTAGGAAGAGATTAGTGTGTGTGTGTGTGTGTGTGTGTGTCTGGGTCTGTCTGTCTGTCTGTCTGTCTCGAGGAAGAGGATGGGGGGGAGGGTCACCTATTCTTATTTAGAGGACGGGGTTCATAATTCAGTAAAAAAATAAATAAATAATAATAAAGATAGGTTTGTGCATACTAGCAAATACCACGCACATACGTGTAGAGTGTGTTCCCCCCATTCACACGTACATGTGCAGTTCAGTAAGAGTTGAATCTCGTTTCTGGATTTCATTGTGTACAACTTGCATGAGCGCAAGTCTCTTTTGAAGCAATGATCGAAAAAGGTTTCTGTGTCCAATGTGATGAAACTTCTGGCTTTACATATTTAAAGTCTCACAAATAAAAAATTTAAATGGCTGCGTTGGTATATTTTCAAAGGCACGTTTGAATGGTCCATTTATTTCTGGAGGCCTATTTTTGTTGGTGGTGTACATATATATATATATATATATATATATATATATATATATATAGATAGATGTGTGTGTGTGTGTGTGTGTGTGTGTGTGTGTGTGTGTGTGTGTGTGTGTGTGTGCGTGTGTGTGTGTGTGTGTGTGTGTGTGTGTGTGTGTGTGTGTGTGTGTGTGTGCGTGTGTGTGTGTGTGTGTCTGTGCGTGTGTGTGTGATTCATCATGGTCTTGGATCACGTGATCGACAGCTATTTCCCTCCCGAAAGAGAACTCAGAGCTCATATATGACCAATCTATGGGTAATGCTGTGACCTTACACGCACACACACACCCAACCCGCCCACGAGAGTTGGAGTAACGACCCGGAGCGCATCGATACTGACATTATTTCAGCCCTGGGGGAGATTCAAACCCGGACCGCCGTAGTGACTGCCGCAAACACTACCACTGCGCCGTCAAGTCGTGTGTGTGTGTGTGTGTGTGTGTGTGTGTGTGTGTGTGTGTGTGTGTGTGTGTGTGTGTGTGTGTGTGTGTGTGTGTGTGTGTGTGTGTGTGTAATAAGTATCAGATTGTGCATTCATTAACTTGTTTATTTATCTATTTAATTGATTAATTTCGTTTATATGTGCTGCCTGTCATATTTTTCCTTCAATATGAAATTATGCTGTATGGCCTTTCATCTAAAACAGCAATCATATCGTGACAGTTCTGTAAAATCTGGGTGCCATTAATAAATTGGATGAAAATTTATGTCATTCACTGTCTTGACGAAAAGGTTCTGAAATTTGGAGGCAGATTTTTTTTTTAATTCTTTGTTTTTTATTTATTTATTTATTTATTCTTTTTTATTTATTTATATTTTCTACAGTTGAATATACATCGAGGACTGTGTAGTTGTATCATTATGATAATTTTATTTGTTTGTTTATCTTTATTTATCTATTCATTTATCAATTTATTGATTTGTTTTTACCATTTTATTTATCTACTCGTTTATCTATTTATTCATTTTTCGTTTGCATTTTTTTTAATCGGAAATCTCTCGAAAATGTATATTGTTGGAACCGTATGCATGATCGCAGCTGCAAATACTCCGAACCCAGTTTCGAGATACGGACACAAAATTTAATAATGTCCACGTTTCAAAAAAAAAAAAAGAGCGGAAATTGTTGAATGAAAAAACACGAAATATTTTGGAAACTCGGTTTACAAATAAATTAGTCTTATTTTCGTATCTATAAAGGAGTATTTTAAGAAGCATTACATACCCACTTCGCCGAATAAAGTCGCCTGTTCACAACAGCGGTTTGAACAGGGGCGGTTGAATGACAGTGAAAGTCTATGGAGGCTCACACACGACCGCACAGTTTTTCTTGGACCATACGATAACGCAGCGGTTTCCACCTGGTTCAAACAGGACCTTTAACTTCCTTAACCAAGAGATGTTAAATTTAACCCTTAAATTCCCGTTTTTATGGAGGGAAATGAGTGACAGAGATTGGTGCTTGCTGGTATGGAAACATAAATACCAAACAGACCTGGAGGGCTTAATCGAAATAAATTATTTCCATCAATGTCGAAGGGCTACCACGAAGTACCAGAATAATATATATATATATATATATATATATATATATATATATATATATATATATATATATATATATATATATATATATATATATATATATATATATATTGTGTGTGTGTGTGTGAGAGAGAGAGAGAGAGAGAGAGAGAGAGAGAATGTTCGATGCTAAAGGAGTAATTCGAAATAAAGTTGCTCTACATGATCGAAGCTAAGCTTTAGGAAGGATTCAGGCAGGCCAGATTGGTTGCGGTGGCAGGAGTGGAGGTGGGCTGTGCTTAATCGAGGTAAGTGTCACAAATTCACAGTAAAAGGATGAAGTTCGTGTCGGACGTAGTTCATTTCTTTGAGTTGGATTCTGATCTCGTAAATGGTCCATATCAATCAATATTCTGACTGGGGCGGTGTTGGAGGATGGGAGAGGGTTATCACAATAGCTTTTCATATTAAATCAAACTCAATTACAATATCGGACAGCTATCCGTAGGTGCCTACTCAAACCCATTTTTTTTTTTTTTCGGCTTTTTTTTTTTTTTTATTGGGTGGGGGGCGTTGGTGCTTCAGAAGAGAGAGATATGATATGGAAATGTGATAGCTCGAATCTGGTGATGGGACAAGGTATAAAAGGCGCGAGTGAGCCAAAGCGATGAAGGAGGGACTGATGGAAATTCGGGGATCGTATCCGGCGAGGAATGGCGACGGGGAAGGAAGAGGGGACGTCATGTTTTCGAGGAAGAGTCTGCGTTTAGTTGAATAATCAAGTTGCACGACTTCTTTCCGTGTTCAAATGGATTTTAAGTTATCACTTATAACAAAAGAAAACATAATAATACATACATACATATACCAAAGGCCTTTTCCCCTTTACACGGGGGGTAGCCAAAAAGAAAAAGGCATAGAAATCACTCCCACCCATTTCATTTCCCATATATTCCACTCCCCTCCACCCTCCTCCCTCCCTCCTAATCAAAATAATCATGATAATAGAAATAATTGTAGTAATGATAATATAATTACGATGATAATGATATTTATAAGTGATGAATATAGTAATAGTGATAAATATTGGTAATGATCATAGTAAACAGCGGTGATAATGATAATAATAATAACATTAATAATTAAAACTGATGATAAAAAAATTCGCCCAAAGACTTTTTTAAGATAAATTTCCTATAAAACAAACATTTCAATAACTTGGTATTCAAAATGTACAACGCTCGAAGAGTTTCTGAGATGGTGAATGGCACGTCACCCGGATGAATATCCATGCGTCATTTAGTTGCATATATACGTTGCTTCCATTTCCAAGTACTACAAAACTGACGTAAAGAAACGAAGACATTTGGAGCAGTGGATACTTCGTTCTTATAAAAAGTTATAACCGCCGAGTAAATAGATAAGTCAATAGATAAATAAATAGATAAAGGAAATAGATAAATATATGAATAAATAGCGATGATGATAATGTTTCCTTAGCGCTCCGGGTGGGTACCGAATTGGTTCGCTTTGCGAGCCTTTCCACCAGAATGGCCCACTTCATAAACCATTACAGGCAATACGTGGCTGCAAATTGCCAAAGCATTCAGAATTGAGGGGAAAAAAGTGGAATTTCTCGACACAGAGCGAACGCGTAATGGTTAATGAAAGACTGTTTTTGTCCAGTAATTACCAAGTAAATCAGGCTATCACAATGGAACCAAGTTAAAATCCATTCCCAGGCGCAAACGCGCCCAGATGCGGTATCATGCAGATAAAATATAGATATGCTTCACTTTGCATGACAATGATGGTGTATCCATGTATCATGCATTTTATTCACGTCATGAAGCTCATGACTGCCCTTCCCACGCTCGAACTGAACATTCCAACGTCGAAAGAGGCCTCATCGTCTAAGAACTCCCAAGTTTTTGTCCAATGTGGGCTGTTGCAGTGATGAGTGTCGGAGGCCAGTGAAGTTGGATGATGCTATCTTTATAATAGTATTACCATCGAAAACCTTCCATAGGGATTAAGGCACGTGAGTCAGTCACGCCTAGACCTCACGGTCCTTGTAGATATGTGAAATAAGGCTAATATTGTACAAGGGAATATTAGCCTCATTAACCCTCGAAGCATGTAGCCCTACACGGATTCAGGGGAGTGCAGAAGATGGATACGTATTCAGTGAGATCACACTCCGTTTTTTTTTTCGTTTTTCTTCTTCTTTTTCTTCTTCTTCTTCTTCTTCTTCTTCTTCTTCTTCTTCTTCTTCTTCTTCTTCTTCTTCTTCTTCTTCTTCTTCTTCTTCTTCTTCTTCTTCTTCTTCTTCTTCTTCTTCTTCTTCTTTTCTTCTTCTTCTTCTTCTTCTTCTTCTTCTCTTCTTCTTCTTCTTCTTCTTCTTCTTCTTCTTCTTCTTCTTCTTCTTCTTCTTCTTCTTCTTCTTCTTCTTCTTCTTCTTCTTCTTCTTCTTCTTCTTCTTCTTCTTCTTCTTCTTCTTCTTCTTCTTCTTCTTCTTCTTCTTCTTCTTCTTCTTCTTCTTCTTCTTCTTCTTCTTCTTCTTCTTCTTCTTCTTCTTCTTCTTCTTCTTCTTCTTCTTCTTCTTCTTCTTCTTCTTCTTCTTCTTCTTCTTCTTCTTCTTCTTCTTCTTCTTCTTCTTCTTCTTCTTCTTCTTCTTCTTCTTCTTTCCTCCTCTTCTTCTTCTTCTTCTTCTTCTTCTTCTTCTTCTTCTTCTTCTTCTTCTTCTTCTTCTTCTTCTTCTTCTTCTTCTTCTTCTTCTTCTTCTTCTTCTTCTTCTTCTTCTTCTTCTTCTTCTTCTTCTTCTTCTTCTTCTTCTTCTTCTTCTTCTTCTTCTTCTTCTTCTTCTTCTTGCTGCTTCTTCTTCTTCTTCTTGCTGCTTCTTCTTCTTCTTGCTGCTTCTTCTTCTTCTTCTTGCTGCTTCTTCTTCTTCTTCTTGCTGCTTCTTCTTCTTCTTCTTGCTGCTTCTTCTTCTTCTTCTTCTTCTTCTTCTTCTTCTTCTTCTTCTTCTTCTTCAAGAAGTAACGTATTGCCAGATTCTAATAGTTATTTTCTTTTTTCAATTTGTTAATGAAACTGTCAAATGAAACCAAGTTAACAAATATTTTCTATGCAAAAGCGCATTCGTTAGCTGAGAATCGCTCTACTACCGCCAAAAATGCGAGCGTAGGAGGGAGACATGTAGAAAAGGCTCTTCAGTTTTCTATCTGTATATATGATACCGTCCCTCTTCATCTGGCGGTAATCTCTCTCTCTCTCTCTCTCTCTCTCTCTCTCTCTCTCTCTCTCTCTCTCTCTCTCTCTCTCTCTCTCTCTCTCTCCCTCTCCTTCTCTCTCCTTCCTCCTCCCTCCCTCTCTCTCTCTCTCCCTCCCTCCCTCTCTCTCCCTCCCTCCCTCCCTCTCTCTCCCTCCCTCCCTCCCTTCCTCTCTCCCTCCCGCCTGCTCCCTCCCTCCCTCCCTCCCTCCCTCCCTCCCTCCCTCCTTCCTGCTCCCTCCCTCCCTCCTTCCCGCCTGCTCCCTCCCTCCCTCCCTCCCGCCTGCTCCCTCCCTCCCGCCTGCTCCCTCCCTCCCTCCCTCCCGCCTTCCCTCCCTACCTCCCTCCCGCCTTCCCTCCCTCCCTCCCTCCTTCCTGCTCCCTCCCTCCCTCCTTCCCGCCTGCTCCCTCCCTCCCTCCCTCCCCCCTGCTCCCTCCCTCCCTCCCTCCCGCCTGCTCCCTCCCTCCCTCCCTCCCGCCGGCTCGCTCCCTCCCTCCCTCCCGCCTGATCCCTCCCTCCCTCCCTCCCGCCTGATCCCTCCCTCCCTCCCTCCCGCCTGATCCCTCCCTCCCTCCCTCCCGCCTGATCCCTCCCTCCCTCCCGCCTGATCCCTCCCTCCCTCCTGCTCCCTCCCTCTCTCCCTACCGCCTGCTCCCTCTCTCTCCCTCCTCCCTCCCGCCTGCTCCCTCCCCCTCCCCCTCCCCCTCCCTCTCTCTCACTCTCTCTCACTCTCCCCTTCCCCCACTCTCTCTCTCTCTCTCTCTCTCTCTCTCTCTCTCTCTCTCTCTCTCTCTCTCTCTCTCTCTCTCTTTCTCTCTCTCGTTGCAACCTCAGATGATTTCATGCAGGTGAAAGTGACGACGTCGATCTCAGTGAAGGATTTCGACAATGGTGTTAGTTAAGGATATTATTCAGCTTCAGGAGTGTTCCCGTACTGGTCGGGTTCACAGTACAACGAAATGGGAAATATTGTGATTATATATCGATTTGCTTTTTCAATAAAACGAGGAGGAGGATGGCTTTCAAAGGCTCAAAATTTCGTAAAGAATCTGAGGAATGAAAATAAGAAGATTCAAGAGTGAATCGGAAGCACCGAGATCAAAGAGAATCAAAAGTGATGGAAAAATAGCGAGGAAAATGGAATAATTTATGAAAACGAAGATGGAGGTCTGAAGAGAAATTATACTTTTTAAGTGGAGGAGGCAGTGTAAGTGGAGGAAAAAAGTACAAGTGGCCACGTAGATGAATAGAATAGCTTGATTACAACAGGAATGAAAGGAAAAGTACCATCTGGTACGGTAGGGGTTAATCGAGATAGGTAATAACCCCTTCCCTAGCCAAATTGGTTTCCGTGGAGGTGAATGAAAGAGCTTGGCGTCAAGCAGAATAAACAAAGACACCACCTGGTCCGAAAGGGGTCAGAGGAGAACCGGAGACGTGATACAAGCGTTAGGGAGGAACCTACGCAAGGAGGCTCTGAGTAGCTGCGGCCTAAGTCGTCACCATTCCCCTTTGCACAAGGACTGTTGGAGTAAGTAACTGCTGGGACGCGGAGAGAAGTGCGGGATTCGAACCCACAACTAAGCGAATGTGAGGCCGGCATGCTTACGATAACGCCACCAGTGTGGAGAGGAGGCGTAGGGGAGGTCGTTGATGGGAAGAAGAGGAATTAATGCTGTTGGAAGAATGTTAAGGGAGAAATGTGGAAGTGAATGCATGAGTGGAATGAACTGATAACTAGTCCGCTGTGGAGAGGAATGACGAGGAGCCTACACCAGGAGGCGTGTAGCTGCGGCCGAAGCTGTCACCATTTCCCTTTGCATTTGGTCTATTGGGGCAAACAATTCTCACTGCTCAGAATCGGAGAGAAGTACGGGATTCGAACCCACAACTAGATAGATGCGGGACCAGCATGTGGAGAGGAGTTTGGGAGGAAAATTGAAATAGAAAGTTGAAAAGTATAGCTGTTGGAAAGACTACCTAGTCAGTAGATGAAACTAGATTGAAGAGTAAATCGATTATCTTCTTCGGGTCTTGCTAGAGATCCTCCAACCCGTGTATGCACTGATCTTACATGTATTGCCAAAGCTTAACAGTCTATACATATGTTCTATCTTGTGTGAAGCAGCGTATTAGAATGGACATTTCATTTG
>NC_134806.1:37107523-37135023 GCF_046742065.1 Oratosquilla oratoria
GAGGCGACACTGTCTTCATCTTGTGGTCCGCCCCGTCAGTGTAAAAAATAACTTAAATTTTGTAAAACAGTATGTGAAAATACTGTTAAACATTAAGTACAATGAAATAAGGTATACCGTTTATACGACTAGTTTTTCTCATTTTGCTCTCAACATATCACAAAGTAGAGATAAACCGTAGGACACTGTCACAAAAATTGGAGATGGTGGAAGGAGTTATAATGAAACAGCAGGACTTGGATCTGAGAAACACAAGGAAGGCGGAGTTCAGTGATATTCCTTATCGATCTAGGCTTCATTGGATCCATAACCTGAACAAAATATATGAAAATATACTGTAAAGTATCACAGCATTAGTAAGGTAGAAGTAGTCAAGCAGATTGAAAGACTTAAAGCAACAAAATTGCCCGGGTCTAGACGAAAAATTTCCGAGAGTGCTTAAGGAGTGTAATTTTGAAATCTGCGACCAGTTAACAGAAATATTTAACAAGTTTATAGATACTTTTTTTTTTGTCTATTGCTTGGGGGCAGGCAAACGTTGTTTCTGCTTTCAAAAAGGGAGATAAAACGTCTTTATCCAACTACAGGACAATCAGTTTGACATCAGTTATAGGTAAAATGCTTGAATCAATAGACTCGAAGAACGCAACAAGACACATAATTTGATTCGTGACACACAGTAGGGTTTATCCAAGGGTAAGTCATGTGTGATTAATCTTCTATCCTTTTACACTAAAATATGCAAGGCGTCAGATAACAACGATTGTTACGACGTTATCTACCTTGACTTTAGCAAAGCGTTCGACAAGGTGCCCCACCAGAGACTACTAAATAAAGCCAAAGCCCATGGCATAGGAGGAAAAGTGTTAGAATGGATTAGAGGTTGAATCAGTGACAGAAAACAGCGGGTCACCATAAATAGTATAAAATGGAGGTGGGGGAGTGTTTCTAGTGGGGTTCCTCAGGGCTCGGTTTTGGGTCCCTTATTGTTCATCATGTACATTAACGACTTGGACAATGGGATTGATAGTGATGTTAGCAAGTTTGCGGACGACGTTAAAGTAGGACGCCGAGAGTCTGCGGGACGATCTCGATAAATTGTTCACATGGTCAGTGAAATGGCAAATGAACTTCAATATCTCAAAGTGCAATGTGCTAAACTTAGGGCTACGCAACTCCGAAAATAGATATAGCTTAGATAACACGTTTTTAGAAAAAACTGAGTGCGAGAGACACTTGAGAGTTCTGATGAATCCTGACCTTAAACCCAGGAAACAGTGCATTAGCGCCAGGAGTAAAGCAAACAGAGCATTAGGTTTCATTGCTAGGATGACTATAATAGAAGTGCAGAGGTAATTATCAAACTCTTTCTAGCGTTAGTTTGACCCATCCTGGGCTATGTGGTACAGTTTTGGTCTCCGTCCTATAAAATGGACATCAATTCACTAGAATCAGTATCGAGGAGAATGACCAAAATGATACATGGGCTCAGAAATTTACCTTACGAAGAGAGGCTTAGGCACTTTAACTTACACTCTGTGGAAAGACGCAGATTGCGGCGTGATCTAATAGAGGTGCTTAAGTGGCTCAAAGGCTTTAACAAGGGTGATGCAAGCAAGGTCATCATATTAAGACAACAGGGCAGGACTCGCAGTAATAGATTTAAACTGGACAAATTTAGAATTAAGAAGGAAATAGGCAAGAATTGGTTTACTAATAAGGTGGTCAACGAATGAAACAGACTTGGTAACCATGTAGTGAGCGCTGGAACTGTCAGTTGTTTCAAAAAACGGTTAGACAACTTTATGAATGGGGATTATAGGTGGTAATGGACAGAACTGCCTAGTGTAGGCCTCATGGTCTCTTGCAGTCTCCTTCATTCTTCAGTCCCCCACCCATTGCTTCTGGCCTAGGCAGTTGGCGGGGACAGGGATAAGCCTTCATCCACAAGGAGCTGAGAGATGAGAGGGAAAGGGTTGATGGATGGGAGTGGGATCTGTGAAGGGGTAATGGCCTTGGCTGGCCGTCTGCCTCATAAAATTTAGATAAGGTGTCATGAAAAGTCTACGGGAATTATACTGCAGAGGTGCATCACGCGTGACTGAGTCCGTTAATAAGCAATTTAATGTTTTAACACATTATGAATTAATTCTAAAACTCGTTGTCGGAGAAAAGGAACACAGTTGAATGGTGATCTGCATGATATAATCACTGTCCGTGATACTCTTCAGCGGAAGAAAGGCACAGACTGTGGTCATAATATATGGATCACGATTCAAGTGATTCTTTCCTCCGATAGTAGGTTGTACAGTTTGTCAGTTAATGTTTAAAGATGACTACTACCGACATTTTTGACATGTTCAACGCTATTTGACTATGAAGTCTTTGCTGATTGTACAAAAACGGGGCTTTTGTATAGTCTGAGTTTATGTAGTTCTTCGCCTTCGGATTTGAAAAGGCTACAACGAATGACCAGCCCCTGAAACTCCCCAAATAAGTACATGTGTGTGTATATACAGGTATATGTATACATATATATATATATATATATATATATATGCAAAAAGATCACAAAACCTCGTGATCCAATAAATTGCAAAGGAAACCGGAAAAGAAACTAAAATTCCCAAAGCGCTTTCGTGATATTTCACATCTTCAGGGGAATACAAAGGAAAAAAATTACACATGGTATATAAAGGGTTTCAAAATAAACTAGGAAAGGTACAATACACACCGAGAAAATGTAACAAATAAATACAAAAAAAAAAATGAAAAAATGTAATTTGATTACAAATTTTATCAATGATAAAGTGATCCAATTTAAAAATCCCATGGCTGATATTAAAGTTAGAACCTTCGGATTTTTTATCAAACTACTTTCAATGATGTTCCTTTTGGCAAACGAATCACATGTCATGATGGATGAAGTATTAGACCAGTCAATACAATGATCAGAGTCTCGCATATGGACAAACGGCGCATTAGAATCCTGTGCTGTTTTTGCACCGTATTTGTGTTGTTTAATCCTTGTTGAGAGTTCCTTGCCCGCTTGCCCAAGGTAATACTTCTTACAATCTCTTCTTACAATACTCCTTACAATACTTCTTACAATACTTCTACCCCACTGACATGACCTTCCTTAGCCCAGACATGCTGGGTCATGTCCGGGTAGATAAACAGAAGGCTTCAATCGAAGAATTGAATGTGCATGTCAGAGGAAGGTTTTGGACGGGCTTTGTGTGTTGACCGAATAAGATGTCAAGGCAAATTTGAAAGTGTGCAAACATAAATGTGCTGGAAGCCACACTATCTCTTTATCTGTTTATATATTCTTTTATTTATCATTTGTGTGTATGTGTGTGTGTGTGTGTGTGTGTGTGTTTGTGTTTGTGTTTGTGTTTGTGAATGTCCGTACGTCCGCCCCAAGATTTGAACTCTGGTTTCCCCGCACATGAGACGAGCGCGCTACCACCGAGCCAGCCGGTGGTCTTTGACAGGTTGTAATTATACACACTGCCCGTGGCATCGATCTTACCGCCTCCACCTTGACCCGTCTCGGACATTTTGTAGTCTTAGGCAGATGACCCCAACTAGGATCTCAGGAACTTGAAGGCGCTCCCAGAAGCTCCTTGGGATATCGCTTCACCAAGGCCAACGAGTGTTTATTTATGTTTATTTCATTAAATGCTTTTTTTTTATATGTTTGGTTATTTTTCTTAGTTATTCTGTATACTTTGTTTCATGTCTATTTTCATTTTTTGTGTATTTGTTAATTTATTTACTTATGTTTTTATTCTTTTTATTTATTATTTTTTTTCTTGTATTCATCTACTTATTTGTTTGTTTATTCATTGATTTATTTATTATATATATATATTTAGGAGAGATCCCTTGATTCTGGACCCTATCCTTAAGCTGAATGAACCATCCATTATCCAGACCAGAATCATTAAAGTACACCAAAATCTGGAAGTGCAGAAAAAAAAAAAGGATGGAAAGAAGTGAGTAAGCAAGGAGGAAAGGAGGGAAGAAAGGAATTAAGAAGGTGAGAAAGGAAAGAATGGTGAAAGGAATGAAGGAAGGAAGGAAGGAAGAAATGAATGAAATGATTAAGAAAGCAATGAAGGAAGGTGCCACTGAAAAGACTTCTCACGTGACGTTGTAACAGCGGACATACAGCGAACATTTGCGAAATGGAGGTCCTGTATTGATCATTTGTAAATCTGGGTCACTCTGGATTTCCCTCTTTTATTCGTTCTCTTAATTCATCGTTCGCTTTCGCAGATTGGGCCGCGAGTTTCCCGCGAGTTTCCTCGTTTTGTTCCGTACAGGGCACATGTGTTTCCTTTTAGTTTAATAAAATATCCTTGGGACACTGCGTATGTATAGACTGTATATACACGCCTATATTTGTGTGTATGTACCGTATGTATGCATATATGGATATATATATGTATATATATATATATATATATATAATATATATATATATATATATATATATATCATTAAATTGAATGGCAAGCTTGTTATGGCAGAGCTTCTTGTCGTATTTTTCTCTCTTTCTTAGAGTGATCTTGCCTTCTGTAGGCAGTAACCTTAATAAATCTCCGTATGTCATGTTGTGGAATAACATACATAATCTATAAATAAGCCAAAACGCGTTTTCACACCTCTTGGTGCTTCCTCAGTGGCAGGTACGAATCTAAGGGCTGGGCTGGTGTGGGTGGGTATATATGGGACAGGCTGTGGGATTTTGTCTAGTCGTCGGTATGGGATTTTGTCTGGTCGTCGATGTGGGATTTTGTCTGGTTGGCGTCGCCGGAGCTCCGTGTCGTTCTGTAGGTTGGAGGGTGGCGTGCATCTGTGTTTTTTGTCTCATTTTCACTGGGGAATGATCTTCTCACACTTGGTAGGATTTTTAAGTCCTCGAGTTGGGTATTCATTCCCGGGGATAGATCCTTGATATACAAAGCCTCTAATATAGGTAAACGTCGTGGGTCTTTGTTGTGATCTATAATCTCCGTATTCTGGGTTAGGTCTTCTCTTCTTAATTTTGCCTGATGGACTTCGCTATGATGATTTTTAGGTGCTCCTGAGTTTAGGTGATATGACAGACGACGCGAGAGCCTCATGGTGGTCATGCCGATATAGGTAGTAGGATGGGTCGCACAGTTCCCATATTTGCAGGTGTACCTATATACGACATGAGATTTTTGAAGTTCATCGACGACCAGACAAAATCCCACACCGACGACTAGACAAAATCCCACAGCCTGTCCCATATATACCCACACACACCAGCCCAGCCCTTAGATTCGTACCTGCCACTGAGGAAGCACCAAGAGGTGTGAAAACGCGTTTTGGCTTATTTATAGATTATGTATGTTATTCCACAACATGACATACGGAGATTTATTAAGGTTACTGCCTACAGAAGGCAAGATCACTCTAAGAAAGAGAGAAAAATACGACAAGAAGCTCTGTCATAACAAGCTTGCCATTCATTTTAATGAAGTATGCTTGAGGGAAAACCTCCTGCCCATTTACACTATGAATATATATATATATATACATATATATATATATATATACATATGTATATATATATATATATATATATATATATATGTTCTGATGACTGACCTCTATTGCTTATAAAGTAAGGTTAATGGGAGATGGAGGATAAGTCATCGAGAGTCGGTGAGGTCACCGGGAGTATAAGTCAATGGGAGTTCTGAGTCACTGGGGGTGGTCACTAGGGGAAGTCGTCAGTCTTAGCACAGAGTGGAAGAACCTATATATATATATGTATATATATATATATATATATATATATATGTATATATATATATATATATATATAATATACGTACACGCATGCATGCATGCATACACACAATACACACAAATAAATATGCATGCACACCTACATATGTATATACATGCATATTTGTACACGCACATATACTATATTTAAGGGCATTGGAGTGAAGGAGACGGAAAGAGACCAGAAGGTCTATACTAGGCAGTTCAATGGCTATTACTACCTATGATTCCCATCTATAAAGTTATCTAACCTTAACCGATATTTTCTGTGCTCACTACATGGCTACTTGGTCTATTCCAATCGTTAATCACTCTATTGGTAAACCAGTTTTTGCCTATTTCCTTCTTAAATCTAAATTTGTCCAATTCAAATATACTGTGAGTCGTACCCTAGTGTCTTAGTATGATGACCTTGTCTGTATCACACTTGTTAAAGCTCTTGATTCGCTTGAACACCTCTGTTAGATCCCCTTGCACACCAGTGACTAAATTAAGGTGTCTGAGCCTGACCTCGTAGGGTAGATTTCTGAGCTCGTGTAACATTTTGGCTATTCTCCTCTGTACTGATTCTAGTGAATCAATATCCATTCTTTTGGACGGAGACCAAAAATGTACTGAACAGTCGATCATAGGTGTAACTAACGCCAGATAGATTTTGATAACTACTGCGTTTTTATTTGTAACCGTGCTGGTCATGTAAACCTAGAGCTTTGTTGGCTCTTTTCCTAGCGCTAATGTACCGTTTCCTGGATTTAAGGTCAGGACTCACTAGCACTCCTAAGTCTCTTTCGCATTCAGTTTTCTTCAAAAAGGTGTTATCTAAACTATATCTACTTTCTATGTTGTGTAAGCCTACGTTTAACACACTGTACTTTGAGATACTTAAGTTCAATTGCCATTGCATCAAATGTGCGAACAATTTGATGATCTTCCTGCGGTATCCCGGCGTCTTTCTCAGACCTAATTTGGCTTCCCATTTTCATGTTATCCGCAAACTCGTTAACATCATTAATAATTCAATTGTCCAAGTCATTTATATACACAAATAAAAACAAAGACCCAAAAACCGAACCCTGAGGAACTCAACCAGTAACTTTTCCTTATTTGGATTTTACACCATTAGTGGTGACCCGCTGCTTTTTTATACTGACCCATGCTTTAATCCATTCAAACACTTTTGTTCCTATGCTATGGGTTTTGACTTTAGTGATAAATGCATACACACACATGCACATATATTCCTACATCTGCAAAGAATCTTTATTTGTTTTACGTCATTATACCCTCAAAGTACCACATTGACTTAGGAGTTACATGAGATCCATTTGTGTCTGCGGCTCGAAATCGCCCTTCTGCGGGGGACGTCTGTAAATTATGTCAACATTTATGCAAAGTTGAAACTGATTGATTCGAGTTGGGAAAATGGCGCTGCCCCACTTGCAACACAGATTAATAATCCTGACCGCGACAGCAGCAGTGGACATGATGTGAGGCGGGAGAGAGTGGGAGTGGAGGTGAGGGGGAAGGGAGGAAGAGGGAAGAGGAGGGGAGGGGGAAGACAGGAAGAAGGGGATGTCCATTTGGATGACAGAGAGAGAGAGAGCACTTGTGTGTCGTTTCCCAGTTCGTATGTTTTTATTCTTTGTGATTGTTTATAACCTTTATTACTCTCCTATTCTTTTTATCCTTTTTTCGTTTGGTCTTCTGTATTATACTTTTTTAAATTCTTTTCTCTCCGTTATTTGTCTCTGTTCTCTACTGTGCTTTTCTCTTGTATTTTTTTCGTGTAAATTTATTCTCCAGTTTTCTCCTTTTTCCCCCTTTAATTACCGCCTTTACTTTCCTTCCCTGCTTATCACTATTATCTATGTCATTTAATTGTCTTTGCTTTTATTCCATATTTTTTCTTTTGCTTCTCTTCTGCGATTGTCTCCTTTTTTACCCCCTTTATTTCTCTCCTTTATTTGCCTCCTTTTTCGTTTCTCCTTTACTTCCATAGACACTGAAGTTGGAGAATAAGGCACTAGAAATGTTTTGCAAGGAAGTTGTTATATGGATTGTATCATTACGAAATAGATATTGCTTTGTCGCTGTCCCATAGTGAACCTGGAAGCTCGGTTGATTTTTTTTTTTTCGTGCTCTGGAAGCCTCTTATTCTAGATGTCTTCAAATCAGTAGGACTTTTTTCCATTTTTGGAACAGCATTATACGAGGATTTCCATACTATTCTGAACCCTTTTGCCGTTCTTTTGACATATATAGATCAATTGATACATTTTCCGTATTCGTATGTAGTCGGACTATGCCTTTTCCGTTTACGCGTCGAGTCAGACCAGTTGCCATCACTCCACACATACAGACGGCCCTTGGAGTCGAGGTCTACTCAAGGGGCTTTCCCACTACATCCAGATACTCCAAGAGGAGCTGGATGCTGCACCCAGCGCGGCACTGCTCCGGAACTGCGCTGGGTCTGACCAGCCGCGCTTGGTCAGCAAAAAAGGCTCTATTGACAGACATGATGTTGCTGAGCTGGTCTCTTTTCTTTCCTTCTTTCCGTCTTTCCTTCCTTCCTTTTTTCCTTCCTTCCTTCCTTTTTTCCTTCCCTCCTTCCGCCCTTCTTTTCGTCCCTCCTTCCCTCCCTCCTTCCTTTCTTCTTTCCGTCATTCCTTCCTTTCTTCTTTGTAGTATTTCCTCCCTTCTTTCTCCTTTCTTTATCTCTGCATTTACTGATATTGTCCTCCCTTCACTCTTCCCTTCATTTTTCTTTTATTTATTTTTGTTATTCCTCCTGCCTCTCCTTCTTTGTCTCATTCTCAGACTACTTCCGTCTCTTCCTCCATCCCTTCCCATCCCATCCCATCTCCTTCCCTCCCCTCAACCCCAAACTCCCCTTCCTTCCCTCCCTTCCCTCTAATCTCCTCCCCTTCCTTCCCTTTCCCTTTCCTCCATCCCTCCCTTCCCCTCCCTTCCCCTCGTTTCCCCTCTCTTCTCTTTTTTCCCTTCCTTCTCTTCCCCTTCCTTCAATTCCCTTCCCCTCCCTTCTCCTCCCTTTCCCTTCCTTTCTCTCCATTCCCCTCATATTCTCTCCTTCCCTTCCATCCATTCCCCACATTTTCCGCTCCTTTCCTTCCCTTCCCCTTCCTACCCCTCTTTTCCCTTCCAATTCTTTCCCTTCCCTTCCCTACTAATCCCCCTTCCCTCCCTCCCTCTCCCTTCCACACACTCCTTCTCCTCTCCTTCCCTCTCTACTTCTCCTCTCCCTCTCCCTCTTTTCCCCTCTCCTCTCTCCCCCACCCCCTCCCTTAATCTCACACTCTCACTCTCCCGGTATCTCCCTCTCCGTCCCCTTCTCCTTTACTCTCACCCTCTCCCTCCTTTCCACTTTTCCTCCCTCCTTCCTCAACCTCACCCTCACCATCTCGCTCATCTTCCTCTACCTCTCCATCTACCTCCTCTTCCTGTCCTGCTCCCTTTCTAAATATGAACACAACACGCGCGCTCGCACACATGCACACACACACACACACACACACACACACACACACACACACACACACACACACACACACACACACACACACACACACACACACATGCACACACACAGGCACACATGCACACACACGCGCGCGCACGTACAACCATTTCGGAGCATGTTTTATTTTTATTCCATGTTTTTCCATTTCCACATACAAAGTATGTTCTATGTGTGTGCGCGCTCGCGTGTGTCTATTTAACCAGTTGTAGAACATAATAAAGGAGTATTAGTACCATAAGCTCAGTGCTCATAATTCAAGTCTTATCTGTCAGTTGTACAAGTTTTATCACAGGACGTCTTACTTTACAAGTGCCACTGTTTGTTCACCCAACATAATAAATGCGATATTGTTGCAGATCATTTGTCACAGTTGAAGTCTTATGAAGACCCTTATGAAAAGTAAGAGTTTCAGGAAATCTTTAACAAGCAATTTCTTCTTTCCTTCGTCACGTAAATTCAGATTTTTTAACTTATCAATGTCAAGAGGAACAAGTTGGGTACGAGATCTTATCACAAAGGAGAATTTAATAATGGGGATGTGTAATGGGAGGAGGTGGTCGAACGAAAACGGTAAGAGGTTTAATGGTGAAAAGAAAACGGCAAGAAAGGGGAAAACGTTTCTGGGTTTGTCGTGAAATTGAAGAGCATTGAGCCTGTGCTGAAATGATAAGCTACGATAAGATTAAAATCGTATTCAGAAAGATCAGAACATGGTATCCCTTTGTTTCCTGCAACAACAATAATTATTGTATCATCATCATCATCATCATCATCATCATCATCATCATCATCATCATCATCATCATCATCATCATCATCATCATCATCATCATCATCATCATCATCATCATCATCATCATCATCATCATCACCACCACCACCACCACCACCACCACCACCTATGATCATTATCGTCGTCGTTATCGTTATTGATGTCGTTATTCATTTATTGATATATTTTTAATCTAGTGAAAAAACACAAACCTTGAATAATTCTATTTAGCGTTCACTAGGTAGTTCCAGGCTTAGATGTACTGTATTTATTCCTTTGCAAACCCAAGTCTAGATACTTCAACTCCTGGTTGGAAATTATTGTCCCCGAAATAACAAAATTATCGTACGAGAAGTGAAAGGAATTCCTACGACAGAAGAATGAATAAATGAATAAAGTTATAAAAATAAATGAATAGATAAATGAATAAATAAAATGTGAATGAAAACTTCTTCGGATGCACGACCGTATTCAACCTTCGACGAAAGAAATCTCTCTCTCGTTCAACGGTATGACTATCGGCTTCCACTAGCCAATTATTTTGATAACTTTTAAGGTGCGTTTAAATAACTAAAGGTTATTAGTGTTGTGAATGACAGATTAGTATTATCGAAAGTTATTGGATTTTCTTTTATGTTTATTAATTTCAAGATATAGAAAAAAAAATCGTTTGTCGTAGCTCAAGCCACTGTTAGGTTAACACAAACGAACACATGGACATGCATACACACGCACACGTTTAGGGTTGATTCACACTATCGGTCCGGTCGCGCTCCGCTCTCGTTCCGCTCCGGTTCTGAGGTATTCAGGGTTGATTCACACTATCGGTCCGGTCGCGCTCCGCTCTCGGTTCTGAGGTATTCACACTATCGGTCCCCTCTCGTTCCCGTCATCCCCCCTCCCTCGACACCAGTAGAAGTCTTACCATCAGTTACGAAGGATGTGTGACTTTTCTGACGCCGAGTTGGCAATAATCGCTATTGCACTTGATGAAGAAGAAGAAGGAAAACAAAATAGAAAAAGAAAGAAATTGTGGGTTCATCCTATGTTGCAAGATAGGAAGACTGAAGGAGAATTTCATACTCTGTATCCTCGTCTTATTGATGATGAGAGTAAATTCCACAGCTATTTCAGAATGAACAAAGGAACATTTGAGAAAATACTATCCAAAATTGAGGATGACTTGAAATGTACAAGAAAATGCTGCACTTCCTGGCACTGATGTGCTTGCACCATACGTTATAGTGGGAGATGAGGCTTTCCCGCTGAAGAGAAATTTGATGAGGCCCTACCCAGGTTCACAGACTGAACATAAGGTAGAGAAGAGGATTTTTAATTATAGATTATCTAGAGCCAGGAGGATAGTTGAGTGCACATTTGGTATTCTAGTGCAAACCTTCAGAATATATTTAAGGAAACTTAAAGCTATGCCTTCTAACGCTAATGCAATCATTACAACAACATGCATACTTCACAATCTGATACACCCAAATGCTGTTGCATTACCAGATACTGTTGTCATGCCTCCATCAAACACAGTACGTCCAATGAGAGGAAGAGGGGGAAATGCTACAAAGGAGGTTTTTGGCGTGAGAGAAACACTGAAAGATTATTTCAGCTCCCCAGCTGGTTCAATGCCTTGGCAAAATGATAAAATATAAGTAGACAAACAAACTTGTGTAAGAATATTTGTTGAGTGAGCTAAGGAGATGCATTTCCGCAGTGGATAATAGGTTGTTATTATACATATGGAATTTCTTTCTTCGGTTAATAATGTGTATTTTTTTCTCTCAGTACCTTGGCAATATGATAAGTATGCAAACATTATTGTATAGGAATTTTTTTTAGTGAGGATAGGAAATGCATTTCCACAGTGGACATTAGGGTATTGTATGGAATTTCTTACCTTCACAACCCAGCTGCCTGCTTATTTCAACACAGCTTCTTTTTGCCACGTTATCACTGTAGTGCAGCGAAGTCAGGTCATACAGCTCTGGTTTACCTTTTGACTAATTCTATTAGCATTTCATCTGAATCCACAAAATTAAAGTAAGTTTTGCAGGTTATATTTTATTCAGTTGGTACTTATGTATATCCTCGCTGTACGCATTGTCATTGTATCAGTGATAAAAAGAAAACGTATTTTTATAAAAAAAAAAAAATAACTTTCTCATGACTCATTGTGGTGTTTCCTTTGGATTATCCATGGTTTGGTAGGACAGCAGGTAACACTACTTGCTTATATGAAGGCTGAATCTCGACTGGAGTGGACCAGGACCGTGGCAACTGAGTTCACACTGGCGCTCACGATCCAGTCACGCTCCGCTCTCGCTCCAGTAAAAATATCTTTTGACGGAACCGTGACCGGAGCGATACCGGAGCGAGAGCGCCAGTGTGAATGCTTCCATTGAAATTAATGAGACAATATTGGACCGGACCGAGAGCGGAGCGGGAGCGGAGCGCGACCGGACCGATAGTGTGAATCAAGCCTTATGTTTACATATACGCACGCGCGTACACACATTCACACACGGTTTGGTGGTGTAGTGGTTAGGTTTGTGACTTACAAGCAAGGTCCTAAATTCGCGCCACACTCCCAGCTTGGAAAACACTGATAGTATAAGTCGTTACTACCACCCTTGAGCAAGAGAATTTGTCTATTTGTGTGAATAAGGGAACATCGTTCCACAAAGATCGGGTTATACGATCTCATTCTGGTCAGTAATAACTGTCGACCACTAGTCGAACACGAAATCCAACATAATGATGCAGCTCACTCAGACCCATGCGCGCGCGCACACACACACACACACACACACACACACACACACACACACACACACACACACACACACACACACACACACACACACACACACACACGCTGAGTTAACTATATAATTTAGTATGACTGTATGTGTATATATTCATATGTGTACATAAATTTTTATCATTGTGTGTGTGCGCGCGAGCGTGCGTTAAGCATGTCATTGAGGATTTCAGCGTAGCATTATGAACAATATTAATTCATACAGGACACTTTCAAAACTATTCCGTCTGATATGGAAATAGCTACATACAATATTAACTTCAGAAATTTGACCAGCCCTTCCTGGCTCTTGTATCGTAGAATCGTACCGCGCGTGCGCGCGCGTGTGTGTGTGTGTGTGTGAGTGTGTGTGTGTGCCCGTTGTGTGTGTGTGTGTGTGTGTGTGCGCGCGTGCGTGTGTGCGTGCGTGTGTCTGTGTGTGTGTGTGCGTGCGTGTGTCTGTGTGTGTGTGTGTGTTTGCCCGTATATGTTTGTCCATGTGTGTGCTTTTGCGTGTCCATCTGTGCATTTGTGTGTGTTTTTGTGTGTTCGTGTGTATGTATGTGTGTGTGTTTGTGTGTGTGTGTGAAAACAATATATTCATCTGAGGAGGAGGACGTATATTCCCAAAATTAGCCAGTTGCATATTCTTTACCAAATTGCTTTTGTCTAATTGTAATGTAAAGGGAAATATATATATATATATATATATATATATATATATATATATATATATATATATATACATATATGCACAAATTTCACATGTCACACGTGAATCACAAATATGCAGAGTCCACTAGGAAGAGGAAAAGCACAAGATGTCCGAGCGCTTTCGTGATATATTCACATTATCAAGGAGTACAGAAAAGTGAGTACAAACAAGATGAGATACAGATAAATAAGGCAAGTGAGACATTTACCTTCATCTTCGAAGCCTGAATGCTCAGGTTGGGGCCCTCGGCGAGGTCGTGGAAACTGAGAAATTTTATCACATATACTTTTTAAAAATGTACTATTCATATTATTGACAATATATGGATCTAATTTATATAATCCTAAGTTGGTCATAATTGTATTTGATAATTCCTGACTCTATGATATTTCTTTCTGTTATATTCTTACACTGCATAATTTTTGAAGCATTTTTCTAGTCAATAGGATGTACTCACTTTTTTGTACTCCTTGGTAATGTGAATATATCACGAAAGCGCTCGGACTCCGTGTGTTTTTCCTCTTCCTAGTGGACTCTGCATGTATATATATATATATATATATATATATATATATATGTATATATATATATGTATATATGTTACAGAAAGAACACGTACCTAGGGATTACGCGTAATCCCTGAATGTTTATTCAGTGAATACGCGTAATCCCCGTTTCACTAACCGTTTATTCAGTGAATACGCGTAATCCCCGTTTCACTAACCTAACCTAACCTAACCTAACCTTAGGTTAGGTTAGGTTCGGTTAGGTCAGGTTAGGTTAGGTTAGGTTAGGTTAGGTTAGTGAAACGGGGATTACGCGTATTCACTGAATAAACATTCAGGGATTACGCGTAATCCCTAGGTACGTGTTCTTACTGTAACATATATATATATATATATATATATATATATATATATACATATATTATATATATATATATATATATATAATGTGTGTTTGTGTGTGTGTGTGTATAATACATTTATATACACACACACATAAACACATACATAGAGATGAAGCTTTCCAGATGACGTCATGAATTACATCATAGGTGCCGTAAAACGCAAAAATGAATATTAATGCTCGCTCCGAGCGTTTCAGTCCCGTCGACGTCCTTTGAGTAAACGTCGCTTGCCCAACATGTATCATGGCGCCATTATTCTCTTCAGACATGATATCCAATTTCAATTATCGTTTGTATTCGTGTGTGTGTGTGATTCACCATGGTCTTGGATCACGTGTTGAAGTCGTGTACTCGTGATCGACAGCTATTACCCTCCCGGATGGGAGGTCAAAGCTCCTATTTGACCTTACACACATGCACGCGCGCACAAACACACACACACACACACACACACACACACACACACACACACACACACACACACACACACACACACACACACACACACACACACACACACACACACACACACACACACACACACACACACACACACACACACACACACACACACACCACACACACATACACACACACACACATACACACACACACACACACACACACACACACACACACACACACACACACACACACACACACACACACACACACACACACACAAAAAAACTCCCCGTCCACGAGAGATGGAGTGGCGGCCCGCAGCGCAGCGAAACTGAAATTATTTCAGCCCTGGGTGGGATTCGAACTCGGACCGCTGTAGCAGCGGTTGCGAACGCTACTACTGCGCCGTAGATGTGTGTGTGTGTGTGTGTGTGTGTGTGTGTGTGTGTGTGTGTGTGTGTGTGTGTGTGTGTGTGTGTGTGTGTGTGGGTGTGTGTGTGTGTTTGGCTGATTGTAGTATAAAGGAAAGGAATAACTCGTCTCTTACTCTCCAATTGATTAAATCTAGCTTTAAATTCATGTATGGTTCCAACTTAGGCTATATCCTTATTTTCCAACTATCGCACTTAGATCTGGATTTATGTATTGTTCCAGCTTGGGCTGTATGTGTTTGTGTGTGTGTGTGTGTGTATGCGTGAGTGTTTGTGTTTGTGTGTGCGCGTGCGTGTGTGTGCTCACGCTCGTGGTTGTGTATGTATTTAACCACTTGTAGTATACAGTGTTGGAGCTGTGTTCATGGGGTCCTGTCTGCCTACAGCCATCAAACTTCACCTTAAATTCGTTTGTGGTGTTGACTTGGATTATATTTTCATCTAATTTGTTCCATAAGTCCACTGCTATTTGGAAAGCTATACTTCTTAACACCTTTGATTTTTTTCTTTTGCTATGACCTCATGTGTGTGTGTGGGTGTGTGTGTGTGTGTGGGTGTGGGTGAGCAAGTGAGCGCACGATGATAAGCGCAAGAGTGAGACTGTATTACCCATGTGCTAGATAATTAATTAACCTGGTTATTTGATATAGGATAATTACTACTAGGTTTAACATGCTTTTCGCAGTATTTTTTTTATTATTCAAAAATGTTACGAAATTACATGATACAGTAATTTCTGTTTGCACAAGCGTGCGAGAGCTTACACGAGTCCTAAAATGATTATATAATACATTGAAGGTACGAAAATATACGGTATAGCAGTCTACTCGGTGGAACTGGGGGCAAAAACATGACGTCATACAAAAGTGGAACGACTCGCATGCGCAGATCGTATTGCCAGATGTAAGATGTGTTTGCTTTGCAACGAGTGTGTTAAACTTAACCTAAATTGACCTGGACCTAAATTGGCTTAATCTAACCTAACTTAACATAGCCTAACCTAACCTGACCTAACTTGACCAACCTGACATTACATGACCTGGCCTAACCCGACTTAACCTGACTTCACCTAATATAACCCGACTTGACTTAACCTAACCTGACCTAACCTAACTTATCCTAACCCAACGTGATCTGACCTAAACTAACCTGAGTTGACCTGATTGAACCTGTCCTCCTCTAAACTAACTTGACCAAATATGACGTAACCTGATCTAAGTTGACCTGACCTATTTTGACTTAACCTGACCCAATCTAACCAAACAAGACATAACCTAACCTGACCCAACCTGACCTGCCCAGAAACGATGTGTTGGGTTCTCTAACCATGCGCATCACACCAAATTCACTTTGGCCTGATGCCTCGTTTTTGCCTACTATAGCGGCTCGCATAAAAAACGCTAGTGTTTACTTAAGTTGAAGGATGATGATTTTTTTTTCAAACCTAAGCCTCCAAATTAATCGTGATAGATTTTGTGTCGCACAGTTTGTTTATTTATTTATTTTTTTTTTTACTTTTTTCGCCAAAGACACTGGTGTTCATTAACTTGGACAATGTAGCGGTAGCTTTCAATTTCGGTCTGTTTATCTTTTATTTGCATTTCGCTTCATCAACTTTGTTACGAAGATGAGGAACCATATGCCTCACATTTTCGGTGCTTCAATACGGCTCTCAGCGATCAACGTTGATAATGAAACTCAAAATCAAATTTCTGAGTCTTGTGTTTAATTTCTTGCAACATTGCCTCAACATTGAATTAGTTTTGCTCGTGTGGAGCATTTATTGTTTAATTTCTATGCAGCCAGTACTGTAGGGGGGGACTATAGTGAAACCGTTACGGAGCAAATTGGACACTTATCTTCACTCAGGGAAGAAGAATATTTACTTTTAATATCAAATACCCATTCCTTTTTATTAATCCTCCTATCTCTCCTATGCCATCGCAGACTTCGTCTATCTTTGCTTCGCCTCGCTCAGCTTTGCTCTGTTTCACTTAGCTTCGCTTTGCTTCGCTGAGCTTAATTTCCCCTTGCTTTGCTTTACTGAGTTTTGGTTTGCTTAGCATAGCTTAGCATAGATTAACTTATTTTAGCTTGGCATAGATTAGTTTTAGGTGCTTGCTTACTATACTCGTAGCGGATCCGTAGTCTGGGAAAGGACCCTTTCGGAGAGATTTCTATTCTTGGCTGACCGACCGTCCAGTTCACACAAATCAAAAAGTCAGCGGCAGGCAATCTGTAACGAGTTAAGCTGTCCTACTGGGTGTATTGGTTCGTTATGATGTAATTTATTTCCATTAAGGTCGGAATTTAATTTGACTGGATGACTCCTTCTGCACACAGGAAATCTAATTGGAAACTCCACGGGATGTAACTGTCCTAAGAGTAGATTGATTGATTTTGAGATTTTTTTTTTTTTTTTTTTTTTGGGGGGGGGGGGTCGTCAGTTCGAGGATATTGACTCTTTGTTTGAACGTAATACTTAATTATGTTTATTCATTCATCTATATTGTTCTGTTACTGATTTTTGTTTAATTCTTTCCATAATTCTGTTCCATAAATACTTCTTTTTTTTTTTATGTGGGGAGTTTTTATGGTCGTCAGCTCGAGGAAATTAACTCTTTGTTTGAAATTAATTAGGGTTTATTTTATTTATTCATAATTTTATGTGTTCATAATTTTTCTCATATTTTTTTCTGTTTGGTGTTTTTTCATAATTATTATATGTTTACCAATTTATATATATTCACCTATGTTTTTGTTATTAGTGATTTTCGTTGTTTGAATTCTTTCCATAATTACTATTGATGATGTTACTATTACTGATTGCTATATGTAATTGTTACCCCGAGCCCCACAGCAGCCGGCAACGGTTCCGGAGTCTTCCCATAGGTCTTTCAAGGAAGAAACCTTGGCATCTTGTCGTAGGAGGGGGAAAAGTTGTCAGTAAACATAACACATTGAACTATTTTCCCTGGACATAATTAATTTTCATTCAAAATAGGAAGTAATTATATGTTATATTTATCTAGTACTTGTAATTAAATTCAACCCCAATACGCTGATTTAGATGATATTAACATATAGATTTTCATATACAATTTTGGTCCAAATTTTCATCAGCAAAGCTTTTATTAAAAAAAAAAGTGGAGGTCACTATATTATTCTAATCTCATATGTTAAATTATAAAGAAATGTAATAATTGTATTATTGTCTTCGCGTTTTGCGAGTGTGCGTGTTTTATGTACTGGCACTAATTTCTTATCATTAATTAATTAGATTTATGAATTCATTGGCCACCATTTGAAAGATGATTATATTTTCAATGAACGGAGGATTGTGGGGACTTTTATTTTTTGATTGTTTATTTAATCATTTGTATATTTGTTCATTTTCTCTATATTATTTTGTTTTTACTGGCTTTATTTATATATTTATTCATCAATGTATTTTCATATTCATCTATTTCATCGATTTATCAATGATTTAATTTGATTATTGAATAATTGCTACCTCCCTTGTAAAGGGGAAGAAGTGGTCTTCAGATTATTTTTCATATATTTTTCATTTTTATTTTATATATACTCGTGTATGTATATGTATATATATATATATATATACATATATATATATATGTATACATATATACATATATAAATAATATATATACAGTATATGTATATGTATATTTATCTATATATATTTATATTTATATTTATATGCATATATATATATATATATGCTGGTACATTGTGATAAGTTGATGAAGGTGGAAAAAGAAGTCACGGGTCTAGTTCCGAGTTCCTGAGTTTATCCCTGACCGGTTTCGCTCTATGCTTCTTCCGAGGAATGTGACTCTGGGGTGAAGCTGGTGGTACACATAGTATGAGTAGGACCGCGTTCCCTCCTTGGAGGTGGGTTCCGTTTTGTTGTACAATGATTTACAATTTCTAATACAAAGAAGAATAATTCTAGTACAGTGTACAATAATTTTTGTGATGTAGCTATTAAAAATTGATATTAGATACAGCTCCGGCGTGTGTGGAATGTTGACCGAGGGTGTAACAGTGTAAGTGAAGTGAGTGGTGTAAAAATGTGGGAATCTCGAAAAGTGTAAATGATAAATGATAGTATAAATAACATATTCAGACAGATTAAAAATATAAATATGATAATAATGATAATGTGATAGTTTGAAGTGGGTAACGTTCTGTTTGATACCTCATTGTATTGCATAGGATAAAAATTAATTCATAAATAGTAGAATACTTTATACATAGATAATGCAATATGAACAAAGCAAATGAAACATAATGATAACTAATAATAAACAAATAGATAAATGAATAAATAAATCTCATCGTGTTTGTTCTATGATATATAATAAATAGTAATTTTAATTTTCAAATATTTGTGTAAAATAATGCAATATAAAATGAAACTAGAATAAAACAGTAAATAGATAAATAAATAAATGCAAATAAGTAAATAAAAATATATAAGATATGCATATTTATGTTTACGAACTGACCGGCCTCAAGCCCTCAACCCAGGAGGTGCGGACGTTTTAATCTGTCTGAATATGTTATTTATACTATTATTTATCATTTACACTTTTCGAGATTCCCACATTTTTACACCACTTACTGCACTTACACTGTTACACCCTCGGTCAACATTCCACACACGCCGGAGCTGTATCTAATGTCCATTTTTAATAGCTACATCACAAAAATTATTGTACACTGTATTAAAATTCTTCTTCTTTGTATTAGAAATTGTAAATCATTGTACAACAAAACGGAACGCGGTCCTGCTCATACTATGTATACCGCCAGCTTCACCCCAGAGTCACATTCCTCGGAAGAAGCATCCAGGGCGAAACCGGTCAGGAATAAACTCAGGAACTCGGAACTAGACCTGTGACTTCTTTTTCCACCTTCATCATATATATATATATATATATATATATATATATATATATATATATACATATATGTATATATATATATATGTATATATATTATTATTATTATTTTTTTTTTTATCTTCAAATAACCATACTTGATCCCATTGGCATCGAGAAGAGTTTCACGGAAGCGAACAGGATAGTCTAATGGTAGTCTAGCTAAGAGAGTATTATCCTAAACGTAAAGGGGGAAAGATTGAGCCAGACTAAAACACCTTTGTTACACCAGTGGGCTACCAAGAATATGAATAAAATCGATTGACGGCAGTCACAGTAAAAGGAAAAGTACCACCAGGCAGAGAAGGATCTAGTTAACATGTAGATCATTTGGTCCATAGGAAGGAAGACTGAAGAAAAAAATGGGGAGATAATATTCTATTTACTACACTGGTGATAGATGCCATGACCCTCGCTGAAGAAAGAGGTCTAAAGGTACATTTTCCTTAGTGTGATTATCGCTCAACGATGATCGTCAGACGATTGTCTGGATCACTAATTCTTTGTTTTTGAATGAGGTTGTTTTGCTGATCATTATAACCAAATGTACCAATGGCTTTACCTAAATATTATGACACGAATGATGCGCATTGCCCACCATTGGCTTTGGTAGCCTCATAATCGCACCGAACAAGACGTACCTTTAGACTTAACTGGATAAAATCGTCTAGTATTAGCCGGAAGAAAATATCTAGTGTTCCATCGTATCATTTTTTTTTTATGGTTTTTATATGCCAGTGGCTCGTGACTGAGCTTTTATGAGAGTTAAAAATGAAGATGACCTCTTTAGTGTTAACCCATTTCGTCAATGGGGTGTTTAACGTAACGAGGCTAATGCCTGCAGCCGAAGCCTTGGGTGACCATAGGGAAGTGGCCATCACTAGTACCCCTTTGGTATTCGATCTCGGGACTCTGGGCCTACCAGACGAGATAAGAAACCAACGCTCCACAGCGGGAGATATTTAATTGGTGTTTGTATCATGTTTAAGGCTAATTATATCATTTAGCTCTACAACTGTGGGTTTGGGGCGTAGTTCCTTTAGCTGAATGAAATCGGCTCCCGGTAGCGACAGGGTTTGGTCCTTGACTGTGGAGACGTCCTCTTGGATGAATGGAATCGTCTGGCGTCAACTATAGTAAAGTTATCGAGGTTCGTCATATTACCAGAAAGAATTATGGAGTTGGCTGAAGGCGTTATCACACTAAGCTATTTTTCCTCCGACTCTTGGAGCAGATTTGCATCACGCAGCTTTCGAGAAGGAATCTGATATGCAAGGGGAAGGTAATTTTCCTTTAGCGTATCCAGTGACATTCCATGGATTTTTGTTGAGAAAAGAAGATAGTTTTTCATAATGATTTTATAGCGGAAAATGTTACGAAGGTGGATGGTGCCGTCGGTTGAAGGTAACTCAATGTGATAACCCTTTTAAGACTTCTCAGCCCCAGTACTTCCGGTGTAGTGAATTCCCGTCCCCACCAAGCTGAACAGAATCCTCAGACGCCCGCCTGGACAAATTTTCGAGTGTGCCGCGTTGTCGTAAGGGTGTCAAGGAAACGACAAACGGGTTTGTTGAGTAATTAGCAATTAATGTTTTAATGAGAAACTCTCTGAAGCAGAGTTGGCGAAGTGTGATAAGCGAGATTTGCGCGAACAAGACTCTGAGAAATATGTTTTTGAAGTTTCTGAAGTTTCTGGTTCCGATAACGACCCAGCTGACTGATTGCACTGATTGCCTTCGTATGAAACAGCCTGAAGGAGTGTTCGTAGTTTGTTGTATTTGTTTATTTATTTATTTATTTATTTTTTATTTTTTTATTTTTTTAGGAAGCACTGACGATTTTTTCTGTTTTTTTTTATCGTTGTAGTATTTTTTTCTAAGCATTCATTTTTTTTAAATTTATGTATGTTGTATTTAGCTTTATTATTATTTTATTTGTTAACAGTTTTTGTTTTTAATTAAATATGCGTATGTTTTCCAAAAGAATCTTTTACTCGTACAGTATATACATTTTTGTATTTATTATTATCTATGTTTTTAAAGTATTGACCATTTCTGTTGTATCTTTATGCATATTCTTAAATTATATATTTTTTGCATTATATTCACTTTCTTTTGATTAGTAATATAGTTCCTTTGTGTTTTTAATTTACCTTTATTTTGTATGACTTTAGATAGGATATGTACTATTCATCCGTGCATTATATGTTTCTTATTTATTCATCTATTCAACCATTTACTTATTAATTCGTTCATTTATTTGTTTATTCATACTTTTACTCGTTTATTTATTTTATTTATTCATTTAATTATTTGTTGTCGCAATCAGTCTACAATTGTAGCAAGTTATATAACCGTTCCTTGGGGCAACGAAATAACTAAATTGCAGGAACGTACAATTGCGCCCGGTGATTAAATGTTGCTATTGAATTCTGGATTGGAATCTAAAAAATTTCAAGCCTGGAAGCCTGGAAGAGGTTCTTAAAGGGGACGTGAAGTCTTCTGAAAGGCCACAGAGTCCGTAGGCTGGGCCAGGAAATCAAGTTTAGTTTGTTTGTGTTCAGAGGACCCTCTTGGCTGAATGGAATCGTTAGGAAGAATAAAATTACAAAAGTGGGACATGGGCACAAGCGCGTTAGGGCTTCTCTGCACTCGGATTTTTTAAAGTTCGTAAACAAATTTATGGCGTTTCTAATGATCAAAGACAGAAGGTGATGTTGTCGCCAAGCGCGTAAAACAATGCACAAATATTACAACTCGCAATTTTAGTACCATACTGAGATATCGAAATCATCAGTTGCCCCGAGTTTTCACCAAAGTGGCAAACCCGCAGCCCCACAGTAACCGGCAACAGGTCCTCTGGAATCTCCCACAGATCTCTCAGGGAAGAAACTTTGGACTGTTGTTTGTATTGTAATAGTGTGGGCTTGTTTCGATATCACCTGCTGAAAGTGTCACGAAGAGGAGAGTAGTCACCGCTTGTCAGAATTTCATGTGTGAAAAGGTGTTAAGGAATACAGTTGAAGTTGACAGAGAGAGAGAGAGAGAGAGAGAGAGATATCTTGGGTACAGTCCGGAGACCGTGTGTCAACCCCTCAGGGCTCCATCTCATGGTGGGGTGGGGGGATACTGACAGGTTTTGAAAATGGGCAGTATGACTGTCTATCTTGCAGGACCACCACAGCTAGGTACCCATCATTGGTCCCTTCTGGGATAGTGGAGAAATTAAATTATTCTGTGCAGCGCCATCTGTTAGTTCAATGGCAAACTACAGAATTCTTGAACTTTGGGAGCCGGATGTACATGTTTTGTTATGGATGTCGCCAGGCGATTTTATTCAGGATTAAGGTCTCACGCCAGGAGGCGCTGAGTCGCTGCAACCGCAGCCGTCACCTTTGCCTTGTGCGCTTGGAATGTTTGGGTAGGTAACAGTCACTGTTGGGAATTGGAGATGGGTGTGGGACTCGAGTCCACAACTAAATGAATGCGGGACTTGCGCGCTTCTGATTACGTCACCATTTAGAAGCCAATACCATTAACGTTTTAGTTGCTGCAACATATTGTATTATATTACATTAATCTGGGCGCAAACAGAATATTTTATTCAGTTTAAGAAAGCCCCTTGTGGTTGGTAGGAATGGTTGGATGATGAAGATTGAAAGAGATTAAAGAGATGGAAATTATCACTAGTGTGATAGATTAGAAGATGGTAATATAATAGTATTTTATTGAATGTAAGAAAAAATAAAGAGATGACAAGAGAGGTAAAACAAGAGGGGAGAAAGGGTTTTGAGAAATAAATGAAAGAAGAGGAAGACGACGACGAAGAAGACGAAGACGAAGACGAGGACGACGAAGAAGAAGACGAAAGAGACGAATACTAATAATGTAGTAACGTTTAAGAAAGTTGAAAGATTGAAGCTCAAAGTAGAAAAAGGGTGGAAGAAGAAGACGAAGAACAAAGACGTTGCCTCGAGGAAGGAAGGAAGGAAAGAAGCAAGAGCTCGGCCGACTCCAAGGCATTCGAGTCCGCCTTCAATCGAACAATACCCATCGGCCCTTCATATTTGCCTTCCACCGCCTCCACATCCACCGCCTCCACATCCACCGCCTCCACATCCACCGCCTCCACATCCACCGCCTCCACATCCACCGCCTCCACATCCACCGCCTCCACATCCACCGCTTCCACATTAATCGCCACCACATCCATCGCCTCCACTTCCACCTACACCTCTCCCACCACCTTCACCACCACCTTCACCACCACCTCCAACCCCTCCTCCATCTACATCTCCACCTCCACCTCCATATCCACTTCCATCTTCATCTCCACGTCCACATCCATCTTCATCTCCACCTCCATCTTTATATCCACCTCCATCTCCATGTTCGCACTCCACCGCCTCCATTTCTATCTCCATTTCCATCTTCATCTTAGGCCTCCACCGCCTCTACCTCCATCTTCATCTTCGTCTCCATCTTCTTCATCTCAACATCTACCTTCATCTCCACTTCCACCTCCACCTCTACCTCCACTTCCATCATCGCTTCCCACCGCCTCCCCCTCCATCTCCACCTTCATCTCTTTCACCTCCACATTCACTTCCATCCCCACTTGCATCTCCATCCACACTTGCATCTCCATCCCCACTTGCATCTCCACCTTCACTTTCTTTTCCACCTCCGTCTCCCTCACCTATATCTCCACCCCTCCACTTCTAACTCTACCGTTAACTTCACCTCCATATCTGTCTTCACTTTCATCCTCACATCCTCTTCCTACTCCTTTTCTTCTTCCTTCCTTCTCTCTCCTTTCTCTGCCGTCCCTCTTTCTCTCTCCTCCCTCATCCTCCTCAACCTCTTCTCTCATCCTCCTCCCTTATCATCCTCCTTCATCTTCCTCCCTCATCTTCCTCCTTCACCTCGTCATCCTCCCTCCTCCTCCTCCTTCCTCCTCCATTATCTACCTTCGTTCCATGTATCTTTCTCTTACATGTGCATCTTTCTCCACTCACTCTTTTCGTGCACCATCACATTCACGTATTTCATTATTATTTTCTCCCTATTTTGACACACTTACTCTTATATCCTATTTGTCTTTTTTTTCTTGTCCTCCTCTTTCCGTAACCTCTTCATTACCTTCACTTTTTCTTCATACATTCCCTTGGTCTATTCATTTTCATTACATGTACATACTCTATGTCCCCAGAGACATATTCATCAGTTATTAAAACTTTTCATATTTTCCCAGTATTTATACACATTTCTATCTAACACCTTTTCAGCTTTCGAGATACAACATAAAATTCACAAACGGCTCATCTCCAGACCTATTCCCTTCCTTAATAGAACTTGCTCCAAAGTCCACAGCTCGCTTCCATACAGGGCCGTAGTCTCCACTGAGCCCTAGGCCATGACGAAGTCTGTATCTATAGACGTTCTCCGACATCGCTATTGTGAGTCTGCCTTCGTGCTTTCTTACTATCTCCGTCTTTCCAGTTTGGTAATCTTTATCACCCTTTATCAGGATTTTTATTTTTATTTTGTCTTGTTTACAGATATTTTATGCTTAGTATTATTCTTTCGATAGTGCGATATTGTCTCGCTCCTCTTACCGACTTGTCGTTTATTATTTTCACTTTCAGCCTTTTGTTTATCAATGTTATTTTAGATATATAGACCGATGATATTGTGTGTGTGTGTGCGTGTGCGTGTGTGTGTGTGTGTGTGTGTGTGTGTGTGTGTGTGTGTGTGTGTGTGTGTGTGTGTGCATGTGCACGCGTACCTGAGTGTGCGTGTGTACGTATGTATATTAGATACTATTTGGTATTATCGTGTACATTAGACCCTGAAATAGCATATTGTTCTGGAGTATGATCGTTAGTGCCATTTATCCTGAAGTTCAGCAAACTGAGACGTAATATGCAATCCTTTTTTACGTCAAGGATTTTATGGACACTCTATACTCCGATCACAAGGACATAAGTCTTGACGGCAGCTGGTACAAGTCTTTTCGCCGTCTACAACACGAAGTCGTCGCAGTATTACACTTTTCCCTTACTTTCCTACTTCGTCTTTCCCGAAGTGCCTAACCAAGATCAAGCAAGGAACCTTGACTGCGTGTAGTTCTTTAACTTTTGTCGTCCTGATGCACAAGTTTTGGAATTTTTTCCTTGTTCACATATACTTGTTATGAAGCCTTTCGAAACTGGTCCAATAATATACTGGTTGTGAAACGATGATATATTTGTATCATAGCCACACCCAATCACTGGCGCCGATACAGTATATTGTATAAAAACATAATACGTCATATCTAATGTAAGATTGTTACTGTATGTAGTTTATATCAAGTACTTGACAAACGAAACTTGTATTTGTGTAATTAAAGTCACCACACAAAATTTCACTTCCGTGGTGGTTCAAATAACATGTTCGGTTTTACATCAGGAGTCTTTGGAAATCGTTTGCATAATAGGCTTGGCCATAAAAGGACTTGTCTTCATGTACAGAGAATGCCACATGCAATAGCATCTATCGATCGAGATAAAAACGTGCCATAAGTGGCACTTAGGACGCAGGCACCCAATATCCAGCACGAAGTGTGTCGGAGAACCAAGTCGCCTCGAGTTAGATCCGCCAGCAGGGCCCGGTAGCCGGGAGCATTAGGTTTCAAGAATAGGGCTTTCCGTCCTGGCACGCTTTTGATATTTCCCAGCACTTTGAAGTCCTTTAGCAGTCAAAGTCCTGGTTCCGGATGTTCTAGGCAATGTCAGAGGGGGTTTTATTCAGATATGAGACCAAGAGGATTGAGGTACTGTGTCATTTCCTATCTCTTAATATTTTTCTCTCTCTCTACATCTCCCTCCCCCCTCTCTCTCTCCTCTGCTCTGCTCTGCTCTACTCTACTCTACTCTACTCTGCTGTGTCTCTTCTCTCTGACTGTCTCCTCTCTCTGACTGTCTCCTCTCTCTGACTGTCTCCTCTCTCTGACTGTCTCCTCTCTCTGACTGTCTCCTCTCTCTGACTGTCTCCTCTCTCTGACTGTCTCCTCTCTCTGACTGTCTCCTCTCTCTGACTGTCTCCTCTCTCTGACTGTCTCCTCTCTCTGACTGTCTCCTC
>NC_134806.1:37137523-37150023 GCF_046742065.1 Oratosquilla oratoria
ACACACCTTTTATGAAATTGTCAGTCACACATTGTATTGATACTTTTTAGAATTCACGTACATCGACTGGACTCTTTGGCGGGTGCCATGGCGCCAAGGGTGTCAAATGTGCCATGGTTCCAGTGTGCCAAGGGTGCCAAATGTGCCGGGGTGCCAGAGGTGTCGAGGGTACCAGGATCAGAATGCCAGAGGGACAAAGGTGCCAGTGTGTCCATGGTGTCAGGGTCCCAAATGCACCAGGGTGCCAAGGATACCAAGAGGGCCAAGGGTACTAAGGGTGCTAATGTTTATAGGATGCCAGGGTGTCAAGGGTGCCATGACGCCAAGGGTGCCAGTGTGTGCCCAGGGTGTTAACAGTGACAAAGAGTGCGAAGATGTCAAAGGTGTCAGGGTGCCAAAGGTAGTGGACGTTCCACAAGGAGGAAGCGTATTCTTCGCGTGATTTATCTGTCCTTGCCACCCGCTGTGCCCGCCATGGAAACCACATGTGGCTTTCGTGATGCCTTTGCTGTTGTCAACGTTCCTCACGGTTCTCGTTTTCTGTGTCTCTCTGGTTCCTCTTCTTTCGTTTTCTCCACCGTCTCCCTTTTTGTTATCTCTTCCTCGCTGTCTTTCTTGTTCTTTCTCTCTCGCTATTTTTATATCTTTCACATTCTGTCTCTCTTTCTGTCATTATCACTCTTTGTCTCTGTTCTTTTGTCCGGAACTCCCTGTTCTTAACTCTGTGTCTCTCTCTGTCTCTTGCTGGGCTGTCTCTGTGCCTATCTATGTGTCTGTCTATCTGTGTTCCTCCCTCCCTACCCTTTTCTTTGCCTTCCCTTCCGTTTTCCATTCCTTCCCCCTTCCTTCCTTCCTTCCTCCCTCCCTCCCTCCCACCCTTCTTCCTTCCCATCCTTTTTTCCTCCCTTCTTCCCTTCTTCCTTCCTTCTTTCCTCTCTTCCTCCTTTCTTCCCTTCCTCCCTTCTTTCCTTCCTCCCTTCCTCCATCTATCCTCTTTTCCTCCCTCGCTTCCTTTTTCCTTCCCATCCTCCCTTCCTTCCTCCCTCCTTTCCTTTTTCCTTTCTCCCTTCCTTTCATCTCCCACCTCGCTTTCACTCTTTAATCTCCCTTCCTTTTCCTTTGCCTCATGTTTCCTCTCTTTCATGCAAAATGTAGCGGAAAGCCAAAAGATCAAACAGAATGGCTTTCAAGCTTGCCAAGTAATAAGCGACATGAATATGCGTCTAATATAAAATGCATGATTATGAACTGAAAGCTTTAGATAGTTACGCCCTCTCCCATGCTGGTTGGCCCCTCCCTTCTCAGTTGGCTGGTCCCACATTTGTTAGGCCTCTCCCATCCAGGTTGACTCCTCCCACCTTGGCTTGCCCAGGCCCCTCCCACCTTGGTTAGGCTCCTCCCACCCCATAGCCCTTACTCTGGTTATGCCCTTCCCATTTCCGATAGGCTCCTCCTACCTAGGATGGCTCCTCCCACTCTGGTTGACCACTATTAACCCAGTAGGTCTTTCCCTTCCCATTATGCGTCTCTCTCATCAGTAGGCCACTCACTTCCCAGCAGACCCCTATCTCCCTGGTAGCCCCCTTCCACCTACTGATATTCCATTCCCTTCTTGGTAAGCCCCTCCTTTACCAATGGGCCCTTGCTTTACCGATAGGATCCTCCCTCCGCCTGTAGGCCCCTCCCTTCGCCTGTAGGCCTCTCCTTAACTAGTAAGTCCCTTATTTCCCTGTGAGTCTCTCCCTCACTGTTAAATCTTCCTTTTCTGTGCACGTCAAATAGACTTCCAGTTTCCCTCTGCTCCAAGTATGCTTCTTGCTTCAATCCACATACTCCAGCAGGGGACTTTATGATCAAGAGGAGAGTCGAAGCCAAACGTTCCACAGCTGGAGACAAAGAGGAAAGAGAGTGTGGTGATTACGCCAGGAGGCTGTTAGGTGTGTCCGAGGTTCCCACCTTTGCCCTCTGTGCTGGGCTTGTTTGGGGACCAGCACATAGGGCTGGATGAGGAGAGGGGACACACCAGAGTATAGTTAGCCTTAAAATCCAGAGTTAGAGAGAGAGAGAGAGAGAGAGAGAGAGAGAGAGAGAGAGAGAGAGAGAGAGAGAGAGAGAGACAGACAGACAGACAGACAGACAGACAGACAGAAAAAGAAACGGATTGACCAGAAAAATGATGTTGATATACACCGGAAAATTCCCATTTGCTTTTAATTTCCGGATTGAAATTTTCAGGTGGGGGTCACTAATTATACGGCGGTATCGTAAAAATTTAGCGGAAATTTTGTTCTATTTAATTTATACAGTACATGTTTTCTGTCCACTGTATTTTAGATCAGTATCGATCATGACACGAAAACTTCTCATGCATCAGAGAGATCAAGATGAAGTAAATAAAACTACGAGTAGATGGCGTTGGTGATGATGTCTCAGTGCCTGGAATTTATTATTATTATTATTGTTATTATTATTATTATTATTATTATTATTATTATTATTATTATTATTATTATCATTATCATTATTGTTAATTATTGTTATTATTACTATATTATTGTTACTATCATTATTATTATCCATCATTTATCTTCTTTATTATTTTTTATATTATTATTTTTTTATTGACCATAGTGTGAAAGAGAGCATCAAATGTTTATTTGTTCATCTATGTATGTTTATCTTTTCATCTATTTATCTATTTAATTTATTCACTAACTTACGACAATCTGTGACAACTCCCTACTAATTCGATAAGGTGACGGAAGGACAGTTCCACACTGTACATCACAGACGAGTGCCGTTACTGCTGGACAGCGGCTTTCCAGTCAAGGAACCTCGAGTCAACAAATATAACATTTATTTGTTTGAGAGTTGTTTGTTTATTTATGTGCCCATGTTGAGACATTCTGACAGGCTAACATGAGTGGAAAGAGGAAACACAGAAGTCTTAATCAAGGTATATTCAAGAAAAAAAAACTCTGATTAAGATTCGTATGTATGTATATTTTGTCTTGCAAAAGATTCTCTCTACACAAGTCCTTCATGTATAGTCATTCCCAGGTAGTCTCCTTTTGTAAGCTCTTTTATTATCCTTTTTATTTATTTTTCCTTCAAAAGAGACCCTATCTTCCTAGCTACCCCTCCTCTTCGTCGCAGCGTCTTCGCCTTTATGTGCTCCCGTTACGATGATGAACCGATGTCACTGTGGACCTTCTCTTGCTTCGTAGATTCTCTCTCTTTTTTTTTTCTTTCTTTTTTTTTAGGGGGGGGGGTTCTTCACTTATGTTGCTCTGTCCTAGGCCCCTGAAGCTCACTGAATAAAGTGGTCTGTCATCCAACTTATATGAAAAGTTTTCTGTCCATATTTCACCTGAGGATCCCTGGCCTCTCAGGGGCTTCCTGACGATTATGTCGGGATTCGCTGGGTCACTGGTTTCATTCTTTCATGCACGATTTTTTTTTCTATATTCTGAGTGCGCGACATTACCTCAGAGGAGATAATGTGGAACTATTTTTAATAGCTCTTACTTGATAGTACAGGCAGCCATATCAACACAAATCGAAAACAGACGCCGCCAAAGGATGGATATGTTCTTTCCAATCTTTGCAAAGGACTTAAGCTTGTGTGCGAGACCTACCAGCGTACGAGATCTCCAAGAATACGAGACCAGCCAGAGTGCGAGACCTCCCAGCCTACAAAACCTCCCTGCTGTGCGAGACCTCCCAGCATACGAGACCTTTCCACTGCGCGAGGCATCTCAGCCTGCGAGACCTCCCAGCCTACGAGACCTCACCGCTTTGCGAGGCATCCCAGCCTTACTAGACCTCCCCGCTGTGCAAGGCATCCCAGCCTGCGAGACCTTCCAGCATACGAGACCTCCCAGTCTACGAAACCTCCTAACTGAGCGAGACATCCCACACTGCGAGACTTGCAAGCTCTGCGAAACCTCCCAGCTTACGAGACCTCCCTGCTGTGCGAGGCATCCCAGCCTGCGAGACCTTCCAGCATACGAGACCTCCCCGCTTTCCGAGGCATCCCAACCTGCGAGACCTCCCAGCATATAAGACCTCCTCGCTGTGCGAGGCATCCCAGCCTGTGAGACTTGCAAGCTCTGCGAGACCTCCCAGGATTCGAGACCTCCCCGCTCTGCGAGACATCCCAGTCTGCGAGACCTTCCCGCTTATCGAGGCATCCCAGCCTGCGAGACCTCCCAGCTTACGAGACCTCCCAGCATACGAGACCTCCCAGCATACGAGACCTCCCAGCATACGAGACCTCCCAGCTGTGCGAGACCTCCCAGCTGTCGAGACATCCCAACGTGCGCAACTTGCAAGCTCTGTGAGACCTTCCAGCATGCGAAACCTCCCAACCTACGAGATCTTCCAGCCTTGAGATCTACCAGCATAAGAGACCTCCCAACATGCGAGGCCTTCCAACAAGCATGACCTCTCAGCATGCGAGACCTTCCAGCATACGAGCCCTTCCAGCATATGAGACCTTCTAGCACACGAGACCTTCTAGCACACGAGACCTCCCAGTTGTGCGAGGCCTCCCAGCTGTGCGAGACCTAACTACGAGACCTCCCAGCGTGCTAGACCTGATAACGATAATAGTGATGATAATGTTAATGATGGTATTTATGGTAATGGTGGTGATGGTAATAGTAATGGTAATATTGATAATAGGTTAAGTACCGAAACAGCCATGTAAGGACCAATAGGTCTCTTGATGTTCGTTTGTCCATGTACCATGTAACCTACGAGATCTCCTATCCTACGAGACTTCCCAGTCTACTAGACCTCCCAGCCTCCGAGACTTCCCGCCCTGGGAGTCACTGCAGCTGTGAGTTCTTTTCATCCTCCAGAATTCTCTGGCTCACAGCTCCCCTTAGTCAGAACTTCCTCCTCCTTTCAGCCATACATCTCCCTGTAGACCTCATCCCGTTTTGTAGTCGCCTTCCACCACCTTCACCACCACCTTCACCACCACCATCACTTCTCGCACTAACCTCCTTTCTTCCTCCCAGAAGAATAATTTCTCCTGCATGTTTGTTACCCTCTTTGTAGAGCTACTCTTTTTCTGTAGTCGTATCTCTTTTTGTCTTTATTTTCCTTTCCTTTATCTCCACCCTTCCCTCCTTGCCTCCTCCCTCCTCCTTCTTCCTCCTTTATCCTCTTTACATCAATCTCTTTCCTTCTATTTATGCACCTCATCTTCCTCAGGGTTGATATTCATTGAAGATTCCCTCTCCTCCATTGTTCTCCCACGTCCGTGTTGGCTCATCTCGACTTGTAAACGTCTTCCCCTTTTTCTGAGCGTTTGTTCTTGGGTCGGGCCCTCAGCCTCTTAGACCCTGTTCCACTGATAGGGGTATTCCTTACATGTATGTATGTACGTACACACGTATGTATGTATGTATGCTTCTTCTAAGTTCCACCATGTATAATATTTATAATTTTTTTCTTTGTAATACCCTTTTTCGCTTCAACGGATCTCCCCGGGTCCAGTGACGGGGAATAATGATCCTTCGAGATGTACGTCAGACAGAAGCATCTCCTTAACACGCGCCTTCAAAACCAGCCAACACTTTCATTTCTCTCTGAAGGTGCAGCTTTGAGGGGCTGACACTCGGTCTTGGACCGGACCCATGATGTCTCTCTTATCAATTAAGCTGTATGTTCTCCATCTTTATACATAAGGAGAGTTGACAACCGGTGACTGCTCCTCCCCGTTAACTTAAAAACAGATCCACAGTAATACAACAAAGACAACAGTGCAAATAGGTCAATGGGAAGGCCCGAGGACTGTTGCCAGCCTCAATAGGGCTGCGGATCTAGTGAATGGATCTGAAGGCAACATTTATTATCATTACAAAGTTAATTTTCTTTAGTTTATGTGATATAACGTCTTCGTCATCCTCGCTGTCATCTCCCACCATCTTCATCCCAGAAACCTGTTCCTCTCTGAAGAGAATAAACAAATAAGCAAATGAATAGATAAATAAGTATATAAAAGTACCGCCTTCAGTTTGGGTCCTCAGTAAACCCTTCTGTCGTACTTGGGTATTCAAAGTTTAATATAATCGCCTGACGTCAGGCAGAACAAAATGAACATTGTGATTTTACACTGTTACTTCGGGTACTAGGGGCTCGTCTGAACTAAATAAAATCACCCGGAGATAGCCAGAACAAAGACATTGAAAATATTTCAGCTGTTCCATGTTTGATCTTTATTGTTTCACCTTTTAGCTTCCCACACGCGTACTTTACAATTTTCTATTTCCCTTTGTGGTTTTCTTTATTTCTTTGAATTCTATTTCTATTAGTATTCCCTCCTTCTCTTTCCTGCTGTTCCTCCATTTCATTATTTTATTTGTATTCTATTTTATTTCAGTTGGTTTATTTATCTATTTTCCTGTATGCCATCCCCACCTCAGTTTCTCCCTTTCTGACTGTTTTCTCAATTTTTTTCATTCATTTCTCCCCCGTTCCCTCCCCATTCGTCTTTCTATTTTCTCATCCCTCTAGTTGCTTCCAATATTTCCCTTTCCCTCCACTCGCCTCCATTCTCCCATTCCTCTCCTTCCTTGCCCAACCTTTACCTTCCCTTCCCTTTTTTCCTTCTCTTTCTCCCCTTCCCTCCGCTTCCCTTCCCTTTCTCCAGTTTCCTTCCCCTTCCTTCCGCTTCCCTCCTCCTCCCTCCCTTGCCTCCCCTACTGATCCTTCCTTATTCATCCTTCCCTACTCATCCTTCCCTACTCATCCTTCCCCATTCTTCCTACCCTTCCGTTCCCTTCCGTCCACTTACCTCTCCCCTCCTCGCTCCTCCTCTTCCCTTCTTCCCTTTCTTTTCCGTCCCCCTTCCATTTCCTCCCCCTTCCGTCCTCTACCTTCCACTTCAATAACACTCCCCTCCACTTTCCCTCTCACTTCCCTCCCCCTCCCCTCCTCTCCCTTCCATTTCAATAACACTCCCCCACACTTTCCCCCTCCCCTCCCTCCCCTCCCTTCCCTCCTTCCCAACTTCTCTCGTTCCCTCCTTCTCTCGTTCCCTCCCTCCTCAGCCCTCACTTCCCTCCTTCCCCTCACCTCACCTTCCTTCTACCCCCTCCCTCTCCCTCCCTGCCTCTCCCTCTCCCCCCTTCCTCCCACCCTTTCCCCCCTTCCTCCCTCCCTCTCCCCCCTTCCTCCCTCCCTCTCCCCCCTTCCTCCCTCCCTCTCCCCCCTTCCTCCCTCCCTCTCCAACCCTCCTCCCTCCCTCCCTCTCCAACCCTCCTCCCTCCCTCCCTCTCCAACCCTCCTCCCTCCCTCCCTCCCTCCCTCCCTTCCTCCCTTTCCTTCTCCTCGCTTCTATCCCCCTCTCCTCGCCTCCCTCCCCCTCTCCTCACCTCCCTCCTCCTCTCCTCGCTTCCTTCCCCTTCCTCGCCTCCCTCCCCTCCCCTCCCATTCCATTCTCTCGCCTGTCCTCCCGTTCTATCCCATCCCATCCCATCCCATCCCATCCCATTCTCTTCCCTTTTCCCCTCTCCCACTCCTCTCTTCCCCCTGTCCTTCCCCGAGCTCCCCGAGCTCAACGTCTTCCACATTTAACACGAGCCGCTAGATCAACGCTTCCCTAATGTTGTCCTCCGCTCCCCTCCCGCTCCCATTTCCCCTCCCACCTCCTGCTCCCCTTTCCCCTACTACCATCTCCCCCTCCTCCTGTTCCTTTCCCTGTCCGTCTTCCTCCCCCTCTCCTTTCCCCTCTCCCTTCCCCTCTCCCTTCCCCTCTCCCTTCCCATTTCCCTTCCCCTCTCCCTTCCTCTCTCCCTTCCTCTCTCCCTTCAACCTCCTCTCCCCTTTTATTTCCCACTCCCTTTCCACTTCCCACTCCCCCTCATCCAACACTCCACTTCCACCTCCCAATCCTCTTCCACCTCCCACTCCACTTCTACCTCCACTCCCCTTCCACCCCAACTCTTCTTGCTCGTTCTCCCCCTTTCTCCCACCCCCTTCCACCTACTACCCCCCTTCCCCACCCTCTTCCCTCCGCTTCCCCTCTCATTTCCCCTCTTTCCCTCTCCTTTCCCCTCTTCCCTCTCACCTCTCCCCTCTCACCTCTCACCTTTCCCCTCTTCCCTCTCCCCCACAACCCCTCCCCATTTTTTTTCCAGCAACTCAGGAGAAAGTTCTGCTCTGTAGCGTTATCTTCAGTTTATTTTATCGTCTTCGAGTTTCTTCTACTCCGAGTACAGTGACCGATGGTCTTCTTGTTGGACTCAAAGTCTTGTCTTCCCCCGACTCTTTTAGTCTTTCTGGTTTTACGTAATATTTTCCATCTCTTTCTCCATGTACATTATATATATATATATATATATATATATATATATATATATATATATATATATATATATATATAATATGAATGTGACTCACCATGGTCTTGGATCACGTGTTGGACTCGTAATCGACAGCTATTTCCCTCCTGGAAAAGAGCTTAGAGCTCATATATGACCGACCTATGGGTAATGCTGTGACCTTACACGCACGCACACACCCAATTCCCCGCCCACGAGAGTTGGAGTAACGGCTCACAGCGCAGCGATACTGAAATTATTTCAGCCCTGGTCGGGATTCGAGCTCAGACCGCCGTAGTGGCAGGCGGGAACTCTACCACTGCGTGCGTGCGTGTGTACATATAATTATCATTAATATTCTGGAGAATTTAACTTTCTTTTCAACACTCCACCTCTCCACCTTTGTCTTGTTGATATATCCCTTCGTTTGTTACAACTTAGTCTTTATTGCTCCACTTTCTTCGCCATTCTCACTGTGTTCCTGTATTCTGTTCTGTGATACCAACTTACCCATTTCGCAAGTAAACAGGCATATTTTGGAGCATTATGTTAAGTTTTTGTTGGTCTCCAAAGTATATCATTCGGTTGACCCCAACTTGAATACGTCTTTCATTGGTCGAGACCCTTTTAAACATGAGGTAATGATATGGTGATGATGTAATGGTGATATAATTATGGTGTTGTGATGATATGGCATAGTGATGCGGTAATGATATAATGATGATGTGATATGATGATGATGTAATGATGTGTCGTGATGATATATGGCATGATATATTGCGGTATGAGATGTTTGGATGATATATATGATACAATACACGATGAGATATGAAGGTACGATATGAGATATGAAACGAGATATGATGAAATATCCTGAAGGGATAATACGATATGAATTATGGTATACTTTGTATGGTATTATCTGATATATGAAATATATGGTGACATTATGGTGTTATTCCTTAGGCCATGCAAAACTCACACACATAAATACATACGGCATAGGCGTTAGCCTTGTTCGCATCTTTGTCAGGGTCGCTGGACAAACGGATATGTAAAAATAGCCTCCGTTCTCTAAAGACAATAACAACTTACTGGTTCCACACATACACGTGATTATAGTAAATTTCATTAGTAATTGTTTACACTTCAATTATATTGAAAGTAGGTAAGCGAGTATATATCAGATCTATTTTACATGTAGTTAGTATCAACTCCTGTGATATGATTATAACAATTAAATTCTATCTATTATAATATATGGCATGTAAATTAGTTTAACCGTTAGGTGACGCGGTGGTGAGGGCGTGCCCAAGCTGTGGCATGATCAGTTCAGGCTTAGGAGTGTTACAGGGAAGACCAGTGTCGAGCTGGGTGTGAACTAGAACAATAAACAGCAAAGTATCCGCTGTGTTTACGTCATCACCATTGTTGTTGGACTCTTAGATAGAGGACAACAATGGCGTTTGTGTTTCACTACAAACCATAACCCGGAAAGTAGTCAGTAATGGTCCTCTCCCTCCCCTCTCACCCTTGCCCACTTCCCCCCTGTAGAGCTCTGGGGAGGAAACTTTGGACCTTTTCGGTGTTACATTAGTGTGGGTCTGTTATCACCAGTTGTGTGGAGGGGAGGAGGAGGAGAAAGAGGAGGAGGAGGAGAATGAAAAGGAAGAGGGGAGTAGTCGCTGGTTGCCAGCTCTTTTCAGTAAAAAATAAATAGATAAATAAATAAACAACAAATAAATAGAAATAATTAAGATTTATAAATTTCTTGGATCCCAGTCCGGACACCGTACATCAGACCCTCGGGGTTGCATCTTCATGTAGAAGTAAGGATGCAGAAGATGGGTGACTGGGACATGAATCTCTACGGCGTCTATCTCGAACGACCATTTGTAAGTCTTTATCATTGTGTCATTACTGATAATAATTCTTGCCTCGAGTTTCTCTGACAGGAAACCCACAGACCCACAGTGACTGGCAACGTTCCTCTGGCCCTCACTAAGTTTTCTCTGGGAAGAAACTGCTTCCTGTGTTGCCTTGGGTTTTTTGTGTTATTGTAGTAGTAGTACGGGAGCTGTCGCCGGTTGTCCTCTGAAAGGCGACTGTTCCCCTGCGGAGGTAATACAAAGTTGAGTAGGTCTTGGGCCTGGTCTGGAGACCGAAAATCAACCCCTTGGGGTTGCACCTCTAAAATGAAGGGAATCTGTTCATGGGATTTCAAAACGGGTGAGTGGAGACGATTCTCTTTGACGTTCATCTTGCAGATCTCCAACGTTGGTTACTCACTGCGTCATGTTATTGGAGGCAAATCTTTATTCTATTTTTTATTTAATTTTATTATTATTATCATTATTTTATTTATTTTATTTTCATTCTTTTATCTTTGATTTATTTTTATTATTTTTTTTTTTTACATTTTCGTCCCAGTTTATTCGAGTTTCCTTGACTTTAGTGTTCATTTTACGATTATCTCAATGGCTTTTCTCTTCAGTCTTCTGGTTTTATCTTATCTTCAATATCCTTTCCTTCATCCACCCTCGACAATTTTCTTTCTCTTGTTTCTCCACTCCTTCATCTTCCTCCATTACTTCCACCTCCGTTACAAGACCCTGTATCTCTGTTACGCTTCTCCTGACATTCTTCCGCCATTTTGTTGACCGCCATTTTGTTCCCCTACCCGATCCTCAGGTGTCCCCCATCCCTTACTCATGCCATGCTTTCATTTTACGCATTACCGGAAGACATTAAGGCGCAGTAGTTTGTCTTCGTGGGGTGAAAGCTTGCCTTTTTCTTGCTCAGACAAGAGTAGTTTTAGCTCTTCTTCAAGCTCTGGTGCTCCAAGATGAAGACATATCCTTTCATCTTACAAAAGATAAGTGACACCATAGCCAGCACGCTCCGGTAGCCTGTCAGGCGAGAGCCAAGACTACGACGACCAGAGTTTAAGGTTTTTGTATTTTGATAACGAAGTCCATGACGGGTCTTCGGAAACCTGTGGGTCTTCCAAGTTGGGATCAAGTCTCCGGTTTGAATAAAATCGTCAGGCGTTTTCTTTAAGAAAATATATACAGTACACCATGATCTTCAGGGGGCTAACCCTGCAATCTAAATGCCGCCAGGTGATTTTATTCTCCCAAAGAACCCCCACTCCCTCTCCCCTCCACAGGTAAAGGGTTGAAGATGATTGTTTACAAGAATAGTATCAGATGAGGACATCATCTTGTCTGACACTCTGAAGTTTCCAATGAAGAGTCTGCCGATGGAAAAACTTTTAGCTTATAACGAGGCAGGGCGCAGAAGAAATAGTTTAACAAGTAAAGTTGATGTTGGGTGTAAGATAATTATCACAACTCTGATGTCATAATAGATTAAGTATCGCAGCATTATGAGGTGTTATACGAGATCGCTCCAGCGAGAAGTTCGTTCTTTTGATTAATTATGCTGTGAATTCAACTTTCCGTCAGATATATGTCGAGACATTTCTAGCCTATTCATTCTTGTTTGGTTCGTATTCAATATGAGCATATGGCTATTGACTTGAATGTTATTGATTTTCCTTGGAAATTATGAAAGATTGTTATTAGTTTTTGTCATAAGTATATGGTTATCAACAAGGGTGTTATTAATTTCCTGGGAAGTCGTGAAGGGATATTTCTATATTTTATCATGAACATATAGTTATCAACTTTAATATTATCGATTTCCTTCGAAGTCATAGCAGATTATGTTTATATTTTATCATGGACATATAGTTATTAATTTGAATATCACTGGTTTCCTTGAAAATCATAAAAGATTACCTATAGATTTTGACACTCGTATGGTTATCAATGTTTATTAACTTGAATATTGTTGATTTCCTTGAAAACCCTGAAAATTCATTTCTATGCGTTGTCATGAGCATATGGTTATTAGAAGAAGGTGGTAATAAAGAGCCTACGCCAGGAGACGCTGAGTAGATGCGGCAGAAGCTGTCACCTTTGCCCTATGTGTTTGGACTCTTGGGGGCAATTCACAGTCACTACTGGGAATCTGAGAAACGTGTGGGATTCGAACCCGCAACTAAGCGAATGCGAGACAAGATATGGTTTTTAACTTGTATGTTGTTTATTCATTTTATTTATTTTTTTATTTTATTTTATTTTTTATTTTGGGGGGGGA
>NC_134806.1:37152523-37157523 GCF_046742065.1 Oratosquilla oratoria
ATATATATATATATATATATATATTCCAGACATCAGCAAACACATCAAGTTGCGTGAGCAGAAGTAATGAAGGTGACTGCCATCGGGCTGAGCTGTCTTCATCTGCCCGACGGCCAATGGGAACATCATTCCGCACTTTCACTCCCACTCATCCTCTCTCTTGCACTCTCTCGCTTAATCTTGCTCTCTCTCGCTCTCGCTTAATCTTGCTCTCTCTCGCTCTCGCTTAATCTTGCTCTCTCGCTCGTTCTCTACCGTTCTTGCTCTCTCTCGCTCTCGCTTAATTTTGCTCTCTCGCTCGTTCACTACCGTTCTTGCTCTTTCCGTCTGTCTGTCTGTCTGTCCGGAAACGCTGGTCCGCAGCAATCCATTTCCCCAGTTCCGCCATTTTTAATCGACTTATTTGTTGATTTTTTTGTTTTTTTCATTCTTCGAAATTTGATTATTTCCTTCCTGGCGACAGGAAGAACAAAACAAAAGTGGATCTTAGCAATAAAGGAGGTAACACTCTCTCAATTGACTTCCTTTTCAATTTTGTGTCTGGCTAATGGCAGACCATTTTATTCACCCTATGGCAGAGGAATAGAACTTCCCCATCTCCCTCACTCTTCCTCACTCTCCCTCACTCTCCCTCACTCCCCTCTACTCCCCCTCACTCCCCCTCACTTCCCCTTGACCTTTTCCCTTCCCCCTCACTCTCTCTCTTCCTGTCTCCCTCTCTCCCCCTTTCCCTTTCTCCCTTTCTCCCTTTCTCCCTCACTCCTTTTCCCCCCCTTCCTCTCTCTCCCTATATCCTTACTCCCCGATCCCCCCTCTTACTCTCTCACTTACTCTCCCCCTTCTTCATTCCACTCCCCATCCTTCTACCCACGCATTCATCCATCCATTCATCCATCCATACATACATTTGTCCATTTATTCCTCTGTACCTCCACCCCTGCCTACCTTTCTACCCACTTCGTATGGGAAATTGATTGCATGGTTCAGTCAGTTGATATTTTAGGGACTTTAGTGATAAATCTATATATTTCTCTTTCTTTTCATCTACATCTCTCCCTCCTTTTCGCTCTCCATCCCTCTTGCTCTCCCTCTTTCCCTCCCTCTTTCTCTCCCTCTTTCTCTCCCTCTTTCTCCCTCTTTCTCTCCCTCTTTCTCTCCCTCTTTCTTCCTCTTTCTCTCCTTCCCTCTTTCTCCCCCCCCCCTCTCTCTCTCTCTCTCTCTCTCTCTCTCTCTCTCTCTCTCTCTCTCTCTCTCTCTCTCTCTCTCTCTCTCTCTCTCTCTCTCTCTCTCTCTCTCTCTCTCTCTCTCTCTCTCTCTCTTTTCCATTCCCTCTCCCACTCCCACTTTCTCTCCCACTTCCTCTCCCTCTCCCCCTCTCTCCCCCCTCTCTCTCCCCTCCCCCCCCTCTCTCTCCCCTCCCCCTCCCTCTCTTTCTCCCGTTCTACCTTTCCGTCTCCATCTCCTCCCTTTATCCCTTTCAACATCTCTTTCCTCCCTCTCTCCCTCCCTCCCTCCCTCCCTCCCTCCTTTCATTTCTTCTCCATTTCTCTTTACCCGTCCATCACCTCTTTTATCCCAATCTTGGTGGTTGAGGCCGAATTTTCCCGTTCTATATTTCCATTTTCTGTTCTCCTTCACTCCAGTTTCTCAATTTTTTCTTTCTTTCTCGTTTCGCTTTGTTCTTCATCTCTACCCTTTTTCCTCCCGCCCTCTGTGTTCGTTCTTTTCCCTCTCCATTTTTCTTTTCCATTTTTATCCTTTTTCTTTAATCTCATTATCCTCTTACGTTTCCTGTTTCCTTCCTTTCTTCCTCTCCTCTTCCTTCATTCCATACATCTAGTCATCTGTTTGATTTTTCGCAGGTCCTACACTGCCTCTTGACCTCAGGGGTAGATGACCCTTCATCCACGAGGCGCTAATATGGGATGGGGGGGGCAACGATTGGGTTTTTGGATGGGTGTAGGGTGGATATATGAGTTGGTCACCCCCCCCCACACACACACACACACACTTCCGTGTAAGAGGATTTTTTTTTTTTTTTTTTTTTTCTTTTTTTTTTTTTACTTTACTTTACTGTTATTAGGAGCCATCTTCTACCTCATGCCCGTGTGACATGAGTGCATATCCCCATGACAAACAAAAAAGATAAACAAGCGAGTAGAAGAATGAATAAATTAATAACTAAGAAGGTTTACGCACCAAGTAAGTTTACGCTCTGTCAGGATCGTCCTTTATTTATTTATTTATTATTTCTTTTTATTTCTAATTAAATTTTTCACGTGTCATTTCTATCTTTTCGTTACTATTTTAACTTTGGCTTATTTCATTTAATTTTTTTCATTTTGTATTTTTTCTTTTTTTCTTTTCTTTTTTTCAGTTCCGTTACCTGTTTTCCCTTTATCTATTCTTTATTATTCTTACATTTTTTTCATATTTTACCCGTTTTTTCTATTTTTGATTAGTCTTTTCTTTATCTTTTCTTTTCTTTTTACTTTTCCTTTCTTTCATTTTCTTTTATTTTCTGTGCACCATTTTCTGCCTCCTGTCTTAACATTTCTTCGTCTTGCCACTGCGCTTTTCCATTTTCCGTACTTCTTCAATCTTAGCATTCTGTCCCCTCTTTTCTTTCTCCTACTTCCTCTCTCTCTCTCTCTCTCTCTCTCTCTCTCTCTCTCTCTCTCTCTCTCTCTCTCTCTCTCTCTCTCTCTCTCTCTCTCTCTCTCTCTCTCTCTCTCTCTCTCTCTTTCTCTCTCTCTCTCTCTCTCTCTCTCTCTCTCTCTCTCTCTCTCTCTCTCTCTCTCTCTCTCTCTCTCTCTCTCTCTCTCTCTCTCTCTCTCTCTCTCCCAATCGCTTTCTGTCTCTAGTTTTCATTCTCGCTTTCACTCTCTCCCTCTCTTTCTCTCTTTTCCCCTCTCTTTCTCTCTTTCCCCCCTCTCTCAATCTCTAAGATTTTGATAACATTCTATGATCGGTATCTTAAATGTATATGTCCTTATTTTTACGTTTTCTATGTATGCATTTATTTCTTTACATATTCAATGATTTACCTATTTGTTTTTACTTATTTATTGTTTATTTATTTATATTTTATTTATTAGTTTTTTCCTGTTATTGTATTTTGTATATCTTGTATACTTGTGATTCATTTACTTCTTTATTTATTCATTTGTAAAGACAAATTCGATCAGCTGATGATATGAAAACTCCAATGTGATTAAATCAGCTCTTTGCGGCTTTGTACATCCATGAGGAGAAATAAATTGGTGCCACTGGGTGTCTCTGGTCCTGGGGTTTCCCAAGAGAATTGGGGCAAGGGGCTCACGCTGTAATAAGGTTTTAAAAGAGTCTACTGCAACTCCAGTCTAGATATAATTTGTTGGCATCTTACGAAAATGAACGAAAAAATAAAAATAAGTAAAAAAGATAAGTAAAAATGATAAGATCAATGAAAATGAACGAGTTGATAAATAGGTAATTCAACAAGTACTGAATAAAGAATGAATAGATGAGTGAATAACTAACGATGGTAATATTAGACTAAATGTCTCTTTTCAAGGTCATATAATGTAAGTCATTCTAAATTGCATACTTCAATAGTCGATGGAACTAATTCATGAATAAAGACCATGTGCAAATTGACAAAATACCCATTCAGATCATTAAAGCAACCCTCCATTTTAATGTATATATATATATATATATATATATATATATATATATGTATATATATATAATATGTATTCGAAAAATATGGAAGCAGATTCTCTTCAGTACATGTATAGAAAACGACAGCATTCTGACAGTTGATAATTTTCTTATTAGTATTTTCTAGGTTTCTAAAAAGGATTCGGTCATTCGGTGGGTGAGCAAAGATAAATTCACAAAAAAACATCCATTTGATACCTTATTTAACGTTTCATTTACATAGAAACATCTCTAGGAAGACTCTGGAAGAAATACAAACATAAAAGTATGAACACAAAACTTGAAGCGGTTATAATGATATAACATAAGAGGGAAATTTACTTACTGTACAGAAAAAACAAAAACAAGAATGACTCTTGATTGCCATCGAATGAGAAATACATATCCTTAGATGATCTGACGTCTAGGCTTAACGGTCCTCTAGGAGGGCTAGGGCGGTGTGTGTGTGTGGGTGGGGGGCTAAGGTGGGTTGAGGGATTGGGTGAGAAGTGGAAGAGGAATGGGTCACCTGAAGCGATGGTGTCCCAGAGATGGGAGGAGGCGAATGGAGGGGAGGAGGTCTTCGAGCACAAAAGAGGAGTTTGTCATTGAATACGCTAATGCTAGATAATATGATTCAATAAATATTGATAATAGGATTTTTTTTTTCTCTTATGGACATTGCTTCTAGGAAATTAATTTTGGGTGGGTCTTCACTGCTAGCAATATAGGAATAATTTTTATTCCCTTAAAAAGCTTCCTGGATGTCAACTTGATTGTAATATATGCATATGTATGTATATATATATATATATATATATATATATATATATATATATATTTTTTTTTTTTTTTTTGAAAATTGAAACGCGGACGAGCCGAGGATTCGAACCCAGCTAACCCGTAACAAAGTTACAGTGACTTAAACCAATGCGCTATCAAGAGAGATATAAGTTGAGTACGATTTTCTTATATTTGTATGCTCGAATTACATACATCTACACGAAATATCGCGTTCAACCCACCTCCGCTATGATATTGCATTTAGCTAGTATGTGCACGTGGGATAGATTATACATCTACACTGAATGGTTCCCAGCGATCAATTGATATTATTCAACCACAAACAACTTTTAATTCCATGCCATCGCAATCGAGACTGAAGAATCGCTCGATGGAGACATTTTGTTGGAAATTGAAACGCGGACGAGCCGAGGATTCGAACCCAGCTAACCCGTAACAAAGTTACAGTGACTTAAACCAATGCGCTATCAAGAGAGATATAAGTTGAGTACGATTTTCTTATATTTGTATGC
>NC_134806.1:37162523-37165023 GCF_046742065.1 Oratosquilla oratoria
TTTTTTTCTGCTATATTGTGTTTTGAAGTCGTAGTATTTTCTGTTTGTAGTCTATTACATTTGGTGTTCATTTTGATTTACAATTCTTATTTATTTATTTATTCTTATTTATTCATTCATTTATTTATGGAATCGTTATGATCATTGCTCATTAGTCAACGTAACACCGTCCACTCCTCCACAGCTGTTTCTCAACCAATATCGGTTTACCGATATAAAGACCACAAGTGAGGACGAAGCCTTTATTATTACAACGTTTCGTTCCTTACAGCTTTACCAAGTGCTTGATAAAGCTGTAACAAGTGAAACGTCGTAATAATAAAGGTTCCGTTCGTACATGGTCTTTATTTTGACAGACTTTTCGGCAACTTCTATTTGCATGCAATATCAGTTTATCTTATTTCTCGAATTATAATTACAAACTATCTAACTCTTATAAAATTCCTCTTCACGTAAAGAAAAATCGAAAATTGTAGGGCAGAATAAAATGTAAATGGAATAGAACACTGAATGGAGCAATTGAAGACGAAGGTGTGGAGACTACGCCAGGAGGCGCTGAGTACCGCGACCGAAACTGTAACCTTTGCCCTCAGCACCTGGTCTGTTGGGGAAGGTAACAAGTCATTGTTGAGAGTTAGAGAGGAATACAGGGATTCGAATCCACAACTAAGCGAATGCGAGGCCAGCACGCTTCTAATTACAACACCCTATTGCTGGAGTCAAATCGCCTTTCGGCAGAGGGAAGGAGTCTGAGTACTGGAGGATTTAGGTCACTATAATTCTCTATTTTCAGCCAAGTTGATTTCCTTTTTCCGACTCGCTGAAAAACCCATTCCCTATCTAGACGTGCTAGTGACGTAATAGGAAACGTGCTGGTCTCGCATTCGCTTAGTTGTGGGTTCGAAACCCGCGCTTCTCTCCGATTCCAAGCGTAGACTCCTCACCTCCCTTTATCCAGACACACCCCGAACGAGTGTATCCTGTGGTCTGAACAAGATTCCTTGTCCTAGAATAGCTTCATTCGGTTGATATCTTTATTACCACGTTTATCTACAATTTCTTTATTCTTCCATGATCACTATGCTTTTCCCCCTCTCTCCTTTCTTCCTCCTCATTTTATTTCCCTCCCATTCTCCCCTTCCACTCCCTCTCCCTTTTCCTCCCTCTCTCCCACCTTCTATCCTCCCTCTTCTTTCCCTCTTTCATCCCCCCTCTTCCCCATTTCCTTTTCCTACCTCTCCCTTTTGCTCCCATTTGCTCCCTTTTGCTCCCTCTCCCTCCTTACGTCTGAGGGAGGGTAGCCTTGTGTCTGCGGCAGGAAGAATAGAATACGAACTTCGTAAATGCAACGAAATAATAAATCATGATGAGCTCAAGGTAGTTTTTAACCCTTCAGTTCCGAAGTAGGATGGAAGCCTCCCTCAACTGAATAAAATCACCTGACGACAGCTAAAAAGATGACAGTTTTTTGTATTTTCTGGTTTTCTTTTTCTTTTCTTTTCTTTTTCTCCTACTTTTTTCTTCTTAAAGACGTTAAAGACTAGCTGACGTTAAGTGGCCCTTGGAGGCTCACGAAGTCATTAGGGGAGTGTGTGCCTTGAGAGTCTATCGGGAAAGTCTTTCTAGAGAGTCTGTCGGGATAGTCTGCCGGGATAGTCCATCGTGAGAGTCTACCGGAAGAGATTATCGGGAGAATTTGCCGGAAGAGTCTACCGCAAGTCTGCCAGGTGAATCTGTTGTGAGAGTCTGTCGGGATAGTCTGTAGAGTCTACCGGGAGAGTCTGCCGAGAGAGTCTACCGGAAGATTCTACCGGAAGAGTCTATCGGGAGAGTCTACCGGAAGAATAGGTCGGGAGAGTCTACCGAATAGTCTGTCGGGAGAGTCTGCAGAGATAGTCTGTCGGGAGAGTCTACCGGGAGAGACCCGCAAAGATCCGAAGAGATCGAGACGATGTAAACACTTGAGAGAACCTGTTTTAGCCTCGAAGGCGGTAGAAACCATTTAGCCAAACGCTTTGTTCGTAAATGGAATAAACCTTACCAAGAGTTGGAGAGGATGTAAACACTTGATGGAAATTGTTTTTGAACTAAATACTTAACAGAAGAGGAATAATGATCTTAAGCTGTCAGTACGAAGGATTTACCCAGAGATATGTAGAAGCAATTTCTCTTACAGCGATACAATCTCAAAGTTATAATATTCAGTTATATCATAAACATGTTAATATGCCCTAATGTCTAACAATTTATTTTAGTTTCTTTATTTTTATTTTCGCCTCTTTGGGTTGTTTTGTGTTTTTTTTATTTGTGTATTTGTCTAGTCATTCATTTATAATTTTTTTGTCTTTGTTTCAAGTAATATTTTTTCCGCGTAGGACATGAAAAACATGTACTTTCTTTTTATATAATTATCTATTTATGTATTTTATTTATTTTACCAATTTTTTTTATTTAGTTATATTTTTATTTTTGTTTATTCATTTACGTATTTAGCTATCCG
>NC_134806.1:37167523-37172523 GCF_046742065.1 Oratosquilla oratoria
ACGCACACAAAATATGTAAATATACGTTCTTTTTCTCTCAATACCTTTTGTTATCTCACCATTCAATTTTCCTTTATTTTCTTTGATATATTTTCTCTTCCAAACATCAAGATATCTCTGTATCTTGAATTTTACTTCGTCCATTTCCAACGTTATTATCTTCATTTTATTGTTGTTCTGAATGATCCTGTCGTTTTGTACTAATTTCAATTTTTCGATTTCTTCACGCCTACATTCTCTATTTACTATAATAATTATATTCTATATTGTACTAATTACATTCATTCTGTCTTGATAACTAATTAATTGCTTCCATTATACCTAGGTAATTGACCTTGCATTTCTGTTCTTTTGTCGATCTTGGATTCTTCGCATTACGGCACACCGAGCTCTGGCTTTCTCTCCGGTGTTCTGTCTATTTTTATTTTCACTTATCTCTCAACATTCCTGTCCATTTCTCTTCAGTTCTCTCTCAACGTTCCTGTCCATTTATCTTCATTTCTCTCCAATTTACTTCATTTCTCTTCATTTGTCTTCATTTCCCTTCATATCCCTTTATTTACCCTGTCTCAATCTCTCTCCATCCGTCCCTCCCTTCCTCCCTCTATACCTTCCTCCCTCCCCCCTCTCTCTCTCTCTCTCTCTCTCTCTCTCTCTCTCTCTCTCTCTCTCTCTCTCTCTCTCTCTCTCTCTCTCTCTCTCTCTCTCGCTCGCTCTCTCTCTCTCGCTCTCCTCACCTTCACTCTCTCTCTCACATCCTCTGTCTCTCACCCCCTCTCTCACCCTCTCTCTCTCACCCTCTCTCTCTCACCCTCTCTCTCTCACCCTCTCTCTCTCATCCTCTCTCTCTTACCATCAACGCCCGTCTATCTTGGTCCCGCAGCCACTCGGGGACGTTCCCTTCCATTCCACTACTTTTTACTTCTTCGCCTCCCGAGTTTGACGATAATTCTGCCTCGTTATTTCCAAAACATTCACAGTTCTGTCAATTTCATAGCATACATGCATACTGGTACATAGATATACGCCTATACATAGATGTATATACATGCATACACACATAATATATACATATATATATATACATATACGTACATCCATGTATATATATATATATATATATATATATATAAACACATACATACATACATACAAACATGTGTACATGCGTATATACGTTCATACATACACACATGCGAACGCGCACACACACACACACACACACACACACACACACACACACACACACACACACACACACACACACAAACAAGCGCAAGGGATGTTATGGGAATAGTTTTGACTCGTTCATTATGTTGGTGTCACCTTATTGAAGAGGTTATTCTAAAGGGAAATGTCAATCTGAACCACTTTTATCGTTCATCAGTTAAGATGAATTTCTTTATATACATCTCAGGATCTCTTGCTATCTCGCCTTTCCTCTTCTCGTCCTAGTTTTCCTTAGATTGCTTCTTTCTCGTTCTTCGTATAGTATAACTCCTCTTTGGCCGCATCTCATTCCTTTCACTTCAAACTTGATATGCCCCCGTGTATAATCATGGTCCAAAGGAGCCAGGGCAATTGGCAGTCACCAGTGGCTCTTGGGATCGAACTGAAGAGGCTTGCAGCTTATCCTCTAAACACCTTGGAAGGTTCTTTTGCACTATCAAGATTGCCCGGCGACAGCCAGAAAAAATATATGAACGTGCGATGGTACAAAGTCGTGTTTCAACGAAGTTAATAAGTGTCTGTACATATCTTCTGTCACTTACGAGAATGTACAGTGGTACTAAGTTCTGTTGTGATGCACAGCGAAGAAATAATTCTTTTCACGCGCCATTACACTGAAGTGCTTGTACGCGGCCTCGTATATATACGCGGCATCTTATACGCGGTTTCATTTGCGGTTGACGCAGAAAAACGGGAATGTCGTTTTTATACTACCCCAACGCATCAGAAGAAGTAATGAAGACATTGTACTACCACCAATACAAGCATTCAGTGAAAAACAAAACTAAATACACACACACATGTCCAGGAATGTACGAAGAGTGTTTGTTTACCAAAGAAAGCTTTAATTTGTGTAATAATAGTGAACAGATTGGAAAGTATTTAGCAATTAAAACGCCTGGCGCTCTCGCAAAGCAATTTATTGCCGAGTTTAGAACATGGCTTAGCAAAGGACGGTGTAGCCGTTGCCTTTGCCGTGTATTGCTGGTGCGTGTCATACGCTCCTTGGATTTGCCTTCCTGCGCCACACATTAATATGCAATCCGTGCTGTGTTGCACATAGCATGCGACACGTTGCAACGGACGGGATGCCTATCCGGTCATGCAATAGTTCACATTGAACGGAAGTATGTGTTTATCAGCAACTATTGCTCTTGTCTTTATGCACGACGTTTATGTTCACGAATGTCGCACATGCGGTTCGCGAGTTCTTATTTTAATTCGTCTATTTATTTATTTATTATTCTTTATACTTTATATCGAACGAGGCTGTCGTGTTGAAGCTAGGCGGAATGCGTTTACCGTCAGGCCTTACTTTACATGCAGAGGAAGTATGCACATTACTTGCATTCCTTGTCAACGTCTGCTGCCATTTTTATACATGGCCCTTGATAATAATAATACGATTCACCTTTCTGAGTTTTTTTCCTTTTCTTTTTCAACGCTTTAAAAGGGACGACCTTGCCGTATTCAAGACATTCCGGAAGGATATATTAACCAAAGCTGCTTGAAATTATTTGGTGATATGAATTTGCAGGAATTTGGATGTAACTTCTAGAGTCGGCAGAACCTGCCGAATGCCATCAAATTATTCTAGAACGTTCAAATGCTCGATCAAGAACGACAGGAGAACGGCAGCTACTGCAGCAGCGCTGGCTAGTAACTTTGAATCCGTACTTAAATCGCTTCATTATGGTGATACATTTACATTTGATATATAGATTTAATTTGTAAGGCACGGGGAGGAGACCCAACGTCGGCCTAAAAAAAAAAAAAAAAAAAAAATCCGCTGCTTCCCGCAACTGATAAGACTTTACCCTACCAGACGTTTCTCACTTCTCACTAAGTGACAGTGGGACTGTAAGCTTACATAGGCAATTAGTGTATATAGAATAAAACCAGTGACTTTGAATACATACTTAAATTGCAGCTATTATAGTCATACAATTACATCGTGTAAGACTTGGTCTGAGCTAACATAACCTAACTTAACCAAACCTGACCTAAACTAACCAAACCTAACCTAACCTAACCTAACCTAACCTGAACTAACCTGATCTGACCCAACTTGTCGACGGACTTTAGAAAACGCGTATGATCAGGAGCTGAGTTGTGTACTGCATATGGAGAGAAATGTTTGCATGAGTAGCATGACAGAGGAACTTTTGTGGCTGAAAAGGAATACACTAAAGGGAGAGCAGCAACGGCCTTCTCTGACCACACAGACACCGCTGTCTCACGCAGGCGATTAAATCAACAATAGGAAGGGCGGACATCTGGCGGTTCGTTTTCCATTGCATAGAACGTATGCATCATATACATATATGTACGCACGCGCTCACATGCATACGCACACACGTACACATGTGCGTATGTGACTGTGTGTTCATGTGTCCATGTATATGTAGCCGCATTGTGTGTGTACTTGTGTATGTGTGCATACATGTGTGCTCGCATTGGTGTGTGCGCATGTTTGTATGGCCTTTGTCGAGATTGAGGTCTATGAGATCGAGATATGGATCTAAGTAGTGATTCAATTAGACGTGTTTATTTACCTAGGCCATTTCCTACCTTTTTACGCTTTGGAAACAACGGAGTCACAGGAGAAAGGAAAGAACAGGTGCCGGAGAGAGAGAGAGAGAGAGAGAGAGAGAGAGAGAGAGAGAGAGAGAGAGAGAGAGAGAGAGAGAGAGAGAGAGAGAGAGAGGGAGGGGGGAGGGGGGAACGAGCCCGAGATCGAGTCCGATATCGAGACAGAGACCGAGACAGAAACCGACATCAAGACCAAGAATATACCCAAACCCAAGACCGAGAAATAACGAGATTGAGAGAGAGGGAGAGAGAGAGAGAGAGAGAGACCGAGACCGAGACCGAGACCGAGACCGAGAGCACGGTTCGTTTCCTGCACAGAGGTCCCACTAAGTCATAAGGCGCGTTTGGTCTTTGACAGACTTGAGTGGCATAATGGCGTTTTGAACTGTCGCTTCCTCAGCCGTGACCTCATCGGTGCTGAGCCAAACGGGGTTTCCAGTCTTCACGTCTTCAAGGCCTGATGGAACAGTAAAGGACTTAAGCGTGGTAGCTTTAACTCTTTCTTCATTGCAGTGTAATAAAATCGCCTGACGTCAGATGAAAAAAATGTAATCAAATATCACTGAGAATACCTATTAAGAACGTTAACCATTTCTCTCTGCAAGGGAGTATTTTGGGGTGAATAAAATCGCCCAGAATTGACATACAGTTTAATATTAAACGGAGGAGTTACTTCAGATGTAAACCTTGATGCTATACAGAGGAAGACTTCTCTTGGCTGTATTAACTCGTCTAGCGTCAATCAATCAATTCATTGACAAGGAAAGGGCCATCCAAGATGGTGAAGCTGAGGTTTCTTGAGCTAAAGTCGCCTGGTGACAGCAGAATCAATAAATGGATAAATAACATGAATAAATGTATGAATAAATAAATCAACAAGTAAAATATAAATAGGATAATGCATATACACCACTGATAGGTCTAATGAGCGGACAGTTCTTCTTCCCAATTGAATAAGATTGTCTGACTACAATTTAATGAAATAAATAAGATATTATTGACATGGTTACCAGTATGCACAGTATAACTTCTTAACAGGGTTTGTTTACTACTCTAGCCTCACCCAAGTACATCTTTCATTGTTGTATTTTGATACAGTATTGTTTACAAAATTGGCTATTGTTGTAAGAAAACTACCTAAGAACGCATACTTAACAGTGAAATTAAAAATTTCTTAC
>NC_134806.1:37180023-37197523 GCF_046742065.1 Oratosquilla oratoria
TTGCAATACCAAAAGATCAAAGACTCGAAGGAGAACCTCCATTGCTTTGGGCTTTTCTCCAAATGGTCAAAGTGGAAGCTGAAAGTAAACTCTGACCCACCCCACTCTTTTTTTTTTTTCTTTTTCTTTTTCTTTTTTTTTTTTAACTTGAAAAGAACGCCTTCTTCAGGGCACTACCAACGAAATGGTAGTGGAATATGAAAGCTGAACCTTAGAAAAATAATTTAAAGGGCTTGAGATCAAATACTAGGCGTCCACATATTGCACGCGAACACAAACACGCACACGCGCACACACACACACACACACACACACACACACACACACACACACACACACACACACACACACACACACACACACACACACACACACACACACACACACACACACACACACAGATTCCTTCTCTTTCTCTCTCTCTCTCTCCCTCCCTTCCTCTCTTTCCTCTCCCCTTCCGCCCTCCCTTTCCCCTCCCCTCCCTACTTCCCTCTCTCCCTCTCCATGTCCCTTTCCCTCTCCTTCTACTTCCCCCTTTCCCTCACCTTCTACTTCCCCCGTTCCTTCTCTTTCTCCCTTTCCCTCTCCCTCCCCCTCTTATCACCCTTGCTTCCCTCCCCCTCTTCCTTTAACGTGTAGATCCCACTGCACCTTCTTCTCATATGGAGACGCATTCCTATTTCTCTTTATTTCAAGAAAAAGAATGTCCGGTTTTTTTCGCCCGCATCTTTTTTCGTCTTCGCATCCCTCCACGCTCTCCGAGGAAGCCCTGCAATGGACTTTTTCATTGTCGAGGTCTTGTTGAAGTTGGGCTTCGACTTCGTAAGCGAGAGTGTGTTCTTCGTGGGTCGGATACAGAGTTTGCAAAGCATCGAGTGATGTACAGGGTGTTGTAAAAGTTGCGAATCAAATGAATGTTTCTGGGACATTTATTTGATCTATTCATTTATTTATCTATTTATTTATTTATCTATTTTTTTTTTCTTGCAGACAATACATGGCATACTGGGAAAACTGTTATTTATTTTTGTTTATCTATGTATTAGTCTCTTTGGTTACTTAATATTCTATTATTAGGTTATTTATTGTTATCTCTTCATTTATTGATTAGCTTATTTTATTTACATCCGTATTTGCTGATTATTCCAATATTTATACTTGTTTTATCTATTTATACATTAGATTCATTTATGTTTGTTGTGTGTATTAATCTATTTTTCTATTTGGTTTTATTCTACTCATTGATTTTTCTGTTATTTTTTATTTAATTGTTTTGTGTATTTTTATTTATTGTTTTTTATATTACTTGTGTGTGCGTGTTTTTCGGATGATGGGCCTCAATTCTGAATATATTCGTGGTGCGTTAGCCAGAATAAAACATGTAGAGTTCGTCGTTATAGTAAGGGTTACTATTATCCGCCATATTTTTGTATATCGTGCACATTACTGTTCTCGATATTGTGGCGATGGTCACTTAATTCTGAACGTGATAATAACAGAACTGGGATTGCTTCGATAACGACGACGATAACAACAGCAGCAGCAGTAACAACAACAACAGCAGCAGCAACAATATCAACAACAACGACAACAGCAACAGCAAAAAAGAACAGTTGTCTCGAGTTTCACTGACTTGAAACCATCAGTCCTTCAGTGATCGGTCAAGCACTCCAGGAAGAAACGTTGGACTGTTGTCAATGTTATACTTTGTTAGTCTGGTTTGATGTCTCTCATCGGGTGACACGAGGAAAAACAGGGGATCAGTCGCAGGTTCCTAGCTCACTATCTTGATATAAAAAATGTGATGATGATAGTGATAAGATAATTGTGATAATAATAATAATATAATAATGGTATAATAGTACTATAATAATAATATATAATAATATCATAGTAATATTATAGTACTGATGATGATGGTGATGAAAACGAAGTTGAGAGATCTTAAGGTCTAGTCCGGAGACGGAGTGCCAGCCTATCGGGGTGATACCTTCATATATAAGCAAAGTTGTTAATGAGATTTGAGGACGAGCACTGGGGAGACGATTCTCACAGACGCTCTCCGTGCCGGACCACTTTGTGTAGATCGTTGGTCCCTTGACTCAATAACGCCGGTAAGATCAGACTTGGTACAAATACAATTATGTGTAGGTGCTTTGCTCTGCGATTGTAGGCGAAGGGAATTTAATCACAAGTTTGAGTGGAGAAGTAATTAAGTTGTATTTCAATGTAAAGTACAATGAGACTTCAGGAAGGAGACTCGCTGAAGCCGTGTCCTGAGAGATAAATATATACAGTATATATATATATATATATATATATATATATATATATACTGTATACATATATATATAATATGTATACTATAATAAAGTAGTACCCTCTGTCTGTCTATCTGTTCACGAACTCCTCCTAGGGTTTTGGAGATAGACCCCCATAACCATACATATACTGATACCCTATGACTCCAGGTACTTGAATAACTATATATCATTTAAAAAGAAAAAAAAATATTTTGGTTAGGGTAATTTGGCTAGTATATATATATATATATATATATATATATATAAATATATATATATAATAAATATATATATATATAAATATATAAATATATAATATATATATATAAATATATATAATATATATATATATATATTACAGTATATATATATATAATATATATATATAAATGTGTGTGTGTGTATGTATACACACATTTTTTCCTGAAGAACAGAAACGGCGGCTCAAGCAAATGGTTGATTATAGTTCTTTGGTCTTCATATAGAATAGTATATATTCTTTGATTTTAACAAAATAATATTATTGTCACAATTTGTGAACCTTTTTAGAAAATTAGATACACGTCCTTCATGGTTACGTGAGGGTTAGGACAAGTTTTAAACCTCATATAGCCATTTCAAGGTTTAATATTCAAACATGAAATAAATGCCTGTCGTTTAACGTTAAGTCCCTTAATAGAGAGAGTTGCGACAACTCTGAAGAATAGCCACAAAATGGCGGTGTGTCTGGAGTTGTCGCAACTCTCTGTATAAAGGGAATATCTATGCATACAAAGGCACAGCCACCCTGCCTGTTCAGTGAACAAACAAAATAGATTCGAAGATTCAATAACGAGAACAAACAGACAGCGCGAGCGAGAAGGATGTAGTCACAAAGTGGCTCCCAGAGTAATTTATCATGTCGCAACTCTATCCAAAGGGATTCTAGTTTAACGTAGACAGAATCTTGTTGGGTAACCAAGAGATCCAAACACTAAGAACCACAGAGAACCTCAACTCGTTCTTCCTTTATACCCTTTTGCAAAATGTTCACACACTTTCCCCATCAAGAGCAAGCAAGGCACCTTAGCTTAGTTCCTTCGCTATACTCTTCACTCCATTGACTCTTCAACCACTATTTGATCCTGGTCCGCCAACAGCAAGTTTCTCCATGTCCTCCACTCCTGTGTTCTCCCACCCGGGTCATTTTTATCCATTGTTATTTATTAACTTACGAACAACGGGCTGTGCCCAACCCCACTATGATGAGGCTCGGCACTTCGGGCGAGCTCGCTTCGCTCTCAGGCGCCTTTGGCGCCCAACCCGTAGGTCTGCATGCATTTCATGTCGAAATAATAGGATCTGAAATCCTCGTTAGCGCTAAGCCACCCTCTTTTGGATATAAATAATCTTTATCCAGTCCAGTAGTGAGACACAAATCGCTTTTCTTCTTCAGGGTCTATATCTCCATCGTAATCTGTAAGATCCTTATGACTCGGCTGTTGAGCTGGGTTGTTCTTAGATTCCTCCTCTAGACGCTTATTTTCTTGATTTCTGACGCCTCATTAGCTTTCTTCTTGCCGAAAGGAGACAAAGAGGACATGTACTTCTCAGGGAATTCACTTCTGTGCATGTTAACTAACTCCTGTTTTAAACTCTTATTCTTTCTCACATCACTTAGTGAATATTCCCCTTTGTTATCCAACTTCAAAAATGGCGTTGCCTGCCTTTGTCTTGCGTGGTACCGGCCAAGGTGTTCGACAACCTTGCAGAGACACACCGGGACGAATCACACAACCGGGTCGGAGGGGACGTGTCCCCTTGAGGGATTTCCGGTTTCCGGTCCGATTACTGGAATTCATCTATTTGTACCAGGGGTTTCCCGGAGGGCTTCCAAGGGGTTCCACAGGGGCTCCCTAGGAGTTTGCAGAGTGCACCCCCAGGGGCTCCGCAAGTGCTCCCCTTGAAGTTGCAAAGGGTTCTTAATGAGCACCTCAGGAGTTCCAAGACGGTTCCACAAGGAATCCCCACAGGGATTCTCAGAGGTTCACTACTGACTATCCAAGGCCTCCCAAAGGGCTCCCCGGGTGTTTCCTGAGGCTTCTCCGAGGGTTTGCGGACGTCTCGCTCTCAGCCAATAAGTCGTCTCCGTTGCCGTGACGTCACCGCTCTTGGCCAATCAATTGTCTCCGTTTCCATGACGTCACCACTCTCTTAGGCAATCAGGGGTCTGGGTTTATCCCTAGACGTTACCATGTTACTGGGCCAACTATACCCGGTGATGTCCTCTTTTCGGTGGAACCGCCGTTCCGACCATTTCGACAACAAATTCTTTTTTTAGTGCATAGATTTATTTATTATCTTATTGTTATTCATTCACCCTAAGTCCAGCTGTTGCTTAATCGAAAGCGTGTTTTTTTGTGGGTTCATATCCCGTACTTCTCTCCGATTCCCAGGGGTGACTATTGCTACTTGACACAACATCCTTGGAAGAGCATATATAGGGCAGAGGTGACGGCTTCGGCCGAAGTTACACGCCTCCTGGATTAGGTTCCTCACTACCTGTCCAGCTCCTTCTCCACACTATCCATCCATTTCATTCTAAATCTGCCTCTGTATCTCCTTCCCGGTAATGTGTTCTTCACTATACAAACACGAGATAACAACCTCGTAAGGGATGACACTTCGTACTTCTCGTTACACATTGCACTTAAGGGTTCTTAATGGCACTCTAGAATAACAGTGACGAGTATAATCACTAAACTAGAGATCTACTCTGTGTTGCGTGGGGCCAATAACCGCACGATTATGGGACGTGCAAAGTTGCCAAATATGTTAATGACGCTATACATAGATAAATTATAGCAGCATTATGTAATATTAGAAACAGAAGTACACATTTGACTGAGACAAGATAGTAATATCCATACTGTAATATATGCAATAAAGTTAGACATAAGTCTACATGAAATCTATAAGCATGGTATTATACATGATACGGAATACATGCACTGAGAATCTGTCTGAATTATCACATGTCCACAATTCCATTGACAAGAGCCCTCAGTGAAAAAAATAATAATACAAGTTTCTTGAAGTCAACATTCTGAGACCTAACATCCTTCACTCGTACGCAATTGGCAAAACGAGTTTTTCAATGTTTTGATAACATGTATTGGTATCAAGAACGTTCTTATCTACTGTGATAGTCTTGACAACAGAAGTGAACAAGGATCTGTTTTTTCTGGCAAATTCTTAGGTCCTTTTTTTCATGTCTTACTAGATAGGAAGACTAATCAAGTTGCCTAGATTTTTTCCTCGACTATACACAAACACTTGAATGTCTATATGATTACACCTCATTTGCACATTCCTACAATGGCCATATTTCTTAGTGAATAAACCCTGATGGTTTTATTCAAATAAACAGTATCTTTGCTACGAAGGAGGCTAGTTCCGTACTTCCATGGTGTGCCTATGGCTATTATATTTAGTATTTATTTCTATTCGTTCTATTTAGTGATGCATTTATTTATGTAATAAGTGTATTGATTTGCTATTTTCATTTATTCATATAGTGTCTTTTTATTTGTTTATATATTTGTGCGTTGATTTTACTCGTTTATTTATCTATTAATTTATTTATCTATATATTGATTAATTTATTCATTTACTTATTTATTCATTTTGTTTATTAATATACATATGTACCTTCTAGCGAAGCACAATCTTTTTTCATCTTCACTGCCACCTACCCTGCAGGGATGTCCCATACTGAAGAAGGGACCACCGTCATTATGTCTCCATTCACTTAGGAAGCCCTTGCTTGAATACCCCACGTGCTTTGTCTTCGGTTGATTCATGTAGTACATTAGTGTAACGACGATAGCCAGAGGGGGGAGTGACTATTATCCCCTTCCCACATAATTCCTGGCCGACCAGCCTTCTTCCTGCCTTAATTAACCGTAATTCAAAGTCTCGACGCCACAACGACAAAGGTTGTTGGGGCAAGGTGAGGGGGCTGTGAGCCATGATTTTGTGACATGTTTGTTTGATAAGATTTTGAGGACAGAGTCCCACTTGGCCGAATGAAATCCCATAGAGCAGATCCTTTTAATTAAGTGGATTGTGGGCAGCTTATATCTTTCGATCGTAAATTTACGATATGCGTTTTTGCGACCTTGTAGAGTTACGAGTATTGTGAATGATGGATGTAAGTGTTCACATTTGTGAAAACTTTGCAAAAGACGATAGTCGCTGTAGAAGTGATACGTTGTGAAATGATAAAAAATGGATTAAAAATAAAAAAAATAAACGAAAAGGTTTAGTATCGTTTGAATGATGGTAACGATGTGCTTCTTGCAAGCTGTCCGCCGTTATCACATCTAGTGATTAATAGAAGGTGAGGAGTCTATGCCAGGAGGCGCTGAGTAGGTGCGGCCGACCCCGTCACCTTTGCCCCCATTACCTTTAAGTACTGTTGGGCCAGGTGACAGTCACTGCTGGGATTTAGAGAGCAATGCGGGATTCGAACCCACAACTAAGTGAACGCAAGACCAGCGCTTTAAGGACTCTTAGGCAGACTGCACACGGAGCGTCTTTGTGACGTGCGTCATTTATGACGACCGTCGAAAAAGACGCTCGTTTTTAAATAACTATACTCGCAAACGTTGTCCTACACATGCAGCGTTAAAATGACGGTTGTCATTATGGCGCCTGAGCGTTGCGCGTCATCCTGCTAATTTCAATAACTATACTCGCAAACGTTGTCCTACACACGCAGCGTTAAAATGACGGTCGTCATTATGGCGCCTGAGCGTTGCGCATCAAATTAGCAGGATGACGCGCAACGCTCAGGCCCCATAATGACGACCGTCATTTTAACGCTGCGTGTGTAGGACAACGTTTGCGAGTATAGTTATCTAAAAACGAGCGTCTTTTTCGACGGTCGTCATAAATGACGCACGTCACAAAGACGCTCCGTGTGTAGGCTGCCTGGTAGGAAACAGTCTGCATGGAATCGGAGAGGAGTGCAGGATTCGAACACACAACTGAGTGTGAGACCAGCACGCTTCCGATTACGATACTAGAGCACTAGTGATGTAAATACCTCTTAATTTCGGAAAGTGAATAATGGTATGGTTCACATCTTTCAATGGCGCTGATGGAGTGAGTTGCGAATCGGGGTAAAAACTGATCCATGAATAATCTCTCTGTCTGCATCGACTTTATGCGTATCAGTAGGGATACGAAGTTCCAATCCTTTGATATCCTTCGTGGCACAATTATTTATTTATTTTATCTATCATTATTTATGTTATTATAATTTCTATTTATTTGTTTATCATTATTATAATTTTCGGGGTAAGAACTGATCCATGAATAATCTCTGTCTGCATCGACTTTATGCGTATCAGTAGGGATACGAAGTTCCAATCCTTTGATATCCTTCGTGGCATAATTATTTATTTATTTTATATATTATTATTTATGTTATTATAATATTTATTTATTTATTTATCATTAATATAATTTTTTCGCATCCAACCCAGTTCTCCTAGGTCTCCTGCCTTTGTAATCCTTTGTAATCCTGAGTTCGATCCCAGATCGTCACGTTTATAGTTATCGTCATCAATAAAATATAATCCTTTCCAAAACCAGAATAAAGACTAAAAACGTCATCATACCGAGGAGCTTCAAGTTGATCAACTCGATACCCAACTACATGCCTGGATGATGCAAAGTGTTTAAAATACTGTTTATGATGATGTAAAGTGTTTGAAATACTCTTCTGGAGACGTTTTTGGCACTTTATGAGATGAGCATTCCATCTTGTCCCCTTAAGCCTTGCAAAAGAGTTGCTCGAACTCACCTGTGGACATGACCAAACGTGTGTTGAAATCACGTTCTGGGTGTTCTTGCGTGATGGAGTGGGTCATTAAGACCAAGGAAGGACCTCGGCCTCCTGCAAGGAGTGTGATTTATTTATTAGATTAATGATTGTTGTCCTCATCATAGGAATAGAGCGTACGCGCACGCATGTGTGTATCTCTGACTTGCACGCTCACACACGTACACATATACAAGTACACACACATATACAAAAATACATACACAGGCACACACACGCACACACATACAAGCACACACACACACACACACACACACACACACACACACACACACACACACACACACACACACACACACACACACACACACACACACACACTCGACGGCGCAGTGGTAGCGTTCGTAACCGCGGCTACAACGGTCTGAGTTCGAATTCCGCCTAGGGCTGAAATAATTTCAGTATCGCTGCGCTGCGAGTCGTTACTCTAACTCTCGTGGACGGGAAGTTAGGGATGTGTGTGTGTGTAAGGTCACAACATTACCCATAGATCGGTCATATGTGACCTTGAGTCTTCCGGGAGGGTAATAGCTGTCGATCACGAGTCCATCACGTGATCCAAAGAGCATGCATATTAGTGTGCACGTACACACATATGCATAACTGCATGTATTTTAGTGAGTATAATAGAGTATGGAGGCGTGGGAAACCACCGTCGTACAGTATATATTGAATGTTATATTGAAACTTATCATACAAAGTATGAACATAGAAATGGGACTAATAAGAATAAGAAACTAAGAGACCCTCGCCAGGATGCGCTGAGGTGCAACCTAGCACGTCACGTGTCTTTGGTCTGCTTGGACAAGTGACAGTCACCAATACATGTTACACTTGTACCTGGGCACTAAGGGAAAAGGAAATTGTACTTATTCTATTTTATTTATTTCTATTTTTACTTATTCATCTATTCATTTATTTTTGGAAGATGTGAGTCAATGGCCTCGTTACGTTCCTCTTGTATGAAACAACGCAGCTGAAGACGGCTCAGACACATGGAAAGATGTCATGGACGCACGGAGTGTCATGCATATGCATCATTCAGTGCCAGAGCTTGGCTCTCAGGACGTGGCACTTTGCAAACATCCATTGTATTTTGATATTTCACTTAATATTCCATTCGTGGAAACAATTAGCTTTGGTCTACCGCTTTAACCTTAATTACAACTTTCTCTGTTTCAAATTATATTACTGTACAAGTCTTGTTGACACATTCTTTTGGGGTAAGAAATAATTTTATCATTCGGAGCACGTTGCATACTCTGACATTAATATTCTTCATCCAAATGGGATGAATAAACATGGCGTGAAAATGTATGAAGCCATCCCTAAAGCCCTCCGCAGCTCTCCCAGTGTGGTGCAGCACGGTTTGTGTGTATATACTCAGGAAGGCGGTGTCAGCCACGGACCGCGAGAACCAGCGTGTCAATAGAGCCGACACTCGATGTAACAAGAACCTTCAGCCGACCAAACCAAACAGGATAGAGAGGGCTCGCCGCTGCAGCCAGGCAGGGTGAACCGGGTTAGTGGTGGAACAACGGGAAATTGAAGACCCTGGACTTTTTGAGGTGGACTCTTGAGTTCGACGCTTGTGGTTGGAGTCTTGGGTTAGGTTTTTGGGTTGGAGTCTTGGGTTAGGCTTTTGGGTTGGAGTCTTGGATTAGGCTTTTGGGTGGGAGTCTTGGGTTAGGGTTTTGGGTGGGAGTCTTGGGTTAGGCTTTTGGGTTGGGGTCTTGGGTTAGGCTTTTGGGTTGAAGTCTTGGGTTAGGCTTTTGGGTGGGAGTCTTGGGTTAGGTTTTTGGGTTGGAGTCTTGGGTTAGGCTTTTGGGTTGGAGTCTTGGGTTAGGCTTTTGGATTGGAGTCTTGGGTTAGGCTTTTGGATTGGAGTCTTGGGTTAGGCTTTTGGGTTGGAGTCTTCGGTTGGACTAACGAGGTTGGACTATTAAGGCTAGTCTTGTGAGTTGGACTCTTGGCGTTTCTGAAGTACGAAACTCCAACGACAACAATACATTTTTTTATATTTTTGAAGGGAGGGGGAGGTGGTTGGTTGGAAAATGACTTCCTCACCCGAATAAAATCACCTGGATTTAATAAAAGACAAATATTTAACTCTTGAAACATTACGGAACGGAAGGTGGAAGGTGAGGAGCCTATGCCAGGAGGCGCTGAATAGCTGCGGCCGAAGTAATCACCTTTGCCATCTTATGTGCTTTAAGGGCTGCAAGAACAGGTAACAGGCGCTATAGGAAATCGGAGAGGAGTACGGGATTCGAACCCACTACTAAGTGAATGCGAGACCAGCACGCTTCCGATTACGCCACGAGCGCACAAGGGATGGTAACTTTGAGCTAAATCGAATGCCTTAGCCTAGAGGCAGTCTTAACAAACATATAAATCCTGAAACGTAGCACAGTGTTTAAGAACAATTTTTGATACTTCGATCAATAAAAAAAATCCTAAACTGAGTTAAAGGGACTAAAAAAATACTTGGAACAAACACTGGAGTCAGAAGAATCAGAAAAAGAATTAAGCGATGTACAGGTTTGGTTGGTTTAATGGAAATAATTATGTGCCCTCAGTTCTGGAACTACCCTCTCAGGTTCTCAAGAAAATAAAAATGGACAATCTCTCACCGCAGTCATGCGTTGTTTAGGTATTCATACGAGTGAACTTTAAAACTTCGAACTGAATTATATGCGAGACACTGGAGACTCCAAAAGCTCCATAGACTTGAGGTTGAGAACCACTGGACAGAGGATTTTTTTTCTTTTTTTTCTTTTTTTACGGCCAGGAGAAACCCTAGCATGAAAAGGACTTGAACCGACCGAGACCCTCTTCAGTCTGAGACCTCTTTAGCTACTTAGAATCACTTGTCTTTACTCAGAACAAACTCCTAAACCACGTCACTATTAAAAGCTCCTGAAGCAAGTTCATATGTGACCCAGAATTATGCAATAAACCGATTTCTACATGATCAATAACACTGCGCCATGATCCATATCATAGAGTATTACTGACCGTATAGGAATAGTAGTGGAGGGATGTATGGAAGACAATAGCATTGTGGCAGTTTACCGTGTCCATGAAACTGAACGTGTAGCATCTGTTATTGGACCATCTCGAGTGTGGCTCTTCAGTGTAGAGATATAAAAATGATCAAATAATAGAATAAAAGCAAATAAAAACGGCTGTTGTATCATATTTTGAGCGAAAATGGGTCTCGCATCTACCCACCCCCACACCCCAGTTGAATAATACCGCCCGATGTTAAGCAGACTGAACGGTGATAGACACATCACCGTATTCGAAAGGTGGGGCGGGGGTTGGGGGGGGGTGTATGCCATGCACACTATTCATGTCAGCCTTCCGGAAACATGGTTGACAACTCCTCTTCGTCATATAACTTTGCCATTTCCCAAAACGCTTCGTATGATGAAAGGGGCGCTTGCTGGGCCATTGTTTGAAGTTATAGTGAAGTATTTCGGGAATGAGCGATGTTATGTGATATTGCCTTGGTTGTCCCATTATTGGCAACCGGAAGTCAACTCTAATTCAATCCTCAATTTCTGCATAAGGGGCTCGTCTCTCATCAATCTCACCCATGCAGACACGTAAAATATATTAAAGTTCTACCAGTCTGCGTTGGACATGTGTTAAACTTTATAGCTTCTTAACATAAGAGCTGAATTTGTGAAGTTGTGTATTTGTCTGGTCAAATACATAAATTCATACAGGGTAATATGGAGTTGTACTAAAGCCTACAGTATGATGATCTGTATTGTTTCCTTTGCGGCGATAAGCGTTAAAGGTGAGGATTCATGAAGAAGAGGAGAACGAACGAGGGGGAGGAGGAGAATAAGGAAAAATAGGGGAAAAGGAGGAGGAATAGAAGAAGGAAGAGAAAGTGGAGGAGAAGAAAGAACAAAGGGGAGGAGGAGTGAGATAAGGAGGAGGAGGAGGAGCAGGAGGGAAAGGAGAGAAAATGGAGAAGGAGAAGGAAGATTTAAGGGGAGGAGGAGGAGGAGAGTGAAGAAAAAAATTGGGAGAAGGAAGGAAAGAAGAAAAATGAGGACGAGGGAAAGGAGAAGGAAGAGGAGAAGAAAAAAGGGGATGAGGAGAAGAAGGGAGAACGAGGAAGAAGTAAAGAAGAAAGAGGATATCTCTTTAGTCCACCACTCGTTTGAATAAAGTCATGTGGTACTTTTAACCGGAAGAGCTCAACATGTCAGCCGAGTCCTGGTGTTAATCAATCTCTCTCGTTCTTTCTCTCGTTCTCTCATTCGACCTTTCTCTCGTTCTCTCTTTCGAACCCTCTCTCGCTCTCGTTCTCTCCCTCGTTCTCTCCCTCGTTCTCTCTCTCGTCGTCTCCCTCGTTCTCTCTCTCGTCGTCTCCCTCGTTCTCTCTCTCGTCGTCTCCCTCGTTCTCTCTCTCGTCGTCTCCCTCGTTCTCTCTCTCGTCGTCTCCCTCGTTCTCTCTCTCGTTCTCTCTCTCGTTCTCTCTCTCTCTCTCTCTCTCTCTCTCTCTCTCTCTCTCTCTCTCTCTCTCTCTCTCTCTCTCTCTCTCTCTCTCTCTCTCTCTCACTCTCTCTCTCTCTCTCTCTCTCTCTCTCTCACACACACACACACTCTCACTCTCTCACACACACACACACACACACACACACACACACACACACACACACACACACACACACTCACTCACTCACTCACTCACTCACTCACTCACTCCTGTTTCTCTCGTTTTTTCCCTTGTTCATTTTGAACCGCAGTTTATTTAAATTTCTTTAAATGCTTTGGGTACAAATCGCCCTTTCAGCGGCTGTAGTCTTGTTCACTTTGGCGTACACCGGAAACTCGATGTATCGGATATAGTTGCTCTGGCGTTGGTTTTGTTCTTATTCTGAACAGATGGACCTGCACTTCCTCTACCATCAGTCTTATCACCACGATCATCATCACCGTCATCATCATCACCGTCACCATCATCACCGTCATCATCATCACCGTCATCATCATCACCGTCACCATCATCACCGTCTTCATTATCACCGTCATCATCGTCGTCGTCGTCATCGCCATCATCATCATCATCATCATCATCATCATCATCATCATCATCATCATCATCATCATCATCATCATCATCATCATCATCATCATCATCATCATCATCATCACTATTATCATTATCATCACCGTCATCATCATCACCGTCATCATCATCATCATCACCGTCATCATCACCGTCATCATCATCACTATCATCATCATCATCATCATCATCATCATCATCATCATCATCATCATCATCATCATCATCATCATCATCATCATCATCATCATCATCATCACCGTCATCATCATCACCATCATCATCGCCGTCGTCATCATCATCACAGTCATCATCATCACCGTCATCATCACCGTCATCATCACCGCCATCATCATCACCATCATCAATATCTTAATTATATTCATCATCATCATCACTGTCATCAACGTCATTACCACCACCACCATCGTCATCGTCATCATCACTATCAGTTGCACCATGAAAATCATCACTGTCGTCACCGCCGTAAACACTATCAGTGCCACTATCATACTTATAAACATCATAATTTCTACCACCACCATAACCACCATCATATCACCGTTAACAAACGCTGACCATGTGCGGGAGGTCCATGCACCAATTGGTCCCAAGATCCCGACAACGTCTCCTATAGTGATTATTTAGGTCACGAATTGGTGTTTGCAGTTGTAATTAACTTATATCATATCGTACAAAGGTTGTATCATCTCCTAGAGGATAGTCTGCCGGGCCTGCAGTGGCCTCTCGGTGTGTAATACACTCTTTCTGACATTTCGGAAGATTTCACTGGATCGAGGATTTTCGTGCGAAAGAAATGCGGCACTATCTAGGCCATCTTAATTTTTTCTTTATTTTTTCCTGTTGATAAGCCTGCTCCAATGAAGCTTAAGGGTTTAGAATACAGAACAGGTTAAGTTAACCCCACTCGACCTTTCAAATTCAGTGTAAGTCAAGAGGATCAGTGGAGGGCGTGTGTTGTCGTCCAATAGACGGCTTTGTAAGTTAATACAATTCGGATATGTAAATTTATCTGCTGTGCATTCATTAGCTTGATCTCTATTGGCGCATTGAAGCTTCACTGGATGTTGCATTCTCTTCTCTTATCCCTGTTCTTTATCAAAATATTTGTTTATCTCTGCCCCATGGAATTGCATTTCAAGATAATTCAGAGTTTGTGTCGAATCTTCGTTTATCATCCCTCCTTGGGCCTTATCGGTTCACCTTAAGTTAAAAAAAATCAAAAGAAAAAGACCGTTAAAGACCGTTAAAGACCGTTAACTCTCGGAAATAGATTCTTAACGTTTGTGTGGCTATCCAACATTCTCCATAATTCAGGAAGCGCACAATTTCTGTCTTGAAATTGGGCCGGAAGGTAAAGTCTTTGAGAACTTTTCAGTCTTTAAGCAGCACCAAAAGAACTGATATTATATTATCGGCCATGGCGCTACCTGGGGAGCCTTTCGTGATTTTTTGTGATTTCCTTTTATCGTTGTCTTCTCGTCCACTCTTCATTCTCTGCGCCTTCGTCTCTCCCCATCCTCTTTCTCTCCTCTCCTTTCTAAGTCATTCATCTTAATTTCCCACCAGAATTTTTACTCTTTTTTTTTTTTTTTGCCAACTCCTTTCCCAACCTTCCTCGTCTCCCTCCCCCTCCACCATATATTTAATCTTAACATTGTCTAGCAACCCTCTGCCTACCCTCGTTCTCTCCTCTATTCCTATTTTCTCCTCTTTCCAATTCCCTCTTTATTTGTCTCACTTATCTTTTGCCCTTCCATTTTGTTTTTGTTTTTTCTATCTCTGTGTTTAATCTCCCTTTTCGTACCCAGCATCAATATATTTTTTCATCTTCTTTCTTTCCCTTCCACAAAACCTTCCTCAGCCAATTTACCTTCCTTCATCCCCTCCCACTTACTCTCCCCTTCCTACCTTTCCTCTTCTCCTCCACCCTCTCTCCATTCCCCCTTGCCATTCCCCCCTAATCAGTCTTCCCTACCCCATTCCTGCATCATGCTTCTCTTTCCTTCTTCCCACATGTAGCACCACTACTCCTACTCCCTCCTACGCCTTACTCCCCCTCTTTACGTTCTCCCTTTCTATCCTTCCCTTTTTCCCTATTTACCTCCTCCGCCCCTAACTCCCACCAACACCTTACTCCCACCCCTCCATACTACCACCCCCTTCTTACTCCCCTCACCCCCATACTCCTCTCTCCGTCTTACTACCACCCCCTCCTTACTTCCCTCCCCTCCTTACTTCCCTCCCCTTCTTACTAACGTCCCCTCCTTACTCCCATACCCTTCCCATTCCCATCTCCTTACTCCCATCTCCATACCCCCACCTCTTCTTACTCGCACATCATCCTTTCTCCAATTCCCTCCTTACTCCCACTCCCTCCATACTCCTATCCCCTCCTTACTCAATTCCCCTCCTTACTCCCATCACCTCCTTTCTCCTTTACCCTTCTTACTCCCATTCCCTTCCTACTCCCATCCGTTCCTTACTCTCGCCTCCTCCTTGCTTCCAACTTTTCTTGATTCTTCCCCTTCTTGCTCCTGGAATTCCTCTACAGTATAATAAACTCATCAGGTATGAGGTAGATAAAGACGCTTAAAGGGCGGCATGGGGGGGGGGGAATAGGTCAAAATAATCTTAAACCGTTTGCTCCCGGGGTCTCCCCACAACTGATATAGGTCATGGGGGCGTTCCCAGTCCTCCCACGCCCTCCACCCCCCCCCCCCCAAAAAAAAAAAAAAAAAAAAAAGTGGAACACGGGACGGAATTGGATTAATTCTCCCCATCCAGGCCCCTTCCTCTTGTGCCGGTTATGCCATCAATTTCCTTCAGTCCCTTCAACTTTTTTTTTTCTCTTCCAGAAACAATTCCTTATGCTATCTTCTTCTACCCTTCTCCCCCTCAACTCCCCGTCTCCTCCTCCCTCCTTTTCTAAGTATTTCTATCTCATCTCCAAAGCTACTGTTGCTGTTGTTGTTGCTGTTGTTGTTGTTGTTGTTGTTCTTCTTCTTCTTCTTCTTCTTCTTCTTCTTCTTCTTCTTCTTCTTCTTCTTCTTCTTCTTCTTCTTCTTCTTCTTCTTCTTCTTCTTCTTCTTCTTCTTCTTCTTCTTCTTCTTCTTCTTCTTCTTCTTCATCATCATCATCATCATCATCATCATCATCATCATCATCATCATCATCATCATCATCATCATCATCATCATCATCATCATCATCATCATCATCATCATCATCATCATCATCATCATCATCATCATCATCATCATCATCATCATCCATCATCATCATCATCATCATCATCATCCATCATCATCATCATCATCATCATCATCATCATCATCATCATCATCATCATCATCATCATCATCATCATCCTTTTTTTTTTTCGTCTTTTTCTGTTATTTCTTATTTCCTTCTTTTTCTTAATTTTTCTTCTTTTTCTTTTCTTTTTCTTCATCTTTTCTCTTTTTCTTTTCTTGATCGTCTTCTTTGTCGTCTTCTTCGTCCTCCTTCCCTTTCTCATTCTTTTCATCCTTCTCCTATGATTCTCCTTCCTCCTCCTCTCGTCCTCTCGTTACCTTCTTTTCCACTACTCATTCTTTGTCTCTCCTTTGTATTATTTTCTTCTTATCGTCCTACTTTGATTCCTTCACCCTTTGTATTCGTATTGTCCTTCTTTTCCATTTCTTTTGCTCACAGCCTTGTCTGTTTATATGTTTAATTGTTTATATTTTTATTGAATTATGTGCCTATTTATTAATCTATTGGTTTATTCATTCACTTGTTTATTCATGCGTTTATTTGTTTATTTATTTGTGTATTTATCGATATATAAATTTATTTATTGTACTCTTCCAAACTTGTCACTATCAGCAATTCTTCAAAAACTCTTCAGTAATTCTTCATCAACTTTCCTCCTCTCTTCCTTATTATCCCCATCCGTCTTGTCCTCCTTTTCCTCTTCCAATCATTTCTCCCCCAACTTTACCTCCATTCATTATCTCCATGTTCCTGCAATAATAATTTTTTCTCACTTTGTTTTATTCCCATACATTATTCTCTATATTTTCTACTATGGTTTTAGGTCGTACCTCTTCTCTCTTTTTCCAGTTATTTCTATCTTTCCTCTTTCTCTTTCAATTTGCTTAAGTTTCCTTAATTATCTGCTCGTCTTTATTTCCTTATCATTTCTTATCG
>NC_134806.1:37210023-37215023 GCF_046742065.1 Oratosquilla oratoria
CTTTCACTGTAGTCTGTTCTCTCACCCAACCTGCTCTCTTATGCTCTTTCAGCGTTATTCCCATCATTGATCTCTCCATTCTCCTCTGTGCAGTCCTTAGTTTTGTCTTGATCACCTTCGTCAGTTTTCAAGTCTCACACCCGTTGATTATTGTTGGCAGAATGCATTGATTGTAAACTTTACGTTTGTAGGGTAAGGATATTAGTGGTGGTAGGGATAGTGGTAGCGATGGGGATGAGGATAGTGGTGGGGAGAAAGTTGAATGATAGTGAATGAGATCTTGGTTGTGGGGTGGTGATTTGGGGATGGTGGGGGGCAGATATGAGGATAGTGGTGGTGATTGGTGGTTGGTGATTGATGTGTGATAGAGGGGCTAGGTCAACTTAACCAAGAGAGTGTGAAAGAGGCCACAAATGACAGTCAAGAGCAATGAACGAGAGACACTGTATGAGCCCTTCCTTCTCCCCCTGCTCTTCCTCCTCCTCCTCTTCCTCCTCCTCCTCTTCCTCTTCCTCCTCCTCTTCCTCCTCCTCCTCCTCCTCCTCCTCTTCCTCCTCCTCCTCTTTCTCCTCCTCTTCCTCCTCTTCCTCCTCTCCCCCTCCCCATATCCCTCTACTTCTCCCTTCCACCTCTCCACCTTCCTTCTCCCCCAAACATCCACCTCTACCTCTACCCCTTATCCTCTCCCCCTTCCCCTACTTTCTATCCTTCTCTCCCTCTTCCTACTCTCCCCCTCTTATAATGATTTTTTTTTTCGCATCCGACCTAGATATGGATCAAAAGGTCTCCTGTCGGCATGCTCCGCCTTTGTAATCCTTCCCCTCTCCCCCTCCCCCTACTCTCCGTCCCTCTCTCTCTCTCTTTTGAATGGCTGTCTGGTCGTAAGCAACGTGTTGTTCTGAATGGAAAATGCTCAGGCTGTTATTGTGTAACTAAGTGAAGTGCCTCGGGGCTCTGTGCTAGGTCCTGTACTCTTTCTGTGATACCTTAATGACCTGGATGAAAATATAAACTGTAAATTATTAAAAATCGCAAATGATACCAAAATTGCAAATAAGATGATAACACAACAATAAAAGTTACAAAATAATTTGAACACTTTATGTGAATGGGCCGAGAATTCCCAGATATTTTTCAATATAGATAAAAGTAAAGTATTTCATATTTGAAATAGTAATGTCAGGCCAACTACACAGTGAATAATGTACAATTAGCGAGTGTAGAACGAGAGAAAGGTCTTGTTGTTGTGATCTCAAATTATCTCAAACCAAACAAATAGTTCTCGGAGGTCATTAAAACTGCAAATAAACTAATTGGATTTATAGGTAGAGCTTTTGAGTTTAGAATTGAAGAAATTATTCTTAATCTTTACAATGCCCTACTCAGACCTAACCTAGATAGTGTGTACGGTGCTGGTCTCCATATTACAAGAAGAATATACAGAAGTTAGAAAGAGTGCACCGTAGAGTAACGAAGCTTATCCCTAGGTTGCGGAACAAGCCGTATGAAGAGCGCTTAAGAGAACTAGATTTGTTTAGTCTCTCGAAACGGAGAATGAGGGGGTGATCTAATTGAGGTCTTCAGAAGTGTTAAAGGAATTGAAAACATGGATGTGGAAAAATATTTCAAATTTGACGCATCCAGCGCACCTAGGAGTAATGGATTGTAAGATAATTATTTCAAGCAGTCGTGGCGAAACACGGTTTTCTCAGTCGCGTTGTTAATATACTGGTCTTGCCTTCCAACGTCATTGGTTGTTCCACTGTAGAGTTATTCAAAAAACGTCTCTACATCTACTTAGCTACGAATCTCAGACTAGAATTATTCATTTCAAGATAGATTTAAAAATATATATTAATTATAGGTGAAGTACCAGAACAGCCTTGTATGGACCAATAGGCCTGTTACTGTTCGTTTGTCCATGTAACTCCATGTAACTCCTCCTACTCTCCACCCCTCTCCCCCTCACCCGAAATAAAGAATAGCATCACGAACTACGTTGAATCGATAGTGATATGATGACCATTTGACACTTGGACGATGATGTGACGATGGCTCCGAATGACGTCACCCCGATGTGGCACCAGCTGACTGAAGAGTGCCTCTCCCGTGGCACAGGGTATGGCTCCCCTCGGGCTCAGGGGAGGTAATGCTGTCGGATTCGATGGTCTCAGTGATGACCTGTTGGAGAGAGAGAGAGGAGAGAGAGAGGGGCGAGAGAGAGAGAGAGAGGGAAAGGATGGAGGTGAAAATGGGGGTGGGGGAGCGAGGAGTGAGAGAGAGACAGGTAGAGAGCGAGAGGGGTAAAGAATAATAGGGTTAGAGAGCAAGAGAGGTAGAGAGAGCGAGGGGAGGTAGGTGAAAAGGTGGGAAGGGGAGAGAGAGAGAGAGAGAGAGAGAGAGAGAGAGAGAGAGAGAGAGAGAGAGAGAGAGAGAGAGAGAGAGAGAGAGAGAGAGAGAGAGAGGATAGAGAGCGAGAGGGTTGTTGAGAGCGAGGCTATGTAGAGAACAAGAGAGGTAAGGAGGGAGAGTAGAGAGCTAGAATGAGAGGAGGTGGGTGGGGAAAAGGGAAAAAGAAGAATGTGGCGCATATAGAATAACAAGTAACTCTAACAAGTCACGTCAAGTTCAGTTAAGAAGTGTTGTTCAGGAAAGAGCGGGTTTCCAATGTAGGAAGAGGAAGTAGAGAGGCAGCGTGACGTCAAAAATGAATAAAAATATAAAATAAATGAATAAGTAAATAAATAACGAGTAGAAAATAACCCCCAAAACAAAAAGAAAAAAGTAAGCCCCCCATAAAGATAAATAAATCGATAAATAAATGAGCGAAATATCGCAAAAAATAACATAGTACGAGATAACCCCCTCAAAAATAAATTAAATTAATAAATAAATAAATAAATAAAATAAAATAAAATGAAATAAGATAAATAAAGAATAAACAGCTGCATCATTTCCGAGACGAGAAATGGAGAGAAATTTACATAATTCGAGAGAGTATGGGCAGATGGTGTCTGAATAAGAATTGTATTACCGGAATGCGGAGTAAGGAAGTATAAATGTATAATGTGAACGAAGATTTACATAATTCGGGATGCTATAGGAACTGGAGAAGGACCATTTTACCGAAACGCGGAATGAGAAAACCGTATATTATTAGCCGACTGTTAAACACTCGAAAATATATTAAGATTGGTATACGCAGTCATGATAATAGTCGAAGAACAATCCGTTACAATATACTCGTGTATATATATATATATATATATATATACACATATATATACACATACTGTAGACATAGATATAAATATATGATACAGATAGATAAATGAAAAATAAGTCAATAAACAAATGTATACATCGATAAAATAGATAAATAAAAGATGATTCAAATAGATTAACAGGAATGAAAATATTGCAGTGTAATAGTGACCATAACATCAACTTCTTATTCATATTACTAAACACGTACGAGGCCAGTCAGCTGGTCGTTTTTATGGAGTTCCCACGGGCGGGGCAGCTAGCATATGTATAATGTGCTAAGTGGGGCACTCCTTCAGAATAACCTGAGGTTGTGGCCGTGGAAGAATAGAGTAATTCAGGACAGTGCCAGCTGGGGTACACAGGGCTCCAGAGGCGCGGAGAAAATTTCTTAAAGATGAATGAATGGAAGCAACCTAAGAAAGAAGTTGGTTCCAGCAACGGTCTCGTTTTTTTTTTTTTTCTTAAGGAATGAAGAAAAGAGGAAGAAGCGTATTCTGCTAGTTCCGTTCACACTTGGTGTTCCAGTAACAAATAGGCGCGAGTTCCAGGAGTCTTGCTGGAATAGAGACTGGAAGGAAGGAAGGGGAGTGGTTTCAGCCAGAAACCTGAAGTTGCAGCAAGAGGGACTGAAGGGAGAATAGGGAAAGATGTGCCTGAAATGCCAAAGTCAATCAATCAATCAATCAATCAGCTATATCGAGTCCATTTCGAACTAAAGTTCTCATTCATACCATGACTCGAGCGACTGCGCCAACCCCTGTCACGTCACTTCTGCAAACTAAATAGGATTGAATCACAGGAAACTCCGAAACGGTAACTAGAAGGGCCTTCCAGCCATGATACTGGAAAAGTTCAAGAGGGAGAACAGAATGAAGTAGGGCTAACGTGTTAAAATAACAATCACAACCTTTATTTCTCAACTGAAAGAACAAACTTCAGAAGACTGGAAGCCATGACCATAGTTCCAGCCAATATCCGGAAGATTCAGAAGGAAAACAAGAGAACCAGAATGTGAAAAAAAGTATAGTGGTTATCGTCGAGGGCTGCCACACTGTGGTACCGAGATCACGCTGCGCTCAGGGTGTGACAGTATCACAATACTGGAACCTTTTACTATCCTATTTGAGCAAGGCGATGGGTTTATGGTGTGAATAATGACAAAGAATTCCCCATAGATCAGACGGGTAAACTCTGAGCTAATCCAAAAGAGTACTAGCCGTCGATCACGGGTCCAGCACATAATCCAAGACCAGAATGGTGGATCGCAGGTTCTAGCCAGTATCTGGAAGGGTCAGAAGGGAGAAAGAAGGACAAAGGGTCCAGTGCACAACCTCTGACTTTGGACGGAGAAATGGAATACTTTTCAAAAGATGATCGAAAGGTAGGAAAGGTCTTGCAAAGGAGAAAATCAGGAGAAGGTGTGGGAGGATTTAAATGGAAGGAGGGGAAGAAGGCAGGGAAAGACCAACTATGTTTAGCATCTTCGAGCTAAACATAGTTGGTCTTGTCAATATCTGTTTATTTTCTTTATTTTCTTTATTTATGTATCTGTTTATATGTTCATGTGCTTGTTTTTGTTTTTGTTTTTTTCAAAGGGAAAAGCTGCTCAAGAAGCATTGTAAGAACAAAAATCTACATTAAAAGGCGAATTTCTTTGCCTTGTTGGCGCCCAAACAGCCAGGCACCTTTAGGCACTGTGCCACTGTGTGCCGCATGGAAGAAAACTACTCTTT
>NC_134806.1:37220023-37245023 GCF_046742065.1 Oratosquilla oratoria
ATAGACCACGGAATCTGACGGATATAAAAATCCGACGGATATAAAAATCCGACGGATAGACAAATACGAAAGATAGACAAATATGCCGGATAGACTGGATCCGACGGATAGATTAAATTTGACGCATAGACAAATTTGACGGATAGGCAGAGTTCGACGGATAGACAGAATCCGACGGATAGACAGAGTCCGAAGGATAGACAGAGTCGGAAGGATAGACAGAGTCCGAAGGGTAGACAGAGTCCGAACGGTAGACAGAGTCCGACGGAGAGCGGCCTTGACAGACGGGCGGAATCTGACAGACTGACAGAATCCGACGAGGAGACGGAATCATTAACCGACGGACGGACACAGTTCGAAGGAGAGTGATCCACACGGACAGAATTTAAAGGACGGTCCTGACGTAACTTAACAGACGGGCGGAATCGGACGGAAGACAGTCCTTATGAACGGACGCAACCTGACTGACAGATGATCGAGACGAAATGGTGGAATCTGACGGGAGAACGGTCCTGACGTACAGACGGAATCCGACAGATGAACAGGAAATGACGCACGGAATCCGACGGACGGTTGGAATCGGACGGAAACTGGCACTGACGGACAATCTCAACATACTGAGGGACTCCACGGAGGGAAGACCTGACGGACAGAACCTGACTGACGGATGAAATCCAACGGAGGGCGGACTCAACAGACGGATGAAACCTGATTAAAAAAACAACAACAACAACAACAAAACGACGCACGAGCAGGAATGGATAGGTAGAAGTACTTATCTGAAGGACGGAGGGAGTTCGACTGGCGAACGGATCCGACCGATGGACGTACTCCGACCAACCGACGGTATCCGGCTACTGGACGGAATTCAACGGCCAGAGGAAACTTGACGGACAGATGGTCCAACGGACGCAAAAAAAAGTCGCCTACGCGTACGCACGCACACACACACACACACACACACACACACACACACACACACACACACACACACACACACACACACACACACACACACACACACACACACACACACACACACACACACACACACACACACACACACACACACATACATACATACACATGCATGCATGCATATATACATACGTTCTACTTACCCACCCGCACACGCCATCTACCTCCTTCCTTCCTCCCTCCCTCCCTCCCTCTCTATCCTTTTCTTTCCATTTATCTTCTATGTTTTTCTCTACATCTTTCCAATTTCCCTCTCTATCTTCCTCTCTTCCCCTCTTTCTTCCCTTTCACAGCACCCCTCCCCTCCCCTCCCCCGCTTTCACTCTTGGAAATAGACATTTTTATAGTTCGTTCGTCTTGCATCCTTTAGCTTCGTTTCAGTGCCATCGCATTTTTCCCTTTCCGTCTAATTTTTTACGTCGTGTTATTACCCTCCAGGGCGATACCTAGCCAAACAGCGCCTCTTTACCTCCCTCCCCTCCCCCTCCCCCTCACCCTCCCCTCCCTATCCCCTGCCCCCCTTTTGTGCCCCCAACTTTTATAGGACCCATCTAATCCTCTCTTCATCTCAACCCCTTTGTATTTCAATTACTTTCTTAAGCCTTGTGTATACTGACTTCCCTTCTCCTCCCTTTCCCCTCTCCTCCCTTCCCCCTCTCCTCCCTTCCCCCTCTCCTCTCTTCCCCCTCTCCTCCCTTCCCCCTCTCCTCTCTTCCCCCTCTCCTCTCTTCCCCCTCTCCTCTCTTCACCCTCTCCTCTCTTCCCCCTCTCCTCTTTACCCTCTCTCCTCCCTTATCCCTCTCCTCTCTCCTCCTCTCTCCGCTCCTCTCCCTTCCACTCCCCTCCCTTCCACTCCTCTCCACGCCCCCCACCCATAACCTACTTAGGCAGTCTATAACATCACTTTACCCCTTTCCCTCCTTCTCCCTTCATTCTAACTCCCACCTTCCTCCTCCTCTTCTTCCTTTCCCCCCTCTCCCTTCTCCCTCTCTCCTTCCTCCCTGCAACCTACCCAACGGACATCACTTTCCTGGGTGCCTAACTTGATGGCTTTGGGTTCTTGCCGGAGTCTGTAATCAACGCCCGTCCGCTCGCTCACTCGTTCCCTTCACGGTCTCCCCCACCGTTCCCCTTGCGTGTCTATATCCCCGGCACAGCTTCTGCTTTCCTTCTTCCAGAGGGGATCCCCGACAAGCCACTATGCCCTCGCCTCTTCCTCATATTCCTCCTCCTCCTCCTCCTCCTCTTTCTCCTCCTCCTCTTCCTCCTCCTCCTCCTCCTCCTCCTCCTCCTCTTCCTCCTCCTCCTCCTCCTCTCTTCCTCCTCCTCCTCTTCCTCCTCCTCCTCCTCCTCCTCCTCCTCCTCCTCCTCCACCTCCTCCTCCTCCTCCTCCTCCTCCTCCTCCTGTTGCTTTCCCTACTAATGGTACTCTTGCTCCTACTCGCTTCCTTCTCTGCCTCTATTTCTTCTTCCTGCTCGTCCCCGTCACCCTCCCCTTCCTCCTTGTTCTACTCTTCTTCCTCGTTCTCCTTGTTTTACTCTTCCTCCATCTCCTCCAATGTCCCCCTACTCCTCCCTTTCTCCCATTTCCTCTTCTGGCTTTTCTCCCACTCCTCCCCTTCCTCTCCCTCCTCCTCCACCTTCCTCTACTCCCCTCCCCACAACCTATGATCCCCCCTCCTCCCCCCTATCTTCCTGTTCTGCCACTCCCCTCTTTCCCTCCCCGGCTTCTTACTTTCTTTCCACTTCTCCGTCCTCCACCTCTTCCCCTGCTGTCTTACCCGCTTCCTCCCCCTACCTCCCTATTTCTTCCCTCCCTTACTCCTCCTCCTCTTCCTCCTCCTCCTCTCTTTTTCCTCCTCTTTATTTACTCCTTGTTATCTTCTTCTAACACGTTCGATTTCAGATTTTTTCTCTCTTCTTTTCCTCCTTTTTCACCACCTCCACCTCCGCATTGACCTCCACCTCCAAGAGGACCTCTGCGAAGACCTCCATTCTTCGCGACGCGTTTCTTTTCTTTCCATTTACGGAAGCTCGGAAGTCTCTTCTCCCACTTCGGAAGAGTTCGCCTTCCTCTACCCATGCTTTCCTCTCTTTTTGCTCTCTTTCTCCTCTCTTCTTGTTTCATTTTTATTTGGTCTCATCTCTTTACTCGTGTCTGTCTTTTCTGTGTTCATTCCCCTCTTTTCTCTTTTTGCTCTCTCCTCTCTTCCTGTTTCGTTTTTTTTTCTCTTTCTTCTCTTCACTCGTTTCAGTTTTTTCTATCTTTCCTTTCCTTCTTACTCTCTTCACTCTTTTCTGTGTTATTTCTTATCATACTCTTTCCTTCATTTTCTCTATTTTTACAATACGCTCTCTTTCCTTATCTTTTCCTTGTAACTTTTCTTTCCCCTTTTTCCTGCCTTTACTATTTTCCCGTTTCCTATGCATCCTTTCCTCTTTCTTCCCCTTTTCTCCTCCTTTTCTCTTTTTCCTCTTTTCCAATCTCTTTTCCTCTTTCATCACCTCCAGTCCTACCTCCACTCCGCATGCTCTCCTATCTCTCTCTTTCCTTCTCTCACTCCTCTCTTTTTTCCTTTCCTCCCCCCTTTATTTTCTTATCTCTTTTCCTGCCTCTCTTCCTTCACCTCCACCTCCACCCTTTCTTGACGACGGTTTTCTTTGCATCCTGAGTAGCTTCTCAGCTCGGTAGCTTCTGCAGTTTTCACCTCGGAAGTCTCTTCTTTGGAAAGATTTTCTCTTTCTTTTTTCTCTCTTCCTTAAGTTCTTTTGTCTCCTTGTTCTCGCTCTCCCATTCTCTTGCTCTTTAGTCACACGGTTCTCAGTCTCGACATGGTTTAATTTAATTCTTTTCTCTGGTCAACTTTCTCTTTTTACTTTTAATTACATTTGCCCCCTCCCCTCTCTCACTCTCACTCTCTCTCTCTCTCTCTCTCTCTCTCTCTCTCTCTCTCTCTCTCTCTCTCTCTCTCTCTCTCTCTCTCTCTCTCCCTCCCTCCCCCTCTCCCTCCCTCCCTCCCCCTCTCCCTCCCTCCCTCCCCCTCTCTCTCCCTCCCTCCCTTCCCCTCTCTCTCCCTCCCTCCCTCCCCCTCTCTCTCCCTCCCTCCCTCCCCCTCTCTCTCCCTCCCTCCCTCCCCCTCTCTCTCCCTCCCTCCCTCCCCCTCTCTCCCTCCCTCCCCCTCTCTCTCCCTCCCTCCCCCTCTCTCTCCCTCCCTCCCCCTCTCTCTCCCTCCCTCCCCCTCTCTCTCCCTCCCTCCCCCTCTCTCTCCCTCCCTCCCCCTCCCTCCCTCTCTCTCCCTCCCTCCCTCCCTCCCCCTCTCTCTCCCTCCCTCCCTCCCCCTCTCCCTCCCTCCCTCTCTCTCCCTCCCTCCCTCTCTCTCTCTCTCCTTCCCTCTCTCTCTCTTTCTCTGTCTCTTTTCTTTCTCAGTCTCTCTCTTTATTCTGTCTCTCTCTTCATTCTCCGTCTCTCTCCGTCTATCTCAATTTCTGTCTATTTATCTTTATCTCCCTCTTTCACCCTCTCTCTCTTCCCTCTCTCTTCTCTCAGATGATTTCTCCTTGAATTATTCATGCTCATTATCAGTAAATCCTTGAGTGAAACATGAAAGGCGGTAGTTAACTACACGGGAACAAAAATAGCAGAATTTATGTAAAGTTCAAAATTATAATATATATATATATATATATATATATATATATATATATATATATATATATATATATATATATAGTGAAAAAACCGATTTGGTTATCGCCTAGCGAAGGCAAACTTCGATTTCTGTGTTGATTTTATATATATTGACCCATCTTAGGATCGGTCGATCCACGAGGCGATGATATATCAAGATGGTAACCTAATGTGGGTAAATGACCTTAAACGAGGTTAAATGTGAACATATGGGAAATAATAGAGGCTCTGAGAGAATTTTTTTTTCTTTTTTTAATGAATAAATAACTTGAACTTGAGGAACTATATATTTACCATTTTGTACACCATGGACAAGAAATCAAAGGTAAAATATCATGCATATTACATAGAACCCTTGAGAAAAGTGGTTTGATGTCACCTTAGACATATATATACAGTATATATATATATATATATATATATATATATAAATTATATATATATATATATATATATATATATATATATATATATATATATATTTTAATAAGCTCCGACAATTATTTACTGGATCTAGATCTGTGTCCAGCATCAGAGGGTCAGCCGAAGCAACAAATGGTTCCGACAAATGACTATGATAGTTGCCAGATCTGCCTATGTCCAGGTTAATGGTGAAAGCATCAACCATCATCACATAGAGAGTCTAAGAACGTGACTAGTCCCGCAAAGAAAGGAGAAGAAAACTGATTTAGCCACCCAAAATACCCTTAAGTGAATTACATACGATATTTGGGATCAATGAAAGACCATTTAACAAAACGTAAATTCTTAGGATTCCAATCAATCATTCAATCAATCAAATCAATCAAATCAGCCATCCTGAGTCCATTGCTGAACAAAGGCCTCCTTCATAGTATTCTATGATTCACACGACCGCGCCATCCTTTGCCACGTCACTCCTGCAAAATTCTCGATCTCGTCTTTCCACCCTCTGTCTGGTCTCCCTCTTCCACACTTCCTATCTCGCGGCGTCCACTCAGTAAGACACTTGCTCCATCACTCATCAGTCGCTCGCACTAACTTATTTGCCCAATTCCACTTCCTCTCTTTTACCACCTCCACAATTTCTTGGAAGATATTTTCAGAAGATTGAGTTGGGATAAGAAAGGTTTAAAGATTAATGGCGAATATTTGAACCACCTACGATTTGCGGATGACATTATTCTTATTTCAGAAAGAGCAGAAGACTTGCAAGATATGCTGAGTAATCTAAACATGGAAAGTCTCAAAGTAGGTTTAAAAATTAATATAAGTAAAATCAAAGTAATGTTCAACATGAAAGTTCAAAGTAAAGATATTGTAATTGATGGTGAGAGTCTTGAGGAAGTTGAGGAATATAATTATTTAGGGCAGATGGTGAAAGTGACGAAAGATCAAGATCATTTTGGATTCCACTTTCATATAAATTTGAATGAAAAACAATGAAAGGGTGAAATGTTTTTTGTGTATATATATATATATATATATATATATATATATATATATATATAATATATATATATATACACACACACAGTGAGTATCAGGTTGTTGAATCTTTCATATGTGCTGAGTAGCGAAATGATACTGCGTGCGATTCGTGCTCAGAGGATATACATTTATAGTATATACGTAATAATATATATATATGTATATATATATATATATATATATATATATATAATATATATATATATACGTGTGTGTGTGTGTGTGTGTGTGTGTGTGTGTGTGTGTGTGTGTGTGTGTGTGTGTGTGTGTGTGTGTGTGTGTATACATGTGGCAGGAAAGGGAGGAAAGGAGGTGCAGGTAAATTGTAGATTACCAGAAGCAAGTAAATGCCTTGAAGGATTAAAAAGTATAAGAAATATGCAACTGGGAATGGATGCAAAGACGAGATTGTATGAAAGGTTGATTATGCCGACGATATTGTATGGGGCAGATACTTGGAGTTAAAGAGAAGCAGAGAGGAAAAATTAAAATGTGTTTGAGATGAAATGTCTGAGAACTATGGTTGGGGTTATCAGGTTGGAGAGCGTGAGAAACGAGGAAATGAAAAGGAGAGCGGGAGTGGAAAAGGAAATGGTAGATAGGGCTAATGAAAGATTATTGGGATAGTTTGGACGCATGGAGAGAATGAGTGATGAAAAATTAGTAAAAAAAAAAGGTGTGGAAGGCAGAGTTGGCGGGAGTGAACTTGAGGGCATGGCAGAGATGAAATAGATGGGGTAAAGGGGACGCTGAGCAAGAGGTGAATGTCTGTTTAGCAAGGAAGGGAGAAGGCAGGAAGTAGGGATGAGCGAAAATTGACTGTGTATGAATGATACTGTTATATGAGGAAGGGGGGGATGGGGGTAGAGGGTGCATATGTATGAATAATATTTTTTTTTGACGCAGCCCGAAGGGATTTCTCCTTGTCTTCTCTTTTTCTGCATGAGGGGACGGAGAGAGGGGGGGGTTGCCGATTGAATGAAGCGGCCTTACTGTGAATGTACCATGTCCTGCTGCATGGGGTTTGACCCAGGGTACTTGGCGGATACAGGGATGACCCGTCATCCATGAGGAGCCGAGATGGGAGGGGTGGCAAGGGTGGTGGATGGGTCAAACGCAATGCAGCAAGACACAGTACATCCAGAGCAAGGCCGCTTCACTGAATACGCGAGCCCCCTCGCTGTCCCCTCATGCAGAAAAAAAAAAAAAAAAATATATATATATATATATATATATATATATTTGTATGTTCATCTATACATTTTCTTAATATTTGTGATCAGGTATAATCCAGGTTAACCAGACAATACCAAACCATGTCTGATTCATTTCGTGAATGATGCAAGTAATTTTCCTATAATGTGTACCTTCGAGCAACTATTTTCTTCTTTCTGGGTCGTCACACCAGCTCGTAAAGTAAACATAATAGATTACCTCACTTGATCTTCGAGTTTCTTCTCACGCATTTCGTGAGTCAGGAAAATATATTCTGGTCACCTTTTTGGCTCGTAAACATTCAGACTTTCTTGTATAAAAAGGAAAAAATCCTCCTGCTTGATTTCCATTTTTAGACTCAAAATAGGGTTCCTATATCGCTATACCACCCTCCTCGTAGTAAAAAAAAAAAAAAAAAAAAAAAAATTGATCGCACCTACTCACACTTTGAGGACTCGGAATATATAAATACGGGTGTTCAGTTGTACGTCTATGTTTCACTTCACAGAGAAATGCGGAGGCATATGAATCATCTTGCCTTGAGGAGTTTGCGAACTTCCATCCTATATATTATGTATATGCATGTATGTATGTTTGTATTTATCCATACATACTATGTCTGTACGTATGCATGATATCAAAGGGATAACCTACGCTAGGTGAAGTAGTTTCAAACGCGCTTGTACACACGCACGCACGCACGAACGCGCGCTTCTACGCACAAGCTCGCACGAACGCGCGCGCAAACACACAAAAGATGAGAAAGGATAACAAAGGAGCATGCCGGCAGGAGACCTTTTGGTCCATAAGTTGGTCGGATGCGAAAAGAAAATAATGATAAATAGATAAATAAAACAATAATTATAAATAATAGTAGATAAAATGAATAGGTAAAGTTGGATGATAAACAAACAGGTAAATAGTAAATAATAAATGGACAGATAATGATAAATGATAATCAAATAAACGATAAACAAACAAACTATCAAACAAACAAACAAGTAATATAAGATAAATGATAGGCATTACAGCATCTTGGCTAGATGTTTATCTAAACCAGTGGTTCTTAACCCCTGGGTCGCGACCCAAATTTGGGTCGCCAAGCCATTTTATTGGGTCGCTAAGGGTTTGCAGAAAATAATTATTTTCCCACTACAAATATATTATAATTATATACTGTAATAATTAAAATACATGATGCCTAGTTTTAGGATTCTAAGCAGACCATGATTAAATAATTTTGTTTCTGTAACCCGCTTTTAAAAGCATAATCATATTACTTATAAAGACCATTCGTATATCTATGTAGGCTCGGGTCGCGATGCTTGATTTGTGCAAAATTTTGTGTCGCTGCCAAAAAAGGTTAAGAACCACTGATCTAAACGAATCTTAAAGCTTCGAACTGAACTACATTGCACTGCCTCTGCAGGAAGTTTATTACATTCATTAACTAACGCTGCTAATTTCGAAATGAGGAGCACTGGAACACACGCACTTAGGAAAAATAAAATTCAAATTTCGCGTGTTTCAATAGTGCTAAGCAAGAAAGACAAGACAACTGCATAAAAATGTGGAAACAACTTAATATCCCCCACTTATTATTAAGCAAACAGGTAGGTCTCCTGTGATGTTCACATATTAAAGAAAAAGGGAATCTCTGTTTAGTGTGTCGTGATTCAATTCCAACACAATGAAAAAAGTGCTCGCCTAGCAGTCACGGAGAAAATTTAGACGAGTGATTTTCTGCTCGCCTGTATAATTTTATTAGGATAAGGACTGGTGTCAATTCCCTTTAGAATCTTGAAGACCTGTAGCAACTCCGCCTCCGAGTCTACGCTTTTTTTGTATATGTATGTGTATATTCACACATACACACACACACACACACACACACACACACACACACACACACACACACACACACACACACACACACACACACACACACACACACACACACACACACACACACACACACACACACACATACACACACACACACATACACACACACACACACACACACACATATATATATATATATAATATGCATGTACAGTATATATGTAGAATCAAAGAATGATAGAGAGGGTAGAAGAGAAATAAGAGAGAGAAAGAGGGCAGAGCAAAGAGTTGGGTAGGAAAAATATGGAAAATAGAGAGGTGAGATATATAGGAGGGAGGGGGGAAAGAAAAATGACGAGAGAGGGGAAAGAGAGGGAGCAAGAGAGAAGGTGGAAGGTGAGAAAGGGAAAGGGAGGGGCGGAGGAAAGAACTGAGGAGAAGAAAGACGAGAAATAGAGAGGGGAGAGATATAGGAAGGAGGGAGAGGGGAGAGAGGAGGAGGAGAAAGATAGGGATAAAGTAGAGAAAGAGGGGAAGAGAATGAATTTGTATTATGCCAGCAATAACCAGCGATTCTATCCTTTGGGGACAAGAAGAGATGGTAAGGGAGAATTAAGTTAGATGTCAGAGTTGATGGACAGTAGAAGCTAAAAGTGATCAGCATTATTCTTTGTGTAAAGATTAAGTCTTCAAAATATTGACCGCATAGAATATGCCGTCAGTGCCCCCCACGGGTATGAAGTGAAGAAAGCGGCGAGAGATAGATAGGGAGGGGAAGAGAATTGGAGAGGGGGGTGAGGAAGAAAAGAAAGGGAAGAGAGAAGAGGAGGGGGAAGATATAGAGGAGAGGGAGAAATGTGGAGGGGAATGGAGGAGGGGAGAGAGAGGAGACAGGAGAAGAGAGTGTGGGAGGAAAAGAGAATATAAGAGAGGGAGAGAACGAGAGAGTGAACGTAGACTTGCACAGCATACACATTATTTCATTCAACGTAGATGGTTTCAGTGATGCTAACATACTTAGGTTCTAAATTATTTGATTGGTGTGGAGATATAGGTCTGTTAATAGCTGATTTAATGTCAGGGAATTATTTTATTTTATTTTTGGGTTTTGAGTGACACATGTCCCATACGAGTCACTCAAAACAGTCGTTGGTTGTCAAAATAATCGTCAACCAATTACATCGAGCATTAGTCCTTCGTATGAAAAATTATGTTTATGGTCACCCAGTCTCGGTAAACACATGGATAGGTTGGGAAGGGTACTATGATAAATAGGAAATGTCCATAGGCAAGACGTATTGTGGGCCCTGTGTATGACCACGATCTACAGGCATTCAGTCTACGTCATACTGACACGTTGAGGAACATCACTCGACAGATAGAGATCACAGAATCTGTAGAGACGTCGCACCTAAGATGGGCAGGAAACGTAGTACTTATGGGCAGAGGTAGGACCCCTAGAAGGAGTTGTAGAGGGGATAGTCCAAGGCAGACGTCCAGTAGGAAGACCACGCAGGAGATGGGAAGATGATGTTACGAAGGCAGTCGCGTCAAGACCCCAGAAGATGGAGAGAGATTGCACAAGACAGACGAAGATGGAATAGACTGGCAAGAGTGGAGATGAGTCCACGGACGGCCTGAAATCCACTATAGTAAGAGTAACGATGAAAGTAACGAGGGTCACTGTTGCCAAGCCTCCTTCTGCACATCGTCGTCGAGGAGGTCACGATATCCATGACGCGCCAGGTCAGTCTGGGTCACTAAACTCGAGTCTTAGTCTATCTCCAAATGGCCCATTTTCGCAATTTGGTCCAGACCTCGTTTTCGAAAGGAGGAAAGTGGTCCATTTTGGACCTGATAGGGAGATCCTTTTGGCACAGTTCCTGCGACAGTTTTTTTTTTCTTTTCTTTTCGTCTTTTTCATTCTTGTTTCTTTCTTTCGTCTTTACCATTTTTAGATGATTGTTCTTTCTTTACCGCTTTTTGCACTTTTTTTATTTTTCTTCCTCGCGTTCTTTTTCATTTAGAAAAAAATGTTTCTTCCTCCTCCACTACATCATTTTGCTCTCTCTCTTCCTGTACATATTCCTCTCTCCTTCTTTCCTCTTCTACTCCTATTCCTTTTCCTCATCTTCTCGTCTCTTTCCTCTTCCTCTATTCTTCTTCTTCGCGCTTGGTCTGTGTCCATCCATCCCATCAATTCTTCACTCTCATTTCGGTCTCCCTTTGCCAGAGCTCTATTTAGTTCGTCTTAGCAACTACAATGTCCACCACTACCACCACCATTACTGTATTCGTCACCAACACTAACACAGTTCCCAAGGACACATACAACAACACCAATACAAGACTAAAGCTATTACCACCTTCACAACAAGAACGGTAACAGAAGCAAAAACAACGATGCCGTCACAAACACCAGCATCACTTTCGCCAGTACCAACACCCAAAACTGTCACTAATATCAGCTCCAAAACAACAATCAATACAAGTACCACCGACTCCGTCACCAACACTGCCATCACCTTCTTGATCAATACCACAACCACCACGAATACCTCCAAAACCTCTAAAACCTCTAAAACCTCCAACCTCCAACTCCAAATCCTCTAAAACCTCTTAGACCTACAACCTCCCCAAACCTCAAAAACCTACAAAAACCTCAAAACTAAGAAAGAAAAAATTAAACACGTCCTGCTCAACCTCCAACGCCATCTACAGTATCTCCACCTTCATCAATTTGACCTCGTCATCATCCTTGTCGTTGACCTCAATTCTCCCCTTCCCTCATCCCCCTACCCTCTTCCCCCCCTTCCCCCCTTCCCCACGTCTATCCTCCTACGTTTTCTCTTTTCTCCCATTTTCCCCTTTCCACTGTTATCAGTTTTCTTACCCATTATTCGTTTTCCTTCGTCCCTCTTCCTCCCGAACTGTTCCATTTTTAGTTTCCTCTTCTGTCCTCTGCTCTTCACCCGCTCATCATTTGATTATTTTCTTTTCTCCATTTCATCGTTCCTCCTCATGCACTGCTTTCTTATCATGAAGGTCTTTTGCCCATTACTCCTTGCGGAATTTTGATTTAATTCTTCCTTATGTATTTATTTATTAATATTATTATTTGTTTATTGTACTTTATTTATTTGTCTGTAATTTTATTTCTATTTCTTTATTTATTTATTCGTTTATAATTTTTCTCATTTATCCTTTATTGTTTTATCTGTATTTTCATTTCCATTACTATTTATTTATTCATATTTTTCTGCATAGATTTATTAGTTTATCTATTTTTGAATAAAATTTTAATGTTTTATCCTTAAATATGGATTTCAAAGGCTGTCAACGAAAGAATTTTATTTTTGATACACACACACACACACACACACACACACACACACACACACACACACACACACACACACACACACACACACACACACACACACACACACACACACACACACACACACACACACACACACACACACGCACACACACATGCATACACACACACACTCACTCACTCACTCACTCACTCACTCACTCACACTCATTCACTCTCATGTCTAGTGGTTTGTTTTCCTATGCATGTGGTATTGCGCTTTTATTATTATTATTATTTTTTTTAACAATCTCCATTTACCCCCAGCCTATGCCATGTCCCCTCTCAATTTTCTCTGGTCAATCCTGTTCCTTTAACCTTTTCTCTGCACTTCTTTCATCTCCATATCCTTTGTTTTCTCTTACCCACTCCCTTTCTCTTTTAACTGTTCATTTTATTTTCCTATATCCTTCTCCAGTGGCCAGGAGACATGGATGACCCTTCATCCACGAGGAGCTAGGAGGAGAGGGAAACAAAGGAGGGTGGATGGGAGTGGAATATGTGGGAGTTTGGGAGTGGAATGGGTGGGAGTTGGGGAGTGAAATGGGTGGGTACCTACCTTGTAAGGTGGAAGAGGCCCTTTGTATAGAGACCGATCCTTCTCCATATGATTATACATCCTCTTCATTTTTCATTTCCTTTTTTACTTTTGTTCACGTCCCCCACCTGTTTACTTGAGGTGACTATTGGATATGGATATGTACAGTATGTATGTTTCCTGCATGCAGTGATTGCCACTTGCCAAGGCTATCGCAGTTCATAACCCAAAGGAGACTTTCCGGTTGTGTTTGGTATCTTCAGGTTTTCTCATACTGAATCTTGTGTGTATGTATGCATGTAAATATATGTATATTATGTATGTGTACATGCATATATGTTATGTGTATTTGTCTAACTGTATTTAACTAATTTTAATATACATGAATAAATCCCATTTCTGTTCCCACTTGTGAAATTTATGTATGTGTGTGTTTTGTACGTATGCATACATACATATATGTGTGTGTGTGCGCGCGCGTACATGTCTGTGTGTTTGTATTTAAATATACCTGTGTGTGTATACGCACGGTGTATGTAGCGATTTATACATAACCATGTTCAATTAGGTTCTTCCTCGTACCTTTTCTCTAATATATCTTGTGAGTTGCTGGTAAAGAACATTCCCATTTTTCTATATATGTAAATTCTTATTATTCTTAGAATGAATATATTATTTCATTATAGTTATCAAAAAGAAGGTAATAAATTCCTTTATATTCTAACGTAATGTCTTTGCCCTTATTCTTCTTTTTTCTTTTCACTCCTTCTCTCCTTTGTTTTTTATTTATTTTTTATTTTATTTCATCTCTTCCCTTCCCCTTGTCTTCTCAATTTCCTTTTCCGTTTTCGTACTTTCTCTTTTATTTTTTGTCACCTTTTCCTTCCTCTGCTTGCCCCCCTTCCACCTGGCTCCCCTCCATGTTTCTACTCCACTCGTTTCCAGCCTGCACCCACACTTCGCTTTGTTCTAGCATGAACTGCTTCCATCTCTTATCAATTTTATTCTGAACAGAGTTTTATATTTTTTTCTTTCGTCTTTTTTCTTGTTTTACAGTTCACTGTTTCCAACTACTCTACATTTTTGCTATCACGGTTTCTTCTTGCCATTCGTCTGTTTGTGCCATTTTCATCCATTGACACCTTTGCCCTCGTTTCATCAATAGTGCCTTTCTCTCTCTCATTGTCTCTCATTCTTTCTCATTCTCTCTCATTCTCTCTCATTCTCTCTCTCTCTCTCTCTCTCTCTCTCTCTCTCTCTCTCTCTCTCTCTCTCTCTCTCTCTCTCTCTCTCTCTCTCTACTATCTCTCTCTCTCTCTCTCTCTCTCTCTCTCTCTCTCTCTCTCTCTCTCTCTCTCTCTCTCTCTCTCTCTCTCTCTCTCTCTCTCTCTCTCTCTCTCTCTCTCTCTCTCTCTCTTCACCATTTGGCACCTTTGCCCTCGTTTCATCAATGATCTCGTGATTTTCAGTTTCCATTCATTGTCCTTTGTTCACGCATCTTCTCTCCTCTCCTCCCTTATCACAGTCTTTCATTTTTTTCTTATCATTCCAACTTTTTTCAAAATAGTACCTTTCTTCTTTCCTGTATTTGTCTCATCTTCATTCTTTCCTCTTTTGCCATCGCCTCTCCTTTCCTCCCACTCCGCATTTCAGGGGCCTAAACGACGCCCTTATGGACCAGAGTCACACATTTCTTAAATATAATTCAAGACATATCTCCACTGCGAAAATCTATACATTGCGTCACCATGTTAAACATGTTAGCTTGATTTTCCTCCCTATCTCCTCTCACCTTTCCTCGTTTGATATTTTCCTCTTTCTCCTGCTGTCCTCACATTGTCCGTTTATCCTTTTCGATACAGCCTTTCGGGATAACGATACCCTTCGTGTTATTTCACTCCAACTGACGTCACATGATTTTTTTCGGCTGAGGGGGCGTCACCACAGTCAAAGATTTAAACATTCCTCCCATAAGTCTCTTCCGATATTTGCCTCCGTTTCTTTCTTTCCTCTAGGTTTCTCCCCTTCCTTCTGTATATCCGTGTCATACTTCCCTTTTCTGTTGCCCTGTATAGTTTTATCTTTAGAATCCGTGTCAATCTGTCTATTTCTTTTTCTCTCGCTCTTTCCCTCCCTGTCTCTTCTCTATCTCTTTTTCCCTCTCTATTTTTCTCACTCTCTATTTTTCCTACTCTATTTTCTTTGTCTCTCTATTTCTCTCCCTCTATTTCTTTGTCTCTCTATTTCTCTCCCCCTCTGTTTCTCTCTCCCTCTACTTCTCTCTCCCTCTACTTCTCTCCTCTCTCTCTCTCTCTCTCTCTCTCTCTCTCTCTCTCTCTCTCTCTCTCTCTCTCTCTCTCTCTCTCTCTCTCTCTCTCTCTCTCTCTCTCTCTCTCTCTCTCTCTCTCTCTCTCTCTCTCTCTATCTCTCTCTCTCTCTTTCTCTTTCTCTCTCTCGATCTGTCTGTCTACGTATCTATATATAACTTCACTCTCCCCTTCCAGCCGCTCTCGGTTTCTGACTTTCTCGTTCCTTTTGCGTCTATGCCCAGCCCCTTTCTCACTCATGCCTCCACCTCTCTTCTGGTCTATCCTCTCCAGTCTCCCCTTTCTCTTCCCCCTTCCTCCCGTCACATTTACTAGTTTTCTGGACTCCTCCATCTCTTTCCCCCCCCATCTCCATCTCTTTCCCCCAACCCCCATCTCTTTTCCCACTATGTTCTCCTCTCCACCCTTTCTTTATCGTCTTTTATTTATTTATTTATTTTTTTACTCCGTCTTTCTTCACTTGGCGTTTCTCCCTCGTTCTTTTCTTCTTCCACCTACTTCGTCTTCGGTGTTGTCTTTGTCTTCACGTCAACATTCCCTTGCCACATGTTAGCAACTGTATTGATGGTCGACCGAAATTATTCTTGTGGTGAAAAAATATAGCGAGAAAAACTTAAGGGGTTTTTATGAAAAATTATATAATACGTATTCAGGATCTCAAACCTGGAGATTAATTAAAATCTCGTAGAATTTCTAAACAAAAATCAAGCAATATTGCATGAGCATGTTAACCATAACAGCAAATTACCTTACACGTTGCCAGATGTACAATATTACTATTTTGTTATTTTCCATTTGTTATTGTTATTTTACTCTGTAGGTTGTTTGCCTTGTATACCATTCAATCACCTCTGCTATTGTTTTCCATCCATGTTCTTACTGTCCCTTGTCGTTCTCTTCTTCCTCTTTCCTATTCCGTCCTTGTTCGACGGTGGCGTAATAGGAAACATGCTGGTGTCGCATTCAATTAGTTGTGGATTCGAATCCCTCACTTCTCTCCGATTCCCAGCAGTGACTGTTATCTGCCACCAGCAGTCCTTAAAGCGCATAGAACAGAGGTGATAGCTTCGGCCGCAGCTACTCAGATCCTCCTGGCGTAACATCCTCACCATGTTTATCTGTGTTTTTTTTTCTTCCAATACAACCGAAGATATACCAAGAGGAAGGATATAATTAATCTGTTACTCCTGCGTTCGAAAAAGTTGAAAAGCAGGAGTCATAAAACTCTAGGACAATAAGCCTGACCTCAGTCATATGAAAAATAATGGAAACAATTATAAGAGATGCCATAGAGCCCCACTTAAAAAACAACCATCAAATAAATGACAGCCAGCACTGCTTTGGACGCAAAGGATTTTGTATAACTACCATTGTAGACTTTTACGAGACAGTTATTTCAAATTACGACAGAAGGAATAGTGCAGATTTAATGTATCTGGACTTTGAAAAAGCTTTTGATACTGTCCCGCACGAGAAACCAACTAAACTAGTTTCGCATGGAGTAAGAGATAACTTCCAAAACTGGATTAGAAACTGGTTGAGTTGTTCTGAATGGTTAAACTTCTAGATGGAAAGATGCTACAAGTGGAGTTCTCCAGGGTTCCGTCCTTGGGCCACTTCTGTTCATAACATATGTCAATGACATTGCGGACGCTCTCCAAATTCGATGATATTGAGTTGTGCAATGGGAGTGTTGGGGCAGCTCACAGCCATTACTGGGAATTGGATAGGAGTGCGAGATTCGAACCCAGAACTAAGTGAATCTGAGAACAGCATGCTTCCGATCACGCCACCAGCGTAGGATCTTTGTATGGTAATCCGCAATAAATCATCTAACCATAGGTCTGCTGTAGAGAAAACAAATACTATGCTGGGATTGGTAAAGCGATCTTTTGACTTCAAAGGTCTAGGTATTCTCAGCCATTTAGTTCACTGGTTTGCCCAGACTTTGAATACCTTGTGTCTGCACGGTCCCCAAATCTCATCCATTGAAGATATTAATAAAGTGCAAAAAGTGCAGCGGCGATTCACATAAATCATACCAAATATAAGGAACAACGCAGATCTATTCTCTATTTCTTCCTAACTCTCTCCCTCTCCCTCTCTCTCTCTCTCTCTCTCTCTCTCTCTCTCTCTCTCTCTCTCTCTCTCTCTCTCTCTCTCTCTCTCTCTCTCTCTCTCTCTCTCTCTCTCTCTCTCCTCTCTCTCTCTCTCCTCTCTCTCTCTCCTCTCTCTCTCTCTCTCTCTCTCTCTCTCTCTCTCTCTCTCTCTCTCTCTCTCTCTCTCTCTCTCTCTCTCTCTCTCTCTCTCTCTCTCTCTCTCTCTCTCTCTCTCTCACTCTCTCTCTCTCTCTCTCTCTCTCTCTCTCTCTCTCTCTCTCTCTCTCTCTCTCTCTCTCTCTCTCTCTCTCTCTCTCTCTCTCTCTCTCTCCTCATAACAGACTCTGCGGTACTTGATACAAGCCTTTAAATATCTTAAAAGGAATTGATATCATAAAAATTGAAAAAAGTCATAAGAAATATTAACAGCACAAGAAATGTCTTCAAATTGTCGAGACGTATATTTAACCTCGAAGTAGGTAAAAACAGGCTAACCGCGTCTTCGGTGGGTGGAATAATTTTCCAGCCGAGATGATTGAACATAACACAATTTGAAGATTTAAAAATTAGTTGGACAAAGATATAAGTAAAATGTATTTTAGTATTTCAATATATCATTCGTTTTGATATATATATATATATATATTATATATATATTATATATATATATGTAAATGTATGTATATTTGTTTATTTACTTATCATTTCTCTAGTGTGTGTTCGTTTTGAATGTTTAATCATTTTGCATCTGAGCTCGTTGTGGACTGTAAGGTCTGTCAGTGTGCTCTATCATTGCCATTTATTTATATCTATTTTCATTTCTCTGCCCTAATTTACGTACATTTCCAGGTCTGGAACTTTGATTCTCCATATATACATTCTTCCCTGTGTTCTCCTCATTTTCTTCCTCCTTTTCCTCCTCTTCTGCATCCTTCTCATAATTTTCCGAATGTCCATTTATTATTCTGTGTTCTTCCTTATCTTTGTCCTTTCGTTTCTCTCTCCCCTTTTTGTCTTTGGGTTTCTCTCTGGACCTCAGTTTATTCTCTGCTGTCGTCGTCATTACCCTCTCCACGTCCATTGTCTATCCCCCTTCCCAACTCCTCTCATCTCCTAACCTATCTTATCATATTATACTCACCTCTTCTCTCTTCTCTTCTTTTCTCTTCACTTTTCTTTTCTTTTCTTCTCTCCTCATATGTTTGGTTTCCCCTGTTCTCCCATCTCCTCTCCTCTCTTGTACTCTCCTCTCCTCCTCTCTCTTCCCCCCCCTTTTTTTTCCTCCTCTCTCTTCCCCCCCTTTTTTTTCCTCCTCTCTCCTCTCCCATCCTCTCCCCTCCCTTTCTTCCCCCTCCCGTCCCCTCCCCCCTCCCTTTCTCCTTCCTTCCTCTCCCCATCCCTCTTCCCCTTCCCTCCTCTCCCGTCCTCGCCTCTCCCCTCCTCTCCCCTCGCCTCCCCTCACATCCCCTCTTTACTCCACTTCACTTCACTTCGCTCCACTTCGCTCCACTGCACTTCACTACACTCCACAGTTATGTCATCATTCCTCAACACACCACTTTCTCTCTCCCTCTCTTTCTCTCTCTCCCTCTTTTCCTCTCCCTCTCTCCCTTTCACTCCTACTCCCTCTCTCCTTCTCCCTCTCTTCCTCTCTCCCTGTCTCTCACTCACTCACTCTCACTCACTCTCCCCCCCTCTCTCTCTGTCTCTATCTCTTTCACTTTCCCTTTCTTCGTCTTCCGTTCATTTCTTGCTTCCCTTCTACAATTGCTTTTTTGTTTTTTGTTTTTTGTTTTGATTTTTATCTGATTTCTTGTGACATTCTTTGCTTTCTTTTATTTCCCAGTGTATTTTCCTTGTCTTCCTTGCTTCCATGCTTCATTCCTTTCTTCCTTGTTTCCTTATTTCCTTACTTCTTTGCATGCTTGCTTCCATCATTCATTTCTTCCTTCCTTCCTTCCTTCCTTCCTTCCTTCCTTCCTTCCTTCCTTCCTTCCTTCTCACCCATCTTTCTGTATTTACTTATTCGATTCTTCTTTCCACCATTTCTACTTTCTTCCATTCCTTCTTACCTTCATTCCTACCTCCCCTCCTCCCTCCCTTCATCCCTTCCTTCTTCCTTCCCTTCCTTCTTCTTATCCTTCCTTCTTTCCTTCCTCTTTTCCTTTTCCTCCCTTTCTCCTTTCTTTCCTTCCTCCTTTCCTCCCTCCCTCCCTCCTTTCATTCATTCCTCCTTTCCTCCCTCCCTCCCTCTCTCCCTCCCTCCCTCCCTCCCTCCTTCCCTCCTTCCCTCCCTCTCTTCCTTCCTTCCTCCCTTCTTCTCCCCATCCCTCCCTTCTTCTCTCCATCCCTCCCTTCCTACCTCCCTCCTTTCCTTCTTCCCTCTCTCCTTTTCTTTCTCCCTAGCTCGCTCCCTCCCTCCTTGACCCCCTTCCTCTCTCCCTTCCTACCTCCCTTCCTCCCTCCCGCCCTTCTTCCTTCCCTTCATCCCTTCCTCCCTTCCTTCCTCCCTTCCTTCTTTCCTTCCTTCCCTTCCTCCCTTCATCCCTTCTTCTCTTCTTTTCGTCATCCCGTATTCTCTTCCTCCATTTCCCCTTTCCCCCTCCCTTCCTTATTTTTCCTTCCTTCCTCGTTTCCTACCTCCTTCCCTCCCTCCCTCCCTCTCTACTCTCCCTCCCTCCCTCCCTTCCTCCCTCCCCCCTACTCTCCCTCCCTCCCTCCCTACTCTCCCTCCCTCTTTACTCTCCCTCCCTACTCTCCTTCCTCCCTACCTTCCTTCTTCCTTTCCCTCCTTCCTTCCTTCCCTTTTATCGTTCCACTCCCCCCCCCGCCCCGCCCCGCCCCGGCCCACTTCCCGAGTGTCCTGGTATTTGCATGGAATCGCAAAGGAGGAAAATTGTTTCTCAATTGTCTTCCCTAACTCTTGTTTTCCTCAACATTGTTTCTTATTCATTTTCTCTTCGTCACACTTTATCGTTCGCTTGTTTTGTTTTCTCATTTTATTTTGACTCGTTTCGTAGCTGTTGGCGTTGATTTGAAATATTGTTTTCATTCGTCTAGACCCTTTTGAGATGTTATTTTTTCTCCAAATATTCTATGTTAATTTTTTTTTATTTTATCTTATTTATTTGTATGTTTATTTATTTGTCCATTCAGTTATTTATCTGTATTTATGTATACTATTCATTTATTTATTCATGTATATGTTTTTATTATTGATTTATCCATGTATATATTTTTCATTATTCATTTTTTTCTATGTTTTGGTATACGAAATCCTCTTGAGTTTCCACTCTCGCTGGCTAGCTGTGCCCGTGTGTCTGTCTATTTGTCTGTCTGTCTGTCTCCTACACACACATACGCACGTACGCACGTACAGACGCACTCACTTCCCTCTTCCTGTGATCCCAGTGAATCGCCAAATTGCACTTTGATTCTATTCTGCCATGAATTCCCACGTGCTCTACTTGGTCTGCTCTCTCAAGATCTGTCCTTTAATATAATGTTTCTCTCTCTCTCTCTCTCTCTCTCTCTCTCTCTCTCTCTCTCTCTCTCTCTCTCTCTCTCTCTCTCTCTCTCTCTCTCTCTCTCCTCTCTCTCTCTCTCTCTCTCTCTCTCTCTCTCTCTCTCTCTCTCTCTCTCCTCTCTCTCTCTCTCTCTCTCTCTCTCTCTCTCTCTCTCTCTCTCTCTCTCTCTCTCTCTCTCTCTCTCTCTCTCTCTCTCTCTCTCTCTCTCTCTCTATCTCTATCTCTCTCTCTCACTCTTTTTGCTAACTTGTTCATACCCCAAACTGCTGCTTTTGTCCGAACTTTTTAATTTTAGTATACCTTGTCTTTTTTTCCCCTCTTGCGTCGTTTCCACTTAGAATTCTTTTCTAGCTTTCCTTAACCACTTTCTTGCGAACTAGTTTCCCCCCACAGAACGAGTGTTAAGTACTTCCTTTGCCCCCTTCAAGTCTTTTGTAATGTTTTTTTATTGCTTTGCATGAGACATGTTTTTTTGTCTTTATTCCCCATGTATGATAGTGGATGGTCCTTATCTTGGATTTTTGTTTGTCGCACATTGAATGTGTTTTCTCATTCATATATAGAAAGGCTGTTTAATCTTTATATTTGTTTACCGTATATGTGTATATATATAAGTATGTATATACGTGTATATATGTATATGAGTGTCGGTATAGATATACATTATGTATGCATGTATGTATATATGTGTGCATATGAGAATGTTTATATGTGTATATGTATATATATATATATATATATATTATATATATATATGCGCGTATATAGGTATATACTGTATTTGTATATTAGTGTAAGTAGATATACATTATGCATGTATGTATATTTGTATTTTTGTGCATACGAGTCTTTGTATATATGATTATACATTACGCATATACATGCATATGTTCCTATAAACACGTATATATTCACATGTAAATGTATATGCTACAATTCATATTTTGTTGCCAACAGGAGTCACAGAGGTGGTAAAGAAATGATTTAAACATCAAGGATGAACAGTAGAAGTTACAGCAGATATTCCTCTATGAATTAAGATATTTTTCATAAATGGGTAGTTGCATGGGAGTGGATTTGGGTGTAGGTGGGTGCATGCCTTGGCTGGCTCCCTCCCTTATAGAGGGGGAGAGGTCCTTAGTATATCGATAGACATTTGCCTATGTTATTTATCTATATATTAATGTATTTATTTATCTACCTTCATATATTCATTTATTTACCTATTCGTTTCTTTATATATTCATTTATTTATTTATTCGTACGATACATTTAAGGATTAATTCATCATCAGTGAGTTGCACATTACTGCCACATCTCACGTTTGGATCGTACACCAATATTATCGTACCAATGTAACTTCCCTTTCTTTTCGTATTTCCATATATCGTCGTGTTCCCCCATCGACCTGAATTATTCCCTCTCTTGCTTCCAATCGCCTTTTATTGTATGACTTGCCATCTCCCTTGTTCTCGTTCTTTCTTAATCTATTTTCTTCTCTCTCCCAGTCACTTCCTTATTCTATCTTCGTATTTCATCACGCGCTCATTTCGGGTTTTGTTCTTCCTATACCATTCACTTTGTTCTTCTTCGTTTTGTGCTCTTCGTGTATTTCCTCTTTATCTTCTTTCTCCTCTGCGTTATCTTTTATTCATGTCATTATCCCTCCTCTTCCATTCGTAAGTCTTTGTAAGACCTAAATTTGTTCTTTGTTCTTAGCGTCTTTTATTTATTTCGTTGTTTACATGTTTTCAGTGTTTCTCCATGTCGTCTCTTAAAGATTGATTTATCTGATTACTCACCTGTTTGTGATTTGCTGATTATTATTAATGAAAACTGAATCACTTATCAGTATTATTAGTATAATTTATTACATACTCTTTTTAACTGATTTATATATTTTTTATTTTTTATCTATCAATTTTTGTTAATCGATTTACGTTCCTTTTTTTCTCGTGCGAAGGACCCCGCAGCCTCAAGGTATCTGGCCACGATCATCAGGTCGAGCTACAAATTTCACGAAGTTTTATTTATTTATTTATCTATTTATTTATTGTATTGTTTCTATGGCGTGGTAAATTGGTATGGTCTACACACCTCCACGCTCTCGTTGTAGTACCTCACACATTTTGCCAATGTTTATTTCGCCAAATTTGCTTACCGTTCCTCAAAGGTTCTAATGACCATATTCTTCATCTCCCAGGTAATTTTCAGTTATGCCAAATTTCATTTTGTCAAATCACGTTTCGCCAAAAATCGTTTCGCTAGACTATTTCAGCTATGTTACGTTAGGTAAAGCTAGGTTACATTGTACTATATTAGGTTATGAAAAAATATACAAAATCAGAGAACTTGGCAAAATGGGAATTTGGCGAAACAGTTTGACGATATGGAAACGACCTAATCTCCTCCAACGTACTCCCCATCTTGGGTCACAGTATCACGTCACAGTTCTTGCGGTCAGTCCTCAATCTCGTGCTTTAAGTACAAGGAAAGAAAAGTCTCTCTTTCCATTTAAACCTTTTTCTCTCGCATTCTGCACCATCCTTCCGTCGTTAAAGCTTTTTGTCTTTATCTTCTACTCCTCACCCATCCTTCTCCCCTATCACCTTCCCCTATCCTCCTCCTTCTGCTCCTTTTCCTCCTTCTCCTCCTCCTCCTTCTCCTCCTCTTTCTCCTCCTCCTCCTGTTCATCTTCCTCCTCCTCCTCCTCCTCCTCCTCCTCATCTCTCTCCTCCTCCTCCTCCTCCTCCTCCTCTTCCTTTTCATTTTGCTCCTCTTCATCCTCCTCTTTCTCCTGTCCTTCCTCCTCCTCTTCCTCCTCCTCTTTCTTCAATCCTTCCTCTTCCTTTTCCTCCTTTTCCTCGTCCTCTTCCTCCTCTTCCTGCTCATCCTCTTCTTCATCTTTCTCTTCATCCTCTTCATCCTCCTCCTCCTCCTACTTTTCATCCTTCTCCTCCTCCCCTTCTCCTCTTCATTTTTCTTCTCATCCTCTTTCTCAGCCAACCTCTTCCTCCTTTCCCTCTCCTTTTTCCTCCTCTACCCTCCCTTATCTCTCCCCCTCCCTCCTCTTTCCCCCTTTCCCCTCTCTCCCTCAATTCCTATCCCCTTCCTTCCTATTGCTCCCCTCTCCTCCTCCCCTTCTTCCTCCTCCTCCTCCTCCTCTTCCTCCTCCTCTTCCTCCTCCTCTTCCTCCTCCTCTTCCTTTGCCAACAACGCTTTCTCTCGTATCACGTCATCTTTCCCCCTCGTCCTTCCTCTCCCTCTTCCCCACATTCTCTTAATTGTCACTTCACTTTCCCAGCTTCGTACATTTATCATAACCCCTTTTTTAATTCTTCACTCTCCTCCTCGCTTCTCTACGTCTTCCTCTTCCCATTTTCTGTTGGCGCTTATCTCGTAACCGTTTTCTTTATACAGTATGTCACCCTGCTGGTGAAGGACCGGCAGTATCGTGGTTGTTCTTGTAAATATCTCTGACGTAAAGTAGTAGTTTGCAAGGCTGTTTAACGAGGACACGTTGGCTAAGGTTGATGTCACTTGTGTTGTGCCTTGTCCCATCCCCTGTCTTCTCCATCTCCATCGCCACACGCTTTTATTCAGCATAAGGAGACCCGTATGTAGTTCACGTCTCTCTCTCTCTGTCAGTCTGTGCCTGTCTCCTCTCTCAGTCTCTCTGTTTCCTTCTCCCCTCTCTCTTTCTGCCTGCCTGTCTCCTCTCTCTCTTTCTATTTGCCTGTCTGCCTCCCTGTCTCCTCTTTCTCTTTCTCTTTGCCTGTCTACCTACCTGTATCTTCTCTCTGTTCCGTTCCTGTATCCCCCTCGCTCTCTGTCTCTCTCTCTCCCTCTCCGTCTCTCTCTCTCTCTCTCTCTCTCTCTCTCTCTCTCTCTCTCTCTCTCTCTCTCTCTCTCTCTCTCTCTCTCTCTCTCTCTC
>NC_134806.1:37250023-37260023 GCF_046742065.1 Oratosquilla oratoria
AACTTTCTTCCCATAGAACATATACATCCAAAAGTCTTCCTACTCTTCTCCTGGTTACCACTATACAGTCCATCAAAGCCCTATCTACCACTCTTCCATCCACCACCCTCTCCCATGTGTACTTATGCTCAAGATTCTTAAAATCTCCAAATCACGTCTTATTCCCCATTAATCCCAAATCTCCGTTTCTATTCCCGCGTTGCGGGTCGGCAAGAGCCCTGTGTTCATGCCTTCAGTTCTGTTGTTATTGTGCAGATTTTCCGGAATCATTGTAGACGGAAAGGTCTACTTTGACAGTGGTCTTCCACTGTGATCTGTCAACTTGAGGAGAACTTGAAGCCGCAAGAAACTCTAAGAGGTCCTCTGAGAAAATACGACATTGCTTTCTTCTTTCTCTTTTTGTTCTTCTTGCTTCTGTTTGTCTTCGTCCTCTTTTTATTCCTCTTGTTCATCTTGTTTCTCTTGTTGTTGTAGTTCTTCTTCTTCTTCTACTTCTCCACCTCCTCCTCCTATTCTTCTTCGTCTTTTTCTATTTTTATCTTCTTTTTCTATTCCTCTTCTTTTTCCTATTCTTCCTATTCATCACCTTCCTATTCTTCATCTTCTTTTTCTTCTTTTTCATTTCCCTCTTCCTATTCCTCATCTTCTTCCAATTCCTCATCTTCTTCCTATTCTCAATCCTTTTTTCCTATTCTTCATTTTCTTCCCCTTATTAATTTTTTCCTCCTGCTCCTCCTATTCTTCATTGTCTTTTTCTATTCTTCATCTTCTTTTTTCCTATTCTTCTTCCTATTCTTCATCACCTTCCTATTCTCTCATCTTCTTTTACCTATTCTTCATTTCTCTCTTCCTATTCCTCATCCTCTTCCTGTTCTTCAAACATTTTTCCTATTCCTCATCTTTCTATTCTTAATCTTCTTTTTCCTATTTTCCTTCTCCCTCCTCCTCCTCCCCTCCTCCTCCTCCCCTCCTCCTCCTCCTCCTCTTCCCCTCCTCCTCCTCCTCCTCTTCCTCTTCCTGCTCCCCTCCTCGTCCTCCTCTTCCTCCATCATTTCCTTCTTCTCCTCCAGCTTCAGGCGTGAAGCTGTACCTCTTCAGTGAGGTTCTCCAGTATTGGAGGGAAATTGGATTTACGATCAGTCATTAGCTAAAGATACCAGGAGCAAGACTCTTAAAGGTTTCCTCTCAAACTCACCCCTGTCGTCGTTTCGCAGGATTATCGTGTGTTTATTGTGTGTGTGTGTGTGTGTGTGTGTGTGTGTGTGTGTGTGTGTGTGTGTGTGTGTGTGTGTGTGTGTGTGTGTACATGCCTCTTCTGTGTCTGTGCATGCATTTACCTAATTGTAATATACAGGGTAAGATCTACGCCCGTGGAATCGTGTGTGTGTTTTTTGTGAGCATGTGTGTGTGTGTATGAGTGATATGCGTACGTACACGCGCGCGTGTGTGTATGTCTGATTGTGTGTGTGTGTGTGTGTGTGTGTGATTCACTATGGCTTTGGATCACGTGCTGGACTCGTAATCCATTGCTCCCCTCAGGATAAAAGCTCAGAACTCGTATACTGTAGTCTTAAGAATGATTAATACTGTGACCTGACACACAAACACTAAAAAGCGATTTCATTGCAAAGGGGAAGCAGTAACCTTTTGTAATATTTAGCAAACCCTCCACACTAAGTAGGGCGCGAACTCGGTACCACATCGTGGTAGCCCTTGATGCTAACATCCATGCATGCGTGCTCGAGTGTCCTCCAGTCACAATAGGATTTACAGTTATCGTGATAACAGGACCGGATACAATGACAAGTTGTTTGTGGAACAGTAGAAAGACGATAGCAGAAATGTGAAGACTTCGAGGCAGCATCGGTCACCAAATGACGTCATAAGGATAACATATCCTTGTCTGCCGAACTGTGTATCTATTACAATTTGTTGATCTATTTATTAATTTATGTATTTTATTATCTATTAATCAATTGTTTTTGTTTTATATATTCTTGTTTTACATAATTTATTTTGTATTTTGTATTTATAATATCATTTACCAATTTAGATTAATTTTGTATTATTCATCTTTATTTTATCTATTTTCTTTGTTAATCTATTAATTCTTATGTTTTGTATTTATCTATTTTCTGTTTTTGTTTCTTATTTATCTCTATGACGTTTTCCTGGTCTTAACCGATGTTCCGTCCGTACAGCAGCGTCACCACTTTGTTTTCCCATAGAACCATAGAATTAGCTTGTTTTATCGTAACATCGCTCTGTAGATATCTTAGCCCATGTTGCTAGCTTTATCATCTCGTGACCTTTGTCAGAAAGATTCTTATGTGAATATAAATATATTTAATCATATCTTTTTCGTTTTACCTTTATTTGTTTATTTACACGAGTGAGCGTGTATTTGTTTATTTATGTATTTAGATCTTTACCTCGTCGCAAAGTTATTGTGGCTGCTGTTCTTATTAAAATTCGTAAAAATCTGTTTGTTTACACATCATCTTGTTAGATAATTGGGTATCAAGTGAAGTGGCCATTGAAGAATTCTTGATGAATCTTCATGATCTTCATTACCAGAAGCTTTTTCCTTTGGCGGGTGGGCCTTCGATGGACTCTTACCAATATGAATATAAATATATATATATATATATATATAAATATATATATATATATATATATATATGAGAGGTAGAGGGAAAACACACAGGTAGAACAACGAGTTGATTCTTTGACTATTTTAGCACTGTAGTTCTTCAGAAATAATGTTTACACTACAGAAGAAATGACATTAAATATGGGAAATGTGTGAGGAGTGGAAAGGTACAAGGATAGATCAATTCTGCCGTGAAAAGGCAGAACGCATTAACTCCAAAATCCTTGTTTTGAGAAAATCGATATTTAATATTCCAGTGCTTATTATTTCTTTTCTATTTATATCTGGAGCCTATAATTTTGCTGACTTAAATTTTAACACTTATTTTATTGCTCTATGATAATATATTCCTTGTATCGAGTTATACATTGTCACACTAGTCACACAATGCATGATAACTATTTCATGATAGGAGATAATGCGTTGTGGCTTGCAATTATTCTTTTTTAAGAATTTCAAATTGATTTGGCAAAATGTTTTTTTTTCTGCTGAGAGTGCAAAACAATATTGTAAATTATGGCAAATGAATAGTTTATTGTTTTTATTGCGTTTAGTAATTTCAAAATAATACATTATTCTTTTGAACAGTAAATTTGGCCATGATAAAGGACCTAAAAGAGAACTTCTGAAATAGAAACGATTGGTTTTTCCTTTTTATAGTGCTGGTGCATACAATTATTTCACTGAAAACATGGATTGGATAGACTAAATTCAGACATAACTCCAAATAGAAAATAATTCCTGTCACAAAATAAAGCTGTTTTAGTGATAGTGCATACAATTATTTCACTAAAAACACGAGTTGCATAGACTAAATTTAGACATAACTCTGAATATAAAATAATTCCTGTCACAAAAAAAGCAATACAAATTAATGTTTTGTTTTTACATTCTTCATATACTTATGAGAGAAAGACATGATATTCCTGCACATTATGCTAAACTGCAATTTTACAAATTGAAAAAAAATAATAATACTTAATCACACCAAAATAACAAATTCCTACGTTTGTTGCACAAAAAACAAAAATAAGTGCTGCACTGTATTATTCAAATACTCAATAGATTCCACCATACTCGTACATAGATATCTAAAAAAAAAAAGATAAGGTCACATCAATTATTATGTCTATTTTGTGTCAGCATTATTGAGCAAATCTTTGCTATAAGGATTTTCTGGCATTTTTAACCAGAACTCTCGTCTGTTTGGAGGCATCTTGCATACCAGTTTCTCAAGTATTTTCTTCTTCTTTGTTGAAGATATACCTCTGGGACAATTTTTCAGAGGAGTCTCTAGCAGTTCACTTGATATATCAACATTTCTTTTCAGAAAATTACAAGACTTATACTGGCCATTAAATGATGTCTTGTACTTAAATCCATTCAATCCCTTTTCAAATTTGACTTCGACTAGGTCTTCCAAGTATGGTATATTGTCAGCACCCTCCTGGGACCTTGTTTTTCTTTTATTGTTGATTTCTGGAATGTTGAGGAAGTTTTCCTTCTTGTTAATGTCAAGAATAGATAGTCTCTTGACAGAACTTTCAATAGCATTTTTCAAATCTTCAAAGTCATACATGTCCCCTTTTCGTCTAAGGACTCGTTCAATATGGCCATGGATACCATCAGCTGCCATGAATGTATGACCTGAAGTTAAGTACTTAAAACTGACACTGTTGATTTGGTTCTCACTGTTGATCAGAATTGCAATGGCATTATAAAGGCACCAATTTTTGTTTTGTGCTGCACAATTATCTGTCCAGAAAACAAATTCTTGGGCATCTCTCTCTTTCTTGATAAGGGACAAAAATGCATTGGCAACATGTTCCTTATTCCTGCCCGCAGTTGACTCGTCCCACAACACAGCATAATGTTTTTCTCTTGCTGTAAAGATTCTTCCTTCCTTCACTTCTTTTTCTTTCATGCTGGCAAATGTTTCATTGAAAACGATCAATCGAGGTGTAAATGTGCAGCTTTTTAATCCATTGATCATTGGCAGCAGTAAGACTTTCTGCATATCAACAGCATAAACTCTGCTGACAGAGCTCCATGCTTTTAAACTGTCTTCTTTATAGGCGTGACGAGCTTCTTGAGCCTTTGCAATGTGGTTTTCTTGTGCCATTTTTAAACTGTCAGTAATTTCATCCTCTTTGAGGTGTTTATAGGCTGCACATGTGTCACAAATATCTTCCTTTGGTTCTCCAAAAACCTATGTTTTCTTGTTTGAATACCTTACGGTATGTTCCGTATGTGCAGTAGCTAGGATTATGTACTAAAAAGTCATCATACATATCCTTTAATGATGTTTCACATGAGATGTATCTCCTGTTTGGTGCATGTTCCCTTCTATAGTGAGATATTTGTGGGTTATATTTCTGTATGTGCTCCACAATTATAGAGTGATCCTTTTTATTAGCGGGGATGTGTCGACCCCTCTTGTCTGGCTGTACTGTGGACATCCCACCAGTTGAACTTCTTGCTTTTTTCACAAGTTCAACAATGACTCGGTTACTGCTGTATCCGAGAGTACGAACAAAGAATGTCTGGCAAACCCGTATTTCCTTTCCAGAGCTTTCAAGGAAAGTATAAATAAGGGAACAAGTTTTTTCGGATCGCTCTGATGTAGAATCTACATCTGATGGCCTCTTTCTTTGGACTGTTTTTTTTTTACAAATTCTAGAAAGAAGCCATTGTTTTTGTATGTCATGAGTCATGTTCCAAAACATGTCATGGATTCTCTCTGTCCTCATTAAGAAATTGTGTTCTGCATTTCTTTCTGCAACTGTCTCCACAAGGTGAGAGAAGTGGATGTTTGTTTCTTTGATTGTCCAGCCTTTCTGCAGAGGTTCTAGGTCTTTTTCTTGGATTGATATCCTTGACAGGTTATTATATACTAATACGGCATTGTAGAGGATTTCATGTTTCAACTTGCTGCAGTGTGCAGTCTGGTAGCGTGAATGATCGTGTTGACTTCATGGCATAACGCATCAAGTTTATGACATAAAGCATCAACTCCCTCAAGCACACACAATATTTACAAGCAAGACGCATCATGTCCATACAAGGAGGGAGTTAATGCTTTCTGACACGTAAATATCGATACAGTGCGTTTTGCCTTAAAATGCTTGAAAAACGCCGTGGAGTTAATGCACTCTGCCACTTGAGATATCTGTATCATGACAAGATAGACGTAAATCACTGTCATAGACATTTTCGTCTCATTCTGCTGATTCCATAGGTATTAAAATTGGAAAAATCGCGTTTTTGGAGTTAATGCGTTCTGCCTTTTCACGGCAGAATTGGTTCGGGTTCAAGAGTGATCGAAATCCTGCAGGCTGGTCGGACTGGCATTCCGTGGGGTGCTTCAGGTGATGTGATGTCTTCCATTCTTTTGCTCGGTAAAATCAGTTGGTTGCACCTTAACAATTCGTGCGATTTATCAAACAGATTACAAACAGTAGGTTTCAGAGACAAAATCTTTGCAAGTTTCGATGTACAGAGTCTTTTTACGGATGTGATAATTTAAAACGTCTTCTCTGCTATCAAGAAAGTATTGGTTCACATCAACGGGGCCGACCTTCGTATCAACAAGAAAGACTACATAAAATTATTTGAAATGTGTTTTAAATGTGCTTCTGTTTCTTTCAACGGTAAAACATTTCACCAACATGAAGGCTTGCTCATGGGCTCCCCTTTGAGTGCAGGAACAGTGAGTCTCTTCCTAGAGACACTTGAACAACAAGAGTACGTGAACATCATCCCAAACGACAGCAAGTAGTGCAGGTACGCGAATGACTGACTTGTCATCCTCCCCAAAGACACCAACAATAATGGCATCTTATCACGTCTTAATCAAATACACCTTAAATTCAGCTGACTGTAGTGCACGAGGTTAATGGGACCCACCCATTCCTGGATACCGTTATCATCAGGGGAAATAACCTTGTAAAGTTCACGGTATACAGGAAATCCACCCACAAAGATGACTATATTCATTATTTTCGTGTTCACGACTAAAAGACCAAGACTAGTGTAGTCATGGGTTTTTGCCTTCGAGCACTCTGAATATGTATCCCTGAATACCTCAATGACAAACTGCATCATGTCACTGAGACATTACAAAAACTTGGCTTCCTCGCTGGTCGTCTCTCCGCAACCTTGAAGAAAGTCAAAGCCGTAAGGGAGAGGAATAATAACAAAAACCAAGATACAAACAACACAATTTACATAGTAGTCTCCCCTTCAGACATGGCCTGCACATTCAGTAGAGAACCCATACACACAGGTATCCGCATCTCATGTAACACAAGTAAGAATATTGGTGATCTTGTTAAACCAAAGATGGAACATATTAATACCGAAAGTTTACTTCACAGACTTCCATGCTCAGGATGTGACTGTGCCTATACCGGAGAAACTTACAGGCGGTTATCCACAAGAATAAAAGAACACAGAGCCGAGGTCCAGCATCACCAAAATACCAACGCACTCGTGAACCATGTAGGCGAAAAAGGACATTTACCAAAATGAGAACAAACAAGCATATTGCACAATAATCTCAGTAAAAAAGCAAAGGAAAAGTGTAGAAGCTCTGTACATAGCCACCAACAAATAATAGAATAGGTGACAGTAAACTGTCAATGTCAAAAGCACTACACGCAGCAGGAGAATAGAAGAAGACGGGACATCAGACCACCAGAAGCACCACACAGAGTGCCAGTCCGACCAGCCCGCAGAATCTCGATTCTTCTTGAACCCAAACCAATTGAACTATCCTTGTACCCTTTTACTCCCCACTCATTTCTTATATTTTATGCATTTTTCCTGTAGTGTAAACATTCTTTCTGAAGAAGCACCACAGTGCAAGACTAGTCAAAGAATAAACTCTTGTCTACTTTTATATATATATATATATATATATATATATATATATGTATATATATACATATATATGTATGTATACATATATATATAATATATGTATGTATATATATGTATGTATATATATATATATACACACATACACACACACACACACACACACACACACACACACACACACACACACACACACACACACACACACACACACACACTCACACATACACGTATATATATATATGTATATATATATATATAAACATATATAAACACACATATATATATATACTATGTATATATATATATATATATATATATATATATATATATATATATATAATTTCATCTTCACTCTTGTACTAACAATCTTTGTTCTTTCACCTCTTACATTCCTCGCATTCTTTGCTTTACTTCTTTCTTCCATACAATCTTCGTCCTTATCTTCATTTTCCTCTTCTCCTATATCGCATTTATCCCTCCTCTTGTATCCTTCCTTCTCTATCTTGCCATTTTTCTCCTGACTTTATTTTCTCCCGTTAACCCATTTGCTTTCCTCCTCTTCCTTTTTCCATTTTTTTTTCTCCTTTTCACCCTTCTTTTTGGTCTTTAATATCGTTCTTTTTTAGCAGTTTTGATCTTTATCCTTTAATTTTTTTTCCTGGTCTCTTCACGTCCTACTACTTTTTTCTCCCTCTCCTTCCTTCCTTCCTTCCTTCCTTCCTTCCTTCCTTCCTTCCTTCCTTCCTTCCTTCCTTCCTTCCTTCCTTCCTTTCTTTCTTCCTACCTCTTTTTTCCCTCTCTTCTTTCTTACTTAACCCCCTTCTTTCTCTCTCCCTCTCCTTCCTTCCTTCCTTCCTTCCTCCTTCCTTCCTCCTTCCTTCCTTTCTTTCTTCCTACCTCTTTTTTCCCTCTCTTCTTTCTTACATAACCCCCTTCTTTCTATCTTCCTCTCCCTCCTTCCTTCCTTTCTTCCTTCCTCTCTTCCTTCTCATTTACCTCCTTCTTCCCCACCCCGTCGAAAATCTTGCATCAGTGACATACTATCCTCTGGTAAAAACCCATTTTTATCGTTAACACCCGGGAATGACGTCATCCTCTCTCACGCTTCCATTTGCTCTCAGTCTGGCTCTCTTGCCACCGCTCTCTCCCTCGTTCGCTATCTTGCTCTCTTCTCTCGCAAGATCAATCTCTTTTGCTCTCACTCTGGCTCTCTTCCTCTTGCTGTGTCGCACTCGCTCTCTCGCTCTCTAGTTCTCTCCCTCTCCCTTGTTCTCGTTAAGTTTCCTCTCTGACGCCCTTCTCTCTCTTCATTTTCTGTAATACTACCTCCTCTTTACTCTTTATTTCCCTTCCTTCTTCTCTCCTTTCCATGTCCTTAAGTAAGTTTATTTGGCATTGCATCAATACACATGAAGTGCAGATAATGAAAATGTCACATAGTTCGAAATAACAATTACAATTGCCGAGGATAACACAAAAAAAGCATGTAAGCTTATTTCCATTGTAGTCCTCATCAATTTGCTTCCCTTTCTCCCTATCCACCTTCCTCTCCCTCTTTATTCTTCTTCTTCGATTTATATAGGAGTGTTCAGACTATTCTCCTTCTTGAGCTATTGTACCTTCTCCATCCCTCGGTAATCTCCCGCCCGTATATACATGTTCTGGCAGATATGCGCGGCGCTACCCGGATGAAACACAGATTCCGGATAGATATTTCCAGGGAAAAAGCCCGGACCAGGGTTTACATTCTTCGTGCACTATTTTGAGGTGCATGTGGACTTCCGTGCCAAATTTGGTAAAGAACCGCACGGTAATGGTGGCCTTCTTTTCGAAGCATTTAAGGCAAAGGTAACAGGCCTATTTATTTATGTAGTAATTAATTTAATATTTACCTCGTTACAAATTCTTTTTTATATAAATTTGCTCATGTATTCATGTATTGATTGGTTTATTTATCCATCTATGTATGTATTCACTTGGAATGTTCGAAGACTATTTTATTTTTTCACATTATTATTGTGTATGTGTGTGTGTGTGTGTGTGTGTGTGTGTGTGTGTGTGTGTGTGTGTGTGTGTGTGTGTGTGTGTGTGTGTGTGTGTGTGTGTGTGTGTGTGTGTGTGTGTGTGTGTGTGTGTGTGTGTGTGTGTGTGTGTGTGTGTGTGTGTGTGTGTGTGTGTGTGTGTGTGTGTACACATACGTACGTGTGTACGTGTATAAGTGTGTGCTTGGAACACAGCTTGCTCGGTCCAGCTAGCGAAGACGTATGATGATAATTATGTCCTTAGAGAGCCATCATTCCGAGCTTCTATTGATTACGTTAATACATTACATGATGGCTATTGCGGGCCCACAATATATTTTCTGGGAAGCAGAAACAATGGTTTTATATTTATGGAAAAATATAATTTCGTATTTATTTTTAAGATCTTAATATTTTTTGTTTTCTTGTTTCAGGTAAGTGTCTC
>NC_134806.1:37262523-37265023 GCF_046742065.1 Oratosquilla oratoria
CACCCCTCCCACCCTCCCTCTCATCTGAGCACCTCCTGGATGACGGGTCATCCCTGCACCTTGCCCACCGCCCTGGGTCAGAAGCAGTGTCGCAAGACACAGCACATCCACAGCAAGGCCGCTTCATTTAATCGGCGACCCCCCCTCTCCGTCCCCCCCTGCATATAAGGAGAGGACGGGGAGAAATCCCTTCGGGCTGCGTCAAAATTTACTCGTGCAATCACACATCATCCATATACAACCATTCTCCACTCACCTCTGTCTTCCGTCCTCTCCCTTCCTTCCTCAACAGACATTCCCCTCTTCCCCAAAGCCCCCTTCACCCCATCCATCCACCTCAACCTAGGACGTCCCCTCATGTTCACTCCCTCCACATCTGCCTTCCATACCACTTTTACTAGTCTTTCTTCACTCATTCTTTCCATGTGTCCAAACCATCCTAATATTCTTTCATCAACCCTATCTCCCAAATCCTTTTTCACCCCTGTTCTCCTCCTCACCTCCTCATTTCTCACTCTATCCAGCCTAGTAACCCCCACCATACTTCTCAGACACCTCATCTCAAACACATTCAAACTCCTTCTCTCTTCTTCTCTTATGTTCCACGTTTCTGCCCCATACAGTGCTGTTGGCACAATCACTCCTTCATACAGTCTCCTCTTCGCATCCATTCCTAAATGTCTATTCCTCATTACACTCTTTAATCCACCAAGGCATTTACTCGCTTCTCTCAATCTACATTCTACCTCCACCTTCACTCCACCTTTTCCTGCTACACTTGCACCCAAGTATCTAAAACTATCCACTTCCTCCAGTCGCTCTCCCTTAATGTTCACTTCCAGTCTACTGCCACTTTCACCCCTTGTACATCTCATCACCTTACTTTTACCCACATTTATCTTTAGCTTTCTTCTATCACATACTCTCCCAAACTCTGCCACCAGCTTCCTCAATCCCTCCTCCGATGCTGCCACAAGCGCAGTGTCGTCCGCAAACAACAGCTGGCTCACCTCCCACTTTTCTCCATTTTCTTTAACCATCTCCAATCCCTGACCCACTACCCTAGCATTCACCTCTCACACCACCCCATCCATGTATAAGTTGAACAGCCAGGGCGACATAACGCATCCTTGACGAAGTCCCACCTTTACTTCAAACCACTCACTCTCTCCATTTCTAATCCTGACACAAGCTCTACTACTCTCATAAAAACTCTTGACAGCTCCCAAAAGCTTTCCTCCTATCCCATAAATCTGCATAACCTCCCACAGTGCCTTTCTGTCTACCCTATCATAAGCCTTTTCCAGATCCATAAAAGCCCAAAAAACATCCTTCCCCTTTCCTATAGCTTTCTCACATATCTGTCTTACCACAAAGATCTGATCTACACAACCTCTACCTGTCCTAAATCCACACTGTTCCTCACCAATTACTCCTTCTGTTCCTCTCCTAATCCTCTCAATCAAGATCCTCCCATAAGCCTTCCCTACTACACTTAACAGGCTAATCCCTCTGAAACTACTACATTCACACTTGTCCCCTTTTCCCTTGTAAAGAGGAACTATACAGGCACTTCTCCAGTCCTCCGGTACTCTACCCTCTCTCCAGCAAACATTAAATAACCTCACCAACCAGTCCACCATCACTGAACCTCCCTTTTTCAGACATTCTGCATGGCATCCATCCAGACCAGGTGCCTTACCTGCTTTCATCATCTTAACAACTGCCTTCACCTCATCCTTCCTAATTTCTCCTCCATTCTCCTCACTCATCACTCTCATTTTCTTCGCATTTCCCACTGCAGCTATCTTTCCTTCCCTATCCTCCTTCACATTTAGCAACTCCCTAAAATATTCTGCCCATCTTCCCCTTACTGCCTTCTCTTCCATTATCATCTCTCCATCTGCACCTTTTACCTTTTCTTCCCTACTTGATTCGCCTCCTCTTCCTCTCTTAATTTCTTTCCAAAACATCTTTTTATTACTTTCAAAATTTTCTGTCATACTCTTACCCCATTTCACATCTGCTCTCCTCTTTGCCTCCTTTACCTTTTGCTTTACTTCTTTTTTCTTTTCTTTGTACGTCTCATATGACTCCCCCGTCCTCTTTTGTAACCAATCTGTGAATGCTCGCTTCTTCTCTTCTACAACCTTCTTTGTTTCCTCATCCCACCATTCACTACCCTTGCTTCTACTTCCCCCTGTCCTTCTTGTTCCACACACCATCCTTGCACACTTTAAGACTCCCTCCTTGAACCATCCCCATTCCTCCTCCACACCCATCTCTGCTCCATCCTTTACTCCCTCCCACTCCTCCTTCAGCTTCTTTTCGTACTCCTTCTCCTTTTCCTTTTCATTCAAGGAGTTCACTCAAAGAACCTCCCTACCTTTTGTCCCTTTCCTCTTTCTCCATCTATCCTCCACTCTCAGCTTACCTTCCACCAAAAAATGATCTGATATTCCCCCACCCTCTCCCCTTAGCACATGTACATCCTTAACTC
>NC_134806.1:37270023-37275023 GCF_046742065.1 Oratosquilla oratoria
AGAAAATATTAAAGAATCATCGTACAATGCTATTGTGATTTTACTTCACCTGAAAGAGGAAAAGAAATACTTTGGTAATTATCGTCATTTTTTTTTATTAAATGCGTATGAATTGTTGTAAAAGATTCTTACAGACTTAGTATGGCTTTAGATGAAATCCAGTCCAAAGAATGGGTAGGCTTTGGATGCAGAAACTCCAGTGCAGACCACATGCAGGCAAAGAGTCAACTCACTGAGAAAATAAAAGAACATAATAAACCTTTGTATTAACTTTTTATAGATTACGAAAAGGCCTTTGATTTGGAAGAACAAATGGCATTATGAAACTCTATATTCAAAATGCAAATGAACATATCTAAAGAATTTAATTGAACATGTGAAAGGCATTGCAATTTGACTACGTAAAGGATACAGAGAAGAATGGAGATCGTGAAAGGAATACGGCAAGGCGATGAAATATCATCCAAGCTATTTGCAGCTCGGTTGGATGGATTTTCAGATAAATGAGTTGATGAGGGAAAGATGTACGGATCACATTCTCATTTCAGACACGAAAGAAGACGTGCAAAAATATGCTGAGTAGTCTAAATAAAGAAAGATTCACTTAGTTTGAAGATGAATATAAACAAGGTGAGGAGGCGCGCAGCTGCGGCCGAAGCCGTCGTCTTTGCCCTAAAGAGTGCATGTCCTTTAGGGACTGATGTAGCAGGTAACAGTCACTGCTGGGAGTCGGAGAGAAGTGTAGAATTCGAACCCACAACTAAGTCAATACAAGACCATCACGCTTCCGATTATGCCACCAACGCACTACGAATTTGAGTAAAACTAATGTGCAACTCGAAATTTCAAATAGAAGCAATTATTGATGGAGAGATTCTAAATAAAAAAAATATGAAACTAAAGATAATGAAAAAATTAGCTTCATTAATGATTGATTCTTTTTTATATTAAAATAAGAACATCATGAACTGCCCTGTACTTTACTGTCTGAAACGCAAAGTTTACGATTAATGTATAATGCCAGCTATGAAAAGAGGTTGGGAAACTGGTGAGGGTAGTGGAGACGACGCTAAGGAGTTCACAAAGGAGAATGGAGAGAATAGTACTGGGAGCAACATTGAGAGACAAGAGGAGGTTAAGCTAGGAAGAATAGATAAGATTATATTATATTATAGGAGGAGTAAAGGAACAGAATTAAGTTAGTCAGGAAAAGTAACACAGAAAGGGAGTGGGTGATGGAAGATGGAGCAAATGTGTTCATTTAGCAAATCTACAAACTCGGGACAAATCGGGGTCTTGACCGAGTTTGTTCTGTGTCTGTTTTGAGTCTGCTCTGAGTCTGTCTCGAGCCTTTCCCGAGTTTGTCTTCAATCTGTCCTATGTCTGTATCGAGTATGTCTCGAGACTGTCCTTATCAAAGGGAACCCCTTTTCTGCAGCGACGCCCTTACAGTTATATAACATCACTTTCCGTTATCTATAGTTAATTAAATCCTTAAATATACCTGCTATAAAGACTTACAGTAAGAATAGACAATCATAGGTTTGTCAATATTTTGGTCACCTTTGTGATCTGTTCTTAGCATCCGACCTAGTTAACTATCTATTCATAGCATCCGACCTAGTTAACTATCTATTTTTAACAATCGACCTAGTTAACTATCTTCTTAACATCCGACATTGTTATGAACCAAAAAGTCTCATGTCGTTTTGCTTTTCATTGATAACCATTTGTAATTCCATCCTTTGTATTTACTACTGAATAAACTTAATAGTGTATTACTATTATTAATATTTATTCATAAAAAAAGTCTATGCAACGGCGGTATTGTACAAGAGAGGTCGGCCGTGACTATCGCTGACATAAGCAGGTCATACGGAGTTGCTTGATATCGCCACTGAGATTAATACAGTCTAGATATTAATACAATATACGTAGCCTTCATATATCAAAACACAATTTCCCCTTATAAGGGGGGGGTGACGTACATATAAATTCAGATTATTAACATTCATACAATTAACTAATAATTATAATTTGGATGTACAGTCGCAAGCAAAATTTTTAGCCCACCTACAATTTTTCATGATAAAAAACTAAAGTACTTTGACAGTTTTCTTTTATATTCAAGAAAATTACCTAACTGTAAGCTATACTACGTAGGAAAATGTCACATACTCGACAAATATATAAATATATAAATATATATATATATATATATATATAATATATATATATATCATATATATACAGTATATATATACATATATATATATATATATATACAGTATATATATATATATATGTATATATATATATGTATATATATATCATATATATATAGTATATATATATATACAGTATATATATATATATATATATATATATACAGATATATATATATATATGTATATATGTATATATATACATTATGGCTCAAAACTTTTGCTCATGACTGTATTTACGTCAAATTATCCAAAGGGTTTTTTGAAGATTATCATAATTTTTCTCTTTGTGACGTTCCCCTAGCTGAATCAAATCGCCTGACGTCAGTTAGAATAAGGCTCATACAGGTATTAAAGGTACATGACTACAATATTGTGGGAGACACGTGGTCAGAAATAGATGAAATATATTGTATTTTGATATTTCAACGAAGATATTTCACAGATGAATTAATATGAGAGCCGACTGATTTGGAATTGCAAATATTTGCCTTTTTATATTAATTTACTTTATTGTTATATAATACATATAACCAGGGCTTTTTCCCCTTACAAGGGAGGTAGCAAAAGTCAGTAGGGATAATGCCACTCCCACCCATTTCATCCAACCCACTCCACTACATTCAACACCCCTCCCTCCCTCCCTCCACCTTATCTTGGCTCCTCTTGGATGACGGGTCATCCCTGCATCTCGCTTATTGTCCTTTTAATATTCATTTAGTTTGTTATATAATGATAATTGTAGTAATAGTAATAATGATAATGATAATGATGATGATGACAATAATAACAAAAATGGTAGTAATAATAATGATATAATACAATCACCTTTGTCATCATCATCGTCAATATTATCATTATAATTATAATTATCATTATCATTATTTCATTTCTTATTCACTTGCTAACCGTTTCAACATGGTTGCATTCCAAAGTGATTTTGTTCTAACAATAGAAAATGTCATGCAGTTTTACGAGCACCGGGTTGAAAGGTATCATGAAGGACTCGGGACCCCACCGCTACATAAAAATCGCCTTAACGAAAGTCAAATACATAGACTCACTATGTTGAATATATCCGTGTTTATATTCGGCCAAGATGCTTGCACGTGCGGTTGCATACTGATGATGGCGCTGCATTTCAAGTTTGTTTTGTAATTAGGAGAAGTCGTAAAGGAGTCTGAGGCTAGAGCCAGACAGAGGCGGAGACCATTTTTGTTTCCCTCTTGGTCCTTTCTCAGCTAAATAAAGTCGGTTTGTCGGAGCCAAAATAAACTTGAAATGTCGAATATGTACACCAAAATATGAAAGGCTTTTTTGGGTAAAAAGGTAAAAAGAAAAATCGTAACTTCAATTTTTGACATTTAGTACTATAGTTCTTTGAAAAATTTCGGGAAGAACGCTGGTGGGGATGGGAAGTCTGACAACGGAATCTCTCCGAATAAATCTTTTGATCTTTGGGTCAGGCTGATGGCCATCACCGGTGACCACAAGATTCTTCCAGTTGGAATATTGAGTTAAAAAAAAAACACACATTAAATACCAATGTTTTTGGCTTCTTCGCTGGTTGACATGAAATGGCGGTTCTTCGTACACAATATCAAGAAGTCATTATACAAACATAAAATTGCCCATTTTCTGCTAAACAATTAAAACTAATATAAACAAAAGCCTTTTATCCCCCTTATAAAGTGGCAAGGTAAGTTAGAGCATTATTGATTTATATTTTCAATCATGACTCTTACGTAGTAGAAATGTAAAAAAAAAAAAATTGTGTGTGTGTGTGTGTGTGTGTGTGTGTGTGTGTGTGTGTGTGTGTGTGTGTGTGTACGCGTGTGTGCGCGCGCGCACGCGCGGGGTCTCTGGTCATCACGTTTCGCGTCATTTAAGTGTCTTCGACGACACTCAAGGGGACACAGCGGTGGTGTTCTTATCCTCATTACAGGATGGTGAGATACAAATAGTGTATAATTCCTTAGGGGATAGGCTGGCATCCAACCCACATTATGCCAATGTTAGGAGTGGCGGTGCCCGGACGGAGATGAGGAAGACTAGACTTGTGGGGCGTAAGGAAGGAAGGAGAAGCTGAGGCCGCGTGGGTGGGGACTTGGGGGTGGGGTGGACAGCTGCCAACACTGAACGCGCGCTATTTACGATACCAGCACCCCGATAAGTTATTGACCCGGCGTGAGAAAGAGCATAAACTTGCCCTCCGTCCCGAGAACGTATTATCTACGTCCTTTTAAGAATAGACCACGGGTACTAGGTCCAAGGCTTCATAGTGTAATGTATTGGGTAATGTGGGTCTATGAGAGAGAGAGAAGAGATGAGAAAGGAAGAGTACTTGTATTTCGTTGGAGATAACTAGCGCTTCTGTCCAAGAAGACAGTGTCGTGCTGTCATGGTCTTGGTAAAATAGAGATTTAAGGAGGATTGTTGGAATGGGGGATAACAGAAGTATCCACTTTTGAGCAGAGATGAATCTCCAAGAACCCGGTATGAGATGATAATGTGTGACTAAGGTCCGAAGGGATGTCAATAAAGTCCCTAAAATATTAACTGCATAAAACAGTCAATACTCAAGATGGGAAAGAAGAGAGAGAAAGGGAAGGAGAGACAGACAGACAGACGGAGAGAGACAGACAGACAGACAGACAGACGGAGAGAGAAAGAGAAAAGGAGAGAGACAGAGAGTTAGACCGACAGAGAGAGAGAGAGAGAGAGAGAGAGAGAGAGAGAGAGAGAGAGAGAGAGAGAGAGAGAGAGACGTGGGGA
>NC_134806.1:37280023-37287523 GCF_046742065.1 Oratosquilla oratoria
ACATAAGATAAGAATGAAAAAGTCTGCAAGAGACCTTAAGGGGTAAACTAGATAATTCTATGTCCATTATCACCTATCATACCGAGAAAGACGGGATAGGCTACAGAATAGTGCGTGGTAAGTCATTTTGTATATGAATAAATGATAGAACAGACCATGTGGAAACGCCAGAAAGAGAGTAGCTGCCCATTTCATCAGCTAGAGATGTGCTAGAAACGGTAATGGAGAAAAGAGAGAGAGAAAGAGAGAGAGGGAGAGGGTGGGAGAGAGAGAGAGAGAGAGAGAGAGAGAGAGAGAGAGAGAGAGAGAGAGAGAGAGAGAGAGAGAGAGAGAGAGAGAGAGAGAGAGAGAGAGGGCGAGAGAGAGAATATTAGAAATTAGAAAAATTGCTTTGAATGTCACAGTTTTTAGTCTAAAGGAAACGCAAAACAAACCCTAAAGATAAGTAGATCAACAGATAAAAAGATAAATAAAGGAAAAGTTAATAGATGGATAAATTAATAAATGAATGGGTAGATAAAACAAGTAAAAAAGAAAAAGGTAAGAGAGACGCATGGGCGTCAAGTGTCCCTGCACAAACAGAAGTTAGTTGACCGATGCTTTCGATTTATCCTGACTAGATAAAACTAAAGATTTTTGGACGATCAAGGAAACATAAAAACATGTAATTACTGAGTCGTTATCAGTGGGTCTCTTTTGGAAAAGATTTTAAAGAAGCGTTTCTTCTGTAAGAAGCTCTGGTGGATTAAAACAAAAATGTGGAAGATTAATGAACACAGATTTGGGTGGCAGCATAGTGAACTACATTGGAAAAATGGCCTTTTAGAGTTTTCAAAACCGAAATATAAAATTTTTGTAATTTCTTAATTGCGTATGCGACTCAGGATGTCGAAGAAAAATAAAATACATAAGTGGATCAGATAGAAATTTTGAGCAATTTGAATATTCTTTTTTTTTCGAAAAATGACCACTAACATGCGACTATGAAGAACAGACATTCTCACGAAACAAAGTATTGTATTACTCTACTTAGCAACTGTCCTAGAGTCTTCAGGAGAACACGCTTCCAGCAGTCACAACGGGAAGGCCTTATTTACAAGAACGGCTCCCCAGCTCGAAGAAACAAGGAGGACCGAGCAGCTACGTACGAGACGACACGGGGAAGGACACAAGGAACACCGAATCAAAAAAGCGGCGAGGACACCTTGGTTCAAAGGTCGGATCTTCAAAGCAGAGGAAGGCCCGGTGCGAGAAAGGCGAGAGCACCCCTAAAGGAAGAGTCTGCCGAGCAGGAGGAACCAGATGGAAGTCTTAAGGAAGTGATGGAAATTTCTTAAAGAACGAGGAGGGAGTCTGCCGAAGAGCAAGCACGAATGGAGGACTTTAAGAAGTGGTAAAATTTTCGGAAAGGAGGAGTAGGAAGGGGACGCAAAGGCAGGAGGAGGAAGAATGTGGGCATCTCCATAGAATCTGCCAAAGAGAACGAATGGAGGACTTTAAGAAGCGATGGAAATTTCATACAGAGCAGGAAGTGGATGTAAAGGCAGGAAGAGGAAGAGTGTCGGAAGCTCCATAGAGTCTGCCGAAGAGAAGACAGAGGTGGAGAACACCAAATGCTGAAAATTTCATAAAGGCGAGGTAGGGAGGCGATGTAAAAGTAGAAAGAGGAGAAAATAATAAATGAAGACGGCGAAAAATGGTCAATAAAAGGTGGATGGAAGATGAAGAGAAAGGAGGGAGGAAGAAAGAGAAAAAGTTAGGAAAAACAGGAAGTCTGGATGAGGTCCATTACACCCCCGGAAAGAGGATTAAAGAGTTCTTGACTTTTGTCTAGAGGAGAAAGAGAAAGGTGAAAAGGAAGGAAAAGACATATGCCTAAAAAAAAAACTAAAAAAAACTAATGGTGTTAAAATGAACGAATAGCTACGAAAATAGGATAAAGTGTATGTGCGAAAATGTGCCAAAATTTGAAAGCGGGAGAGTGACAAAAATTGGAAATAAAAAAGTGTCTACTGTAATACAGGAAAACAGAAGTCGAGGGAATATAGCGAGAGGATAAACTGCAAAGGAAATGTGAAACGGCAAAATTGAAGACAAGGACTTGGTAACTAGGTCAAAGAAAGATAGTTAAAAACTATCTCGAGCTTATCTCAATTTAAAGAGGTCGAGACGAAGAGGGGCGCACAGGCAGGCATAGGCAGACAGATAGATACAGGCACAGGTAGAAACAAACACACACACACACACACACACACACACACACACACACACACACACACACACACACACACACACACACACACACACACACACACACACACACACACACACACACACACACACACACACACACACACACACACACACACACACACACACACACACACACACACACACGTACACAGGTACAGACGCATAGAATAACAGACGCACAGAACAAGACGGACAGACAGACAGACAGAGAGACAAGTCCAAGGAAGAAGAAAAGCCACGTGAAAGTCTCTGGAAACATTGGGGGTTGAAGGAAGCTGGCGAAGAGCGGCTTCGGGTGTCCTGAAGAGACGCGACGAGAAGGGGAGGAGCAGCAGTGACAGACGGCTCAGGCCTCAGCCTTTGAGTTAAAGCCATCCCTTGACCTTTGCCTCCTCCTCGTCCTCTTTCGAGGCCTCTTCTTCTGCCTCTTCTTCTTCCTCCTCCTCTTTATCTTCTCTCTCATTCCTCCCACTTTCCTTTAATTTTCATCTCTTCCCTCATTCCTCCTTTTTTCTCTCTTCTCTCATTCCTCCTCCATTTCCTTTTCTTCCATCGATTTCATTTGCTTCCCTATCCTCTTCTTTCTCGTGCTCTTTTTTTCTCATTGCGCCTCTTTTTTCTTCCTCTTTTTTCATCTTCCATCTCTTCCTCCTCATCTCCCTCTGGCACTCCTGTTCTTCCTCTTCCTAGTCGTCCTCCTCTTCTTTCTTACATTCATCACCTCCTTTTCTTCCTCTTGTTATTCATAGTCTTCCTGTTTATCCTCTTCCTCTTATTCTTCGTATTCCTCCTACTCCCTTTCTTCCTCCTCCTCCTCCTAGTACTGCTAGTATTCCTTTTCTTTCTTTTCTTCCTTTCCCCTCTCTTCTTCCTCTTCGCATACCCCGTAGTACTTTCTTTCTCTTCCTCCTCCTCCTCGTCCACATTACCCTACTTCTCCAATTTTCCCTACTCCTCGACATCCCCCATTTCTCCTCCTCTTCCTTTATTTCTCCTTTCCCCCCTCCATCCTCCTCCTATTTTTCTCCACTTTCCCTCCCCTTCCTACTTTTCCTCCTCCTCCTCCTCCTCCTCCTCCTCCTCCTCCTTTTCCTCTTCCTCCTCCTCCTCTTCCTCCTCCTCCTCCTCCTCTGCTTCCCTCGGACTCGTGCTCTTTTCCTTCTCTCCTACCTCTTCCTCATCTTCACACTCCCCTCCCCCTTTCCCTTTCTCCCTCTCCCTCCCACCTTTTCTCTCACCCTCCACCTTCCCCTTCCTCTTTCTTCCCTTTCCCCTTTCTTCCCTTTCCCCTTTCTTCCCCTTGCCCTTTCTTCCCTACCCCCTTCCCCTTTCTCCCTCCTCTATTTCATCCTCCCTCTATTTCCTCCCCCTCCTTCCCACCTTTCCCCTCCTCCTCCCAATCACCTCCCCATCTCCTCCCCACCTTCTTTCCCCTCCTCCTCCCAATCACCTCCCCATCTCCTCCCTCACCTACACCCCCTCATATCCTCTCCCTTCCTACTCCATCTCTTCCCCCCACTTCTCTCCTCCTCCTCCCCTCCTCCTACAACACCTTCTTCCTCCATATCCTATTCTCCTCAACTTCCTTCTCCATCCCCTCTTCTTCCTTCTCCTGCTCCTTCTCATCCTCCCCCCCTTTTATTTTTTTCTTTTCTCCACGCCCGTCTCCTCTCCTCTTCTCTCTCTCATGACTCGTGTCTGGTTCCCATGCTTCAGAATTGCTTATGTGTACAACATATCTCGTCTCCAGTTGGCAGTTAAGCAAGCAAGCGCGCGCGCACACACACACACACACACACACACACACACACACACACACACACACATATATATATATATATATATATATATATATATATATGTATATATATATATATATATATATATTATAAGTGTATTTGGGCAGGAGTTTTTCTCTAATGCATATATCAATAAAAGTGATGGCTAGTTGTGCATTAATTATTTTCTTAAAGGTATTTTCCATATACCTTATAATAGATTTGTGTTCCTTAGAAAGAAAATTTATGACTTGGCTGTATGTAATCATATTAGCTAGACCCTTCTTCAGTAGCTATAGGAAAGTTCTATCTTGTTAGGATAAGAATGAATCCGATGAGTCTTATTAAAGTTCTAAGTTTTATACTAGAGTTTCTTACTTGCTAATCACTTTGGGGGAGGTCACCTAGAATTTTGGGTATTAACGAAATGTCACATGCACTAGGAGAGCTTCCAGGTTTTTGTTGTGGCGGAATGTGGCATGCTTGAGGTTATGGCGTTTTGTCTCGTTTTTGCACTAGTGGCGTTTTGTCTCGTATTGGCGTTTGTGGTGTTATGTCTCATGTTTGGATTTGCAACGGTTTGTCTCATACTTGGGAGGGCTCTAAGGTCGTCTGCTTGTATATTTAGATTTGGGCGTAACTCTTTAATATACAATGCTTCCAAAATTGGGAGGCGTCTATGTAATGACGAAAGACGCCTCCCAATTTTAGAATCATTGTATTTATATATATATATATATATATATATATATATATATATACATATATATATATATATATATATATATATATATATATATATATTATATACCCACACACATACATATACACATGTACACACATACATATATACATTCGACCTCTTATTTATTTTCCTAACCTCTCTTTTTTCTTTTCTTCTTCTTTTTCTTCTTCTTTTTCTTTTCCTTCTTTTTTCTTCTTTTTCTTTTTCTGCTTTTTCTTCTCCTTCTCCCTTTTCTTCTTTTATTTTTCTTTATAACTTGGGTTCTGCCTTTTCCCGTGTTTTTCTTTTATTTCGTTCCGTTTTTTTTTCTCTTAATCCCTTTCCCGTTCTCATATTTTCGCTTTCCTTTTCCTTGTGCACTTCTCTATTCACTTTTGCTTCTGTCTTCCTAATTATCTCTTCCCATCCCCCACTTGCCCTCCCCGTGTCCCCCTTACTCTCTCCCTCTCCTCCCCCTACCGCCCTCCCCCTCCCCCTTCTTACTCTTACTTTATCCTTCTCACTTCCCCTTCCCCCTCCCCCTTCCCCCTTCCCCGTCTCCCTCTTCCCTTTCCTTCCCTCACGTCCCCTTACCCTTTCCTCCCCTCCTCCTTTCCCTCCTCCTCCCCCTCCCCTTCCTTTTCTTCTCCCCCCTTCCACATCTACCTGCCTCTCTCCCTCTCATTCTCCCTTTCTTTTCTTCCTTTCTTTTCTTCCTTCTATATTTTTCCTTTCGTCCCGTCTTTAATCGTCTCTGGCGTCTTCCCTTCGTATCGTTTCGATCTTTGAGCTCGGGGCCTCCGATCTCGGTCCTCCGACTCCTTCCGACGTTCGTCCTATCGGCTTTTTCTAATCTCCTTCAGCATTTTTTTTTTCTTTCATGGGCGACCTCCCCTGTATACCATACTTGTCTCTCTCCCTCTCCCTCTTTCCCGCTCTCTCTCTCCCTCTCTCTCTCTCCCTCTCTCTCTCTCCCTCTCTCTCTCTCCCTCTCTCCCTCTCTCTCCCTCCCTCTCTCTCCTCTCTCTCCCCTCCCCCTCTCTCTCCTCTCTCTCCCCTCTCTCTCCTCTCTCTCCCCTCCCCCCCCTCTCTCTCTCTCTCTCTCTCTCTCCCCCTCTCTCCCTCTCTCTCTCTCTCTCTCTCTCTCTCTCTCCCTCTCTCCCTCTCTCTCCCTCCCTCTCTCTCCTCTCTCTCCCCTCCCCCTCTCTCTCCTCTCTCTCGCCTCTCTCCTCTCTCTCCCCTCCCCCCTCTCTCTCCCCTCTCTCTCTCTCTCTCTCTCTCTCTCTCTCTCTCTCTCTCTCTCTCTCTCTCTCTCTCTCTCTCTCTCTCTCTCTCTCTCTCTCTCTCTCTCTCTCTCTCTCTATCTCTATCTCTCTCTCTCTCTCTTTCTCTCCCCCCTTTCTCTCTCTCTCTTTTATCCTCTTTTATTCTCTCTCTCGCTTGTATTCTCTCTTATTCTCTCTCATTCTCTCTTTTATGTGGTGTGTGTGTGTGTGTGTGTGTGTGTGTGTGTGTGTGTGTGTGTGTGTGTGTGTGTGTGTGTGTGTGTGTTTTCATATCTTCTTCATCTCCTGCCTCATTCTTTTATTTCACATCTCCAACACTTTTTTGTTTGCATTCTTTGCTCTTATTTCTCGTGGATCTTCTTGCTGTTTCTTCTTTTCGTTTTCCCACTTCCCTCTCCAATTTTGTCTCCCATATTTCTTTTCATTAATTATACCAGTCCTAATCTCCCTCCTCATTTTTCACTGTTGCCTGTCTTCTACTTTCCTCTTTTCTTCCTTTCTTCGTCCCCTCCCCACCTCGTCCCTCCTCGTCTCCCCTCTTTTCTCCTACCTTCGTCTCCCCTCTTCTCCCTTACCTTACCTATCATGCACTCGTTTCCCCTCCCCGTCTTTCCCCTTCCCTCTCCTCCTCTCTTCTCCCCTCTCCTCCCCATCCTCGCCTACCCTTTTCTGGTCTCCCCTTCCCCTTCGTAGCTTCCCCTCACTTCCCCTCACTTCCCTTCACCTCTCTCATCACCTCCCCTCGCTTCACATGACCTCCACAGATCTTCCTTTTCTTCCTTTCTATTGATCTATGCTCTCGTCTTTCTTCCTTTCTCTTCCCCTCGTCTCCCCTTCTCTCGCTTATCCTCTCCTTTCTTACCTCCCATCCCTCTCCTTTCCCCTCCCTTCCCCTCTCTTCTTCCCTCGTCACCACTCCTCCCTCCTCTATCTCCTCTTTCTTTCCTCCACCCTGTTTTTATTTTTATTTTATTTGTTGTATTTAATTTCATTTTGTTATTCTATTTATTGTATTATATCTTCTTTTCATTATAGTTGATTTTGTTTTGTCATTCATTTTGTCATTTTATTCATTGTATTATATCTTATTTTCATTATAGTTGATTTTGTTTTGTTATATTTTATTTTATTTTATTTTGGATTTTTTTATGCATTTTCTCAATTTCTCACCTTCTCGTATCCTCCATCCTTTTTCCTTCCTCTTCCTCCAGCCCTCCTCCCCGTTTTTTTTCTTTCTTTTTTTGAAATATGAAAGAAAAAGAACCTGAAACTTCGTTTGACTTGGAATAACCGCAAATATCAAAGCTTTGCATTTTGGCCTCAAATTCGTCGTCTCTCCTTTGCCAACTAGAACCGTCGACTCTAGGTCTAGTGCCTAGAGTCGTTTCTGTATATCCTGTGTTCTTGACCGAGTTCGAGGAGGGACGATAAGAGAATAGATATTTGGATTTTTTTCTCG
>NC_134806.1:37295023-37300023 GCF_046742065.1 Oratosquilla oratoria
ACACACACACACACACACACACACACACACACACACACACACACACACACACACACACACACACACACACACACACACACACAGTTTTCCACACAGAGTGGTGGATGTCTGGAACAAATTGGACGAAATGATAGTGTGTGCAAAGACCATACAAGAATTTAAGAACAAACTAAATGCTGTGAAATACGGGTCACTACGAGCATAACTCCCCTTCCCGTATAATGCAACTAGGTAAATACAACCAGGTAAATACACACACACACACACACGCACGCACGCACGCACGCACGTATGCACGGGTACACACGCACGCACGTACGCACGGGCACACACGCTCACTTTCTCTCTGTCTTTCTCACCTTTATATTTGGTTAGGGGTGATGGGGGAGGGTCTCTTAGTGGCGGTGCTCTGCTGCATCCCCTCAGGTAGTTGTGGTGCAGTATTGACTTAGGGCTCCTCTCCCCCGCTCCCCCCTCCCCCTCCCCCCTCTCCCCTCACCTCCCCCTCCCCCCTCCCCTCCCCACGCGACTCCGGCCCATGGCTTCTTTGCTTGCTTTCCTGCCTGCTTTCGTTCCCATTTACATCTCGGCATTATTACGGGTTAAGTTCGTGGCCGTGTTGAGGCTCGTTTGTGTTCTGTAATTGCTCTTTTTGGCTGTATAGGGGTTGTTAGTGGTTTGTTGTTTGGTTTTTAATTGGATTTGTTGTCAGGGAGGACTTGGTTTTATGGTTCTTTATGTGTATGGAAAGTGGAAATGAACATATTGTATGGTACTCCTGTCATTTGAAGCCATGCCTATATATATATATATATATATATATATATATATATGTGTGTGTGTGTGTGTGTGTGTGTGTGTGTGTGTGTGTGTGTGTGTGTGTGTGTGTGTGTGTGTGTGTGTGTGTGTGTGTGTGTGTGCGTACACAACACTGAATGGGTCCCAGTGAACAGATTTACATTTATCAATTCTATTTAATTCTATGCCACCAACGTCGAGGAACTCGATGGAGGGATACATGTAAAAATTGACACGTGCTCAAGCGAAGGACTCGAACCCCCGCTCACACGTGACAAGTGAACATTGACTTATGTACATATGTATTTATACGTATATATATATATATATATAATTGTGTGTGTGTGTGTGTGTGTGTGTGTGTGTGTGTGTGTGTGTGTGTGTGTGTGTGTGTGTGTGTGTGTGTGTGTGTGTGTGTGTGTGATTATGTCTGAGATGTGTTTTAAATGAAATCTCTGAGAAGTATGGTAGGGGCTACTAGGTTGGATAGAGTGAGAAACAAGGTGAGGAGGAGAGTAGGATTAGAAAAGGAGATGGCAGATAGGGCTGATGAAAGAGTATTGGGATGGTTTGGAAACAAAGTGAGTAAAGAAATTCTAGTAAAAGGTGTGGAAGGCAGAGGTGGATGAAGTGAACATGAGTGGACGACCGAGTTTGAGATGGATGGATGGGGTGATGGGGACGTTGAGCAAGAGGGGAATGTTTGTTGAGCAAGGAAGGGAGAAGACAGGAGATAGGGATGAGTGGAGAGTGACTGTGTATAGATGATGCATTTATGCAAAGAAGGGAGGGGCGGGGGAGGGGGGGTAGGGTAGACTTGTGTGTGAACGACAGTTTAACGCAGCCCAAAGGGATTTCTCTCCGTCTTCTCTTTTTCTGCATGAGGGGACGGAGTCGAGGAGGTCACCGATTAAGCGGAGGTGCCTTGCTGTAGATGTACTGTGTCTTGCTACATTGCTTCTGACCCAGGGCAGTGGGCGGGATACAGGGATGACCTGTCATCCATGAGGAGCTAAGATGAGAAAGGGGGGAAGGGTGGTGGATGGGAGTGAAATGGGTGGGAGTAGGTACATACAGTACCTTTCATTTGGCTACCCCCCTTATAAAGGGATATTTTCTTTATATATAGGTACATTGTGTGTGTGTGTGTGTGTGTGTGTGTGTGTGTGTGTGTGTGTGTGTGTGTGTGTGTGTGTGTGTGTGTGTGTGTGTGTGTGTGCGTGTGTGTGTGTGTGTGTGTCTGCGTGTGTCTGTGTCTGTGTGTGTGTTTGTGTGTGTGTTTGTGTGTGTGTGTGTGTGTGTGTGTGTGTGTGTGTGTGTGTGTGTGTAGATGTGTTTGTGTGTTTGCATACCTATTTGTAGCTCTAATCCCTGTGAATAAAATAAAATCTTTCAAGTTTGAAAACAAGTACGACCCTTGGCTCACATACGATGGGCTCAGTCCACAGAATTTAGGTCAACCGAATGTTGGCGTTGGCCGTGGTAGCGACCATTGACTTCACTTGTCTGAAAGTGATGAGGATTTGCCTTGCATGATTAAAATCACCCGACGGCAACCAGGGCAAACCTTCGATTTAATGTCCCAGTGAAAGAGTAAAATTTATATGAAGTTAACGCTTTGACGTCTTGTTTGATTTTCGATGAATAGGATCGCCTGCCTGCAGCCTGAATAATCACAACGCTCGAATATACACGTTAGATATTTAACGTTTTCACAGCGGAGGGTCTGTCAATAGTTAGAATAATACTAAGGTTTGAATAGAGAAAACATCCACATCACATATATAGACAAAAAATTTGACTTATATATTATTGACTAGATTTCCTTGAACAAAACTATGTCTACCCTTTTTTTTTTTTTTCTTTCGTTAAATTCAGTCCACGTTACCCTTGATATACGTTACATTCTTCAACTGGAGTACAAAAGCTGTGGTCACCCTTGCCATTGAGACGCTAGAACACGTGTTAACACTAGATTTTCGCAACCTTTGTGTGCAGCCCATACATCTGGTTTCCCCGGTACGCGGCTCGGAACGTTTCTTTTGGGATATTTATATCGTGAGGAACTGGGATTGCTTAGTCTGCAGTATCGTTTGTATTTAAGATGACATACTTCTGTTCTCATACTTGACCCTCTTGCCACCTACAAGATGCTACATAAGTGAATAAAATCGCTTGCCGGCGGTCTGAGTAAAAGGACAAATGCAGCCCTTACACTGAGCGGTCACAGAGCGACTATCACTTGTTTAGGCTATCACAGCACCAGGGGTAAAGGTGAATACACCTCCAATTTACTTGGTAATCTTTCTGTCTCGTTTCGTAGTTGGGTGGAACATTTCGACGATGATTATTTATCTATATAAGAAACTGGAAGCTTTGGCTGATTTTATATATATATATATATATATATATATATATATATATATGTGTGTATATATATATGTGTATATATATATATGTGTATATATATATACACCATTTTTCAACGGAGCTTTACTAGACTTTGCACGGAGGTCCGCATGCATTCCAGAATAATACACAAACAAAGAATGTTTGGCTGGGGATAATGTCTGTTCGATATCTTTGTAGCATCTGGATGATGCTGAATAGGCTATTCTTACAAGTTTCTGGAGTAAGAACATAGGTACTCTGGAATAATGCCACATCACGCAAAACAGATGAAAGCATACATGTCGTACATAAAGAACAAAAAATAAATCTAAAAGTGGTCAGCATATTTTATACTGAATTTTAGTTTCTAATCAGATAAGAACGTCATGTACCTCTGGTCCGCAGGGGTACCACTTAAATCCCAAAAATGTTAAACGCATAGATGTTATACATCCAGTATCCCATACGGAATGGGTGAAGAGGAAGGATCACAGTCACAGGAATGATGAAAACTTGATTGGAAACTCTGACCTTGAAAGTGTTTGTAGTTGTGTGAGACTCAATCTCTAGCTCATGATAGTGCCGTTTACATTTTGGCCAGCGGCCACATAAAAGAAAAACTAGCCCAACTCAATGAAATCCGGTTGAATCCGATTAGAATATAAGCTGTGCTTCACTTCAAGAGGAACATGTTATTTGTCTACAACGTCAGTAGGATAAGCAGTCCATATTCAAACCGATTTTTGGCTACATTTGCGTGTGTGTATATATATGTATATATGTGTATATATATATATATATATATATATATATATATATATATACAGAGACTCTTTATTACTAAATATTGTGGTCAATTTAATCTTCCATGGAAAGATAAAGGGTGTAAGGAGCCTTCGCCAGGAGGCGCCGAGCAGCTGCAGCAGAAACCGTCACCTTTGCCTTATGTTGCGCTTGTACTATTGGGGCAGGTAACAGTCCTTACTGGAAACCTGAGAATAGTGCAAGATTCGAACCCACAACTGAGCGAATGCGAGAACAGCCCGTTTACGATTACGCCATCAATGCACTTCCTTGGAAAGCTGCCTGCAGCTGGAATGGACTTGACCTTATACACAATCTGAACAGATAACATTTCTCATTGGATTATTTTGTTTTTTTCTTTTGTTTTTGTTCCCTTTTAATTAGATATCTGCAACACACGTTGATGCGGATTTTGTTTTCGCTTTCCAGGGAAAAAAAAAAAAAAGCAAAGGTTAATCATGTCCCCCGTCTGATGTGCAGACTTTCTCCTTTTTATTCTTTTCCCCATGTCAATCTCGTGCCTCTTCACCACCTTTCTCTCTTTCTCTCTCCCTCCTTCTCTCCCTCCTTTCTCTCCTCCTTTCTCTCTCTCCTCCTCTCCCTCCTTTCTCTTCCTCCTCCTCTCCCTCCTCCTCTCCTTCCTCCTCTCCCTCCTCCTCTCCCTCCTCCTCTCCCTCCTCCTCTCCTTCCTCCTCTCCCTCCTCCTCTCCCTCGTCCTCTCCCTCCTTTCTCTCTCTCCTTTCTCTCTCTCCTTTCTCTCTCTCTCCTTTCTCTCCCTCCTTTCTCTCCTTTCCCTCCTTTCTCTCCTTTCCCTCCTTTCTCTCGCTCCTTTCTCTCCCTCCTTTCTCTCCATTCTCTCTCTCCTTTCTCTCCATTCTCTCTCTCCTTTCTCTCCTTTCTCCTCTCTCCTCTCTCTCCTTTCTCTCCTTTCTCCATTCTCCTTTCTCCATTCTCCTTTCTCTCCTCTCTCTCCTCTCTCTCTCCTCTCTCTCTCTCTCTCTCTCTCT
>NC_134806.1:37307523-37310023 GCF_046742065.1 Oratosquilla oratoria
AATAGGGCAAAGGTGACGGCTTCAGACACAGTTACGCACCTCCTGGTGTAGACTCCTCACTATCTTCTCCCACCCATTGAACAAAGTAACCAACCTCGTGGATTTTGATTTGGTTAAAAACAAGAGAATTTTATTCTAATTAAATAGCGATATCTGGCTGGAAAAGGGTTTTGATCGACTTGCACCTACTTCAGGCTGACGTCCACTTCCTCCTCGTGGATTCTTAGCTAGAACATACTGTATAGCGGATATCCGTTTGAATAAAATTGTCTTGTAGCATTATACGTACTGTATATATATTGCATGTGTAATGTATATGTATATATATATATATATGTATATATATATATATATATACATATATAATGTGTGTGTGTGTGTGTGTGTGTGTGTGTGTGTGTGTGTGTATGTATGTGTGTGTGTGTGTGTGTGTATGTGTGTACAAATGATTTCTGTCATGAGTGGATTAAATAGGAAAGGTCACTTCGTCGGTAGTGGTTTTCGACTCTCGCTGATTTTTCAATTCTGAAGTAATAAAAGAGGCATACAACACATAAATAATGTAATAATGAATGATGTTAGCGGCGTTTGGATAATGGTGAAGTTCGGATAATAGGAGAATGTGTGTGTGTGTGTGTATTTACCTAGTTGTACCTAGTTGTATTTTACGGGAAGGGGAGCTATGCTCGTGGGGTCCCGTCTTCATATCTCATTTTATCTGTGTGTGTGTGTGTGTGTGTGTGTGTGTGTGTGTGTGTGTGTGTGTGTGTGTGTGTGTGTGTGCGTGTGCGTGCGTGTGAAAAGGTCAACAGAGACTGTACACGCAATTTACGAAATCGGGAGTTCATGTTACAACGCAATGAACCGGATCCGACGCAGTGACTCGTATCCGACGTAATTAACTGTGTAGTATTTGAAATTCGGTAGTCTTCGTATTTGTCGTGTATAATGATAAACTATACCATTCGACTCACTCACTATTTATGTCTCTAAGCCGAATAGAAACGTCTGGCCTCAGAATAAAACTATTTGGAAGTTAACCTCTACAGAGATAAGAATTATTTGTTAGTTGTTGATTAGCTATGGGCTTTCATTCATCTTCATTTCTGGGAGCTTGGTGGCCGGCTCAGAAGTAGTCAGTTCAAATCCGCTGGGGTCAACGCGTGGCGGCAGTCAGAGCATAGGGTCCAAGTCCTCGAGGTCTGACAAAGGCATGCATACCAAGCCACCTCGCAGAGGGAGTAAAGGCTAGAAATAAATAAATAAATAAGTGAATAAATAGCAATAAAGAATAAAGGGTAAGGCCATCCATGTTATAAATTTCATGTAATGAATGAATCTTAAGCCTAAAAACTCCATGACTCTAAGGACAAAACCCCTTTCGACAAAAAAAAAGGACAACTTTAAGGAACTTGGGTCACCATTCCGTCCTTGGCCCGGCTGAGTGTGACTTGAAAGTAGGCGTCTCATAACCTTGACGTCACGTCGTCCTTTGAGGTGGAAGGTCAGCACGTCGAGGGGCATCCAATATCAGGGGTCGTTGCGTCTTACCAACTTTGTCCTCAGGAATTACTTAACAAAACTGACGCTCCTGTTTGCAAGTACGTGGTGAGAGTGGTTGAGTGGTTGAGTGGTTGAGTGAGAGAGAGTGGCTGAATGAGTGAGAGTGGATTAGTGAATGAGAAAGGTGAGTGAAAGTTGGTTGATAAGAGTGCGAGTGAGTAAATGATTGACTAAATGAACGAATGAATGAATGAATAAATGTAAGATTTCTACACCGACAGATTTCTATGGTAATCGCTCACTCATCACGGTTAACCCATTCAACTCCGATGACAAGATGTCTTGTCATTTGGTCAAATAAAACAAAAAATCATAAACCAACAAAATGTTTGATGATCAAACAGCACCAGAAAAATATGCCGTCATCAGTCCTCCTCGAGGAGGACTGATGACGTCATATTTTTCTGGTGCTGTTTGATCATCAAACATTTTGTTGTTTTATTATGATTTTTTGTTTTATTTGACCAAATGACAAGACATCTTGTCATCGGAGTTGAATAGGTTAAGGCCTACTGGTGGTAGAAATGAACCTGTAGATTAAAAACAAAACTTCTAAAATGAGAACAAAACTACAAAACCTGCCAAATAAGGCGAAAATCTGATCCTCTTCAAAGTCCATCAACACCCTCACCTTAATCTGAAGGTGCAGCCCCAAGGGGCTGGTAGTCGATCTTCTGAATGGGTTTAAGCCTTCGTCTTTATTTCATCAACATTTTGAAGTAGGACAGTTGACAGCCGGCGACTACTCCTGTCCTCCTACTTTTGTTACCTGGTAACATAGAAATAATTCCACATAAATGGGATATAGACTATGGGCCAACATTTCATAACCCTAAGAGACCTAAACTATAAGAAGGCTCCAGGACCATTGCCGTCCGCAATGGGGCTGCGGGTGTCCAGTGAGTGAAATTCGAGATAGGAAATGTTAATATTCCCA
>NC_134806.1:37312523-37322523 GCF_046742065.1 Oratosquilla oratoria
AATGGATAGAAATCCTGGGAATCGGAGTCGAAATGTAATAAACTACCAAATACATGCATACAAGGGCTCAGATTCTTTTTTTTGGTCATTAAAGGTGGGTCTTGTCTTATAAATCGTAGAATTTAGGAATTATCCTTTTTCCTGATAGCCGATTCAAATGTCTATGAATAAAATGTGTGCCCATGAATTCTCACTTTTGCTGGATGCAGTAAATCGTGTTGAAAGGAAACACGCTGATCACCGTTATTTGTGGTCTCAACAGCGCAACGTATTTTTTTGTTTATTCTTGAACGTTCTGAACGTATCGTTTGTTTTCTTTTCCCTCGTGTTTTCTGAGTGTGAAGTTTTATGTTGTGTTATTTTATTTCATTCATGTATTCATTCGTATTTATTCATTTTTATCATTTATGTATTCTATCATTTATGTATTTTCGTATGTGTATTTGCCTCTTAACCTGTGTAGTTTAGTATTCATACCCTCATTCATTCATTCATTTATTTATTTATATTTGTTTATTTATTAAATTATTTATTAGTTTGTATTTTCATTCTATATTATATATTTCTCACATTACCTGTGTAATTTAGTATTCATACCCTTACTCATTTACTCATTTATTTATTCATATTTGTTTATTTATCAAATTATTTATTAGTTTGTATTTTCATTCTATATTATATATTTCCCACATTACCGAGGGTCGGTTCTAAGCATGCTTTTCACAACACGCATCTGCTTTCAACTTCATCAACTATCAATGACTTCCACATACCCTATAAGTGGGAGTACACAGGGCAAAGGTGACGCCATTGGTCGTAGCTTCTACTTTAGATGACTGTGCATTAAACACTTGTGTAAAGAACTGTACTTCGTGCATTCCACATGTTTGTGTATAAATTCCGTTAATATGTAATGGTCAGCGTTTTTCATTCTATGTTTTATTCTCGAATAATTATATGGCACTTTCTTAATATAGAGGTAAAATGTACAAAATGGAAAGGAACGAATTATAAGTGCGTTGTGAGTTACCATGAATAGAGGACTTCAGGCGTCGGATATGACTACGTCTCTCTCTCTCTCTCTCTCTCTCTCTCTCTCTCTCTCTCTCTCTCTCTCTCTCTCTCTCTCTCTCTCTCTCTCTCTCTCTCTCTCTCTCTCTCTCTCTCTCTCTCTCTCTCTCTATAACTCTCTCTCTCTCCTCTCTCTCTCTCTCTCTCTCTCTCTCTCTCTCTCTCTCTCTCTCTCTCTCTCTCTCTCTCTCTCTCTCTCTCTCTCTCTCTCTCTCTCTCTCTCTCTCTCTCTCTCTCTCTCTCTCTCTCTCTCTCTCTCTCTCTCCCTCCCTCCCTCCCTCCCTCCCTCCCTCTCTCCCTCCCTCTCCCTCTCTCTAACTCCATCCCTCCCTCCCTCCCTATCCCTCCTCTTCCCCTCCCCTACTAAATACGGTGTCGATTTTGTCAATTACATTAAATCTTTGGCGACATACAAATAGATAACCACGCTGAAAGAAACATGGCTACTTAAAAAAAAAAAAAAAAAAAAAAAAAAAACTAGCAGCAGAATTAATTATCCTCATAGACCATGGAATGTACAATCCTGTCGCTGCAAAGACAGGATAATATATATATATATATATATATATATATATATATATATATATATATATATATATATATATATATATATATATACTGTAATTTGGGTCAGTTATTTGTCTTGTTTTATTTACATGTTTAGTTATTTCTTCGTCTTATTTATATATTTTGCTTCATTCGACCTTGTTATGGACGGAGAGCCTTGGCAAATTGTGGTGCCATTGTAGCCCATTGTAATAGAGCCAAGCGACCGCGTTGGTGCTCGGGTGCCAGGCAGCGTTGAATCCCAGTTCCACACACCGATTTCCTGTACGACTGTCGTAAAATGGTTCTGGAGAAGGCGACACCAAGGGGCGTGAATGCATCAAAATTGAAATCTAAGCTGTGAAGGCGTTTAGATCACACACGAAATGGAAGTTTGGAAAGCTTGTAATAACGTGGCCTTGAGTTGCCCCCTCCCTCCCTCACCCTCTCCCTCCCCTCCTCTTCTTTTTCTCCTCCTCGTCTTCATTCTTCTTCTTCTTCTCCTCCTTCTCGTTCTCCTTCTTTCCCTTCTCCCCGTCCTTCTCCTCCTAGTCTTCCTTTCTACCTTTCCCATCCTCTTCTTCCTTTTCCTCCTTTTCCTATTTCTCTTTCTCCTCCCCCTTCTTCCCCGTCCTTATGTCGTCTCAACATCCTTCCTCACCATCTCTCCTCTTCTTCCTAATTTCTTCCTCCTATCCAGTCCTACTCCTCTTTTTCTTTTCATTTTCCTCTTCCTCATTTGTTTCTTCCTCCTGACTCTCTTCCCTCCCATCCTTGCCCTCTTCCTCCTCCTCCTCTTCTCCTTTTCCTCCTCCTCCTCTTCTCCTTTTCCTCCTCCTCCTGTGCCGTGACACCTTTCACCCCCCTCTCATTTTCCTCCTCCACCTTCTGTTTCTTAGACTTTTCTTTTTCCTCCTTTCCCCTCCTACCCTCACTTTACCCCCTCCTACCTTTCTTAACCCCTTCTACCTCTCCAACCTTGCTCCTCCTCCTCCATCTCCTCCTCCTCCATCTCCTCCTCCTCCTCCTCCTCCTCCTCCTCCTCCTCCTCCTTTTCCTTTTCCATTTTTTCCTTCTCTTCCTCTCCCCCCCAATAGTGTCGCCCTGTGTCTCCCACGTCGGCATCATCACACGCCTTCTTGGCGGTTCCTGTTCCTTGTCGCTTCCAGGTCCTTGGGGGACTCTGTCTTGTTTCCGGTCTCGTTGTGCCGAGGCGTCTTCCTGAACTGTCACCAAGTTCGTTCTCTTCGTGATGATGGTAGGTATGCGATGGTGACAATGGTGGGAAATGAAAAAAAAAATATTCTCCATGTGTTTAAAAAACGACAAAAGGTTCGAAATAGCCAATCTTCAATCTGTGACGTCATGTCGTTGGTGCTCGACATCTCTTCTTCGTACTTCAAGAGTCGCGAAGTCGTTCTTCCACGTCCGGCGTAATCTTTAATTGGGAATAATTCTCCCCCTTTTTTTTTATTGACAAAAGCATATTTTCGTGGATTCTGTTTTGGCAAAAGAGCACGGGATTTATCAATTCTTTAATTTGTTTATTTACTCATTGTGTTTACTTATTTGTTAATTTATTTTCTGTGTAACCGAAGACGTTTCTGTGTAACCGAAAACGCCAACATCAACGCCACCGTGACAAAACGACGAAGAAAAATATTTAGCTCGTAATCAAACACTTTTTATTTATCTATTTATTCTTTATTTTTGTTTCATTTTTACTCCTACCATACTGAATCCCTTTCAGCTCGTGCATAAACTGCATGAAAGTTCAACTTCATCACTTGCCTTGCAATACTGCCAGTTCATCTTTGGTGGGCCCCTCGTTTGGGACAAATCATTGCCCGAGTCTGTACATTCTTCTCCAACTCTTTGTGTTGCCCAACCACGCACATTTCAACTTCTTGGACAGCCTGAACACTGAAAATTGTGGTTTCATTCATTCCATCTGCCCACCTTCTCCTTAGCTTCTTGTTTCAAACGTGTTTGTTTATATATTCATATACTAATTCGTTTATATGTGCATGTATTCAGTTCTTAATTCTATTTCTATTCTATTTTATATTCTTTTATTTATGTATATTATTTTTAATTTTTTAATTTTATTCATTTCATTTGTTTATTTATCTATTTAGTAATCTGTTCATATTTATTTTTTTCATTTCATAGTAGATTATCATTTTTTGTTGTTATTATTCTATGGAATAGTAGCCTACACAATCAAAGAGTACTGCAGTAGCTCTCTCCAAGCAATATACCTGTAGTATCTTCACACATCTTTGTATCATTGCTTCGTCTTCCTTCGTCATCCACTCCGTCAGGAAGCCTCGCGGTGCGTCCAGGCCTCTCTCCGTTTTCCTTCTCTTCTTGGCTTTCTCAGTTTCTCTGTATTGACGTTCCCGGCCTCCTCCTACCCCTCCTCCATCCTCCATCCTCCTCTTCCTTCTGCCTCCTCCTCCTCTTCCTCCTCTTCATCTTACTTTTGTCTTATTTCTCCTCCTCATCCTCCTAATTCTTCCTCTCTTCCTCCTGTTTCTTCTAATTCTCGCCCTCCTCTTCTTCCTCTTACTTCTCCTCCTACTTCTCCTCTTCCTCTTCCTCCTATTTCTCGTACTTCTCTTCTTTATTCTTTACCTACTCTAGTTCTCTTCCTCTTCCTCCTCTTCTTACTTCTCCTCCTCTTTTTTCTTCCGTTCCTCCCTCATCTGCCTTTCCCTCTTCCGCTTTCTCTCTTCGTTCCCTCCTCTCTCTTGTTTTCCTCCTCCTCCTCTTCCTCCTCCTCCTCCTTCTCCTACTCCTCCTCCTCCTCCTCCTCCTCCTCCTCCTCCTCCTCCTCCTCCTCCTCCTCCTCCTCCTTTTCTCTTCCTTCTTCCCTCTTCCTTCTTCCCTCTTCCTTCTCCTTTTCCTTTTTCTCCTTTCTCGTCTCCATTTCCTCCTCCTTCGCGTTCTTCTCTTTCTACTTCTGCTCTTTCTTTTGGTTCTATTTTCTATTCTCCTCCTCCTCCTCCTCCTCCTCTTTATCTTCCTCCCCATCTCTATCGTCTTCCCCCTCCTCCTCGTTTTTATCGTCCCTCCTCTTTTTTCTACTTCTTCTACTATTCCTAATACTACCATCACTACCAAATACACCACCACAACAACTATTTCCACAAATCATCATCATTTCTTGCTATTCTTTTTCCTTTTCTTCCTCTTCTTCGTCCCTCCTTTTCCTCTTCCTTCTCCATATCCTCAACCCCCATTTCCTCTCTCTCTTCCCCAATCACTGTATCCTTCCTTGTTTCTTACTCCCCCTCAATCTCCGCTTTTACCAATCTCTTCATCGTTCTGTGTTTTGCTTCGCCCGCGGGTAGTTTACGTCCCCTCGCTCATTCTCGTTTTCCTGTGGCTCGTTTCCTTTCCTCAGTTTGTTTGTCGAACAATCTCGTTAAATCCAGTTCACTTCGGCTTCGCCTTCTACTTCGTGTCCGTCTTTAGATCTCCTTTTTTTCTGCCCCGTCTCCTTTTCAAATTTCTCCTGGTTCCTCTTAATCTTCCATACTCTCCTCTCCCGCGTCCTCTTCCTATTCCACCTCTTCCTCTTCATCCACCTACTCATTTTGCCCTTGCCCCCTCCTCCTCTTCTCCTCCTCCTCTCCTCCTCTCCTCCTCCTCCTCCTCCCTCTGCTACTCCCCTTTTACCTTCTTTTCCCATTATTTTTCTTCCTTCTTCCCCCTCCTCTTACTCCTCCTCCCTCACCTCTTCCTCCTTTTACTCCCTCACCTCTTCTTCCTTTTCCTCCTCTTTTTCTTCTTCCTTCCTTCTTTTCTTCTTACTCCTTTTTCTCCTCTTCTTCCTCTTACTCCTCCTCCTCCTCCTGTTCTCCCTATCCCTCCATTCTTCGACCACTTTTCTTGAGTTCACGAGCGCAACTTTCATTCTCCCATTTTCGCTTCATTCGTTATTCTTCTCATGTGGCTTTCTCTCTCTCTCTCTCTCTCTCTCTCTCTCTCTCTCTCTCTCTCTCTCTCTCTCTCTCTCTCTCTCTCTCTCTCTCTCTCTCTCTCTCTCTCTCTCTCTCTCAACTCTACCTCTCTCCCCCTCTACCTCTCTCCCCCTCTCCACTCTCTCCCCCTCTCTCTCCCTCTCCCTCTCTCTCCCTCTCCCTCTCTCTCCCTCTCTCTCCCTCTCTCTCCCTCTCTCTCCCTCTCTCACTTTCCCTCTCCCTCTCCCCCCCTCTCTCTCTCTCTCTCTCTCTCTCTCTCTCTCTCTCTCTCTCTCTCTCTCTCTCTCTCTCTCTCTCTCTCTCTCTCTCTCTCCCTCTTTCTCTCTCCCTCTTTCTCTCTCCCTCTTTCTCTCTCCCTCTCTCTCTCTCTCTCTCTCTCTCTCTCTCTCTCTCTCTCTCTCTCTCTCTCTCTCTCTCTCTCTCTCTCTCTCTCTCTCACTCTCACTCAGAGGAAATTGGTGTAATACAGTCACGTGCCTCCTGGCTCGACCGTGATAAACCAGTCGAACGGAAGCTGCCTATGAGCAAAATGGACATATAGACCATTCCCGTTATCCTAACACTGAAGCCCCGCCTACTTTTGGGCGGAGCATTGAAACTGCGCCTACGAGTGGGAGGATCATTGAGGCTCCGCCTACGAGTGGGAGGAGCATCAATGCAAGATGAATAAAGATGCTGATAGTGCACTTCACCTATTATTTAGGCTCTGTAAAAGAGAATATATGAAAAAATATATGGGCTTGAATGTTTTCTCGTTTAGATTAGAAAGTACCATAGCGATGAATTAGTTGCATTTTTTTTCTCCTATCGAAACTGAGTTACTTTGAAGATCTATAAAAGTTAAGTTTTCCAGGAGTAAATGGCAGTAGGAAAACTAAAAGTTCTTTATAGTTCTTTCTCAAAATGAGGGTATGCAGTGAATTACTATTTTGCGTAGTCAAATATTTAGATAGTATCATATTACATTAGATAGTACTTTTGTATCATTACGGCACCATAAACCTCAAAACGGAACACTTGTCACGAAATTTAAGAAAAAGAAGAATTTATAAAATTATGATTTCTCAAATATTCGGAACGGAAGAGTTCCGAAACAGTGATTTCTGGATACCAGAATTTCTTTCTAGTGGTCTGGCACATTTTCGTTTTTTGTTTTTTTTTTCGAAAATTGAAGAATTCCGAATTTTGGAAATTCTTAAGAGAGAAACAAGAGGTCTCACAACTTCTTTAACACCGGTCAATGTCATGTTCTTTCCTCCACTACCCCTACTCCAGTCCACCTCTCCCTCATCCCATCCAACTCACCTCACCCAATTCAACTCCACTTCACCCCACTCCACCTCATCCCACCTCGTCTCTCCTCCACCCCATCCCACCTCATCTCTCCTCCACCACATCCCGTCTCACCTCACCCTATCCCATTTCACTTCATTTTATCCCACCTCACCCAATCCCACCTCACCCTATTCCACCTCACCCTATTCCACCTCACCCCGTCCCACTTCACTCTATCCCACCTCACCCATCCCAGCTCACCCCATCCCACCTCACCCATCCCAGCTCACCCCATCCCACCTCACTCTACCATCACTCCCAAGTATCACCTCATGTCATTTCACCCCTCCCTCCGTGACATTTCCCATCATCACGTCTCCAGATCTCGCGTCACTTCACGTCACAGCACCTTTCCTCTCGACCCTTCACCACACCTGATAACACCACTCCGCTACTCACCACTTCACACAACACCACATTTCAACTTATCACCTCTCATTACATTACTATTACTCACCACTACACACACATCATCTCGCCACATTTCATAACACCACCTATCTCCCATGTACGCCTCCCCACCTCTTTCTTCTTCTCCTCACTCCTCTCTTTATTCTTCCTCTCTTCTTTCCTCCTCACCATCTTCCTCTCATTTCCTCCTTGCATTCCTCATCTTCCTCGCATCTCATTATCTCCCCACATCTCTTCATTTCCTTTGGGCTTCCTTTGATCACATGCGTCTCTCTGGCCCCCGGCCACGTTTTCTCATAGGTCTCCACATTTTCTCATTATCTCCCATGTCTCCAGTCTCATCTGCGTCGTTTTATCTCCCAACGCATCTCCGTTGGTCTCCACCGATCATCCCACGTTGGGTTTCCACCCCAGTGCCTCCTCCCCCTCCGCTTTCCCCCTCAAACTCCCTCTGCCCCCTCCCCACCCTCTTCCTCCCAGCCTCTTGCTGAATCCATGTAGAGTGGAGGTAACAAGTTTCTCCGCCGTTGGCTGGCGAAGAGTCTGGGAACGAAGACGCAGAAAAAAAAAAAAATCTTAATTCATTTCGTCACGAAGGAACTGTTTGCGAGACTATCAGTTACATGCGAATTAAAAAAAAAAAAAAAAAAAAGGGAATATACTGTATATATATATATATATATATATATATATATTTGTGTGTGTGTGTGTGTGTGTGTGTGTGTGTGTGTGTGTGTGTGTGTGTGTGTGTGTGTGTGTGTGTGTGTGTGTGTGTGTGTGTGTGTTTGTGTGAGTGAGAGAGAGAATGTGTTTACACACACACACACACACACACACACACACACACACACACACACACACACACACACACAATTTCATATTTTCATTTTTTCTGGGGAAGGCAAAAGTAGTGGAAGACTTTTGACAGCGACTGTATTCCCTGTTTTCTTTTTCTTGTTCGCAAATCTCTTCCCACTTCAGCTTTCGTGGATCTTCATCTCTCCCCTTCTCGCTTCGCTTTTCGAGCAAAGTCTTTTTGAGCGGATTTCGTCCCAAGCATAAGCTTATCATAACTTTATTCGATTTTTTTCTTGTTTATCTTTCTATTCATCCATTTATCTATTTTGGTTTATTTATATTCATTCATTTATCTACTCAAGTATATTTTCATTTATCTATTTATGTATTCTATAATTGTTTGTTTATTTAATAAATCATCTACTCAATTATTTATTCAACTATTTATTCATTCATTTACCTATATATCTATTTGTATTTTTTTATGTACTTTCATTTACACATTTATTTATTCATCCATTTATTTATTTATTTCCACACTTAGTAACTATCTTATTTGTTTGTTTATTTATTCCTTTACGTATATTATGAATATTTTGTTTATCAATTTCTTATGCCCCAAGGTATTTCCTTCGTGCATTGTTTTATATCCATATCCATTGTACAAGTGATCTACTTTATCTCCACCGTTGTTCCCTGAAATTGACACTCATAACCTCACCTCACCAGCATTTCCACTCTCACGTCCTTTGGACATCTCCCGATCATTTCTACTCGTCTCCATAAGTCATCTCATTTCATTCACACGTCCTTGGGTCATTTCCACAAAGCTTTTAATTTCATCCCCATTGGTCATTTCAAAAGTAATCAAAATATCATGTCCTTTGTTCACCCTTCCAGTACTTCTTTATCTTTGTATCTTGCATTTTTATTCACATTGTAAGACTCTTTACTCTCTTCTTACACTAAGACAGGACATTCCAATGTCGAAAGAGAATCCCACCGCTGCCACCAATTCATCCCGCATCTATCTGTATTGGGCTACCTGTTAGGAGAGCTAGCGGGGCTAATCAAACCCAATGTACAATACTTATCTGCCACACAAGCGTGATCTAACCAAGAGGGGTTCTTTGATCTGTACTAAATTAAGAATAAGGAAAGGATAGGGCCAATTGAATCCAACGAGGACTTCTTGATAGATTCAGAGGAAGAAATGAGCATGCAGTTTGATAAATAATTTCTGTCAGTATTTACAAAAGAAAGAATAGATATGGTACCTGAGTGCAACCAGATATTTAGTAATAAGGGAAGTGTATTAACTATCATCAGCATTAGCAAGGAAGAAGAAGCCAAACAGATGGACTCAAAGCCACAAAATCCCCGGGTCCAGACGAAGTTTTCCCGAGAGTGCTAAAAAAGTTTATGAAAACTGCGACCACTTAATGGAAGTATTTAATAAGTCGGTAGACTCGGGATTCTTGCCTATTTCTTAGAGGCAGGCAAAAAAAAAATCCCGCTTTCAAAAAGGATGGTAAATCTTCTATGCACAACTACAGGGCAATCAGTCTGACGTCTGTTATAGGTAAAATGCTGGAATCAATAATAGCTATTAGAATCAGGGCTCACACCGAGAAGCATAATTTGATTTGCGACACACAGCATGGGTTCCCCAAGGATAGGTAGTGCGTAACTAATATTTTACCCTTTTACAGTAATGTCTTCAAAGAGGCAGATAATGATAGTTACGATGTTATTTACCTTGACATTAGCAAAGTGTTCGACAGGGAGCCTCACCAGAGACTACTAAATAAAGTCAAAGCCCATGCCATTGGAGGAAAAGTGTTGGAATG
>NC_134806.1:37327523-37345023 GCF_046742065.1 Oratosquilla oratoria
AAAGGTGCACCTGAACTGTGGACTCATCAAGGATACTGTCTCCGTAGGAGTAAGTGAAACGGCAACCCTACCTGTTCCTGAAGCAGATTTTATACTAGGTAACGATCTAGCAGGAGAACTAGTCCATCCTCCTTTAATTGTTTCTACTTCTCCCCTACCATATAACCCAACTTCTACCATAGAGCAAACTCAACCCAACCTATTTCCAACCTGTGCTATCACGCGATCCCAAGCACCAGCTAACCAACCAACTCTTACCTCTCCAACCACCCCAAACACCCCGCTTACCTTACCCTCCGAGCTGAGCATCAAAGAGGCTCAACAGAACGACCCTTCATTAGCTCCCTTGTTTAATAGAGCTATTCCCAAGGAGGATATCCTACATACTCCTTCCTTTTATTTGCACGAAGGAATACTAATGAGATTGTATAAACCTCGTCACCTTTCTGATGATGATACCTGGGCAGAATGTCACCAAATTGTTCTACCTGTTAACTTGAGGACTCAGGTAATAGAGATTGCTCATGCTGGACACTCAGGACACTTAGGTATTAAGAAAACTTATTTACGACTCTTGTCAGAATTCTTATGGCCAGGAATGAAAGAAGAGGTAAGTAGATTCGTTAAATGTTGCCACACTTGCCAAATAGTAGGCAAGTCAAACGAGTCTATTCCTCCGTATCCCCTTCAACCCATTAAAGTACCTAGTGAACCCTTTCAGAAACTAGTGATTGACATAGTAGGCCCGTTGCCTAAAACCAAGAAGGGTAACCAGTACATTTTAACAGTTCTTTGTCCTACTACCAGGTACCCTGAAGCTTTTCCTTTAAAGAATATTTCTGCTAAGAGTGTAATTAAGTGTTTAACTCACATGTTTACTTCCTTTGGTATTCCTCAGGAAATACAGTTAGATAGAGGTTCTAATTTCACTAGCAAACTCTTTACCCAAGTCCTCAAGGAATTAAATGTTAAACAGTCTCTGTCTACAGCGTACCACCCCGCCAGTCAGGGAGTTCTAGAACGATGTCATCAAACGTTAAAGAATATGCTACGTAAATTCTGTTACGAGGAAGACCGTGACCGGGATGAGGGATTGCCTTTCCTCCTCTTTACGCTCCGTGAAACACCATCCGAAGCTCTGGGTGTTTCTCCCTTTGAATTGTTATATGGAAGGAAGGTAAGGGGACCCCTCAAGGTAATCAAGGACCATATCATATCTTCTTCTACCTCACCTTTACAGTCTGTTAACCAGTATATTGTTTCCCTTAAGGATTACCTAGCCAGAATTCATTCCTTTGCCTTGAAGAACCTTGAACATGCACAAAGTAAAATGAAGGTTAATTTTGATCACAAATCTCGTAAGAGAGAATTCAAGGAGGGAGATATGGTTCTTGCATACATTCCTATCTCTGGACAGCCTCTTCAAGCTAAATACCATGGTCCTTATAAAATTCAGAAAAAGATGTTAGAATATAATTACGTACTAGAAACCCCTGACAGACGTAAAACTACTCAACTAGTTCATGTTAACTTGCTTAAGCCATACCTTGCCAAAATACCACTAGACAGTTCAGTCAAAACATTGCTTTCACTAAATCATGGTCCCAGTAAAATACCTATGTCAACCGACCGTCCACGAGTCCACGAACCGACGTTGCCACATTTCGATCCTCCCACAGTCGGCAACAACAGCGACATCTTGAACAACCTACTTTCGTACCTTAACCACTTGAATCCTGATCAAGCTAAGGAAATTTCTGAAATTATTTCTAGTCACAGATCCTTGTTCCGAGATAATCCTGGCCGTTGTAACCTGACGTCCCATGAGATTCAACTGTATCCAGGAACTTCTCCTAGCCACCAGCACCCGTACCGACTGCATCCCCAGAAGAAGCTGATAATGAAGAAAGAGGTCGACTATCTAGTGCAGCACTGTTTGGCAGTTCCCAGTTTCGTTCTCCAGACGGACGCAAGTGATCAAGCCGTCGGAGCTGTTCTACTCCAAGAACATGATGGGATATTGCATCCTGTCGCGTACCACTCGGCTCAACTAGATAAACACCAAAGGCAGTATTCGACCACCGAGAAGGAGCTACTGTCTATCATCTCTGCCCTGCGGAAGTTCGAATGCTACGTAACACCCAGCTCGACCCCCTTACGGATATTCACGGACCACAATCCGTTAATATTCCTTGAACGGAACAAGAACAATAATAGGAGGCTATTACGTTGGTCCTTGTTCCTCCAACAATACCTCCTCGATATAAAATTTATCAAGGGTTCTGAAAACCTCCTTGCTGATGCCCTTAGCCGTCCTGATTAGAACTCCCAACTCGTCTGTTCTCCTGAGTTGATGAGTTCTAGGGGGGGGGGGGGTGATGGCCCACCATCCTCCATGTATATAAAATGTCTGTATCTGTATGTCAATCTTTAATTGTAAGATAATTATGTATGTACTGTAAATTGCTTGTATACGTTGTGATGGCCCACCATCCTCCATGTATCTAAAAATATCTGTATCTGTGTTATCCTGTACTTGTTAGGTAATTACGTATGTACGGTAAAAACTGCTTGTATACTTTATGGGATCTACTCTCTCTAGGCCGACGGACGTGAACTAGTTCTGTCCGGCTCATCCTTCGCCTTCCTCCCGTCCTCGCCAACTGTATATATAATGCATCTGCCGGCTCCTAGCGAGGGCACTTTTCGTTGGCTAAGCGACGCGTAACTTTATCTCTCCCATATTGCTTTTGCTCTAGTACCGTGGCGTCACCACGTAATCTATATTCTCATGACTTAGTTTTCGGTGGAGGAATTAATTGTCAATTGATTAATTTTGTTGTTGTAAAGTTCTTATATTTGTTTTGTTGGCTTTTTGTTATACATTAAATTAGTTATTTATGTTAACTTCCGTTTGGATTTGCCTTACCCACATCAAGGCCACTAAGTACGAACCCCTCCTAGACATATTTCCTTATATCCTTGCGGAAGGCATAACAATATGTATATATATATATATGTATATATATATATATATGCATATATATATATATGTATATATATGTATATATATATGTATATATATATATATGTATATATATATACGTATATATATATATATATATAATATATATATATATATATATAAACAATGTCCTGCGTGTTCACATGTGTATGTAATCAGCGCAGCAGTTTCCTGTTATGGTTTTGTGTATGCAGAGCCATTTAGAGTGTTAAACCGTTCAGTGCGTCGATCTATTCTATATACATACCTCTGGCTAAGGACAGGAGATTTTATTCAATTAAGAGGATAAACCAAGGCCCTGTTGGGATGGGGCCTCCCCCCGCGCCCCCTTATCAAGAACAAATTATTATTTATTTTATGTTATTTTATTTATTTATCTATTTTTTAAAAGTAGCAGTTACCGACAAGACTGACGAGTCAAACACCGTATGAGGACGGAGCCTTTATTTGTACGACGTTTCGCTTATCACAGCTTTTTCAAGTACAAGTTGAGATACAAATTAGCTCGAATAAAGACGGCAAAGCGAGTCACTGTGTTGAATGGGATCATGTGATGTAAATATTGGTATACGTGGGAGTGGGCAGGACAAACATTAGGATGAAATTGGTCATTCTTTTTGTTATTCAAACCTCGACACTAGCAAGGGGTTACCACGGTAGTGAACAAGTTATTATAGCGACAGCTGGAGTAAGAGGACAATTGCTATCAGGGAGAACTGGGGTTGATCCAAATGGAAAGAATAGAATCATCTGGCGGCAGGTGAAGTAAAAGTAATAGGACCATACGGTATGCAAGTGTTCAGTAAGAAGATCACTATTTTTGAGTCCTCTTAACATTGTGTGTTGTTTTTGATTGTAACCATTCAAGTTATCATTGATGGATATTTTTGTTTGTGTTTATTTTTATTAATTAGACCATATATATATATATATATATATATATATATATATATATATATATATATATATATATATGTGTGTGTGTGTGTATATATATATATTATATATATATATGTATTTGTATATATGATGTATAATATATATATATATGTATATGTATATAATATACATAGATTTATATGTATTTGTATATATGATATATAATATAATCATATATGTATATATAATATACATATATATATATATATATATATATATATATATATATATATATATATATATATATATATATATATACAATATTAGTACTGGAATGTTCAGGTAGCCATGAGTTCATTTTTGTATTCAATCACTCATGTTTTGATTGTTTTTCATTTAGATGTGTTTCATTTAATTGTTTATATGTTCATTTGTTTATTTTTATATAATGGAGCTACTTTCCTAACAGATGGGGAAATCTCTTCGCTATTTAGGGTTTATGCCTTAGAGCTCAGGATATTCATAGATCTCGCTGTCTCATGGGAACCCTTCTGAGCTGAAATAAATCTTCTAATGCTTGGTTATCCTCTTTGAATATTATATAAAACTTGAGTGCAGTAGATGCAAATGGAATACAGGAACAAGGTCAAGGGGCACATTCTATCCGTCCTTCCACTGAAAACCTTAGGAGTATTTTATTCATATATTTAATTGTTCATATATCTATTTATCTATTTATTCATTTATTTGTCTATATATGTATTTATTAGTATTGTTTTATATGTACCTGTCAACTTTGATATTTCGAAAGGGAAATGTCATCACACATGTGATCTAGATTTGAAATATACTGTCATCCATTCGTTCCAGCTTTGCTACTTTCTGTTTTAACACAATGTCAATGTGCCTTATAAGAATTTACATATCTGAGTGCGCGCGCGCGCGCGCGTGTGTGTGTGTGTGTGTGTGTGTGTGTGTGTGTGTGTGTGTGCGCGTGTTTGTGTATGTATGTGCGTGTTTTTGTGTGTGTGTGTATGTTTGTGTTTGTGTGTGTGTGTATGTGTGTGTTTGTGTGTGTATTTGCCTAGTTGTACCTAGTTGTATTTTACGGGAAGAGAGCTATGCTCGTATGACCCGCTTTTGTATCTTTCCGCATCCAGTTTGTTCTTTAAAGTCGAGTATAGTTTTAGTACTCACTGTTTCCTCATTCAGTTTGTTCCAGATATCTACTACTCTGTGTGGGAAGCTATTCTATTTCAGATCTCTTCTGTAACTGTCCTTGAGTTTCCTCTCGTGTCCTCTTGTTTTTTCTTCTGTCCCACTTTAGTAAGTCATCTCTATTTAAATTTCCATCCCTTGCATAATTCTGTAGATGGTTAGCAAATCACCTCTTTCTCTTCTTTGTTCCAGGGTTAGTAGATTTAATTTATCCAATCTTTGTTCGTATGTCAAATTGGAGAGTGTTGGTACCATCTTTGTTATTGCTCTTTGAATTCTTTCTGGTTTGTGTGTGTGTGTGTGTGTGTGTGTGTGTGTGTGTGTGTGTGTGTGTGTGTGTGTGTGTGTGTGTGTGTGTATGTGTATGTGTGTGTGCGCACGTATGTGTGTATGTGTATGTGTATGTGTATGTGCCTTTTTCAATTGCTCGAACGAGACGTCCAAAGAAGTTAAGAAGCCGAAATTTGGAAAGACCGATTGTGCTTAATTAAGCCTTTCAACACAGGCAATCGCCTAATAGATCATTTTGGAAAGTAAAAAAATGAATGATAAATAGATAAGAATAAGTTGATAGAAAATAAAAAATAAAGATATATCGATCCCGTTTAGGATAGTATTAGACTATTCTGCAAGTTGAAAAATAGATAAATGAATAAACAAATAAATAGAAAAATATTATAGGGCAGACCCTGGCCTTGTTCCGGCCTATATTCGCCATTCACCCCGCAAAATAAGATAGAAGAATGAATAAATACATAATCTTAAGGTGTTTGCCAGAATCCAATTTTTAGAGAGTCCGTCCATGAATACGAGGTCTAGGACACTGAGGTCGACTTTCAATGAACGTGGAAACAACTGACACTACAAAAGAAACTCGGGCGATAGTCAAAGAAAAAAAATGTATATCTCTTTTATTTATTTATTTATTTATTTATTTTTTCACTGAAGGTCAACGCTAAGAGACAATCCTTCCCTCCCTCCCTCCCCATCTCCCTCCCTCCCTCTCGTCCTCCCTCGCTCCCTCGTTCCTTCTCTCCCTCGCCCATCTCAGTGCAAACTTTGAAAGTCAACTATGCAACAAGAATTCACTAACGAACAGAGTCCCCTGGCCTTGGTTTCATTCCTGGAAGGTATATATTGCCAGTGTGCGTGCGTACATGCGTGTGTACATGCGTGTGTGCGTATGTGTGTGTGTGTGTGTGTGTGTGTGTGTGTGTGTGTGTGTGTGTGTGTGTGTTTGTGTGTGTGTGTGTGTGTGTGTGTGTGTATTTGTGTACATGTTTGTATTTGAATGTGTGTATTTTCCTGTGTTGTGGAGGGGGAGCTTAATGAAGGTTTCTGCATTTTATAATGAAAGTATGAAACTTTGCACATTGTTACTATGCGTGTTGAAGTTAGTGATGGGAGATGGACCCAAGCTGGGATAATTATGTGTGGGTACGGAATTATTCAAGATGGCTTCCAAGATGGCCGACAAATACAGGAAATGGAATATCCTCAATATTTTTTTTTTCAACGATTTTTTTTTTCAAGAAAAAGAATATGGTATTTTTAAAAATATATTTATGTTAGGAGTTGATTATACTTATTGGAAAAAAGTATTCAGTTTTACTGTATAATTAAAATTTACATGGTATGATATCTTTTCATTACGCAACTCGTAACGAAGAAATTATAGTTAAATTCAACAAGACCAAATTTATGAGCATAGAACTCTATCCAGGATGATATTGCAGTATGCGCGTTTGTGTGATTGTGTGTGTGATTGTGTGTGTGTGTGTGTGTGTGTGTGTGTGTGTGTGTGTGTGTGTGTGTGTGTGTGTGTGTGTGTGTGTGTGTGTTTTCCCGGTTCCTACAGAGGGGCGGCTGAATAAAGGTAATTTGCATTTCATAATGAAATCATGCAAGGTACTGGATTTCTATGGATATTAAAATTTAATTTAGAGGCAAACTTCAAAGGAGAGCACATGGTGTGCTAGCTTCAACAAAACGTGTGTAAAAGACAGCTTCAACAAAACGTGTGTAAAAGACGAAAAAAAAAAAAAAAATCCAGGGAAGATCCAATCTAGCCACCTTGACAGTGCGGCAGGTGTCCATCCTCCCGCAGGTGATAGAAGTAGTAGTGCAGAGTAGTCCTTGTTTTCTTTCCTATCTTGTTTTATTCTATTTAAGTTATTAATTTATTCATATGTATATTTACTTGTTTCATTGTACATTTGTTTATCAATTATTATTAATGTATTTATCTGTTTATTCATTTGTATTTATTAATTAATAAATTAATTCAATAATGTCATTTCTTTATTCATTTATGTACTTATTTATCCATTTATTTATTCATTGAGACATCTAGTAGTGAAGGAGTTCTTGAAGCTTCAGCATATGATACACCAGTGTTCCCAAGTACGAGTATATCCTTGCACTGTGACACAAAGCTGTCAGGTGTCTATCTGGAGATATGGTTACCATAGAAATCAAATACAAATAGAAAAATAGTAAAAAAGAGTGCTAAGTAACGCAACAGAAACATAGTAATATCTAAATCAGCAAGGAAAGACGAAGAAAAGTTGAAGCATCAGTATCTTTTCAATATTATTCTTGGAATATGTTTATTCCCAATGTATCATCGCGACTGTAATCAAACAAAGGAATTGGCTTCGTCTGGGGTGTATCTGACAGAGTCTCAAGTTATGGGAGAAAGAAAGGAGAGGGGACGGCTAATCAGCGAGTTTCGCCCACCGTCAACATACTTTGAAGATGGAATGACTTCTTAGGTGTAAATGAGAACAAGAAAGGATGAAAAGACTCATTCTTAAAACATGTCGTGTGCATGTAAATTTTGTGTATTATCTCATTTTCCGAGTGATGACGTGTTTCTTGTGACGTTATTATATTTAGGATATATGCTAGAATAAGCTCAATGAATATGCTTCAAGTTTTATTTGAATGATATTGTACATATTAATTGTATTATGCTTTAAATCATGCTTCCTTTTTGTTTATAATTCAGGAAATGTTTATAATTATTTTTGTTCGAAACAAATTAATACTCGGCTCTCCTTCCCATCTCTTCTCATTTTCATCTTGTTTCTTTTTTCACACATCTTGAACGCATTTCCACGTTTATTCCTGGTCTCCTTTCCAGTATCATCTTCTTTCCACCTTTCAACATCTTCCTTTTTCCTGAACCTCTTTTTTTTTCTCCTGCCCCTATAACCTTCATTCCTACATCGCTCACTCTTTCGCTCTCCTCCTCTCTTCTTTTTTCCTCTCTCTCTCTCTCTCTCTCTCTCTCTCTCTCTCTCTCTCTCTCTCTCTCTCTCTCTCTCTCTCTCTCTCTCTCTCTCTCTCTCTCTCTCTCTCGCATCTCTCTCTCTCCTCGTATCTCTCTCTCTCTCTCTCGTATCTCTCTCTCTCGTATCTCTCGTATCTCTCTCTCTCTCGTATCTCTCTATCTCTCTCTCGTATCTCTATCTCTCTCTCGTATCTCTCTCTCTCGTATCTGTCTCTCTCTCGTATTTCTCTCGATATCTCTCTCGATATCTCAATATTTCGGATTAGTTTAATCATCATCATATTTGACAACGCCCCCCATTGCATCATGCCCTATTTCCCTCTCCTCTCGCACATTATGATGTCCACTCGGAAATATCTGTTTCCAATTTTGTTCGTCTCTTTCCCATTTGTCGTCTGTCCATTTTCATTCGTTCGCGTATTCCGCCATGCACAGAAGACCACATTGTAGTAAACTGCTTTCCACCATTATTTGTCTTTATTTATTTATCCGTTTTTGTTTATTTAACTATTTATTTGTGTGACTACTTATTTATTTACCTATTTATTTATTTATTTATTGATATGTGTATATATTGATTTACCTATTCGTTGATTTATTCCATACCCGAGTATTCACTGAAAAATTATATGGAATTAGCGTAGTGGGTGTTCCGTCCTGAGACAAATAAGCTGTCATGTAAAAATGGAAAGGAACTTACATCTCTCCTGTACCACGTCTAGAAATCGACCTCAATCCTCCCCCGTGTTACTGTGATGGGGGATAAGACTGCCGCCACCATATTCCCATGCGTTCTGTAAAAGGCGATTATATTCGGATGAAGTAAAGGGACTAGGGATAAGTCCTCTCTCTCCCCCTCTCTCTCCCCCCTCTATCTATCTATGTATGATCTATCTCTTTCTATCGCTGTCTCTGTCTCTATCTATATATATCGCTCTCTCTCACACACACATTCTCACTCTCGCACTCACTCTCTCATTCTCTCTCTCACTCTCTCATTCTCTCTCTCACTCTATCATTCTCTCTCTCACTCTATCATTCTCTCTCTCACTCTATCATTCTCTCTCTCTTCCTCTCTCTCTTCCTCTCTCTCTTCCTCTCTCTCTTCCTCTCTCTTTTCCTCTCTCTTTTCCTCTCTCTCTCTCTCTCTCTCTCTCTCTCTCTCTCTCTCTCTCTCTCTCTCTCTCTCTCTCTCTCTCTCTCTCTCTCTCTCTCTCTCTCTCTCTCTCTCTCTCTCTCTCTCTCTCTCGCTCTCTCTCGCTCTCTCTCTCTCTATCTCTCGGTCTCTCTCTCACTGTGTCTCCCCCACCCCACCGGCGAGAAGTCAAGACGTGATTTGATGTGGCCAACCTTCTTATAATGGGGAGATCATTGGTACATATATAAACACATTCGTACAAACACACGTACATACATTTGCATTATTTCTATTTACCTCGTCAACATGAAGGCCTTACTGAATAACATTCATACGTTATCTAGAGCAAAATATATAAAGGTTCCCCCACAGGGAAGCGAGTCGAAAGATAATCGTCCTTCAGCAAGAAGTAAAAGAGCTACTACCTCTCCGAAAGCGGATAATCGAGGCAGACTTCAACTTCTTTACTTTTGAATATCGCGTCCTTGCCCAATTGTATTTAGATAAAAGAATAAACGAGAGAATAATGAATACATTTGTAAAATGGAAAAAGTTGTCGGATCTTGTAGCGGCAGAACCGAAACTAAGATTTATGGAATGAACCCATTGGAAAGGGAATTGAATGACAAAAACCGATCAAGGTGAAAGAACGGCAAGAGTGTCGGCCATAAATTTGGAGTAAAATATCTGGAAATAAAAAGTGGAGAAGAAAATCACGATTGAAAGAGATTGGGAGCCTCTCAGAAACGAAATGTTAAGTAATGGGATATTGGCTTATGGGAAAATAAGTTGTATATGTGTGTGTGTGTGTGTGTGTGTGTGTGTGTGTGTGTGTGTGTGTGTGTGTGTGTGTGTGTGTGTGTGTGTGTGTGTGTGTGTGTGTGTGTGTGTGTGTGTGTGTGTGTGTGTGTGCATATGCTTACTCCTGTACATGTGCGTGTGTGTAGACGTGCGTCTTCATGTGTACATATTTGCAAATGTGTGTGTGTGTATAGTTCGTTTTCCAAAAGTTAGATTTAGATAAATACTTTCATATGAACATCGTCCAGTGCACCGGTGGCATAATCAGAAGAATACTGGTCTCGTATTCGCTTAGTTGTGGGTTCGAATCCCGCACTTTTCTCCGATTCCCAACAGTGATTGTTACCGCCAATGGTTCAGGAGCGTAATAGGGCATAGGTATAAAAAAAAATCATAGCTATAAGATGGCAGAAAGATGACGGAGAGACTGGGAAAAATAATTTCAAATCTTAAATTTCATTCTTATCATAATCATACGCATTCATATACTTTATCCATATTTCACTTAAACAATTTATTTCACATTACCAATAGTGACGAAGATAAGAGGAAATTGATTATAATTATTTTTCATTTTATCGAGGAAATTATTTGAAAAAAAATTATAATACGGACTTGTGTCTTTCATGGCAAACAGGGAAGAGATCCATCACACAAAGACGTCAAAGAAGAGGAATCGTTTTCAGAGAAACGGCGGCTCTTGTTCTCTTGGGTCTTGTTGGTGTTATAAGTTTTCTGATTTATTACGTAAATCAGAATTGCCTTTCTTCCACGTGTTTTTTTTTTCTATAACCAACTTTCTCTCATGATTACGTTAATATTGGGTTTATTCCCAACTGAGTAAGAAAGTTATAGGGCTGTATCATCGACGTTTTCCACCTTATAAGAGGGTGGCCGAGGCAAAGCAATGTTTTTAATTTTTATTTAGAAAACATAAGAGAAGGGGCATGACCAGTCCCCTTGCTCCGCCCCAATCGTCTTTTATGAAATGCATAGGAACACAGATGCGGTTTTCTTGTATCTTCATCATCGCAACAAAAGTATGAGAAAAACACGGAGTCCAAGAAGTGATAAGGATTATCAGTAGAACAGCAGAAACGAGGGAGAGTTAAAATTCATAACAATATAGATGATCATTTTAAACGGGTCAGCATTCCTGTGAGTAGAAAATTGTCTCGGAGCCTGATGGTAATAATAATAACGATAATATAGATAAATATATAATTGAAAAACGTTTTTGCGACTCGAGGCCGTTGTGGTGCCACCAAAGTCCCTAAAGTCCTTTCAGTGTCTTCATTACAGTGGTTTTGCTTGAAACCACGAGGAAATCAAAGATCGGAATACTGAACGTTTTCATCTATTTAAGACATTTTCAAAGTACGTACTTTGAAAATGTCTTAAATAGACGAAAACGTTCAGTATTCCGATCTTTTATTTCCTCGTGGTTTCAAGCAAAATATCTTTATTCACGTGTCTTATGTGATTACTGTTGCATTTCATTGGTGCACCTTGAAGATCTTCTGGTTTAGGCCAGGCGATTGTGTTCACGTGAGGGCAAGTGCCTTTTTGAAGGAGAGTAATCCTTTCGCTGCAGAGAGCGAGTTCCCTTTGATGAATAAAATCGCCTGACGGCATGTACGATAAAACATTAAGATCTTGAACCCAGTGAAAGAGGTTAAGTTAACCTCTGTTAACTCCTCCGATACTTACAGGCTTCTCGATAGGAGAGCCCTAGATTTACAGATCGTGACTGCTACACGCGGTTTTCTTTTGACCTCTTCACCCCATTTTCTTTTGAGTTCAAACTGTTTTCTTTTGAGGTCTTCACTCCGTTTTCCTTTGAGCTCTTCACCCCATATCTTTGAGTTCATTATACTGCCTTCTTTGGAACTCACCCCGTTTTCTGTTTAGCTCTTTCCGTTTTCTTCTGAGCTCGGCATCCTATTTTCTTTTGACCCCCTCATACCGTTTTCTTTTGAGCTCTTCCCGATTTCTGTTGAGCTTTTCATCCCCTTCTTAATTGAGTTTCTCGACAGGCGTATCGTTCTTATTTGCAGTGAATTGAGGTCTCAGTGGCTGTCTAGACTACGGACCCGATTGCGCCGTTTCGGACAAAAGCTTTGCATTGACTTTGGCCGTTTACGAACATTTTTGGGACTCCGAATTGAGGCCCAAGTCATTTGCAGTGTCCAAAGCACATTAGATAAATTTTAAGAATCGAAAGTTTTGCTGTGGGGGGGGGGGATGAGATGTGTGTTTTCTTACACCCGTGGTTGATTGTGATAGGCTATGTAAACATATCTGCACTATCTGCACGCATGGGCACAAAGGCGTGTATGTTTTCGTGGTTGTATGTATGCATGAAAGGACAAACACACGATCATCCTACTTTCATCCCTACCCCCGTCGCATGTGTCAACACACACACACACACACACACACACACACACACACACACACACACACACACACACACACACACACACACACACACACACACACACAACCTCGTGGCGTAGTGGTTAGAGTTGTCGCCTGCCACTACGGCGGTCCGGGTTCGAATCCTGCCCAGGGCTGAAATAATTTCAGTATCGCTGCGTTCCGGGATGTTACTCCAACTCTCGTGGGCGGGGAGTTTGTGTGTGTGTGTGTGTGTGTGTGTGTGTGTGTGTGTGTGTGTGTGTGTGTGTGTGTGTGTGTGCGTGCGTGCGTGTAAGGTCACAGTATTTCCCATAGATCGGTCATACGAGCTCTGAGCTCTCATCCGAGAGGTTATTAACTGCCGATCACGAGTCCAGCACGTGATCCAAGACAATGGTGAATCGCACACAAATAGACACACAGACACTGTGATTTTGTAGCCAGGTCTGATAGATTGTAGAGTAAGAGACAGGGGCCCAATTTATAAACGATCCTAACCCTTAAGTCTAGACATAAATCTTCGAAAGGGCGGAGACTTTACCTAAATCCCTATGTCGGCGACTTAAATGCTTATGTCTAGACATTCTAGACATAAGCATTTAGGTCGCCGATATAGGGATAAAATCTCCGCCATTTTGAAGATTTATGACTAGACTTAACTGTTAGGATCGTTTATAAATTCGCCCCCAGGACCCCCGAGCGTTCCCCCTCACCTGAAAACTAGTTAGGTACATATAATTAGGAAAATACATATAGACACAGGCAAATTCATGGACATACACAAAAAAAAAGCCTGGGAATCTCGTCAAGCCCAGAAATATTAAAGAAATGAAGAGGATGAAGACAAAACATAGACTATACAGTATACGGACGAACACAAATCTCGCTAAATCCAGTCCTCCTACAAGTCTTGCAGCTCTATTCCATTCACCGTTTCTTCCTCCATTTCATCACCATAAAATCCCCAGTTTCCTTTCTTTTTCAACGAAGACCATGATAGTGAAGCTATATCACTGTACCGCATAGAAACCAGTGACACTTTCTTCTATATGTAACAGATGCAAAATAATTCTTATATGTGCACTTTGCGTATGTGAGTTTGGGTGGAGTGGTAGGTGGGCTGTGTGATTTGCCAGAGTCCAAAATCACGTCCTGGAGTTGTGGTAGACAGCTGTCACTCTTTCGGATAAGAGCTACATGGTACAGACGATGACACACACACACACACACACACACACACACACACACACACACACACACACACACACACACACACACACACACACACACACACACACACACACACACACACACACACACACACACACACACACACACACACACACACACACACACACACACACACACACACACACACACACACACACACACACACACCTACCTACCTACCTACCTACCTACCTACCTACCTACCTACCTACCTACCTACCATCCATCCATCCATCCATCCATCCATCCATCCATCCATCCATCCATCCATCCATCCATCCATCCTCTTACCCAAGGAAAACAGTAGCAGCTTCCAGTATCGTGATGCTTTTCAAGCGCTGGGTAGGAATCGATCACGATTCCGCTGAGTTGGCAGGCCGAGATGCTACTATTAGACCAGCAAGCCGTGTGTGTGTGTGTGTATGCGTGTGTATGTATGTTTTTGTGTGTATGCGTGTGTGTGTGTGTATGTGCGTGTTTATGTACGTTTTTTATGCAACTTCGTAGACCATTTCTAGATTTTTATTTGTTTCTAAAATTCAGGGTGGCATTACTTGTTCATTACATGTTATCTCACAATACGATCTTATGGCCTAGGGGGAACGTGTATGTATATTTATCAGAGATATGTCTCACAAATATTTGTTCGCTCTAAGTTAGAACTAGCCTAGGGTGAAACATAGAAAAAATGTCCACCCTTGTCAACAGTTATCATTTGTTTCTTTTTCTCTTCAGTATTTTTTTTTCCTTCTTTCGTTCTTTTTTGTTTCTTTGAATCCAACGTGAGGGGCTGTTTCCCTCATCTCGGGATTTCCGCTGCAGAGCAGAGGGGTTTGGCAAGATGCCAAGGTTCTCTTCACGAAGAATTTTTTTTTCTTTCTTCCACATTTGTTTAGTATAAATCAAGAATGGAATTTGGCGTAAAGAAACAACTCTGTGGCTCTTTAATTTTCTGCATTTGTTTTACATCAGTGACTTTGAACAGTGTCCTCGTTTTACGTAATATCTTTTTTGAACATCGTTTTAGTAACTTGGATGGAAACAGAACGGAGCCCATGAAGATAAAGCTGTTCTGAGGTATAGAGAATCTGTGAAGAGATGGTTTATATGTTGAAATCCGTGAAGGATTACTTGATTAACAACTATTTTTCATGACATCAATGAAAATAAGATGGTCATAAATGTATGCATGTTTGTACGTATGCATGCATTTATATATACATGTATGGATGCATGCATGCATGTATGTATGTGTGCATGTATGCATGCATGCATGTATGTATGTGTGCATGTATGCATGTATGTATGTGTGCATGTATATATGTATGTATGTGTGCATGTATATATATATATATATATATATATATGTGTGTGTGTGTGTGTGTATGCATGTATGCTTGTATCGGTATGTACGTACATATGTCTGTTATGCAAGAATGACAATAAGAAAGAGGAACTAAACGAAGCAAAAATCTTTAGTATATTACATCTAGTGTAAATTACATGGAAAAGGATGATTACTGTAATGTGTATATATGCATCCATAGAAGAATGAGGGAAGGTTTTTGGTAAGACCCCATTGTTGCTTTGGGACCCCCAAGAGGGACGTAGAGACGCCGTAGGCCCCTGGAGGGCCCCTCGGGGTCACATGAAGCCACTTGAGGTGTCATATCTGCAATTTAGCTTGTATCATGTCACCCAGAGGCACCCCACCTGTCTTCAGGTAACCCCCACCCCTCCCCAAGCGTCTATGATGTCCTACGTCAATTTAGGGGATCCCCAAACGGAAACGGTACCCAAACATAAACCTTCCCGCATTCCTCTATGGAGACAGACAGACACACACACACACACACACACACACACACACACACACACACACACACACACACACACACACACACACACACACACACACACACACACACACACACACACACACACACACACACACACACACACACACACACACACACACACACACACACACACACACACACACACACACTCACTCACTCACTCACTCACTCACTCACTACACCTCTTGGTGCTGTGGTTAGAGTTCTCGCCTGCCCTTACAGCGGTCTGAGTTCGACTCCCGGGGCCAGGGCTGATATAATTTCAGTATCGCTTAGCTGCGGGGTGTTATTCCAACTCTCGTGGGCGGGGAGTTGTGTGTGTGTGTGTGCGTTTAAAGGCACAGTATTACCCATAGATCGGTCATACGAGCTCTGAGCTCTCATCCGGGAGGTTAACTGTCAATTACAAGTCGAACACGTTATTCAAGTCCATGATGAATCACATACATACACACACACACACACACACACACACACACACACACACACACACACACACACACACACACACACACACACACACACACACACACACACACACACACACACACACACACACACACACACACACACACACACACACATATATATATATATATATATATATATATATATATATATATATATATGACGTAAGCGGAGTAGGAAACACAGGAGTCTTAGTCTTGAGTTTATTCCTGACTAGTTTACCTGCGAAACTAGTCAGGAATAAACTCAAGACTAAGACTCCTGTGTTTCCTACTCCGCTTACGTCAACCTGTCAGAATGTCTCAACAAATATATATATATATATATATATATATATATATATATATATATATATATAATATTATATATATATAATATAAATCAATTGCTGTAATTCTTTTTTCCTTGTACTTTGCATTGAAGATGTAATATACTAAAGCGTTTTGCTTCCTTTGATATCTCTTTTCCATTGGTCACCCTTGCATAACTGAACACAAGTTACCAGTGTTTCTTATAAGCATATATATATATATATATATATATATATATATATATATATATATATATATATATATATATATATATATATATATATATATGTATATATATAATAACATATATATATATATATATATATATATTCTTCATATACATGGGCAGGAGATTCTCTCTCAAGCATATTTGACTCAATGAAATGACAAGCTTGTTGTGACAAAGCTTTTTGTCAATCTTCTCTCTCTTTCGTAAAGCGACTTTGCCTTCCATAGGCAAGAGACCGAATAATTCGCCGTATGCCATGAGATAGAAATAGGCATAGTCGAAAGACAAAACGCGTTTTCGCACCTCCTGGTGCTTCTTCAGTGGCAATTGAAGTAATGGAGATTCCATGAAGATTAGCAACTTTTATACCCGGAAGGTGGATGGTGATTGGCTGGATTGCTGCGGGTTAGGTACGATCTGTTCTCCCATTGGCTGAGAGGTGTGTGACGTCATCAACAACAAGCCCATCAACGATAAACTTCAGAGATCTCGTGCCATATATAGGTATACGTGTAACCTTGGGGACTGCGCAACCCAACCTTTTTCCTATATTGGTATGACCACCATGAAGCTGTCGCGTAGACTGTCATACCATCTGACATCAGGTGCACCTAAGAATCATTCCA
>NC_134806.1:37350023-37355023 GCF_046742065.1 Oratosquilla oratoria
CGAACATGCTGTAGAGTATACACAAGAGTTACCCTTCATATAAGGGGACTGAGATCTTTGCGCGGTGATGACCTCTCGGCCGACAAAAGACGTGTGGTGTAACCCAGAAGAAAGGGTTTAAAGTGGCGGTGCTGAAGAAGTTAGCTTGTGTAATCCTATGAATTAGTTTTTAATAATTGTCAGATTTCTCCTTTGTCCTGAACAAGTTGCTTGTTTGGAAGAATGCGAACTGGTCTTCAAGCTAATGTCCCTCTGCAAGCCTCCTGAGTGGTTATTGGACATGAAAGTATGCGTCTTCAGCCTCCCCCCCACCCCCCACCCCCAAAAAAAAAGGAGAATCCAAGTCACTACTTACGTCTTGGCGTACAAATTGGATGTCTTCCAGTGACTATGTTATTGCTGTTTTTTTCTCTTTTACTCTGTTTTCTCTTGTCCATGGGTCGCCTTTCGTATTGCCTGCAGTGGAAGATGTGTTTGGTAGTTGGACCAGGCGATGTGTCTCAGCTTCGGTCATTTTGTTTTTAGACTTGTTCTTGCTGTTCCCTCGAGCATACCGTCCTTGTAGTCTTGTTTTATATGAATGGGGAAAGGTCATTTTGGATGATGCGGAATTGGTCAGGTATGATCTCCTCTGTTTCCTCTTCCCACACACGTCAACCTGTCAGAATCTCTCTCTCTTCTCTCTCCTTTCTCTTTGTCTCTCCTCTCTCTTCTCTCTCTCTTCTCTACCTTCTCTCCCCTCTCTCTCCCTCTCCCACTCTCCCCCCTCTCTCTCTCATCTATCTATCATATATATATGTATATATATATATATATATATATATATATAAACAACCACAATGCACTTTAATTCTAAGCCATCAAGGCCGACATGCAGAACTTGAAATGTGGTACTGCCAAGGACTCGAACCCCAGCATGCTCATGACAAGTGCAGCAGTGACTTACCAACTAGGCTATCAAGATATGTGTATATATATATATATATATATATATATATATATCTTCATTCAGTACTATATAGATAGGATGTTCCTAAATTATATGTTTTTTGTTTATTAGAACTTATTTGTTTTATTTATCCATTTGTTAATATATGTTTTCTTGTTTGTTTATTCATTTGTTTATTAATATCTAGTGCTCGGCATATTTTATTTCTTGGTCAGCTTTGCCTCACCATCGTTTTCATTTCTGTAACTTTTGCCTTCTCAACGCTCATATTTCTCATCCCACGTCCGTCACCTCTTATCTCTTATCTCTCCTATGACCGTCTCTTGGCTCACCTCCTATTACTGTGACCTCTATACATGTTACTTCTCTTTCTGTGGCTATAGCCTCCCTATCTTATATCCCGTTCCATAACCACGATATCTCTTGTTTCGCCTTTCACTATCCGTAGTCTTCCTCCATTTCTTATCTCCTTGTTGTGACCTCGTTTGACCTACTTTGCCAAGTCACTCTCACTATTGTCCTCTATCCCTGTAACCCGACTCTTGCCCTGGTTCACATCTCTCACCCCTCTCCTCTCACTCATCCTTTCCCACTTTTACCCTCACTCCATCGCCTCCCACTCCATCACTTCCCATTCCTTTACTTCTTTCTCTTCTTAACACTCTCACTCCTCTCACGCCTATTCTGTAGTTCCTTTTCTCCCAACCCTTCTCTCACTTCTTATTCTCTCACTCCTCCTCTCACTCCTATCCTATAGATCCTTTTCTCTCATCCCATCTCCTCTCACTTCTTGTCCTCTCACTCCTCCTCTCACTCCTATCCCATAGTTCCTCTTCTCCCATCCCTTTTCCTCTCACTCCTCCTCTCACTCCAATGATATATTTCCTTTTCTCCCTTTCCCTCTCTCACTCCTCCACCTCTGACTTCTTTTCCTAAACTCTTTCCTCACTCACGCATTCTCTGACTCCTTCAGAAATACCCAGCGCTTCTGTCCTTAGGGATTATGTCGTACCAAAGAAGTTGAGTCGTAGAGATGGTAAGGGACAGATTTAAGGAAATTTAACAGCAGAGCGGAGTGATAAAAGAAGTTAAAAGTGATCAGCATTCTCAAATGGGGATTAGTCTTGAATCCTAAAAGAATGTTCCGTGGCTCTGGTTCGTAGTGGTGTCAGTAAACCCCCCCCCCCCCGGAACATATTGACTGCATAGATAAATAACAGTCAATACCCCATACGATGTGAGGGGAAGGGGTTGGCGGTGATCGTTTAATGTAGGCTGAAGTGGGCCTAATGGAAATGACGCCAAAAAATATCCTTGATATTTGTTTTTATTTTGTTTCTTAAATTGCAATGCTTTTAAGCCAGAGTGCAGAGTATGATGCTTTTGTGAAGATGTTTACAGTTTTGATCAATGGCGAAAGGCATTCACCATCTCTCCTCATCTCCTCTCTTCCTTCTCCCTCTTCCTCTCTTCTCCCTTCTATACCCCACGTCTCATCCTCGCTTCTCTCCTCGCTATCTCAACTTTTCTCTTTTTCTCTTATTTCTGTTTATGCTTTTTCCCGTTATCCACCTCTCTTTTACCCCACTTCTTATCTTTACATCTCTCTTCATCTCATTTAAAATTTGTTTCTCCTTTCTCTTTCTGTTCGTGCTCTTTTTCTTCCTCTTCGACTTACTCCACCTCAGTTTCCTCTCCTTTTCATATTTTGTTTATGTTCGTCTCATCCCGTCCCCTCGTCATATTATCTTTGCTTTCTCCCTCGTCGTCTTCATTCCTCCCCTCCACATCATCAATCTTTCTTCCCCTCTCCTTCTCTCATCTGCTCTCCTTGTTCTTTGAGTGTGTGTGTGTGTGTGTGTGTGTGTGTGTGTGTGTGTGTGTGTGTGTGTGTGTGTGTGTGTGTGTGTGTGTGTGTGTGTGTGTGTGTGCATGTGTACGAGTATATGTATGTTTATGCGTGTGTGTGTGTGTGCTGTGTGCGTGTGTGTGTGTGTGTGTGTGTTTTGTGATTTCCTCCTTTCCCTCGTTCCGCATACGTCACACCGACAGTCGCACTAATTTTCAGTAGCTTTGCAAAGGCAGCAGACCAAATTCATAGATTACAGAAAAGAGTTGTATTTCCACTATATCTATGTCTGTATGTCTGTTTTTCTGTGTTTAGCTTTTTATCTATCTCTCGTGTTTGCATTTGTATGTGAATATTTTGCCTTTTTCTTTCTGTGTTTCTATGTCTTTCTCTGAGTTTAGAGTTCAAATCGGGTGCCACTCACCTTAAGAGATGAAAAGAAAATTACGAATTTCGATCTCGTAAGGGCGTTGGCTCTGTCAGTCTGCCCCCTCTCCTTGAGCGACCTCGGCCGCCACTAAGCGCCTACTGACGTAAGCCCTTTTACCACCGGAACAACATTAAGCCCGTGGTCTCCAGGTTTACTTTAACCAAGTAGATGAAAAAGTAAAAGAGCCCAGATGAAGATTAATGACCAAAACATCTTTAGGAGATTATCTCTCGACCGAAGCAATTAGTTTATCTTTCCTGAACACGATCTTCTTTCTCCCTGACCCACCACCCCCCGTCCCTCCCCACTCTCTCTCGTTCTTCCTGTCTCGCGCTCTCTCGCTTCCTCCCCCTCCCTCTCCCTCCCCCCCCCTCTCTCTCTCTCTCTCTCTCTCTCTCTCTCTCTCTCTCTCTCTCTCTCTCTCTCTCTCTCTCTCTCTCTCTCTCTCTCTCTCTCTCTCTCTCTCTCTATATATATATATATATATATATATATATATATATACCCCTCTCTCTCTCTCTCTCTCTCTCTCTCTCTCTCTCTCTCTCTCTCTCTCTCTCTCTCTCTCTCTCTCTCTCTCTCTCTCTCTCTCTCTCTCTCTCTCTCTCTCTCTCTCTCTCCTCTCTCTCTCTCTCTCTCTCTCTCTCTCTCTCTCTCTCTCTCTCTCTCTCTCTCTCTCTCTCTCTCTCTCTCGCTCTCTCTCTCTCGTCCTTCTCCTCTCTCCTCTCCTCTATCTGCTCTCTCTCCTCTTCTCTCTCTCCTCTTCTCTCTCTCCTCTTTCTCCTCTCTTTCTCCTCTCTTTTCTCTCCTCTTTTCTCGGTCTCTCCTTCCTCTCTTTTTTCTAATATCTCTCTTTAACATCTCTGATCTCTCTAATGTATCTTTTTAACCTGTGATCTCTCTCTTTAATCTCTCTCTTTCTCACTTCTCTCTTCGTCTCTCTCACCCCTCCTTCATGTTCCTCTATCTCCCTGTCATTCTCCTCTTCGTCCTCGTCTTCTTCCCGTGACCCATCCACTCTCTATTATCTCCCCGTGTCCCCATTATTCATTTCCGTTTCCCCTTTATGCCCTTCATTCGCGTCCCCTCGTACGTTTTCCAATTCTTCCCAGTTATCCAGTCGTCCAATCCTCCTTCCTTTCCTTTGTTGCGCTTTTCCTCCCATTTCCGTTCCTTCTTTCTCACTTTGTTTCGTTCATGTCCACATCTCTCTATTTACATTGGATGAATTCTATTTGTATATATACATACATATATGTTTATACATGTATATATATATATATATATATATATATATATAATATTTATGTATATGTCTGTATGTGTTTATCACTGCTCTACTAATTCCTCAGCATCTCTCAAACCTTGCTACACTTGATAGGATGTGCTTCGGTTAAACAACCGTCTTCATTTCGAAGCCCATCCGCTTACCTGCATGAAGTCGCCTGGCTTTAGCCAAGATCTGATATCCCATTTTTCCTGCACTTCTGTATTTTCTCTATGGGGAAAAATAAGAAATCTTTTTAAAAAGAAATGTTATTGAATTATTCCTAATTTCTGTACATAACTTCCCACGTCCCTTTATTTCTCTGTTCTATTTTCTAATTTCTGTACTGTTTGTCTGAACATACGATACACAAAAGATCTTAACGTCTACTGGTTAATTTCTCCAGCGATTTCTATTGTCTATATATATATATATTTACATATATATATATGTATATACATATATATATGTATATATATATATATGTATGTGTATATATGTATGT
>NC_134806.1:37360023-37365023 GCF_046742065.1 Oratosquilla oratoria
CGTAGTCCGAACATTCCCTTGATGATGTCTTAAATAGACGAAAACGTTCGGACTACGTTTCTTATTTACCAGTGACTTTTTCTGCAAATCATATTTACGTGTCATTTGTGAAATACTGCAAAATATACATATATGTACTCTATATATATATATATATATGTATATATATATATATATGTATATATATATATATATATATATATATATATATATTCATGATCTATTTTTCCATAAATTCTGCCGTACCATTGTTTCCTGTTTTATTTATTGTTTACTTTTTTCTTTCACATCACGTCTTTCACATATGTTTAATGTTTCTTCTACTGTTCTTGGAGGGTAGATTTGTTACTTCCTGAGTCCCTCACCCTTTTTTTTTTAAATTGGGTTTGACTAGATTAGGTTATTCTAGTTTAAGATCAGCATTACCAAATATTGGTTAGTCTTAAGATTATTTTTTTCTTCTTTTCTTTACTGACGGCAATATTCATTCAACGCGTATCGGTTAAACAGCATCGTCTTTTTCATTTCCCTATTCTTGTGTTAATAATATCCCAACATAATCCCATTCATGTTATCTTTATTTTACCATGTAGTCTTTATTGTTATGCTTTAGTTACTCCGTTTTTCTCTTTGTGTATATATATTCTTATTTCACATGCTGTACGTCATTCTCTTATTCTCAACTTCTCATGGGAATCAGTACTGTCTGACATTTTACGTTGCTGTTTATTCTTTGTTTTAGTGTATCTTATACTAATTGTATTTTGGTGTCATTACTGACTGTATCTAATTAATGCGTATTATTAAGCGGGTATTTTTGTCTACAGATCCTGGTGATATTTTGATTTGTGAGTCTTGATTGATACGAATATACAGCTGCATTATTTGATATTGAAAAAAGAATTTCTTGTTTACATGCAACCGAGTCCATTCTCTTTGATGCGCTCTGGATGTAAAGAAAACGAAGGTTGAGGCCTGACTTTGAATTTGGGAAAGATATTCCTGTATTGCGTCGGACAGAGAGCAGGACCAATGTTACCAATATTTATCAAACCTCACATTATTTTTGATAGCTTGAGAGAAAAGTAGTTTTCATAGTACTCCATAGTATCCATGTAAAGTACACATAATTGTACAAAATATAAATTTTGTATTTATGTCAGGGAACTTAAAGAAAAAAAAAATCGATCATAACATTTTTCACAAAACAGAGAATTTTTTGTTGTAGTTACACGGAAACTACATAATATTTTTGTCATCTTTTTATTTGCAACCATGTAATCAATAGTTGAATTAATAGTATCTTCATATGTATCGATTCATACTATTTATATACATCCATTCATGCATTCATACATACATTAATACATGCATACATACACACACACACACACACACACACACACACACACACACACACACACACACACACACACACACATATATATATATATATATATATATATATATATATATATATATATATATATATATATATCCATACATGCATACATAATACATACACACTGTACATACATACATATACCAAAAAGTTTTTTCCACCTTTGAAAGGGGCTGGCCTAGTCAAGGCATACACCTATTATCAATATTATCATCAATATGGGGCATACGTCATACGTGGCTTCGCTCACACGCCGACACCAGCCCCAACGGTCTGTACGAGGAAGCTTGCATGCAGCCATCCTCCCTTTCCACTACAAACAGCTTTCGACAGGTTCGATAAACTTGCCCCAGCTATGAATTCTGTGGGCGTCCCCTTCGTCTCATCCATCAAGGGTTGTCTCTTGTGGAGACAACCCTTTGAGTAGGAACTGACGTTTACGAATTATGCTGGTAACTAGCTAGAGTGAGTCACACTAGTCTGATACGAAGTCACAATGGTTTGATACGAAGTCGTTCCAGCGATACTCCATGATTCTCCGAAGGCACTTGGTACCAAAGACATCGAGACGGCTCTTTAAGTCAGTTTTCAGTGTCTATGTCCTACTGCCGTACAGTGAGACAGGGAACACAAGTAACTTGAAGATTTGAATCTTAGTTCTTCTGCATCAAGAGCGACAACGCCATATATTCTAGTTGAGAGAGTCCATAACATCATGGGGAATGCCAATCCTTCGAAGTACTTCCTGACATGACCCACCACCATTATGCACTACACTACCAAAGTGTGTAAAGCTTTACAAAACCTAATTGTCCTCGCCACATAGATGAACAGACTAAACTGTGTCATCCAGGAGCCCCAAAATCCTAGAACTTGGTCTTAGTCCAGGAAACCTAAAGTCCAAGCAAGAAGGACACCATCATCAGAAAATACAAGGTCAGTGACCTTGGTGTTGTCCATAGGTGCCCCGCATTGACATTGATCTACAACTTTGTCCAGTAAACAGTCCATGCAGGTGTTGAAAAGGGTTGGGGCGAGTACACACCCTTACCTCACTCCTGAAAGAACAGAAAGGAAATTAGAAATGCCTCCCCTATACTTTACAGCACTCTGTCCCAGAGTATAAATCAGATATCATATTAATAATATTTGCAGGAATCATACGAATCCACAGATGATCCCAGGGCGCTCCACGATGTACCAAGTCAAACGCCTTCTTGAGATCCACAAGAACACGAGCCGCGAGATCCGATCAGCTGTTGACTTACCTGGCGTGAATCCAGATCGTTCAGGCCTCTGAAACTTTAGCAGATTTGAACCAACTTGAGTCAGCAATAGATGGGCAAGCACTCCTCGACCTTGGGCACTCCAACGCACTCCTAGCCAGTTTTAAATGTTTTGCGTTAAAAATGTCCCACAGTTCATTATTGTCTTCAAGAAAGCTAAGTACTTCAAACCGATTAGTGATTGTTATCTCATACTCGTGGGCACATGCATCGTCCCTGAGTTTCTGCAGATGAAACCAGGTGGATTACATCTCGGGATTCTCTTGGATCTGATACGCAGTTTCAGTGTCGTGACTACAAGTCTGTAATCATTCCCAATGAATTCAGCACTTCTATGAACCCTGCAGTTCTGTAGGATCTTCCAACGAGTGTTAACAAGTATGTGATCGATCTCATTGTTCACTCCTCCGGCATTGATATATTATGTTAATCGGTGTGGCTCTCATCTCTGGAACCAAGAGGCGCCAATCCTCAGCCTTCTGGACTTTGCAAACTTCAGAAGGAGAGGACTGTTGCTGTTCCCTATTCCAGAACCATGGGGGGATAAATACTTCACAGCCAGCTCTGTCGGTGCATTGAAGTCGCTCAAAACAAGGAGCGTGTCTTTTGCTGGACATTGGTCAAGTAGATTCAGGTCTTACATAGAACATCGTCTCCTCTAGGTTATATTCCTCAGTTGGAGCATATACTACAATAAGAGATATGAAACCCAAAGTGTGCTTTAGCGTCACCAGCATCATGCACTCATTAACCGGAGTAATGAGTGCATGATACGCGCACAGCTACTACTGCGCGGTGTGTCCCATGAAATCGGTCCGACCAGAAGTAGGTGTAACCTTCACTACTGATCTCACCATTGTCTGGTCTTCTCACTTCTGAGAGAGCCACTATATCCAATATATGCTTCCTGAGCTCCACCAATAAAAAGGGTAGTCAGTCGTCCTGGGAGAAAGAGAACCAGGCGTCCACACGTAGAGCCCGCCAGAGGTTCACCCTAGGCTGACTCGACGTGTTTGTCCTTAATTTGCACCCGATTGTACCACCGGCTGCTTGCAAAGCGGGTTGGGTGATTTTGGTGGGCGTAGGTTGCAAGCCCGTCCCCACCATGTGTGTCCAGTAAGGTTACCATAAACATGAGCCTCTCCTTCACCCGTAGCTAGGGTGGAACCCACTGCAACAGAACATGAATTGACACAGAACATGCCATTCACTATGACTTAGATTCCAGAAGACTAGCAATTACTCGTAATTACTAGCAATTCATAACTTTAAGTCAGCCATTATGACTGATAATTTTCCCATAGAAATATTACTCAAGATTAAAATATTTGGAGTTAGTATTTTTCAGTACCTTAACAGAATAGGAATACACTTTTTTTTTATCATTAACTCGTTCACTATGCACGGTGGAAAGGTTCCTCGGCTGAATATAGTCGCCTCGTGGGAGCCTGAACAAGTATATTTAAATAGCATAGAAAGGGATAGGTTTATATTGATTGGAATTGCTTTGGTATTTTTGTGTAAATATAATATTGATTATGTTCTTGTTATGGTTACTCACATGGTCATTTCTTCATTCATATATACATTTATTTATTTGTGTATTTTTTATATTTGCAGGTAAGCACAGTGTTTGGAACAGCCTTCGTTAAATCTTCACTCTGGTAAGTAATTTATTTATTTATTTACAAATATCGTGACTTCACGAGGTGCTGATTAGGGAAACGGGCTGAAATGAGTTTTAATGTGTATGAAATGGGTGAATGTTTACTCTACCCCTTTACAAGGGGGAGTCTATTGTATATGGTATATGTGTTGAATGTAAATCTAAAACACACCTTTAGATTTGGTAATTCTGATTTGAAGTTTATATCGTTTCAAAGTTTATCAGTTTGTGAAGGAAAATTACTAACTGAATGTAGACAGGCTACTAAGTGTCAATTTATTCAAAACATTGTGGTTGGAGAATTTGGTAGCCAGTATGGTTAAAATGGGAGAGAGAGAGAGAGAGAGAGAGAAAGGGGGAAGGAGAGAGGGAGGAAGGGAGAGAGGTAAGGAGGAAGGGAGACAGATAGACATAGACACGCACACACACACACATATATATATATATATATATATATATATAGAGAGAGAGAGAGAGTGAAACATAGTGAGACAGAGATAGAAACTAAGAGCGAAAGACTGAGAGCAAGAGCGAAAGGGAGAGACCGATTGAGCTGTTTTAGAAACGAATCAAAATTGAACGAAGTAATTCATATTTTTCTTATTAGATATTTGACAACTCTAAAGGCTCTGAAACTTCAAATGCA
>NC_134806.1:37367523-37387523 GCF_046742065.1 Oratosquilla oratoria
CATCATCAATATCATCATCATCATCATCATCATCATCATCATCATCATCATCATCATCATCATCATCATCATCATCATCATCATCATCATCATCATCATCATCATCATCATCATCATCATCTCCATCGCCGCCGGTACCACCACCATTAACATCATTATCACCTGTGTAATACACCACCACCTAAATCAACACTGCATGAATCATGAACAAGAATATTACCGCCGCCTCAGTCTCCACCTCCTTATCCTTCACTTCCTCAGTCTTCATCACCTCAATCTCCACTGCCTCAACCGTCACTTGAACCATAATTGCCCCAACCACCACACCACCTCGCTCACCATCACCTTAGTCACCATCATCACTGCTTCAGTCACCACCATTGCGACCACCACCACCTCAATCACCACCTCACTTCGTCCATCAGTACCTCAACTACCCCCCTCACCTCAACCACTCCCTCACTTTATCCACCTCAACCACCACCACCTCAACCACCACCACCTCAACCACCACCACCACCTCAACCACCACCACCACCACCTCAACCACCACCTCAACCACTACCACCACCTCAACCACCACCACCACCAACAGCTCGGAGCTATTCACCATGTCTCCATATTTCTCCACCTTTCTGTACTTCCTCTCTCCATTTCCTCAGAATTTTGCCCTAATTCATTCGCGCCTTCAGTGCCTTTCTCTCAGTTTATCTCTTATTTTATCTCTCACTATTCGCCCACGTGCCTTCTTTTTCTCTTGTGTCTCCACACATCACATGCGTATATCATCTCCGGGCGTCCTTGTACCCCTCCCCCACCACTTTTTTATTTATATTTAAATTTTCTTTTTTCTTTTCCTTTTTTTCTCGTTTTCTTTGTCCTTCATTTTCTTGTACTTGTTATTTTTATCGTCTGCATTTTTCCCTTGTCATTTTTGTGATCTGTTTTCTTGTTTTACCCCCTTCCTATTGTCTTTGTCAGTTTTATTTTTCTTTATCCCTTCCTATTTACTTCTTCCCCTTCCCATCTTACTTGGCTATTGTTTTCTCTTGTTCCCACTGTATTTGCCGTCCATTTTCTTTTCCTTTTCTTATTATTTCACCTTCGTCCTCTTTTCTTTTTCTCCTCCTCTTCGCTCTCCTGTCATTCCTGTTTTCCTCCTGTTCTTCCTCTATTCTTCCTTTCCTCGAGCCTCCTCCTGTTTCCTGTCAATTCTCTTCTGTTTCATGGAAGCTTTCGTCCTCCTCTCTCTCCTCTTAAGTCTTCATCCTTCCTCCTCCATCTCCTCAGCAGATTCTGGTCCTTCTCTTTTAGTCCTGCCTCCGCTCTCCTCTTATTTCGCCCATCTTCTTCCTCTCCACCCTCCTCCTCTTCCACCTACTCTTCTCTTGCCCACTACTCCTCTCCTACCGGCTCCTCCTCTCCCGCTCCCTTCTCTCCCCCTCCCATCCTCTCCCGCCCCCTCCTCTCCTCCACTCCTCTCCCCCTCCCCCTCCTCTCCCCCTCCCCTCCTCTCCCCCTCCCCTCCTCTCCCTCTTCCTCCTCTCTTGCCTTCTCCTCTCCCGCCTCCATCTCTCGTACCCCCAACTCTCTCTCCCCCCTCCTTTCCCTCCCCCTACTCTCCCTCCCCCTACCCTCCATCTTCCTTCTCATCTGCCCCTCCTCTCCAGCCTCCTCCTCTCCAGCCCCTCCTCTTCCCACCACCTCCCCCCTCCTATCTCGCCTCCACCTCTCCCACTTCCTTATCTTTCTACACTTCTCGTCCATTATCGTCTATTGGTCCCCTTTCCTCTTCTCTCACCGTTCCTTCTCTCATCCGTTTTCCTTTGTGACAACTTCGAGTTATTTTTCTTTCCATTTTCTTCGCTCGCGTCCTTGCTCCCCCTTTCCCCTAACCCCCTCTCTCCCTCCCTCCCTCCTCCCATCCACCCCCTCCCTCCCTCTCTCCCTCCTTCCCTCTCTCCTTCCTTCCCCCTCTCCCTCTCCTTTCCCTTCTTGCCATTTTTTCCCACTTTTTCCCAACCATCTATGTACCCCTACCCTCTCGTCGTGCTTCTCTACAACTCTTTACCTCAAACTCTTCTTTCTCTCCCAGGTGGCCTTCCACCCACTCCCTACCCTCCCTTCCCTCCCTTCCCATTCCCTAAATCCCCTATATCCACCCTTCTCCCTCTTACACACCTCCCATGAATCTTGCCGTTCTCATTGACCGGTCCCCCCCCCCACTATGTTTCCTCCCCTCCCGAGATTGTTGACCGTAGGTTCTGGGTTCTGCCTCGTTCGAGAGACACTGAGGGCGCCGTTATCGGCCGTCTTTCGTGATACGGTCAAATACTTATCTGTCACAGAGACTTTATGCACATGGTGTTTTTACGTAGGACCTGCTCGTTGCAGTCTTCTCTATTCATTCTGTTTATTCTAATCTTCGCTTATTCTCCATACGCGTCCCTCTCCATTCCGTCCTCTTCTCTCTTCTGCCACTCATTTCCTCTCATTTCCTTTCCTCTCCTTCCTCTCCGATTCCCACTCCCCTCCTCTCCCGTCTTCTCCCCTTCTCTCTTCTCCCCTTCTCTCTTCTCCTCTTCTCTCTTCTCCCCTTCTCTCCCCTCTTCTCCCCTTCTTTTCCTTTCTCTCCCCTTCTCTCGTTTTCTAACATCCTTCTCTCATTCACCCCTTTCCCCCTCTCCTTTTCTGCCCTTCTTCCCCTCCTACCTTTTCACTTTCGCCCCCTTTCCCTCTCCTCCTTTCCTCTATCCTCCTCTGCCCTCCTTTTCGTTTCCCCCCCTTTCCTTTCCTCCACTCGTCCTCCTCCTCCTCCTTTTCCCTCCACTTAATCCCTCTTTCTCTCCCCTCCAACCTTCTTCCCACCCTCCCCTCCATCCACTCCTCTTTCCTCTTCTTCTCCCCTGTCGGACACTGATGTTGGTGTGGTGGGGCGGGGGGCGGTGGGCGGAGGCGGAAGGTTAGTGGTCTGCGTGTGGGAGAAGGGGAGAGTGGGGGGGGGGGTGCCCCAGAGGCCGGAGAGCCAGGTACTCTCGTGTACTTGATGAAGCCCTGAGGCTCTGTTTACTTGGTTTGGTAAGTAGAAACCCAGATTTTATGTTCAATTTTTTCATCTTTTATTTTTCATTTTATTTTTACTTTTTTTTTTGGGGGGGAGGGGGTGTTTCCTCACGTCCGAGCTTATCGTCGTCTTTTATTCATTTTTTTTAGTTTCTGACTCACTATGATTTTACTATGAAGTTGTACTTTGTTACTCTAAAGTGGTATTGCGTCGTATATTTTCATTTTGCTTGCAATTCTTTTTAATACTCCTTTTTATTTCTCCGTTTTCTTTAGATATTCCATATTCATCTCTTAATCTCTCCTTCATACTCGTCTTTGTTCTTGCGTCTCCTTCCATTTCTTTTATCTCCTATGCTGTTTCACGTTTTCGTTCTATAGATTCAGTATTATGTTTTTCAGTCCCAAAGTATTTCCTTGCCGCCATATCTCTCTCTTTCTCTTTCTTATATCCCTTTCCACTTCTTCCTTCTCCTCCGGCTCCTCCTTCCTCCTCCTCCGGCTCCTCCTTCTTCCTCCTCCGGCTCCTCCTTCCTCCTCCTCCGGCTCCTCCTTCCTCCTCCTCCGGCTCCTTCTCCGGCTCCTCCACCTCCTCCTCCTCCTCCTCCTCCTCCTCCTCCTCCTTCCTCTTCCTCCTCCTCCGGCTCCTCCTTCCTCCTCCGGCTCCTTCTCCGGCTCCTCCTCCTCCTCCTCCTCCTCCTCCTCCTCCTCCTCCTCCTCCTCCTCCTCCTCCCACTACCCACCTTCTCCCATTTCCTCCTCCTCCTACTTCCTCCCACCTCTAACACCTCTTCCCAATTCCTCTCCATCATCCTCCCACTTGCCCTCCTCCAACATCCTCCCACTTTCCCTCCTCACCTTTCTTTCCCCTCTTCCTCCTCCTTCTCTTCCCTTCCCCTACCACCTTCCTCTTCCACCTCCTCCTCCTCCTCCTCCTCCCCCTCCCCCTCCTCATCCTTCCTCCGCCTCCCTCCTTCCTCCTTTTTTTTCATTCCCTCCGCACCTCCGACGCTGCCCAGGTTCTCTCCATCGCTCTTTGTACTCTTGGGCCGTTCATTATCTTGACCCGGAGTGCTCAGCCAGGACCTTTTCTCTTTCCCAATCCCAAGTGAATCTCAGCGGCCCCATTCTCTCGCTCTCACACGCTCTCTCAACGTTTTCACCTTCTGCAGCTCCTTCCACTATTCCTCTTCCCCCTCTTCTTCCCCTTCTTCCTCTTCCTCCTCTTCTCCTCTTTCTCCTCCTCCTCCTTTGACTCCTCCTTCTCCCTCTTCCCCCTCTTCTTCCCCTTTTTCTTCCTCTTCCTCCTGTTCCTCCTCTTCTTCTCTTTCTCCTCCTTTGACGACTCCTTCTTCCTCTCTCACTCCTCCCATATCTTCTCTTCCTTCACTTCCTCTTGTCTTTCCTCTTCCTACATCTGTTCCTCTTCCTCCTCGTCCTCCTATTTTTTTTCTTTCTACCTCTTTTTCCCTCTTTTCTTTCTCTCCCCTCCTCTTCTTCCCTCCTCCTCCTCTTACCTTTTGCTCTATTTCCCTCTTTTTCTCTTCCCTTCTCCTCCCATTTATTCCTCCTCTTCTTTATTCTTGCTCTTCTTCCCTACTCCCCCTCCTTTCCCTTTTTCTCTTCTTCCTCCTCTTCTTCTCCTCCTTACCACTCCTCTCTTTTCTTCGCTTCTTCCCCCTCGTCCACATCCTCCTCCTCACCTTCCTCTCTCCTTCCTCTCTCTCACTATCTCCTTCTCACCTTCCCTTTCGTTACTTCTCACCCTACCCTCCTCAACTTCCCTCCTTCCTCCTCCCTCTTCCTCCTCTTCTTCCTCTTCCTCCTGACTATCACTTCAGTCGTTGCTTCTGCCGGGTCATTCGTCTTCTTCTCTTTCTGCTCTTGTCAGTTTAGATCGTCGCTGTTCTGGTTTGTTCCCCTCTCTCTCTCTCTCTCTCTCTCTCTCTCTCTCTCTCTCTCTCTCTCTCTCTCTCTCTCTCTCTCTCTCTCTCTCTCTCTCTCTCTCTCTCTCTCTCTCTCTCTCTGTCTCTCTCTCTCTGTCTCGCTCTCGCTCTCGCTCTCTCTCTCTCTCTCTCTCGCTCTCTCTCTCTCTCTCTCTCTCTCTCTCTCTCTCTCTCTCTCTCTCTCTCTCTCTCTCTCTCTCTCTCTCTTTCTCTTTCTCTTTCTCTTTCTCTCTCTCTTTCTCTTTCTCTCTTTTTCTTTCTCACTGTATTCCTTTCTGTCTTTCTTTCTCTCCCTTTCTCCCTCCCTCTCCCTCTCCCTCTCCCTTTCCGTATTTTCCCGCTCCCTATTCTCCCTCCCTCCCTTTCCCTCCCTCCTTCCTTTTCCCTCTCCCTATTCTCCCTTTCCCTCTCCCTATTCTCCCTTTCTCTCTCCCTATTCTCCCTTTCTCTCTCCCTATTCTCCCTTTCCCTCTCCCCATTCTCCCTTTCTCTCCTTTCTCTCTTCTCCCTCTTTTCTCTCTTTTCCCTCTTCTCCCTCTTTTCTCTTTTTTCCCTCTTCTCCCTCTTCTCCCTCTTTTCTCTCTTCTCCCTCTTTTCTCTCTTTTCCCTCTTCTCCCTCTTTTCTCTCTTTTCCCTCTCCCTCTCTCCCTTTTCCCCTCTCCCTCTTTCTCCCTCTTTCTCCCTCCCCCCCTCTCTCTCTCTCTCTCTCTCTCTCTCTCTCTCTCTCTCTCTCTCTCTCTCTCTCTCTCTCTCTCTCTCTCTCTCTCTCTCTCTCTCTCTCTCTCTCTCTCTCCCTCTCTCTCCCTCTCCCCCTCCCTCCCTCCCTCCCTCCCTCACTTTCCTATCCCTTTCCCTATTCTCCCTCTCTCTATTCCCCCTCCCTCCCTTTCCTTCTCCCTATTCTCCCTTTCTCTCATTTCCCTTCTCTCTCTCTCTCTCTCTCTCTCTCTCTCTCTCTCTCTCTCTCTCTCTCTCTCTCTCTCTCTCTCTCTCTCTCTCTCTCTCTCTCTCTCTCTCTCTCTCTCTCTCTCTCCATATTCTCCCTTTCTCTCCTCCCCCCCTTTCTCTTTCTCTGGGTTTCTCTTCTCGTTTTTTAAGACCCCCCCCCCACCCTGGCACTCTGTTTCTCCCGCCATTCTCTTTTCTTATGTGTCATAATTTTTCTTTCTCTTCCTTCGGTTTTCTCCCTCGTATCACCTCCGTTTCTCTCGGTTAACTTCAGTCTCGTTTTCTCTTGTGGGTCTTCGGTTCTCTTTATATCTTCCATTCTGTCTCCTTCACTTCCTCCTTTGTGTCTCTTTGTGTCATCTTCAGTCTTGATTTCTCTTTTTCTCACTTCCCTTCTCACATTAGCTTTAATGTGATTTTCTCTCTTCTTCTATCTCCCCTCATTCCCCACCCTCTGCCATCCCTTTCTTCTTTCTTATTTCATTTTCTCTTTCTTCTACATATTTTCTCTTCTCTCATCTTCCCATCCTTCTTCGTGTTTGTTATCCCATTTTCTCTTCTGCTTCCTTCCCGACTCCCTCTCCTCTTCCCCTCTTCTCTCCTCTTCCCCTCTCTTCCCTTTCTACCGAAGGATTCCGCTCTGTCGAGGCAGCTGTGGTCGTCCAACATCAACAAGTGCTTTGCCTCTCCCCCTGTCCCCCTCTCCCCCTCTCCTCCCTCCCCACCTCTCCCTCTTCTCCCCCAGCCTTAGGTCCCAGTTCCTTATCATCCATTTGTCCCCTGTCCCGAGTTGCCCCTGTCCTCTTTATTTTTTCCCACTCTTTCTCCCTCCCTCTCCTCTTGTCTTTCCCGCCTCAGTCGTTTATATTCTTGTACGGGCGACTGGACAAATTGTACGAAATCTAGATGTGACGCAACTCTTTGTAGCTGATAAGAGAGACAAAGAGAACTGTCCTAAAGTGGTTCTAAGAACTTCTGGGTCACTTCTCTTTCCGAAACCATCATTAGCAAACTATTTTTTTTTCTTTTGATTACTGAGAGAATGAAAACAGCTTTCAGCATCAATACATACCGACAAAAGTCCATGACGTAACAACTATATGATATGAAGCCTACGCCAGTACTTGCGCAGCTGCAGCCAAAGTCGTTACCTCTGCCCTATTATGCGCTCTGGGGACTGTTGGGGTAGGTAACGATCACTGCTGGGAATCGGAGTGAAGTGCGGGATTCGAACTCACAACTAAGCGAATACTAGACCACCAAGCTTCCGGTTAAGCCACCAGTGAAGAAAAAAAATCAACTTACTATTATCCAGTAGAGCGTACCTAGTAGGAAGAAGGGAGTGAGCCATCCACTTTAATGCCCCGTTCGTCCCTTGGGTCATTTATTTGCCTTGGCATTAAGGGCTGACTGCCTTAGAAGGAGTGTAAGGTCTGTGGGGGGCAAAGAAACTTCGGTAAGGCCTTGTAGGAGTTCTTCTCCCTTTGAAGTCTTCTTTGCCTTCTTCTGAACCTGCGCAGGGCTTCCTTTCTTGTTTCCCCCTCACCTCACATGAATGAAGTCACCTGGCGTGAGATAGGATAACGTATATAAAGTGACTCACGTATACGAATGGCTTAATTGAGGTAACAACTTAATTCATTATCATGTGTTCATTTTCTCTTCGGCTGAATAAAATAGCCTGGCGGCAGCAAAAGCATATACTTAAAGTGCACCATTGTGTCCTCCCTAATCTGAAGAAAATCGTCTGGAATTAGCCAGAAGAAAAGTGTTAAAGTGTGACACTTGATGGTTAAAGCGTTGAACTACTTCCTCAACGGGTTTCTTTGGTCCTTGCAATTGTCCTCAATTGCTCCATTTTTCTGTTCTCGAAATAGTTTGCTTCGCGTTTCCTTTCATCCCAGTCTCCCATTTACATAGTTTATTACACGTTTTGTTCACTCTGTCCGCTTCCTCCTCCTCCTCCTCCTCCTCCTCCTCCTCCTCCTCCTCCTCCTCCTCCTCCTCCTCCTCCTCTTCCTCTTCCTCTTCCTCTTCCTCCTCCTCCTCCTCTTCCTCCTCCACCACCACCTCCTCCCTCCTCCTCCTCCTCCTCCTCCTCCTCCTCCTCCTCTCTCTCTCTCTCTCTCTCTCTCTCTCTCTCTCTCTCTCTCTCTCTCTCTCTCTCTCTCTCTCTCTCTCTCTCTCTCTCTCTCTTTCTGTCCATCCCAATCCCTTTCCTTTTGTTTAAGACTTTCCTTCCCCCCTCTTTTTTTTTCCTTTTGTCCTTCCTGTGTCCTTCCTTTCTTTTCCTTCTGTTCCATTACATTGCAGTTTCCTTTCCACAACTTTAATTCTGTCTTTCTCCTCCTCCTCCTCCTCCTCCTCCTCCTCCTCCTCCTCCTTCTCCTCCTTCTCCTCCTTCTCCTCCTCCTCCTCCTCCTCCTCCTCCTCCTCCTCCTCCTCCTCCTCCTCCTCCTCCTCCTCCTCCTCTCTCTCTCTCTCTCTCTCTCTCTCTCTCTCTCTCTCTCTCTCTCTCTCTCTCTCTCTCTCTCTCTCTCTCTCTCTCTCTCTCTCTCTCTCTCTCCATCCCAATCCCTTTCCTTTTGTTTAAGACTTTCCTTTCCCTCTCTTTTTTTTTGTCCTTCCTGTGTCCTTCCTTTCCTTCCCTTCTGTTCTATTATATTGCAGTTTCCTTTCCACAACTTTAATTCTTTCTTTCTCATTCATTGGCTTCTATGTTTTCTTCGTATATTCTCGTTTATGATTTCTCCATTTATTTTCTTTCTTTTCATCATCTGCCAGCTCTTCCTTCGAATTTATTTATTTCTTTAATTTCACTAATTTTCTTTTCTCTAGCTTTCTTTTGAACTATTCTTATGATTAATTATCATCATCCACCACACGCAAACATTCGCGTGCACACACGCACACACACACACACAACACACACACAAGACAACATACACACCCACACCCACATACACACACACACACGCACGCACGCACACACACACACACACACACACACACACACACACACACACACACACACACACACACACACACACACACACACACACACACACACACACACACACACACACACACACACACACACACACACACACACTGCCTTGCTCACCTCTCTTTCTCTTCTCTCTCTGTTTCTTATCCACTCTCATTCAGTCTCATCCACTCACTCTCACTCTGTCTCTGATCTCTCACGTTGCTCCTCTTCTTAATGCTGACAGCTTTAGTTCCACTCCGACTTGGCAGTGACATATAAATTGTCCAGCACCCTGTTTCTTACGTGAGAGGTCCTGAGGACCCTTGTCAACTACTGTGACGTCATGTGTAGAGAAACTCAAACAAGTAACTGATTAATTGAGAAAATATATTCAACTAAAATGATCAATATCTGAGATTTAAAGTCTTCGACCTGAAGTTTTTTTTTTTTTTTTTGTAGTGGGTCGAGTGGCGTGTTGGTGTCAAGCGTGCGTTTATTTGGCCTGGAGGTCCGAGCACATAGGGCAAAGGGGACAGCCTCGGTTGCTCACCCTATTTTTCTTTATTACATAAAGTGATTTTTTTTTTAGATTCAGTGTAATGAAGAAAGATCAATTTACATAAAAGATGACCTAAGTTCGTAATTAATTTAACTCAGTTTAAGAAAAATTCTTCAGTGTTCTTTCTCCGATATCAAAGTTTATCATTCGATTATTATTTTTTCATAAGTTTGAAATAATGATTTTATGTGCTTGTGATTTGTTAATTCTATTGAGAAGACTGGAAGCTTGTTCAAGGTCATCGAGGCGGCATAGCCAATACAAAGGGTTTGAACCAATTACAAGCAAACCAGAAAAAAAACTTTTGTTTTTCTCTTCTTCTTCTTCTTTTCTTTTCCTCCTGCTTCCCCTCATCTTTCTCATTCTCTTCCTTCTTCTTCTCCTTCTCCTCCTTCCCCTCCTCCTCCTCCCTCGCCTCCTCCTCCTCCTCCTTCACCTCCTCCTCCTCCTTCACCTCCTCCTCCTCCTCCTCCTTTGCTTTATTCTCCTCTTTTTCCTCCTCCTTCCTCCTCCTCCTTCCCCCCTCCTCCTTCCCCCCTCCTCCTTCCCCCCTCCTCCTTCCCCCCTCCTTCCCCCCTCCTCCCTCCTCCCCTTCCTTCCTCTTCCTCCTTCCTCCTCCTCCTTCCTCCTCCTCCTCCTCCTTCCTCCTCCTCCTTCCTCCTCTTCCCCCTCCTCCATCCCCCTCCTTCCTCCTCCAACTCCTCCTCCTTCTCCTCCTCCAACTCCTCCTCCTTCTCCTCCTCCTCCTCCTCCTCCTCCTCCTCTATTCCTCCTCCTTCCTCCTCCTCCTCCTTCTCCTCCTCTTCCTCTTCCTCCTGCTCCTCCTGCGTCATCATTAGTGAAACAAATTTGTTTGTACAGTTGGGAAAACAAGATCTTTGACGTTTTGCCAGCATGTGTTGTGATTTGAAAGGGGCTTTTAATTAGGGTGTGATAGGACAAGCTTCCGCCATTGATTATTATCTTTGTACAAGAATGAAACAAGAGAATTCGTTTGTTTCTTTGCGTCGACGAAACGCTAGTGAAACAATCAGAAGTGTGTGGGTCTCGCATGTACCTCGTCGTGTGTTCGAGTCCCGCACTCCTCTCCGATTCCCAGCCTAACATTCCCTGAAACGTAGAACAGGACAAATATGACGGTTTCGGCAGCAGCTACTCAGCGCCTCCTGGCGTATAATCCTCACAATATGTGACAGTGATTAACCATAGCTTGGGATCACATGTTGGACTTGTGATAGAAAGCTGTGACCTTCCCGGATGAGAGTTCAGAGTTCGTATATGGTCCGATCAATAGGTAGTGCTGTGACACACACACACATACGCACTCAGATCACTGAATTAGCGATCGAGCGCGGTACCACTACACCAGCAGAGTATATACGAAATTAGTTCAATCACGTCTTTGTGTGCGGCCTAACGTCGCAGATAAACGATTTTATGTGATTGATATTCTTGAAGAGTTTCATTCTAAAAACTGAAATTTTATACTCGTAGTTAAGTGGATGAGTATGTAAAGGCGGCGACACACTAAGCTAGCATGGTTTTGCTCCTTCGTTTGAGTGGAAACGACTTCGGTTACAATATTCTAGACTTCCGTAAGAGCATCTCAACAATGCGTCTAACATTCGTGTAGGTTGAACTTCTTTTAGTTCGTCATTCAGCCTCTCACCGTAATAAATGTAATTTGACATTTGTAAATTAAAAAAAACAAAAGATCGTATTCGAAGTCGTTTCTACGCAAACGAAGTAGAAAAACCCACTCGCTTCCATGCTAGCGAGAAGTGCTTAGCGTGCCGCCATCTGTAGTGGAGCATAGCACTGTACATATACTTTAAGGTATAGTGTCTTTCTAGATTGGGGCTCCTGATTGTGTCTTTCATAACAGGCGATTCACATACTGAGGACAATAGCGACTCGTCATCTCATCATTTGTGAACTTTATCGCGTCAAGACTTTTTGATAAATATATTTCTTATATTGTTGTTTTCATCGAACACGTTTTTAATTGTATCTTGACAAAACAGTAATAATGCTTTTTCTCTCAAATGGAAACTGGGCACGTTGTTTGATCATTCAATAAAAGCCTGGAATATCATTTCAATAGCTTCTGTATTGGTGTGGGTCCAGAACAGGTGGTTGATAATTGTTCAGTATAAGTTCATTTCGGGGAATTAAATTCGTAGCGTAGTGTGTTCATAAGCTCACAAGTTCACATGGAATTAATTGACTAATCTTTACAAGGCCAAAGGGCTGTGTTGGTGAGTCTTCTCAAGAAGAAGGTAAGGAGCCTATGACAGGAAGCGCTTAGTTGTGGATGAAGCTGTCACCTTGGCCCTATGCGCCAGGACTGCTGGGGCAGGTAACAGTCACTGCTGAGAATGAAGGGATGATTGCGGGATTCGAACCCACAACCAAGCGAATGCGATACCAGTGCGCTTACGATTACACCACCAGTGTACAAGGCTATATATATATATATATATATATATATATATATATATATATATATATATATATATATATATAGAGAGAGAGAGAGAGAGAGAGAGAGAGAGAGGGAAGGTCGCTTTTAATGTTCCTGCGTATCCAGAGAAGTGTACATTTGGCAAAAGAAGTCCCCCGAGAGTCTTGTTATCTGGGAAGGAATTCGTGGAAATATATCAGTTATTTGTCACAAATAAATAAAGACCCATGTCTATCATTACGCTGGTGGCATAATCGGAAGCGTGCTGGTCTCGCGTTAGCTTAGTTGTGGGTTCAAATCCTACACTACACCTTGATTCCCAGCAGTGACTGTTGTTACCTATCCTAATAGTACTCAAAGCGCATAACATAGCAAAAGTAAAGGCTTCGGCTGCAGCTAATTAGCGGCTCCTGGCGTAGGCTCCTCACTCCAACCTTCATTACGTTTGTTGTGAAGCCTATCACTGCCAGACACTTCTCACGTTTAGAATGAAAACCCTTTTTCATGTCAGCATGGGTCATTCATATCTTTATACATATCTTTTATGATGATTCAGTTTAACGTCGCGAAACTCCCCCCTATCAGGAGTCTAGGACGGTGCCCCCTACAGAGGACTCCGTGTTATGGACTTTAATTAATCATGCCCTTGGTTTAACTGGCCGATGGCAGAGTTTGAAGTGTCATTACCTCGACACACACACACACACACACACACACACACACACACACACACACACACACACACACACACACACACACACACACACACACGCACGCACGCACGCACGCGCGGGACGGAAGAATAACCAAAATATAAGGAAAGATAATGAAGAAAGACAAGGTAATTGAGTTATTATGAGAAATAGAGATACCACAAGAGGTGAGCCAGATAGCTTGGCGGTAGGCAGAACAAAGTTAAATGTGTCACTCGGTACAAAAGAAATTGATTGAGATGGGATACAGCCTCTTCGGTAGCGAGTGACTGCCATGGAGATGGATAGAATGCCACCCGGTACATAAGGAAGTGAAGGGTCTAGGGAGAGCTCGATTCCAACATAGAGAGAGAAGGAATGAGTGAGAGGGCCTATGCTGTAGTAGTCGGTCACTTGAATGCAAGCGTAGGAGATAGAGATAGAGTGGGTGGGTTACAGGCAAGTTGTGAATGGAAAGTGATGGAAAGTAATTGAGGAAAGCAAAAGCCAAGAGATAGAAAAAATCTAGCGAGAGAGCCTGTGTCGTGGTGGTTGGTGACCTAAATGCGAGAATAGAGGACAGGGATAGAAGAAGTGGCAGGCAAGCTGGGTGTGGGAGATGAGAGAACTGATTAAAGAGAAGTACGTAGGACAGAATGAGTGGAAGGGTGGTGTGGTAAACACCAGGAACCGTTGGAGATTTAATTTCTAACGTTTTGTCCTGAAAGGACTTCCTCAGAGTGTACACAAACAAATAATTGACAGCTTATATACCCACAGCTTAACCCGTTCCTCCCCGTTCGTCTTCGCTCCTCATGCACCCCCGTTCGGCATCACGAAGAACCAAGCTGGCCGTTACTCTCGCCAACTTTACAAATCCATCACGGTGGTTGCTACTTGGATGTAAATTGATATAGGCTGCCTCAATTACTTTTCTTCTCTGTTTTGTTAGACCTTTGTGCAGCACCTCTGTTCTTTCCCAATCTGGTAGGTGGCCAAAGTTGTCAAGGTGGACCACTAACGAATTTGATGTTCTGTGAGCTCTGCTGGTTTCTCTGAAATAACTAATGGGACAGCTTTTACATGGAATTTTGTAAATCAAGCTGTTCTCTACTGTATCGGCTTTACTATTGTTCTTACTCCTCACAATCTCTCCTATCCTGGTACCAGTGCCGAACGCAATTTTTAGCCCTGCTCGGGTGAACAACTGTTCCATTTCACTCGCGCGTCTTGAGTTGGGGACGGACAAAAACCCACCACTGTCACCCTCACTCTCTCCTCTTTTATCCCCTCTGCTTCTTTTACTTATTCTTAGGGCCTTCTCCCTCATTCTGTGTAAAAAAACCTTCTGGTTATCGTATTTTTTTTTTTAAATAAAAAAAGTGATTCATCTCTTCCTGAAGGAATTCCTCACTACATATTCGGAAAGAATAGGGAAAGGGATAGGAAAGTGAGGGAGGGAGGGAGGGAGAGAGAGAGAGAGAGAGAGAGAGAGAGAGAGAGAGAGAGAGAGAGGGGGGGGGAGGGAGAAAGAGGGAGAAAGAGGGAGAGGGGAAAAGGGAGAGAGGGAGAGGGAAAAGAGAGAAATGAGGAATGTGGACCTCACACACAAGACATTAGTTTCGTATGATGTAACAAGTTTATTCACAAATGTTTCTATTGAAGGGGCGTTAAAGGCAGCTAGGGAGGTGGTTTCCAACATGAGAGATGAAGATTTACCTCTAGGTAAGGAAGACTTCTTGAAATTAATTTCCCTGTGTGTGAGATTTGGCTCCTTCGTCTTCAATGACGAGGAATTTTTCCAGTGCCGTGGGCTCGCAATGGGGAGTCCCTTAAGTGCAGTGTTAGCCTCATTGTACATGGAATTGTTAGAAAGGGATCATTTTGTGAACGTAATGGGCCAGGATTCCACTTGGATGCGTTACGTAGATGACGTACTGGTCGTTGCTCCGAGGGAAACCGATCTCAACGAAAAATTGAATAGGTTAAACGGGATAGAACAGGACATTCAGTTCACAATGGAGCATGAAGAAAATAATAGATTGGCCTTCCTGGACACGGTGGTTTGGAGAAAAGGGAATAAGACCGCATTCTCAGTTTATAGGAAAAGCACCAACAAGGATGACATCGTGCATTTTTACTCGGCCCACAACGACAGAATTAAAAGTGGAATTGTCATTGGTTTCTTCCTGAGAGCTTTCCGAATATGTAGTGAGGAATTCCTCCAGGAAGAGATCAATCACATTTTTTATATTTTCAAAAAACTACGATATCCAGAAGGTTTTTTACACAGAATGAGGGAGAAGGCCCTAAGAATAAGTAAAAGAAGCAGAGGGGATAAAAGAGGAGAGAGTGAGGGTGACAGTGGTGGGTTTTTGTCCGTCCCCAACTCAAGACGCGCGAGTGAAATGGAACAGTTGTTCACCCGAGCAGGGCTAAAAATTGCGTTCGGCACTGGTACCAGGATAGGAGAGATTGTGAGGAGTAAGAACAATAGTAAAGCCAATACAGTAGAGAACAGCTTGATTTACAAAATTCCATGTAAAAACTGTCCCATTAGTTATTTCGGAGAAACGAGCAGAGGGATAAAGAAACGTACCTATGAACACAAAGGCGACATCAGAGCTCACAGAACATCAAATTCGTTAGTGGTCCACCTTGACAACTTTGGCCACCTACCAGATTGGGAAAGAACAGAGGTGCTGCACAAAGGTCTAACAAAACAGAGAAGAAAAGTAATTGAGGCAGCCTATATCAATTTACATCCATGTAGCAACCACCGTTATGGATTTGTAAAGTTGGCGAGAGTAACGGCCAGCTTGGTTCTTCGTGATGCCGAACGGGGGTCATGAGGAACGAAGACGAACGGGGAGGAACGGGTTAAGCTGTGGGTATATAAGCTGTCAATTATTTGTTTGTGTACACTCTGAGGAAGTCCTTTCAGGACGAAACGTTAGAAATAAAAACTCCAACGGTTCCTGGTGTTTACCTCACCACCCTTCCACTGATTAAAGAGAGTTGAAGTTGAAAAAAAAAACTGTCTGGAGAAATAATAGTTACTAAGAAATATACTGGAAAATCGTTTGTTGGAAGAGTCTTGAGACTTATTGGTTAGATATAATGTAAGCCAAATAGCACTCCTGGACATAGTCTTCGTGGGCAGAAGGCTTAAGAAGAGGACCGCATGCAGTGCTGTTGGATCCTTCAACTCTAAGTTAGGACAGAAACGAAGAATGGTAAGTTCAGATAGGAGGGAGAAGAGCTGGTAGGGGAAATGCGAACGAAGAAGTCGAGATGGAGCAAAAAAAAATATATATATATAAATAAAAAATAGATAAATAAATAAATAAATAAATAAATAAAATCTCCTAAGATGGCGCGGAAAAACTACATCGAGCAGCAAAATTGACGCGGAAAAACTACATCGAGCAGCAAGATTGATTGCAAAGGGAAAGGAATTGGATTGTAGGATGGAGAGGTTTCTTAACTGGTATAGAAAAGGAAAATGCACGTAGAAACGTAAAAGCTGCGTCAAAAGAGAAGGAATCGTGTACAAAAAACAAAGGATAAATTAGTGGAGACGTTGACCAAGTGAGAGGGCGTGATAGAACATGTCATGGGTCTAGAAATGAAAAATTATTGCAAGGAAGAGATTATTATTGCACTGCCTATAAATGTCTGCATCTATCTATCTATCTATCTATATATATATATATATATATATATATATATATATATATATATATATTTATATATATATTAATATATATATATATTTGTGTGTGTGTGTGTGTGTGTGTGTGTGTGTGTGTGTGTGTGTGTGTGTGTGTGTGTGTGTGTGTGTGTGTGTGTGTGTGTGTGTGTGTGTGTGTGCGTGTGTATACACGTACACATTGCACGAGTCTTGAAGCCCCTTTTTCGTCCATTACTGAAACACTTATATTCTGCACCTTATGTATAAAAGTGTATACGTCTAGTTTTCATGTACGTTAAAGAATGGGAGCAATGGAGGAGGAGGATACAAACAGGCGAAGTAAAATGCCTGAGGAGCACCGCTACGGGAAGAACATAAGAGTTTACCAGTTTGAGATCAAATGCAAAAACGAGGGAACTGTTTTGAAATTCCAAATTATAAGAGTAAAAAGTCGACTTTGTCAACAAATAAAAGTGTGAAAAGGAAGAGTTCCAGTGCCTTCCAGTGAAAGAAAAAGAGCAAAAAGAGAGCGAATAATCTGCTTATATCTTGACAAATTTATTTGCACAGAATTGGGGCGTGGCGTTGTCTAGATTCTAGAATATGACATGACCGAAGCACGTGAGGGACATTAGTAATTCATAAGAAAAGCGACCATGAAAATAGCGACGGAAAGTAGAGATACTACCTTACAGCGGACAGTAAGAAGATAAAGACTAACTGTGAAAAAAGAAGCGTTAATAAAGAATTGAGCTTTGGACTCTACTTTCCACAGTGAGGCAAGTCATTCCATATGCGAGATACGTATTCCAGCATAAAGAAACGAGCAAGTCACCCGGTAAAAGGTCAACAGGTGAGTTGGAATTCGACCGCTTGAAGATGTCGTTGAAGCCGTTGTAATGATATAAGAGAACTGAGTCTTCTATATGAGAAAGAGAAATGATCCATGGCAAGCTATGTGGAATGGAGGTAGTAGGACAAATATCAGAGACACAAGAAAGATTTATTTTTATTTTTTATTTTTATTTAATTTTACTTTGTTTTAATTGTTAATTTATTTTATTTCTATTTTATTGCTCCTCTTCTTATTCCTCGTACTCCTCTTCTTCCTCCTTCTACAGCTCCTTTACTTCCTCCTCCTACTCTTCTACTTCCTCCTCCTCCTCTACTTCCTCCTCCTCCTCTACTTCCTCCTCCTCTGCTTATTCCTCCTCCGCCTCCTCCTTCTCTTCATCCTACCCCAACGCCTCCTCCCCCTCCCCATCCTCCTATCCCTCCTCCTCCCCTCCTCCTCCCCTCCTCCTCCTCCTCCTCCTCCTCCTCTTCCTCCTCCTCCTCCTCCTCCTCCTCCTTCTCCTTCTCCTCCTCGTCCTCTTCCTCCTCCCCCTCCTCCTCCTCCTCCTCCTCCTCCTCCTCCTCCTCCTCCTCCTCCCCTCCTTCCCTTCCCTTCCCCCCTTCCCCTCCTCCCCTCCTTCCCCTCCCCCCTCCTTCCCCTCCCCCCTTCCCCTCCTCCCCTCCCCTCCCCCTCCTCCTACTCCTCCTCCTTCTCTTCCTCCTCTTCTTCCTCCTACTCCTCACCAAACTTATACGGCCGCTCGACGATCGGACTCCTGAACACATGCGTACCACTCAGGTACGAAGTCGAATAGACAGATGAACAAGAACTAAGAAAATGTGGGCCATACAGTACTCTGCCCTGGGGTGGGGGTGGGGGTCGGCTGGGGGTGGGGGTGGGCGTGGGCGTGGCCACACAGGCGTGACCTAATCTCGAAAAGGCTGTAGGCAATGTCATCGAGTCCGAGAGTGAACCCGTCACACATGGCTATACGAGTACAAGTATTCATTATATGAATGTATTCTACCCGCACATTTGGGTACCTTTACCATGTATTACCTCACCGTAGCTTCCGAAGCTAAAGTGTTCACGATTCACGATACGAAATGGAGGCGGAGCGTTTGGCTTGTGTTTGTATACGATAAAGGTACGCCTATAAACTAAATCATCAATGTAGCGTACCGTCATTTACCGTATTTTATGCTACAAATGTCACTACAACACATTTTTCTATTGATAATCATGAGAGAAACAAAGGGGAATGACTGTAATATATAATCTTTTGTGAGCAATGCTATGTAATTATGTTTAGGCGATCAACACGGCTCGACAGGCATTCTTCCACTCGACATGTTCATCATGGGACCCTACTGGGGTTCTCATATGTCATAATAGCTAAGCAAGTCACCTGCAGACATAGTTTCACTGATTTCAAGTCAACTGGTACCCTGGTCAAATTGCACTCAGGTCAACCCGTAAACGAGCCGAGTCAACTCGTAGCCTGTCCAAGTCAACTCGAACCCAACCATAAGTCAGCATAAAAAAAAAAACAAAAAAAAAAAAAAAACAGTGCACTGCCGAAATAACTGTCCGTACTTTATGGTGCTGTTTAACAGAGCGTGGAGATGTCATGTGCCATCACTCGTACACGCTGTATATGTTTGTGAACGTACCTATCGTATAATATCTTATATATCTCGCAAGATGTAGACTAGGCCTATTTGATAAAATGTACATGGTTGTGATACAGAGCTCCTTTTATTTATATCCCGTCAAAATGGTTCTGAAAGGACTATGAGTTTCCGTACAAAGAAAAAAAATCAGTTTAACTGAGTCAGCGTAAACTCCGGAGAGTTGTTTCAGCAGTATATTTAATTTTTATTTAATTAATTAATTATTCTTTATTTATCTATTTATTTATTTATCTATTTATCTATTTATCTATTTATTCATTTATTTTATTATTATTATTATTATTAATTTTGCACAAGTATAGTCATTCCATACAGACAATCGTGCCTAAAAAATCCTATATTGACTTGTAGTCGGGTACGATATTACTCCGATCTCAAATACATGTAACACAAGCTAAACAGGTAAATATAGAACATTGGCTAAACAAGTAAACACCAGCTAAACACAAACTTTCGTCCTTGGTTCCCTGTGTTTATTTCCATTTCTCTGTTCCAGTTGTTCCCTTCTTGTACTCATAACCTTGTCTTTATATTCGTCTGAATTATTTCCGTACATTTTTCATCGCTTACGCCGTGTGTCCTCTCTCTTTGTTTTTTCTTTTGTTTTCTTTGTTGCTTGTCACTTGCAATCTATTCGCTTCATTGCATCACCCTCCTGTCCCCATCTCTTCTTCTTTCTTTTCTTCTCTTATCCTCTTCTCTCTTCTCTTCTCTCTTCTCTTCTCTCTTCTCTTCTCTCTTCTTTTCTCTCTTCTCCTCACTCTTCTGTTCTCTCTTCTCTCTTCTCTTCTCTCTTCTCTTCTCTCCTCTCTTCTCTCTTCTCCTCTCTTCTCTTCTCTTCTCTCTTCTCTTCTCCTCTCTTCTCTCTTCTGTTCTCTCTTCTGTTCTCTCTTCTTTTCTCTCTTCTCTCTTCTCTTCTCTCTTCTTCTCTTTTCTTCTCTCTTTTCTCTTCTCTCTTCTCTTCTCTTCTCTCTTCTGTTCTCTCTTCTCTTCTCTCTTCTTTTCTCTCTTCTCTTCTCTCTTCTCTTCTCTCTTCTTCTCTTTTCTTCTCTCTTCTCTCTTCTCTTTTCTCTCTTCATTTCTCTTCTCTCTTCTCTTCTCTTCTCTCTTCTCTTC
>NC_134806.1:37390023-37400023 GCF_046742065.1 Oratosquilla oratoria
TACATTCATTGCTGTGACGATTTTTATTCTTTATCCTACCTGCCATCAAACGATGTTATTCACCCAGGGAAAGCCCTCCGCACCCTCTTCAACACAGTGAAAAACCAAATTACACGAGCTTTCATAGGGCCTTCTTATATATATATATATATATATATATATATATATATATATATATATATATATACTCGTATATATACAAAAATCTAAAGATGTACTGTGTTGAAAACGTGTTATTTCTCAACACCAAGTGTTCAGTCTTCTTTAACCAAACAGTATAAACAACACATTATTATTGCTTAAATCCTTTTATTTATATAATATAATGGGGTTTGAATAATATATGTCGTAAATACAATTGCTGGCTGTTTTTTATATGGCCCTTTGCGTTTTATCTCCTTTCCCGTGCTCTTATTCCAAACTCCCAATCTCTCTCTCTCTCTCTCTCTCTCTCTCTCTCTCTCTCTCTCTCTCTCTCTCTCTCTCTCTCTCTCTCTCTCTCTCTCTCTCTCTCTCTCTCTCTCTCTCTCTCTCTCTCTCTCTCTCTCTCTCTCTCTCTCTCTCTCTCTCTCTCTCTCTCTCTCTCTCTCTCTCTCTCTCTCTCTCTCTCTCTCTCTCTCTCTCTCTCTCTCTCTCTCTCTCTCTCTCGTGCTTTCTCTTTTTATTTATTTATTCATTTTATTTGTGTGTGTGTGCGTGTGTGTGTGTGTGTGTGTGTGTGTGTGTATGTATGTGTGTGTGTGTGTGTGTGTGTGTGTGTTCATGTGGGTGGGTGCATGTGTTCGTGTGTGTTTGCCTCTCTACCTGCTCTTCCGTTCTTCCGTCCATCTGTATGTCTGCCTGCCAGCCTGCCAGCCTTCATTCTTACCTGCCTAGTCTGTCTTGTCTGCCTGTCTGAGTATACGCTTGCTCGCGTGTATGTCCACACGACACTTCATTATTTATTTTATTAATTCCTTTCTTCCTACTACCTCAATGTATTAATAGCCAGAACACCGATATCCCAAGAAAGTTATATAGAATTTCTGTATTATGTTTTTTCATCTACAAAAATATATACAATAATAATAATAAATAAACAGAAATATATGAATATAGACAACACCCGTACTCACTCGCTGTGTTTATATTACTATTTTAAGCGTTACAGTCATTGGTTTCCAACTCTGTGTGGTTGCCTGCATATATGATTACCATGTTAACCTAACCTGAACGTTTCCTTGCAATAATTGGGATCACAACGCCTTGTTAACTCGTGATTTGTGAAACCCACGAAAGGGCAGTGTTCATAATGTATCATAAAGCTGTTGTGGTGAAATAAGATTTTATATTTGAAATCGTAATTAATGCGGTACGAATGCATGAATAATCATATATTTGTGAAGTCAGTTCGCAGGGTACGATTTTTTTTTTTTTTTTTTTTTTGAATGTGTGTCTTCGGTATAATGAGGTTTTGACTAGACAGCTCTCGTGATTACCAGCTTGGCAATGATGTCTGCCTTGTCAACGGGGATTCGAACATAGATAGTATACAAAAAAATTATTTACTTATCTCTTTATTCTTATTCACATATTTACTAATTAGTTTAATATATCTATATATCTATCTCTTTATTTTCAACACTCCAACCTTTAGCTGCATTACTAGGTGGACAGGCACGGTATTCTTTTCTGGAGCTTGGCCATATCAAATCGCAAGTTCCTACTGACGTCCTGTGATGCCTCTCAGGCCCTTTTCACACGATCGCTTTGAACCGGGCGGAAACCGGGGTGGTACCAAATAGTCAAGGGAAAAATGCGCGGTTGTTTGTGAATGCCTCCACTGACTTACACCGTAATTGAAACGCGCTTCGAACCCCGTAACTACGGCTTCTCGTCTCCAGGCATAGACGTCATTGTCCACTTGGCCATCATGCTCTAAACCATCGGAAAATCAAAATATGACCCATGGGTCTTTGAATATATGAGCTTTGAATTCTCATCCGGAAGGTCATAGTTGTCGATCACGAGTCCAGCGCGTGATCAAAGACCATAGAAAATCATAAACGCACTCACGCACGCACACACGCACACACGCACACACACACACACACACACACACACACACACACACACACACACACACACACACACACACACACACACACACACACACACACATACACACACACATACACACACACACACACACACACACACACACACACACACACACACACACACACACACACACACACACACACACACACACACACACACACACACACACACACACACGTACATCCATAAATGTATTTTATCTCATTGTTTGTCTTCTCGTCTGTTTGTGTGCCTATCTCTTTCTCTGCCAAGCTGCTTGTCTACCAGCCTGCATGCCCGTTTTCTTGATTACCATTGTTTGCATGCGTAACTGCCTTTCTGCCAGCCTGCCTGCTTGCCTGCTTGCTTGCCTGCCAACTTGGTTGTCTGTGTCTGCCTTTTTGTTTCTCCCAATCTCCGCATCAAAGTCTTTCCTTGGTCCTTCCGCCATTTCCTAAGCTCTGTGTGTCCCTTTCTTCTTCCCTTTGTATATGCCTTAAAAATATGACAGACTGATGCTGAGCTCGCGTTTATGTACCGTATATGTTTGTGTAGATGTGTGTGTGCGTGTGCGTGTGTGCGTGTGCGCGTGTGCGCGTGCTTGATCGTATACTTTAGATTGTCCAGAATTTTATATTGAAAGTAGAGATTAAATTATATATATATATATATTATATATATATAATATATATATCTCATATAAATGCTGAATAAGCTGTCATTCTCGGTGAGTTATGCGCATATACATGAATATACTTTGAAATGCATACATGTATTTAAGTTTGCTCTGCTTGGAGACCTAATTATCTTGATATCTGCCATGAAACATTGAGTGGAAAGTTTCGCTCCTCTGTTTTGGCGATAAGAAAGCAAGAAGATAATGCATCTTGCGTATTGTTGGGTTTTCTGTTCCTGTTGTTGTTGTTGTTGTTGTTGTTGTTGTTAGGAGTTATTTACGAAGGAACAGGAGTCCTCCTAGAGGGCGTTCCTCCTCCTCCTCCTCCTCCTCCTCCTCCTCCTCCTCCTCCTCCTCCCCGCCCACCTGAAGTCATCATATCAAACCTCTGAAACTTTGCCTCTTTCAGATTGTGATCTTGTCTTCATTGGGCAAGATCTTGTGCTGGAAGGCACAATGATACCTGTTTGTAATGTCAGTGGAATGACTTATTTGTTTATCTGTTTTTACTCTTCGTCCTTTTCTTTTCCCCTTCCTGATCCTCTTCTTCCTATTTCTCCTTCCTATTTTTCTCTCCTTCCTATTTCTCCTTTTCTTTTTCTTCCTCCTTTCCCGCCTGCTCTTACTTCGTGCTTCTCTTTCTAATCTTCTTCCTCATGCTCCTCTTCCTCTTCCTTCCTCTCTTCCTTCTTCTCTTCCTTCTTTTTCTTTCTCATCTTCCTCCTTCTCCACGACTTTCTTGTCCTCTTTATCCCTCTTTTTATCGTCTTCCCCCTTCTCCTCAATTCTCTCGTCCTCCTTTTCTTTCTCCTATTTCTTGTTCTCCTTCACCTCCGCCATTCCATCTTCATTCGTTTCTCCTGCCTCCATCACATCTTCCTCCACCTCGTTTTTCTCCTCCTCCTCCTCCTCCTCCTCCTCTTTCTCCTCCTCCTCCTTTTCCTCTTTCTCGTCCTCCTCATCCGCCGTTTCATCTTCGTCCGCTTCTCCTGCATTCGTCACATCAGCATCCACCTTATCCTCGTTCTCGTTCTCCTTGTCCTCGTTCTCCTCTTCCCTTCCTCTTCCTCATCTTCCTCCTCCTCTCCCTCTTCTTCCTCCTCCTCTCCCTTTTCCTCCTCCTCTCCTCTTCCTCATCCTTCTCCTCATTCCTCCTCCTCATCTTCTACCTCCTCCTCCTCCCCATCTACTCCTCCTCCTCCTCCTTCTCTCAACCTTCCATTAACCTTCACCAAGAGACTCTTGGATAATCGACTTGTCAGTTCCGCTGTCACAGGTGGTCTTCCTCTCCCGGAGCCAGACGCTCCCATCTGGAAAGATGGTACGCGGCGTCGATAGTGAAGGCTCGAACTACACCCGTCCGTTGCCCACTAGCTGGAACCTAGCTGGTCGTGTATGTCCTTGTCTCAATTTTGCCAGTTGGTGCTCGTTTGTGAAATTCAAAAGATGGTCATGCAAGAATGATTCCTATTTCGCCAAATTCAAGTTCAATTCCCATTTTGCCAAAATTTGGGTAAAATTGCCATTCCGCTAGTTCTCTTCTCGTTAAATTCCTAGTTTGCCAAATAACATAAGTTAATTTACCGTAAATTTATGTAAGATATGGCCCGGTCTAAGGGAGCTCGCAGAAATGTAATTTGGCAAGGATTGATTTGGGGGGAAATGAGAGTTGGCAAAAAAATTGTCAAAATGCATTTTGCAAAACAGGTTTTGTTTCGTTGTTGTTACTTAGTCTGAATGGAATTGTCTGACGAAGGGTTTAAACGAGATTTTTCTGCCACGAAATATGTATTAGCAACGAATAAAATCGTCTAATTTTATCCCGAACAGAGTATATAAAGGACTTCATTGTTGCAATCTGGTTGAAAGTACCGAAAGGGGAAATATTAAGCACAACAACGATGATCTAAAAATGAGCAAATGAATAATAGATAAACAAACAGATAAATAGATAAATAGATAAAATAAATTAAATCACTTTATCTAATCTGACAAGATGTAGGACTGTGAGGCGATGGTAACAAATATGCTCTTAGTATGTAGAAGAGTTCTCAGAAAGCTCTTAGGAGGAATATAAAGATAAGATTAAAATGAGACAAAGCTATACTAACATTAAGGATCCTATTGTGGTGATTATATGCTGACTTATATTATTTTCGATCAACACATCTCTCATACTTTGTTTATCACGCTAAGATCCCAAAGATCTTTCTGTGGTTATCTAAATGACCTTGAGAAGGTTATCGTTATGTTTAGAATATTCTATAATATTTTTTTACGAAAGTTCTGATATGATACACTGCTGGAGTCATCGGAAGCGTGCTGGCCTCACATTCGCATAGTTGTATTTTCGAATCCCACATTCTTCTCCAATTCCCTGCAGTGACTTACCTACCTCAACAGTCAAAGCGCATAATAGGGCAAAGGTGACGGCTTCGGCCGCAGCTACGCGTAGGCTCCTCGCCTCTATTATTGAAGTTCCCCGAAACGCAGGAGTCAACTTGTCCATTTGGAGTTCTGGGCCGTGATCCGACATTGGCGCCAAAGGCGAACTATGTCAATGACTTGCAGTGCCAGGAGTCCAGCTTGCCGCCGGAAGTCCAGTGCCGCGCCAGAAACGATGCATTAATCTCTGCAAGTTTAATGTCGTGATTAATTGCAGCCTTGATTTATATTCTCGTTTCAGACGTGCGCCCCTGTCATGATGTATAGCCCGCGTCCTCGTTTATTTATCTTTTTTTAACTTTCTCTCGTTTTGCGCGAATCGCGTAAAAAGAGGCTCGCGGTGTTGTGCGTCGCTGAGGTGAGAGTTGTCACCTGTGGACGTCATTCAATGGGATTTGTTGTCCGCGATTGGGTTCTGATCTCTGGTCTTCGTCCTTGTCAAAGCTGCAGACAAAGGGATTACGATGGCAAAGCAAGCCGGTAAAGGAGACCATTAGGTTCATGGTGAGGCGAGGTCAGATGCAGGAAAAAATGAGATAATTATAATAATGGTGATGGTCATGAGGAAGAGGAGGGGAAGGGAGGAGGAGAAGGAGGAAGAGGAGGAGGAGAAGGAAGAAGAGGAGGAGGAGGAGAAAGGAACAGATACCCAAACAGTTCAATGAAACAAACAAAATAACCAGTCGATAGAAGCAACCGCAAGTCCTCTCCAGGAGGCTAAATAATAGCATTACATAAACATGGGATACACGTAAGGAACCAAATTGAGAACCTCTGGCTAAGGTATTTCTCAGAATAAATCATGAAACTTCGAACACTCAGTACATTCAATCCCCTCTTCAGGAATTTTAGTCTCGTCTCTCCTCACCTCTCATTTGTCTTCATAATATAGAAAATTTTGCGTATTTTTCTTATTTTTCCCAATTTCACTTTTTTTTCTGCCGATTCGCCATGGGTTGAATTTTCAGCCAGGAAAGTCCCAATGAGTTTGTCTCATCCAGAATGAACTCAGGACTGATTAATTACCGTTGAAGTGAGAAATGCAAAGCCAATGCTGACTAATCCGCCCGTAATGAACTGTGAAGAGCAGCGGCTGTCAAATTATTGGACCCCTAAAGGTTCCGCATGCGACATTGAGAAGTTCCACCAGCTGGTTTCGTTTTGTAAACATTATTTTTTATTTCTTATTTTATTTATTTTTTGTTCTTATTTTTTTTAATCGAACCTAACGATTCTTGATAGTTTTTTTTTTTTTTGTAGATTAAAAATAATTTTTCCAATTAACTTTTTTTTCTTCTTCTTCTTTTTTGCAAACTCGTCTATTAGGGACGTTTGATCTCCAGGTACACAAGATTTTTAGTCCTGGCCAAAGAAGAAAAAGACGATGAATCTCCGCCAGGAGGCGCGTAACGGCGTCCGAAAGTCACCTTTGCCCTATGTGCTTTGACTGTTGATTCAGGTACCAGTACAAAAAAAAAATATATATATATATATACAAGTGCTGAACCACTCGAGTTTTCACAAAATCATCTTGGGACATGGAATAAAGTCGGTGTCATTGAAGAGAATCGTTTGGTGCCAGAAAGACTAAACACACAAATCAAATAAATTATTCAAAAGGGTTGATTAAGATAATTTCTACATTTGACGTAGGGGGCTGTCCCAGCTTAAGAAAATAACCTGGCTGTAGACCGAATAGACATACAAGACACTGAAGGTGCACAAAAGAGTTAACTAAAAATTGCAGAGACGTATTTCTTATTAACCGGGGATTGTTGATCGCCATGATCACAAGCAGGAGCTTGCATAGTTGAAGGCTGAGAGGGAATCATTTAACTCATAAACCTACAGGATAGGGGGATGGAGGTGCTGTCCCTCTGCAACTTAATAGAATCTTCTGGCCGCAAACAGAAAAAAGCATAACTATGATACCTGTCACCAACGGGTAAATGAAAAAGTTTCTGACACCGAACATAAGGAGGGAAAGGGTCACCATTGGGCCAACCAAAACAAACTAACACACGAACCCCACGACTCGTTTTCTTTCATGCCACCTGCGGCTTCCCGTTTTCTATGAATGGAGTTTTAATGTGGGAATTTTAGTTGTGGTCGAATTGTTGTACGAGTGATTTGGAACTCGTAAACAAATTGCCCAGGGTGCTATTAGTGTCTGTCCAATACATGGCAATTACTAGCAATTACTTTTGTGATGTGATATATGGTACTCCAATATTTTTCCTCTGGTGTTGATGCTTTTTTATTTATATGTTACTCACAAGGCTATAGGGGGCTCTGCCAACGAGTGGGAAGGCGATAGACTCCTTAGTATCTAAGGAGTTGTTGAAGAGGTCAGATTAATCTGTACCTACTTCACTCCATGAAGTTAACTATCATCACAGGCCGTAGTTATCTTAATCCTTGGTTCCCCGTGGTTTACGTGATATGTGTTGTAGTTCGCCTTGGAAAGAAGTCAAGTGTTGTTGTGGTTGGTTACTGGTGAGGGAAACTGAAATTAGCTGAAATTCATTTAAATGGAGAACTGAAGATGCTCGAGTTGATTAATCAATTAATCGATTGATTAAGGGGTATTCTAGACTTAATTCTGGACGATAAATGACTTTGAAAAAGGAAAATGTAATCTTCGAAAAAGTAATGTAAGGCTGAAAATACTGGAGATTGAAAAGAAGTTCTGAAAGCAATTCTGAATAATAAAATTCTTGGAGTAACCATATGTAATACCATACGAGTAAGTGATACTGTATATACTAAGTAATGCCATACCAATAAGTGATATTTTGAAAAAGGAAAATGTAATTCTCGAAAAAGTAATGAAAGCCTGAAAATTGACTTGTCTAACCGAAGATTATAAAAAGAAGTTCTGAAAGTAGTTATGAATAATTCCATTTTTTGGGTTAACCCTAAGTAATATCATGCCAGAAATCATACTTTAGATAGTAATGCCATACCAATAAGTAATATCATACCAATGAATAATTCTTTAGCGTGGACAGAACTTCGACACTGGCAAGTGGCTTGAGTGACCATCTGCTGCCAACTGTGAAAAAAGAAAAACAAGTAAAGGTTCATTCAGAGTGATTGGATTTTACCCCGTGTGAGGCACCAACCCTGTGCAAATTTTTTATCGCAGCGGGAACAAACGTTCCCCGGAACCGGAACGAAATGGCCAACGAGAAAACAGGGTACCGGAAAATTTGGTACCCGGATAGTGAGTTGGTGAACCATCATACCGGTGACAAGTCTGAAAGTTGTGAAAGTGATGGAATAGGGTATAGGGAGAAAGAGGAGGAGACGAGAGAAGGACGGTTAGGTGAGGAATTGTGCAAAGAAGATACTTCTCTTAATCAGACAACAAAGGTGAGACTAGTCAGTGTAGCAATACAGTGCCCTAGTCCGCTGGAAAGGACACTAACAAAAAACGAATCATTTGAGAACTCCGAACCTTTTTCGTGTGACAGAACCCACATTTCTTTAAATGATGTACAAAGTTGCAGCCATTGTGATGTACACAGCCATTCGGAGAGTAGCGAATACGAACACGTAAAAGCGACGGCCGGTGATCAAAGTTGGAATCGATATGGGGTCTCCCCCTCGCAGCACAAAAGTTCTTCTCGAACGGAAAAGAAAAGTTTTAATACAAACGTTCGAGGTCTTCCTCGAGCTTTTGATGACTCGGTCTCGACCCCCAGTCGAAGTAAATCCTTGAGGGAGACAAAGATCGGTCGAGAATGGGAAGTGGAAGGAATTCCAAAGTTGGTCCTGAGCGATAACGCAATAAAGATAGATTTGTGGAGGTCCCCGAGTTTACGCAGAGTGGAAAACGGTTGCAATGGTGGAGGAAAAGGAGATGGTAAGAATGAGGCAATTGGTCTTGCATCTGAAGGTGGGGTTAGAGAGGGAGGAGAACGAGGAAGAGGAGGAGGAGGGGGAGTAGGAGGAGCAAAAGGAAGAGGAGGAGGAGGAGGAGTAGAAGAAGCAAGAGGAAGAGGAGGAGGAGGAGGAGGAGGAGGAGGAGGAATAGGGAAGACGAAGACTGTCAAAGAAAGAGATGGAGAGACACGGAAGAAGAGCGACATCACTCTTGCAGCTTTATCAGTAGATCCTTTGGGGCCCCGGGCGGATTGTGTAGGACATTGCCCTGTGGATTACGGACGTCGTGGGGGATTCACGGCTCCATACCGCCCCTCGACAGCGCCTTCCGAGTTCATTGGCCCTCGACAGCCATCGACAAAACCGCACGAGACACACAGCGCAAAGGGTTGGGATCCTGACAATATGACAAAATATGATCATATTGGTTTTGGCCATTTCACATCAAACCCTGACGTCTCCATAAGAGCAAAAGAAATGGAAAACACTTACAATGGTGACCACAGGCTCAAGGATAAGTCTATAGTTCGGGTCGATAGCCATGGTCCTTCGATTTGTGACTCTAAGAGCACTTATTCCTTACAGGAGGTTCCTCAGCGCACCAACGTCGCCCACCTCGGGCAGAGTAATCGACAAACTTCCCGAATTCAACTTGCACTCAATGATGAAGACTTCAAGAATGCTTGTGAGACGGACTTGGAGCAGTCGAAGGGAAGGGGAAGGGGAAGGGATCAGCGCTGTCGTGGTGAGGAAGAAAATCGGTCGAGTGATTTGGGAGACTCCGGCAAGAGGCAAGAGATTCTTCCTTCCGATCTTAATCTTCCTGACGCCCTCTGGGTCTCGGGTGGAAATACACATCACTCGACTTCACTTCGGAAGGGGCCGAACTCGCACGACATACCGCCACCTTAT
>NC_134806.1:37405023-37420023 GCF_046742065.1 Oratosquilla oratoria
AACGAGTTTGTACGTATTTATGTTGTTTACCCTCCCGGCTTTGTTTACTTGGCTGGATTTCGTCATTGACTCGACCGAGCAAAGCCTTTGATCTTTCCAGGTGGTTACTAGTGCCAGCTGTTCTCCTAGGATTTTTTTTTCTCGGAGCTAATAACGAAAAATTGGTGCTAATGGTTAATGTATTGTAGTTACCGAACGGTGGTTTTCCACATTATCTTTTCATGAAATATTTTTGGAGTGATAACTTTGGAGGTAAGAATAAAGAAAATATAGAAATATAGATAATAATATTTGAGTATTACGAAACTTTTCACGAGGTTATTTATTTATTCGTTTATTCATTTATTTGTTTATGTATCCATTTGATTATGTATTTTTGAAGAAACGAGCTCTCAGGATTGCTGGTAAATAAGAAAGCAGCGATGTCCGGAGTGTCCACAAGATCAACTTACGTCACAAAGCGATCGAATCCATCACCTTTGCCCTTTGTACGCAGACTTCCAGGGCAAGCAGTGGTCACCTGTAGCCGTGAAAATCGAACCCAGTCCACGGGGTGAGATCGAAACCAACGTGCCACAGTGGTGGACTTATGTGTCTGGAAGATTGATGTGCGATTTTTTTTTTTCCAGGATTGATTTATGATCTAGATAAATTACACAGGTAGTCGGAAGTCGGTTCTTTGCATCTAGCTTAAGAGGAATTTGCTGTTTTTGATTTGTGTGCCAAGTAAACAAGACTTAAGTAAGAAGACTTAATCACATATGTGAAGAGAAATTCAAATGAGATGTTTTTGAGGCCTTAACTCGTACCTTATCATTAGGTACAGTTACGGGCAAAAGTTTTGATCCAGGCTACAGTTCTCACAACGTCAATATGATTTATTTTATTTTATTATTTCTCTCCCCGTTTCCTCCTTTCCCCTTTCCTCAAACATATGTATCTCAACTTGTACTTGAAAAAGCTGTAATAAGCGAAACGTCTTACAAATAAAGGCTCCGTCCTCATATGGTGTTTAACTCGTCAGTCTTGTCGGCAACTGCCACGTTCATGAAAAATTATATATTTTCCCATATAATATTTAGTTTAAATTTTTAATAGATAAAAAATGTCAAGCAAAGAATTTGATTTTGTATCCAAAAAAATTCTGACTGTGCCAAAACTTTTGCTCCTAATTGCACTAATATCTCTCATTAGGTGAAGAGCCCACGCTAGGAGACGCTTAGCAGTGGTCAGGGCTTTACTCTGTATGTTCAGATTCACAGACCAAGATGAAGCCGCTGTAGTTTACCAGCGTTTCTATCCTTGTGGACAATTTCTTGCTGCTGTAGTGCGTTTGTTTATATTTCATGCCTTGGTTTAGTCAATCGAGGGTATTTATAGTTTGGTTGATTGTCCACCTTTTCTGTAGAAGGTTGTGGTGAGACAGTAAAGGTGCTGGTGTTTTGTAGCCAAGGAGGAGACCGCAAGAGATCATAAGGCCTATACTAGGCAGTTCCATGCTCCTTACCGTCTGTCATCCCTATACACAAAGTTATCTAATCTCTTAAAACAACCAATCGTTTCAGCGCTCACTAAATGGTTACCAAGTCTATTCCATTCGTTTACCACCCTATTGGTAGATCAGGTTTTGCCTGTTTCCTTCTTCAACTTAAAACTGTGCAGTCTAAACCCATTACTTCCAGTCCTACCCTGCTGTCTTAGCATGATGTTAAGGTATTGGTGCTTTGTAGTCCAAGATTTGGTGCAGAGTCATTGCTGTTCGAGAGGAGAAATGACAGAGTTGATGATTGTCCCAGGTTGATGTCGTAGATCCCGTCTTTAGCCATAACAGACTGGTAGAGTGCGCCACAGAATTAAAGGGATATAAAGAATAGATATTTGTCCACTGCGTTCCATTCATGCAAGATAAGCTGACTGAACCTAAATTAGTTTTCCGATGATTCGAGTTTTCTATAACGTATATGTGACCAACTCATGTATGTGCACTCTTTCATTGAGTCTATAACACATAAAACATGCCTCCACTTAATCTATACCATCAGGCATAGCTGAATCAATTTTGTGTTTTATCACATAATTAATTTGTTTTTTATTATTGTTTTTTTTCGTTCGCATTTCAATATAATATTTCTGTAGGATTACACGAAGTTGTTTTGCGCTTTTTGTTCACAATATTTAAGGTGTTTAATGCCTTCTTTTTCTCGGAGTACATAGACCAGCATGTATCCATTCTTGTTACGATAAACTCCGTATATCAGAAGCATTCTAAGAAACACGTATGGATCCCAAGTTACTTTTGGACAAAGAATTCTGTTTCCACATCGGTCGCCAATTGATGAAGAGCTTCCGTCGTCACGGTCCGGAAACCTTTGCCGACTTTGCAGAAATTCTGTTCTCCGAAGACAAGAAAACATGAAGGAAGAAGTTCGTAAATGACGAAGAGTCTGAGATCCCTCGGCAAGAGTGGCCATTGCCTTAGGTGATGGGTTTTTGGGGGTGTCTTCACTGTCCGTGTAAAAGATTCAACGTTTGAAGTATTTGTGTAAAGGGTGGGGTAAGAAATAGAAGGGGCCCAGATGGGCAAAATCAGCGGGTGTTAGCCAAAATAGAATTATTGGGAATTAAGAAGATATCCTGTTAGTGTCCAGGCATCCTTGTCAACTGAATGAAATTGCCTGGCGTCACCTAGAATGAAATCCGGGAATATAATATAAACGTGTCAAGCCTGTTTTGGAGGTCGGATCCATTTTGTAGATTTTGTGTTCGGAAAAACGGTGAGTTATGTGTTCGAGCTGCAGAAAAAATATTTATTTATTTGGAGTTAAGGCATGATGTTACTGATAAATTTACAATGTCTTTACAGACATGTAGACACGTAAACACATGTATATGCATACGCACACATACACACAACACGTGGCGCAGTTGGTAGAGTTCCCGGCTGCCACTACGGCGGTCCGGGTTCAAATCCCGCCCAGGGCTGAAATAACTTCAGTATCGCTGCGCTGCGGGTTGTTACTCCAACTCTCGTGGGCGGGGAGTTAGGAGTGTGAGTGCGTGAAAGGTCACAGCATTACCCATAGATCGGTCATATATGAGCTCTGAGCTCTCTTCCGGGAGGGGAATAGCTGTCGATTACAAGGCCAACACTTGATCCAAGACCATGGTGAATCACACACACACACGTCCTCTTCTTTGTGCAGGAAGTTTGTGTGCATGTGTGTGTGAGTGCGTGTGTGCGTGTATACTTGTGCGTGCGTGGTTGTCTTTGTGTGCATATGATTGTTTGTATATATGTATGTAATATGTAAATATATATATATATGTATATATATATATATATATATATATATATATATATATATATATATATATAATTATATATATATATATATATATATGTATATATATATATATATATATATATATATATATATATATATATATATACATACTGTGTTTATATAAATGTGGTTATCCAGCATTTAGGTTATCAAAATTATTTATAGTTGAAATTAAAATCACCTTTATTGATAATATGGACAAAATAGCAGACGCACTATCTGATGGAATAAAATTGAAACGAGGGCACCTGTGTCATAATTCAGACACAAGAGTTGGCACAGACCTCGCTTGATATCCAGCTGGATTGACCTACTTTCTTGGAAGCCCCACGATATTCGTATTTTATTTGAAGGACACCAATACGAAGAGATATAGTGTCTTCTTCTACAAGCTTCTCTTGAAATGGTGGTCTTGCGGTGTAGTAGGAGAGAGACCATGAGTCATCAGGTGATACTTCGGGTTCTCCATCTGGAGTTCGAGGTATTAGCGAATAAGATTTCTTAGGGTACTTCGATGATTTGGAGATAACGTGTATTATTCATGGGAATGAGTAGCTGCAGTTTTGTTTTTCAGTAGTGTGATTGGGATTTGATCGTTTATGATGGTAATGCTTAGCTGTTTTCGATACTAGTTTTAGTTAGGCTTTATTACCATTGTAAATTTAGTTTCGGATCATCTGATTTATGGTTTAGAAAATCAAGGGTCTTATTGGAAGGGAAATGTTAAAGAACTATTGACGTAATACCAAGAAGCCTGGTGTGTTTCCTATACATAGCTTTCTGTATTTTAGTGTATTACAGTTTGCATGACTCGCCAAGTAGTCTATCGATTTGCAAGATGTTCTGAGCATCATGACATCCTGTGGTCACTCCTTCCGTTAATTGAATAAAATCAGCTGGCGGGAGGGAGAACTAAAATGTTAGTAAAAGGTGAATGGATTTTCGAAGTTGGCAGTATTAAAAATGGGGAATGGAAAGAGGACAGAGGAGGTGGGGAGGGAGGGAGGGAGGGAAGGAGGCTTGGTAGGACAGGAAGGTTAGCAGTCCTGGCCTTCTACATTAAAGGGAAAGGTATACACTGGGCCCAATATTTCTGCCCCCCCGCGCGCGCGCACACACATACACCGCCGTCCGACCCCTGTCAATACAGGCTCTCTTGCAGTGTCTCGTTCTCCTACTGCAGGTTCTTGTGTGTCCTCCACCCTCATTTCTTCTATTTTGGTTTTTTTACTCTTCGAACTCCCGTTCATAGCGCTCTTCGTGGTGCAGTATGATTTCTCCAAGAAGGTTCTTGGACCTCTTAGGTCCCTCTACTTCGGTAGCTCTTCCGGTACTCGAACTTGTGTGTCCTCCACCCTCATTTCTTCTACTTTGGTCTCTTTACTCTTCGAACTCCCGTTCATAGCGCTCCTCGTGGTGTAGTATGATTTCTCCAAGAAGGTTCTTGGACCTCTTAGGTCCTTCTACTTCGGTAGCTCTTCCGGTACTCGAACTCAGGTATCCAGAGCTCCTCATGGTCCCTCGTCCGTGGTCGTAGAGTTTTCACTCCTGAAGAAGGCTTGGCGTGGGGGCGTTCTTCTGCTGTTATATGTTGTTCTTTGGATAGTTCTTGTTTGAACTTTTCATGTTATAAGTGTTCTTACCCTTGTTTCCTCAATTTCACGTCCTATTCCTTTCTCCTGTATTTGTTCCTCCATACCAGGTCCTGAAGTCTCTCTCTCTCTCTCTCTCTCTCTCTCTCTCTCTCTCTCTCTCTCTCTCTCTCTCTCTCTCTCTCTCTCTCTCTCTCTCTCTCTCTCTCTCTCTCTCTCTCTCTCTCTCTCTCCTTCTCTCTCTCCTTCTCCCTCTTTCTCTCTCTCTCTCTATCTCCGTCTTTTTCTCTCTATCTCTCTCTCCCTTTCCCCCCTCTCTCAGCTTTCGTGTCCGTGTCTATGTCTATCTGTGTCTCAGGTTCTTTCTTGTCGTCAAATGTTCCTGATAGCCCTTCGACTGTGAGGAATAAAAACCCCAGGAGACAAAAAAAAAAAAAAAAAAAAAAAAAAACGAGAAGTTTAGGAAATCGTTGTGGGTTAGTCCTCTTCATAGAGGGTTTGTTTTCGTTTAGCTGGACAAAATCACCTGGCGGCAACTTGCGTACAACGACAGTGCACTACTCCGCTGCCGCATCCTGTTTCTGTTGTCACTTATGACGGCGCTGCTCTTTTGTCTTTTTTATCGTGTTGCTCTTTGTAATGACCTTTTGTAGTCGTGGTTTCCGTTTTGCGCCATTGGCGAGGCACAGGTCTCCCGTGTCGCTGAGTCATGTGGTTCTCTTGTCACTCTTGTTCCTTTCTCTCCATTCCCGCCTCTGATGGGCTTCTCTTACCATGTTGATGTTTCTTTATTATTATCATTCTCTTAATCATTTTCTGTATATTAGAGTTAATATCTATATTTTTTTTGCTGTCAACTCTGTATATGTGTACACACGCGCACACGCACACACACACACACACACACACACACACACACACACACACACACACACACACACACACACACACACACACACACACACACACACATATATATATATATATATATATATATATATATACATATATACAGACTCACAAAAGTAATGCAATTTTCTGCTTACTCATTTGTGCCAGCGAATTTGGGCGTTTAACAATAGTATGTAAATATCATCAATGCCCCTTGGTTTAGCCTTCGTTTCCTGGCCCTGTATTTTCCCAAAATGATTTTGTAAAATATTGTATACATCGTCAGGCACGTGTTTGTCATAATGTTGTTAAGTAGTGTGGTGATTTATAGGTTTATATGATATTGTCGTATTAATTTTTATAATTTTGCTCATATTTTCTATGATTTTACTTTTTAAATGTATTACATTAATTCCTGTTTCTCTGTGATAATTTTTGATTATTTTCAATGTGAATGTATATCAGTCATTGTGTATATGTGGTAAATAATTTTCAATTTTGTTAAAGGTTAGATAACTTTCTAGTACAAATTGGGTCATTTTTCTTAGTTATATTAGAATGACATACATATTCTCAGCTCCAAAATCTTAAGTGTTTTGTCAAGTTTTTTGTTCTTGCCCTTAATAAATTCCCTTCCTTTTTTAACATGAAAACAAAATTTTTCATAATTGGATTTGTTTACATATCTTGAATCTTCATCTGTTTATTTTATTGTTATTTATTCATTCTTTAATTTCGCTTCACACACACACACACACACACACACACACACACACACACACACACACACACACACACACACACACACACACACACACACACACACACACATATATATATATATATATATATATATATATATATATATATATATATATATATATATATATATGCTAATAAGAACACGGGTACGTGTGTTCACTTATGCAAAGTAGACCACTTGGAAAAAGAAACTAACGAAGCAGAGCGCTTTCGTATATTACATCTTGTTGCACTGAAGATGTAATATACGAAATCGCTCTGCTTCGTTAGTTTCTTTTTCCAAGTGGTCTACTTTGCATATATATATATATATATATATATATATATATATATATATATATTTTTTTTTTGGGGGGGGTGGTTATGCACGTATGGTTTCCTCTGTTCCTGTCCTTTCTGTCTTCTCTGACATCGCTAGTTCTCTCCCCCAACACTCTTTGTGCTCACCAATACTGCTCACTTTTAACTTTACTTTCCCTCCTGAAATCTCTCCTTTACCACTCCTATGATCCCACCTCTTCAATATATTATTGTTCCTAAGGATAGAAGCGCTGGTTTTCTCTTTACTACCTGGTTTTATGTTACTCTATTCCAACGCCAAGCGTCATGGGTATCATCCAATCAGCCTTCCACCCCCATTCCCCGTTTCTCTGATCACTGTTTTCATCTGTTTCCCTCTCCTGTTTCCTTCTGTTTATTCTGTGTTCTTATCCCCATCTTTTTGTTCCCCGTGTCTTTGTTTCAGTTTGTCTATTTCATCTTTTTCTATTACGTGTTTATATTTTTCCTGTTTCTCTATTTTGCTTCTATGTTCCCCGTTTCTTTGTACTCTGTGTTTGTTTTACTCGTATTTCTCCCGTATCTCTTTGTTTTTCTTCCCGTTTTGCAGAGTCCCTTTATCTCTGTCCTTGTACTCTGTGCTCCCAGTTCCCCGTTCCTTATTCCATGTTCCCTGTTCCTTATTCCATGTTTCCTGTTACTTTATTCCCTGTGCTCCCTTTCATTACATCTTTTCCCTTTCTTGAGTAAGAGTTTCCGTACCTTAAAAAACGGACATTTTCCTCCAGGCCAATAGGTGAATGAAAAGGTCTTGCGTGAGCGAGAAGAGGTTCTCGTCGCCCCTTATCTTATGTAACTCTGTTCAGGAGCTTACTTTAGATTATTCCACCACTGAATAAAATCGTCCGGTACTCTTTATCAGACTGTGGGCCTTCTTATGATGCACCATAGTTTTGAATCACGTGTTCCACTCGTGATCGATGGTTTTCCCCTTTGCAGATGAGAGCTCAGAGTTCATATATGGCCGATCTGTAGGTAATGTTGTGACCTCTCTCTCCCCCTCTCTCTCTCTCTCTCTCTCTCTCTCTCTCTCTCTCTCTCTCTCTCTCTCTCTCTCTCTCTCTCTCTCTCTCTCTCTCTCTCTCTCTATCTCTATCTCTCTCTCTCTCTCTCTCTCTCTCTCTCTCTCTCTCTCTCTCTCTCTCTCTCTCTCTCTCTCTCTCTCTCTCTCTCTCTCTCTCTCTCTCTCTCTCTCTCTCTCTCTCTCTCTCTCTCTCTCTCTTTCTCTTTCTCTTTCTCTCTCCTAGACACACACACACACACACACACACACACACACACACACACACACACACACACACACACACACACACACACACACACACACACACACACACACGCACACACACACACACGCACACAAAAAAAAAACAATTACAATTCCTTACTCATCAGAATTAGGGTATCTGCTTCTAGTGCTACGATGCTTATCAGACCTGGACGGGGTTTCGAACTCAGACCGCCGAGTTAGCAGTCGAGCGTGGTATCATTACACCGGCAAGCCCCCAGGGATCCTTAAGGGGCCAGGGACCTTTTTTGAGAACCCCTGCTTTTGGGGATGTCAAAGGATTACAAAGGAGGAGCATGCCAACAGGAGACTTTTTGGTCCATAACTAGGTCAGATGAAAAAAAAAAATATATATATATATATATTAAAAAAAAAAAATTAATAAATAAATAAAAAATATGATAATATAAATAATGATAAAAAATAAATGCCTAGGGGTTGATTCATTTGTACACGTGTACGCTTTAAGGATTTTGTTCCTAATGGTGATAGACGATTCTCTTCAGCTGCGAGGTATCCCTGGGTTAAGGACATCTAGATTAATCCCATCTGTGGTCGTGTTATATTCTGGAGATTTAATAGATATTGCCAGACGGTTTTATTCAGCTGAGATTGTACCTTGGGTACGACTTGGATTGTTACTGCAGTGAAATGAAATAATTTTACTTTTAACTTGGAAAAAAATTCTAAAGTTTGTCATTTCATAAGACATCAATTCTCTCATCCTCTCCCTCTCTTCCCCATTCTGTCTTGTTTCCCCTTACCCCCACTCTCCATGTCCCTCCTTCCCTCCCTCCCCTCCTCCCTTCCCTTTCTTCCCTCTCTCTCCCCTCTCTCTCTCTCCCGTCTCTCTCCCCTCTCTATCTCTCTTTATCTTTCCCTGTCTATCCCTATCTCTCACCCTATCACTCTCCCTTTCCCCTCTCTCTCTCTCTTTCCCCTCTCTCTCTCTCTCTCTCTCTCTCTCTCTCTCTCTCTCTCTCTCTCTCTCTCTCTCTCTCTCTCTCTCTCTCTCTCTCTCTCTCTCTCTCTCTCTCTCTCTCTCTCTCTCTCTCTCTCTCTCTCTCTCTCTCTCTCTCTCTCTCTCTCTCTCTCTCTCTCTCTCTCCCTCCCTCCCTCCCTCCCTCCCTCCCTCTCTCTCTCTCTAATGATTTGTAGCTCCTTTCCTCCCTATGTCTTCCCCTCTTTCTCTCTCCGTCCTCTTACTTCTTAGTCTTCTTTATGATGATGTTTTATTTTCTTTACTTTTTCTAATTTTCTCCATACCGTAATCATACCAACAACCAGCCCCAGTTTCCAATTACCAGTTATTAGTGTTATTATTTTTCCTCCCTGGTTTTCTCCCGTCCCTTTCCTCCCCCAATACCATTTCCCCTCTTTTAGGTCTCCCCCTCCCCTCGCCTTTCACCCCTGCAGTGCTTATCCCTCCGGCTTCCCCTCTTTCCCGCAAACTCCTCAATCCAAGACTCCCAATGGGATTTCCCCTCTTGCAGCATTCCCTTTTGGCTCCTCTTTCCTGTCACTATGTCCCCGTTACACACGCACGCACGCACACACATGCAATGTATCTCGGCCTTTGTATGAAATGGTTTTATTAAATTTTATTTCTCTATTTTCAGGTAAGTGTTGACAACTAGATCGTGGTGCGACGAGGAATGGTTTGTTCGTAATATTAGTTTTCTAATAGTTTCTGGTTTAATGAAGGTCGTGAATTCGAACTTAGAAAATCATGGTTGTAATTGTAGAAAAGTTGTCGGTGCATGATCGTTTCTTCAAAGTGTCTTAGAAAAGCAAACGAATGCAAAACTTTACATGGCGGTACGAATATTTCGGTTCTTGATACGTGATATGTACGCATTTGTGTGTACACACACATATACACACACACACACACACACACACACACACACACACACACACACACACACACACACACACACACACACACACACACACACACACACACACACACACACACACTGTGAAATCTGACATACGAACAAAGATCGGAGAAATGACATCTGTCAACACTGGGACAGAGAAGAGAAAGAGGTGATTTGTTGACCATTTACAGAATTATGAAAGGGATGGAAATTCTCGATAGAGACGACTTATTAAAGTGGGCCAGAAGAGAAACAAGAGGACACGAAAAGAAACTAAAGAAGGACAATTACGGAAGAGACCTGAAAAAGAATAGCTTCCCACATAGAGTGATTAATGTCTGGAACAAACTAAACGGAGAAACAGTGAGTGCCAAAACTATACATGATTTTAAGAATAAACTGGATGCGGAGAGATACTAAAACGGGTCACTACGAGCATAGCTCTCGTCCCGTAAAATACAACTAAGTAAACACACACACACACACACACACACACACACACACACACACACACACACACACACACACACACACACACACACACACACACACACACACACACACACACACACAAAGCCGCTGTGCTTTTTAAGTCGATGAATGGGTCGCCTCCCCACCTGGCCAGAACTATTGGGAACCAACGCAAGTACCACGCAGTGGGTTCCGAGAATCGAACTCAGGACCACCTGCTCATGAGTTCGACGCGATATCCACTGGTCACGGGCCACACGAGGGATACTAAATCGTATAAATCAGGTAGAGCATATAATGAACCACATTTAGTATTTGCGCCATGTTGGCTAATCAGACGGAAAACCGTGATTAACCATATTAAGCCACAGAAGGGTCTAACAAACAGGGGCGGAGGGAGATACAAAGACAGAAAACAGTAGATACAGAGACAGGGACAGACGAGTAAAAGTACAGAGACAAAAACATATGAATAAAGATGCAAAGACAGTGAGTGACAGACAGACCAAAAGACAGACGGGACAGCCAAAGAACAACAGACAAAAACAGAGACAGGCAGACATATAAAGACAGGCAAAGATAGACAGGTATTAAGATAAAGTCTGGCTGATAGATAAAGACAGATTGGTAGACAAGCAAAGAAAGATAGGATATCAGAAAGACAGACACGCAGGGACCGAGAAACAATGAAATATGAAGAGAAAGAATGAGAAATACAGAAAGAAATAAAGACAGGCAGAGAGACAGAGAGAGGGTAGGGGGGGGGGGTGGATATGAGTAGACCCTGTGACCCCAAACCTCGTGTCTGCAGAGGAAGCTTGTGACCAGATTGGAGGACAGAACTCTTCTCTAACGTCGGCAGATCCCAGGTAGCTTGGAATTAAGCGATGGGTTCGAGGTCCTAGCGTTCCTTCTCTGGATGGGATCTGGAATATTCTCGTTACATAAGAGAATGATGGGACACATTCAATTCCAGTACCTTAAGGATTCAGTTGTTGTAAATGATGGACGGTTTTATTCAGCGTAAAGAAGACATTAGGACATCGAAAAGATGAAAAGGTATTTCTTAAAGAGTAACTTACTATAACTGACACCCAGAACTGATCCATTAAATATCATTAATATGTACTCGTAAATATATTCTACATTGTTGATGATCAGGTACATTTTTATATGCAATTAGTGTATCAAAATAAAAGAGAAATTTGGTAAAAATAAGTGTATTAAGGATACAATGTACGATGTAATTTGAAAAATTCTGATATACCGTGGGTCAGGTTCGACTAGCAAGCTGTTCTACAATGCATTATAGGATACTGATAAAATCTACAAAATAAAATAAAATAAAATTAATGTGGGAGAAGTTTTAAAACAGCATGTCTTTGGAACTTGAAATCTTCGAATTACATCTGGAATGACATGATCACACAGTATGTATATATATTCACTATAAACCCACTATCGGAGAAATAATGACGGAAGTACAGAGACACTGTATATTTCGACTACTATCTGTAGTCCTCTTCAGCAGAATGCTACAGATAGTAGTTGAAATATACAGTGTCTCTGTACTTCCGTCATTATTTCTCCGATAGTGGGTTTATAGTGAACATTTACAAATGTGTTATAACATACCAATTTCCAATGTATATATATATATATATATATATATATATATATATATATATATATATATATATATATATATATATAATATATACATACCAGCCATTTTATCTCTCTGGAACTCTTCTTACATGTATTCATACATACATATTATACATGAGTTCATACATATGCATACAAATACTCATCCATGCATATATGTACATAGGTTCACATATACATACATCTATACATATGTGCATGCATTAATACATACACATATTCTTTAATACCTACATTATGTACATCCATATATATACAGTATATGTATACTGTATATGTATTAGCACATATGCATAGAAATACTCATACATGCATAAAACATAGATTTAAGTATACATTTATAATACATGCATACATTAATACATACATGTATACATTTACACCTACATTATGTGTATCCATACATGCATGGAAGGGTTCGCAGAACGAGGCTCCATGGATCCCAGTCTTCCCCTTTCATCTCACCGTAAATCATAAACATTAATTTATGAGCCGAGCGAAATGAACCAAACCCCAGCATACCCCTTCTCCCCAACAACAGGGGAGATCACTGTACCATATATCAGCATTTGGTAGTAAGGTGTAAGCATACGCAGAGTCTAGAGGCACACAAAAGAATGTTTAATAGTAGTTGGCTTCATTCCTAAGTACTACAGCTGTTGGAGTCTCCCGGGAGGTCATGAGGTCCTCGTTTAAGTCACAAATCATTTCCAGTGTTCTTCCCCTTTCTCACGCCATTGGCATCATCCTCCCTCTTTCTCCTACTAATCTTCCTCCTCCTCTTCCTCTTCCTCTTCCTCTTCGTACTGTCGTACTCCCCTTATTCCTCCTCCTCCTAATGTTCTTTCTACTTCTCTCTTCTCTTCCTCCTCTTTCTCCTCCTCGTCGCCCTCCTTATCATGCCTCTTCCTCCTCACCATCCCCCATTCTACCCTTACTCCATCCTGCCACTTTCCCCTGCTCCCCTCTTCCCATCTTTTCTTCCGTCCTCTTCCTCACCTTTCTCCTTGTCCTCCTCTTCTTACTCCTTTATCTCTTCCGTCTGTCTCTATTGATACATACAAATTTGTGTGTGGATCTATATATATATATATATATATATATATATATATATATATTTATGTATGTTTGTATGTATACCAATGGCTTTTTCCCCCATACAAGGGAGGTAGCCAAAGTCAAAGGCATAAATCTACTCCCATATATTTCATCCTCACATACTCCACTCCCATTCACCACCCCCCTCCCTCCCTCTTTTCTTGGCTCCTGGTTATCCCTGCTTCTCGCCCACTTCCCTGGGTCAGAGGCAATGCAGCAAGATACAGCACATCCACAGCAAGGCCACTTCATTTAATCGGCGATCCCCTACTCCTTTCCATCCCCTCATGCAAAAAAAGAGGCAGGAATAAATCCCTTCGGGTTGCGTTAAATATCATTCACACATACTCCCTCACCTTCCATCCCCACCCACTCCTAAGCATAACAGCTTCGTCTATACACAACCATTCTCCACTGACCCCTATCTGTTGTCTTCTCCCTTCCTTCCTCAACAGATATTCCCCTCTTCCCCAAAGCCCCTTTTACCCCATCCATCCATCCTTGGTCGCCCCTTCATGTTCAATCCTTCCACCTGTGCCTTCCGTATCTCATTTACTAATCTTCATTTATTCTTTCCATATGTCCAAACCATCCCAATACTCTTTCATCAACATCTGTCTATCCATTACCGCTCTCCTCCTCACCTCATTTCTCACGTTGTCCATCCTAGTAAACCCTACCATACTTCTCGGGCATTTCATCTCAAACACATTTAAACTCCTCTCTTCCTCTCTCATATTCCATGTTTCTACGCCCTACAGTACTGTCGGCACAATCACTCCTTCATACAACCTCCTCTTAGCACCTATTCCTAATTGTCTAGTTCTCATTACACTTTTTAATCCTCCAAAATATTTACTTGTTTCTCTCAATCTACATTCTACCTCCACCTCCACTCCTCCCCTTCCTGCCACATTCGCACACAAGTATCCAAAACTACTCACTTCCTCCAGTTTCCCTCCCTTTATACTCACTTCCAATTTGCTGCCATCCTCTCCCCTTGTACATCTCATCACCTTAATTTTACCCACATTTACCTTTAACTTCCTTCTTTTACACACCCTCCCAAACTCCGTCACTAATTTCCTTAATCCCTCCTTTGATCCAGCTACAAGCGCACTGTCGTCAGCAAACAACTGGCTTATCTCCCATTTTTCTCCATTTTCTTTAACCATCTCCAATCTCCGGCCCATTACCCTTGCATTTACCTCTCGCACCACCCCATCAATATATAAATTAAACAGCCAAGGCGACATAACTCATCCCTGGCAAAGTTCTACCTTTACCTCAAACCACTCACTCTCCCCATTTCTAATTCTAACACAGACTCTGCTACTTTCGTAAAAAACTTTTGACTGCTCTTAACAGCTTTATTCCTATCCCATATATCCGCAATAATGCATATATATAAATAAATATATATATATATATATAAATAAATATATATATATGTGTGTGTGTGTGTGTATATATGTGTATATACATATGTATATATATATATATATATATATATATATGTGTGTGTGTGTGTGTGTGTGGGTGGGTGGGTGGGTGGGTGTGTGGGTGGGTTTGTGGGTGTGCGTGTGTGTGCGCGCGCGCGCGCGCCTGTGTTAATATATGTGTCTAACCGTGTGACTAAAAGTAATTAAGAATATCTTAACATT
>NC_134806.1:37427523-37445023 GCF_046742065.1 Oratosquilla oratoria
AATCCATCAAATTTAATTTAATTGTTTATCTATTTAAATTTATCTTGTTTTGTTATATACATATTTTATCTTATCTTATTTCGGTATGTTTTATTCTATTTTATCTTATTATCTTTTGTGTTAGCGTAAAGATGTGTTTGTGACAATGTAAATAAAACCGTTAAAGACATCGCAGCGAAAATGTCGATTATATTGTTTGCTTCCTCTCTTATGAGGCCTTAGTGCTGACATTATTAATTTAGTTGTATTAATCATTTCTACCTTGTATCGTTCTTCATAGGTATATCTTATGACCCGAGATCAAACTATTTAATTCAGCAGAGGGTCCAACACAGGATAGCCTAAGACCCCATTTTACCTCCAATCTGAATAGAATCTTATGTTATTAGACAAAATATGCTCGATAGCCGAACGGCTTAGAACGTAGTTACATAGGACTGTTGGAGTCTACGTGACACCAGGAGAGTTCTTAGTAGGGGCACACTATACTGTGTTCTCATTCTTCAAGAAATACTTCGTAAGGAGGCACCACCTTAGCCTTCTCTAGGGACTCCATCTACGTTAGGATTTGGTCTTGAGGCCGCCGGACAAGTCTGGTCGGATCCGACTAGATTGGATCAAGTATGTCGGTCGGATAAACCAAAATCAGAACTACACGATCCAATCTGATCGGATCCGACCAGGTTGGATCATGTATGTTGCTCGGACAAACCAAAACCAGGACATACGACCCAGTCTGCTCGGATCTGACCAGATTTGCCCGACGACCTCAACACCAGATTGCACCGTGGATGGGGTCTCTATTAAGAGGAGGAATTCCTTGACGTTAAAAAGAATCATTAACAAGAAAAAAAATCCAGAAATGTAAGTTTGTCGAAGCCGTGGGGGTGAGGGGGGAGGGTATTGGGGTATGACTAATCGTTATCTGTGGCAATCTGTAAGAGGAATAGCATGTATGGGGGGGGGTTACACATTCTTCCACCCACCATTCTACTTTCATTCATTCCAGGAACAAGGGAGAGAGAGAGAGAGGGAAAGAGAGAGAGAGAGAGAGGGAGAGACTAACTTTCAAACACTTTTTTTTTTTTTTCCTCGTGTCTTCCGCTCTGGTAATTCGGTAGTTAAGTCTTCCCACGGGTGAGACCAACTCCTCCGTTTCTTTTGGTTCCGTTACTCTTCACCTGAGGCGTTTCGAAAACCATTCCTCCTTTACAATTATTCCCAAGAGGTCTTGGACCTTCTTACACTTTCTGTGCGCAGAGGTTATGGTGTGCTTTCCGAAGGTGATGTTTGTTAAGTTGTTGTCATCAGAAATCATGAACGCCCTCCTGAATTTGAGAACATGTAACTCAGGGTGTATAGCACTCGTATATTTTGAACATATCACTTGATGGAATTGGTTTGTTTTATATTTTAGTTGATTCTTTGTAGAGGGAAGTGTCCCCTTTCTGAAAGATTATGAAACTTTTACTAAGCAGGTATATTTTTATTATATTGTAGTATATTTTGTTTTAAATATCTTGTAATGATTTTGTTCATCACTCCAAAATTTATGATAAAATCAGATTATGATAATTCGAACTTGATCTATATTATATAATGTTTCTTCTTGTAAGAAAGTGCATTCTTTGTATAAAAGAACTTGCCATCACAGGCAGTATTGGGAGTTGACTTTTGGGTGAAGAAACAAAAATTATGATGATATGCACAGGGCAAACGGAATACACGATCAAACTGTGATTGTGTTGATAAGGTTACCCCAACCCCAACAATTTTTTTTTTCTCAAAAGACTCGTAATTCCTGCATCGTAACAACGTACAGTATTTGGTTAATTTTACCTACATTTAGCCGGGGGTAGATCTAATTGTGTCCTATGTATTTTCCTGCATTGTAGCAACATATTTTCTTAATTTTGCTGTTACTAAACAAAGCTTGTACTTTAGCTGCATCGATACTGCCTCTTTAAGAAATTGAAAATAAATCCCTTATCTCTTTTTTTTTCGATTTTTACTGTGCTCCACAAAACATATTATTTGCAGTTCTCTACACATCTCAGAGCTTCTTCTCCATCTTCAAAAACTTAAGAATGTGGATAAAGTCTTTGCCGTTGCAATTGTGTACTCAATGCCTAAGATAGCGGACGAAGAATTGTATAGTTAATAAGAAATATAGTTAAATATCTGATATTAATGATATAATGATGGTCTTTGACGCATTGGTAGGTGTTGCGGTGAAAGTGGAGGAATTGTCTGAAGCACGGGCTACAGCGATGATTTTGCTTCGTATAGCTGGACGATCCTGGGCAAGGGATTTCCAAGTGCTGAGACGTACTGTATGTCCAGGGCTTTGGGAAACATTTAATGTCTGACATATCTGACAATATTCCTCAGTACCTCATATATTATTTCTTAACATACCTTCCTGCTATGGATGTGTTCTGTCTTGCTGCATCGCTTCCGACCCGAATAGTAGGCTGGAGACAGGGATGACCCTTCATCCACAGAATGATAAGTTAAAGGGAGACAAACGGATTACGGATGGGAGTGGGATGGGCTGGGGTGGGGTGGGGTACATGCCTTGGCTAGCTACCTCCATTATAAAGGGAAGAAGCCTCTTGATATATAGATAGGGAACATAATCCTCAAAACTGTAAGGTTCTTTACTTCAGTCTGTTTCATTCCTCTCTTGATTCTTTCTGCCTCAGGAGACTTGAAGCATCTCTGCAGCTCACTCATAAGCACATTTACACAAATGCATTTTTCATCACTCGTGCCTTGATGTAGACAGTTTGATCGAGAAAGGGAGCTTGCAATGAATACGGTATACAGCATGTACCTCTCTCTCTCTCTCTCTCTCTGTGTGTGTGTGTGTGTGTGTGTGTGTGTGTGTGTGTGTGTGTGTGTGTGTGTGTGTGTGTGTGTGTGTGTGTGTGTGTGTGTGTGTGTGTGTGTGAGTGTGCTCAACAGTTTATATAAATTTGTGTTTATATGAATATATAAAATACATTAACAATGTATATATATATATATAATATATATATATATAGATACATATATAATATGTGTATGCGCGCGCGCATGTATGTTTAATTCTGTATGTGTATATATATGTTCGTGTATACATATGTACATGTTTATGTGAATGTATGTGCAAGTATATGTATGTGCATATGAAAACACTTTCCAGTATGACAAGAGAAAACACGTCTTCATTGACAACAAAACATAGGAATATAAAGAATAAAAAAACATATAGAATTGGACTAGTTGTTGATCACTGTAGTTGCAGAACATCTATTGGCCACACTAAGGTCACTGACCTTGTCTTTGCTGATGAAGCCTTCGAGTCACTGCACAGGGAGGCGAGACTGATTGGACTTCAGGTCCTCTAGACCAAGACCAAGTTCCAGGAGTTTGGGGAGCTTACTGGATGACACATTCGAGTCTGTTCATGCAAATGGCGAGGAAATTAAGGTCTTGGAGAGCTTAACATACCTTGGTAGTATAGGGCCTAACAGTGATGGCACTGGATTGGCATTCCCCATAATGTTGAGGACATATTCCTCCAGAGGATGTGGTGTTGGTGATATTTATGCAGGAAAATGAAAATCCGAATCGTCAACTCAATGGTACTCTCTATCTTACTGTACGACTGTGTGACATGGACACAAACTGACTTGAAAAAACGCCTCTACGTCTTTGGTACCAAGTGCCTTCGAAGAATCATGACACGTATCGCTGGAATAACTGTATCAAACCTGAGACTGTTCTGCGAAACTCAGTCCAGGCCTGCTACCGATAGGAGAGAGGCCAAACGCAGAGTATGGGATCCAATATATTTAACGTTTCGCCCAGCAGGGCTTCTTCAGAAGAAGCCCTGCTGGGCGAAACGTTGAATATATTGGATCCCATACTCTGTGTTTGGCCTCTCTCCTACAGTGCTTTTGCAGTCGTTGCTGCTTTTACTCACCAGCTACCGATACAATTTGTGAACGTCAAATTCGGCTCTGTAGGCATATGATACGTTGATGTTGGTCCCACTCACAAGGTTACGCAAGAAAAAGCTCTCTATGGAGGAGACGAAGAGGACACCCACAGAACTCGTGGCCGGGTCACGTTGATCGAACCTGTCGAGAATTTAGGGGGGGTCTCCCCCCCCCCTTGCCCAGCTTAATAAAAGCTCTCGAGATTAGCCAGAAGAAAATATGACAAGTTTGTCTCCACGCTGAAGTGGATCTTGATGGCCACGCGTGTCCTTCCAGGTTCCTTCAGGCAACTACGGTCGTGTACCATTAGAACCCTTGTGGATTACAGCCAATTAGTTGCGGCCCGTCTATTAGCCTTATCCGTAGAAGCTCACGAAGTTTCCCCGAACTGAGAGCCTCTCTTTCATGTTTTTCCAATCTCCTCCTCCCCCCTTCCCCGCTCCTCCTTTCCCCCTCCTCCTTTCCTCCTTCCTCTCCCACCTTCCCACCCCACCTCTCTTTTTTTTTTCTACTCTCTTTTTCTTCCGCGGTGCTGGGGTTGGTTTTCCTCTTTCCGCTTCTCTTTTTCTCCCCTTTCTCTCCCTCCCCCCTTCCCTCTCTACACCCTTTCCGACCTTCCCACTTCACTCCCATCTCTCTTTCTCTTCCTCGGAGCTGGAATCGTTTTCCCCCCCTGCCCCTTCTACCCTTCCCCTTCCTCCTCCTTCCTCCCCCTTCCTCTACCTCTCACTTCCCTTTCCTCCCTCTTCCCCTTCCCCCCTCTTCATCCTCCTCCTCCTTCCTCCTCCTCTTCCTTGCCCCTCCTCCTCTTCCTTGCCCCTCCTCTTCCTTCCCCCTCCTCATTCTTCCTCCTCCTCTTCCTTCCCCCTCCTCCACCTTCCCCCTCCTCCTCCTTCCCCCTCCTCCCCTACCTCCCTTCCCTACATTTGATTTGTTTTCTTATGCTGTCTCTTCCTCACTGCTGAGGTCATTTCCTCTCTTCTGAGGGGAAACCATCCGTTGTTTATTTGTATATTTTCTTTTCAAAATTTTGGCAGATTTTAATGTCATGTAACTGATCCTCGAACCCCTTTGGCATTGTAGACAGTCTTGTTTCCTAAGCCATTCCATCGTCAATTTTTATCTTAATTATCTATTTATGTATATATATTTTTTCGCATTACAACTCACTTCTTTAGAGAACAAAGCCTGTCAATGACTTTGTTACATCTTCACCAACTTTATTATGTCACTCATTCATTTACCTTTTTATTTACTTTTTTGTTTGTTTATCAACTCGTTTGTTCATTCATCTATTTATTCATTTATTCATTTTTTATCTTCGTACGCTTTCTCGATCCTTTGTAAATCAGGGCCTCTTAATAACCTTATTAGAGGGTGAGTTCTTCAGTGAGGCTGATGCTTGCCATAGTAAGCCATTCTTCGACCGCTCCTGTGCTTCTCCTCAAGATTCTTCTCTCACCACCACCGCCGCCATCACTGTCACCACACTCACCACCACCACCACCCCCTCCTCCACCACCACCACCACCACCACCACCACCACCTCCACCACCACCACCTCCTCCTCCTCCTCGACTTCCAGCATCACCTCCAATGCCGTCGCTACCACCATCACAAACCGTATCACCACCGTCGACGCCTCCATCACCACCACCACTACCATAACTACTATCACCACCACAACCACTATCACCACTTTTAATACCACTATCAAGATCAATATCATCATCATTGCCAACACCACCATCGCCACCACCACTGTCATCACGATAACCACCACTACCTCAACTATCAACACTAACAACACTATCACCACCGCAACAGGCACTTTTCCCACCATGACTTCGCTCCACTATACTCTCCTCACAATCGCTTCGCCGCAACCACCACTTCACTATCGACATCACCAGAAGGTACCATCACCATCACTACACCACCACTTCAACACGACCTGTCAAGTGCGAAGCTTCCCGACTCAATGACCCTCACCTCTCCCTCTCCCTTTGGACCCTTCACTGCAACCGATGCCAACAGCAACAACAACAACAGCAACAACAACAACACAAAATATAGCAACAATAACAACAACCAATTACTACTACTACTACTACCGCCACTACTACTACTACTGCTACTACCACTACTACTACTACTGCTACTACTACAATTTGTTTACGACCTCCATCCTCGTGGAACTGTGTGGTGAAAGCAGTCAGGATCTGTCTCCCACAGACACAGTTCATTGGCCCCTCTCTTGCCAATGTCTGTGGTCGACTAGTACTAGCACTACTAGTTCTGCCACTACGTATTCTGTCCTCCTCCTTCTACTACTACTACTACTAGTGCTTACTCCTGCTCCTACTTTTACTCCTACTGCTCCTTCTCCTCATACTCCTCTTAATACTACTCCTACTCACCATCTCTCCTTCCTTCTCTCTTTCCGTTCATCTTTCCCGTCGTTCTGTATTTCCGTCCGCCTGTCCTTCTGTCTCCTCATCAGCCCGTCCTTCCTTCCGTTTGCGGTTCCGATCTTCCGTCCCTTCTATCTCCAAAACCTTCACTCTTCCCTCCGCCTCCTCCTTCCCACGTCCCCCACTCCATCTCTTCCTTCCTTCCCGCCCCAAGCCAGTCGAGTCAGCGCACAGGCTCCTTCTTCAGGCGTCGCGTCGTCTACTCGCCTTCCGATCAACGGCCACTCCACCAACCATTCTCTTCCCTTCTCTTCCCTTCCCTTATCTTCATTTCCCTTCTTTTCCCTTTCCTTCTCTTTCCTCCTCTCCCTAGTTCATCTCTTCCTTATCCTAAACATCTCTTCATTTCCCTTCTCTTCCCTTTCCTTCTCTTTCCTCCTCTCCCTAGTTCATCTCTTCCTTACCCTAAACATCTCTTCATTTCCCTTCTCTTTCCTTCCCTTCTCTTCATTTCCCTTCTCTTCCCTTTTTTTCTCTTTCCTCCTCTCCCTAGTACATCTCTTCCTTATCCTAAACATCTCTTCATTTCCCTTCTCTTCCCTTTCATTTTCGCCCTTTCCTTTTCTTACTTTTTCTTCCCTTCTCTTCCCTTTCCCTCTCTTCCCTTTTCTTCCGTTCCCTTTTCTTCCCTTCCGTTCACATCTCTTCCCTTCCCTTCCCTTTTCTTCCCTCCACTTTACATCTCTCCCCTTCCCTTCCCTTCCTTTACTTTTCTTCCATTTTCTTCCCTCATCTTTTCTTTCCTTCTCTCCCCTTATCTTCCCTCTCCTTTACATCTTTCTTTCTCTTCGCTTCTTTTTTCCTTTTCATTCCTTCTCTCTCCTTCCTTTTCCTCATTTTCCCATTTCTGTTATCTCCTTTCCTATCCTTCTCTTCCCTAACTTTTTACCTCACTGCACTATCACCTATGCACGTCTTACATATCATCTTCATTTTCACTCCTTCTCTACGTCATCTCCCTCCCGACTCCAACTTCACTTAGTGACTTCCCCTCTCTGTATACACATACCTATACTGTAAGCAGCCTTATTTGTTTCCACGATTATGTAACCTGGATTCCTTTTCCCTCCTCCTTTCTCCCTCATGCTTCCTCTCTCCTCCATCCTCCCCTCCTTCCTCCCCCTCCCTCCTCCATCCTCCATCTTCCATCCTTTCCCCTGTCTCCTCCCTCCCCCCTCCTCCATCCTCCATCCTTTCTCTTGTCTCCTCCCTCCTCCTTCCTCCCTCCTCCCTCCTCCCTCCTCCTTCCTCCCTATTCACTCCTCCTACATTGCTCCTTCCTCCTCCCTACTCCCTCCTCCAATCCCTCTTACCTTCTCTCTCCTCCCTCCTCACTCCTCCCTTCCCTAGCTTCTCGTCTCTTACCGAGAAGCCCCTACCTTCGCTTGAATATGGCTCCTTCGGTACTCTTAGGGCCTGTTTTAACCCCGCGGTGTAAAGTATATACGTTATGTGTATACAATATGTGCACGTGTGTGTGTGTGTATGTATGTGCCAGCGCGTGTGCGTGTGTGTATGCGTGCATGCGCGTGCGCGTGTATGTTGTGTGTGTGTGCGTGCGTGTATTTGTATGTGTGCGTTTTTTTGTTTTTTATTTTTTTGTTTTGTGTGTGTGTGTGTGTGTGTGTGTGTGTGTGTGTGTGTGTGTGTGTGTGTGTGTGTGTGTGTGTGTGTGTGTGTGTGTGTGTGTGTTTGTGTGTGTGTGTGTTTTCTAAGTATTTCCATGAGTCACACGCCTGTCCCAGCCTCTGCCATGTCACTCCTGCAAACTTCTCCATCTCGTCTCTCCACCTTCACTCTCTTTTTATTTCTCTTCCACGCTTCCATTTCACGGCGTCTAGTCAGTTGTTACATCTCCCAGGTTCTTTCAGTTTGTTTATTGTCTGGAAATGATCTATAGTGGATTTGGCACTTCTAAATACCGTCCGTTCTCTTCTCTAGTTTTCATCTAAATTTAGGAAATCAAAGGCCTTTTCATAATCATATTCTCTCGTTTTCTCGATCATTTGATTTGCTCTGTCTTGGTTAGTTTTCCTCTGAAACTTTTACTTAACCTTATTATAAGAAATAAAGAATTGAAAGAATTTTAGAGAGTGCTTTAAACAATCATGATAGATTAATCGATCTGTAATTATTAAGATTGTTCAGGCATTGTATTGTGATTCAGGAACGATTTGCTGATGTTTACACTTGTTATATATTAGAAGTTTTCTTTGTATACATTTTCAGCGAATACAACTTCATTATTATAATGTATAAATTATTTTTTTTATTAAACTGCGGTAAACTGACGAGTAAAGCTCATGTTTTTTATCTTTCAAGGAAACTGTTTACCTATTCTAAAGCTAGTCTGCGCTCGGCCTGTTTAATACTTTTACCTTTCCGAATAGTTTCTTCTATATGATTCTTGTTACTCTTTCTTTTCTTTGATCTCTGTCTTTTATTGGTGGGCTTGTCAAGTTTAGCTGTCTCTTCATCCCTCTTTCCATATATTCACTTGTATTTTTTATTTATTTTTTTCTCTGAGGTTTCTCATACGTTTGAATTTCCCCGCGGATTTCCCAATGTTGTCCAATAAATTATACTTAAAAATTTAGCAGTGACCGTGTTATTTCTAAGAACTTCTGATATATTTCTTATTTCCTTATTGTTATACTTTACCTTTGCGAAGTTTTTTAGTTGTTTAGTTCGCTCAAGTCTAATATTGAATTTAGCTGTGTAACCTTCCATTCTGTCGTCATCACTTGTATTTACTTTGTTTATGATGGTAACATTGTCAAAACATTTTATCCCATTTTCCTAATAAGAAGTCCGTTTCGTTCTTTGTTGTTCCATTTGAACTTCTCTAAGTCCATTTCAACCTACATGTTTTTGAAAAAAAAAAAAACAATTCTCTTTCCCTCCTCTTCCTTCTTCCATCTCCTATCTTCCCCTTCTCTTCCTCTCTCCTCTCTCTTTCCTTCCCTCCTTTTTTCTTCCTCTCCTTCTCTCTCTCTTTATTCCTCACCCTCTTTGCCTCTTTCAGTTCTCCTATTCGTTCCTTCCTTACTTCTATCCTTCCATCCATCCTTCCATCCTTCCATCCATCCATCCATCCATCCATCCATCCATCCATCCATCTATCCTTCCTTTCATCCTTCCATGCTTTCATCATTCTTTTCTCCTTCCTTTTCCTTCTCTTCATTCCATCCAGCTATCGTTCCTGTCTTCATTCCATCCTTCCATCCTTCATTCCAATGGGAGAGGATGGCAGCGAGTTGGAAATACGTCTTAAAGGAGAGAGGTTGGAGGAAGTGGATAGCTCAAGGTATTTGGGGTCACATGTGGCAGGGAAGGGAGGAGTGGCGGTGGAGGTAAATTGTAGGCTGAGAGAAGCAAGGAAATGGTTTGGATGATTAGAGAGTGTATTGAGAAATGGGTATTCAGGAATAGATGCAAAGAGGAGACTATATGAAGGAGTGGTTGTGCCGACAATACTGTATGGGGCAGAGACATGGAATATAAGAAGGGCAGAGAGGAAAAGTTTAAATGTGTTTGAGATGAAATGTCTGCGAAGTATGGTAGGGGTTACAAGGTTGGATAGAGTGAGAAGCGATGAGGTGAGGAGGAGAGCTGGGGTGGAAAAGGAGATGGTAGATAGGAGTCATGAAAGAGTATTGAGATAGTTTGAACACATGAAAAGAGTGAGTGAAAAAATTAGTACAAGAGTTGTGGAAGGTAAAGGTAGGAGTGAATTTCAGGGAAAGACCGAACACACACACACACACACACATACATACACACACACACACACACACACACACACACACACACACACACACACACACACACACACACACACACACACACACACACACACACACACACACACACACACACACACACACACACACACACACACACACACACACACACAGCATTACCCATAGATCGGTTATACGAGCTCTGAGCTCTCTTCCGGGAGGGAAATAGCTGTCGATCACGAGTCCAACACGTGATCCAAAGACCAAGGTGAACACACACACACACACACACACACACACACACACACACACACACACACACACACACACACACACACACACACACACATACATATACACGTGTTTGCTCATTTGATAGTGATAGCTTTTGTTTAACATTATATTTTAGCTAGATTTGATTAAACTGCGTTCAATTAAATTTCTTTCAATTACGACTTTGTAGGTGGTTACATCAGTACCATCACAGTAGTCTTAGAATATTCTCTATTGGGGGTGAATTTTCTGCATCTGATGCAGTTTGCAATTGAACTTTTAACGAACGTTTCCGTCTACCAATTTTTAAGGCTTCCAGGAGGTAATTTCTTTCATCTCCGTGAAGAGAGAAAATCTACAATACTGCATGTACAGGATGACCCAAAAATTTATTTACACTTTGAAATGTTTCGTAACATTGTCGAATCGATTTGATGTTAGCTGTTCATAGAAAATGGTTGTCATTAGTCTGAAATTGAAGAATATTTTAGTGTTTCTTACCCTAGTCTAGTTCCTCTTATGTGTTCGCAAATATATACCCTGGTATTTCTGTTACCCAAATCAATACAAATTTCATTTGCGTTCGATTATTTTTTTTTTCTTTCCCTCTTATTCAATTTTCCATATCACATCGATTCTTTTTCTTTATTATTTCGTTACCTTCCTGGTTTAACCCGACCCCAGTTACGATCTTTGGAAAGAAAGAGCATTAAAACTTTTGTACTTATCTATATTATGATAACAGGGTCTAATTTGACATTGTGTCTGTTTCCCTTGTTCTTATTGGCAGAGTTTTCTTCGGTATTACTGTAAAGGGGCTTCGGAGGCCAAGTTAGCTTGAAGTGGCTTAACCCGGATTAAATAAACAAGCTTAGTTATGTTTGGTTTAGGTTTTCTTAGCATTACTGAAAGTGTAACCGCTTTGTTAAAAATGCAATGAGAAAGTTCGAGTTGTAAAGTGAAATCATATTACTTCAAACCCAGTTTTGGTTCGTTTTATATTTAGGTTAGATTTAATATTTTAGATAATTCTAATAAAATCGTTTAGGCGCTAGCACATAACACATATAGCAATATTCCTTAGCTTTGATAGAATTTGAGAGGTTAAGACAAATGCATGCGCTCGCAGGATAAGTAGTAGCCAATTTGCTTTTAAGGTTTATTAGATTGTCTTGCATTTAATTTATATATATATATATATATATATATATATATATATATATATATATATATATATATATAAACACCAGAGATTGCAGGCAGATTGCCGAAGGCTGACCTTTTGGTCCATAACTAGGCTTAGTGCTAGAAATAGATAAACAAAAGTAGATAAACAATTAAATAAGTTAACAAACAACATCAACAGACAAAACAACAAAAGTGACGAAACTTGCCGTGTTTGAGTTGAACTACAACGCATTTGAATGAAATCGCCTGGCGATAGCCGTAATAATCAGCAAGGGCCCCACTGACGCCGGAGGCCCCACTTCGGAAAGCCACGTTATTTCCCGGTGGGCGAAAGTTTTTGAAATTTCTTCCGCTCTCTCTTTAGCTCTCTCTCTCGTTTATCTCTCGTTCTCTCACGTATTCTCTCGTTGTCTTTCTTGTTTCTCTCTCTCTCTCTCTCTCTCTCTCTCTCTCTCTCTCTCTCTCTCTCTCTATATATATATATATATATATATATCTGTTTCTATTTCTATTTCTCTATTTCTATTCCTCTCTTTCTATTTATACTTATATCTCTGTTTCTCTATACCTATTTCTCTATTTCTACATTATTTCTCGATTTCTCTCGAGTACAGTTGTACTCGCGTCTTCTGGCCGGGTTCGGTCTTCGCAGGTCACGATGGTCTCCTCAGTGTCTTTTGTAAGTCCCAAACGGATCTACAAAGTCTGATGTCGATGGGCACTAATTGGTCTCGATTTCTTCCATATTGGTTTTTATATAATTCAATTTGATTTTGTGTTTTATTTTACTTCTTTATTTATATATTTTTATTTCATTATTTTATCTCATGCTTTCCTTTATCTTATTTTGTTTTATTCTATTTCTTCTTTTGATCTTATTCTATTCTTTTTTTTTCTATGATATTCGGAGTAAAGGGGCAATATCGTATCTAAGATTAGAACCCATCCATACACGTGCTAAAGGAGATATTTAAGAAGGACAGCAGAACGGAGGGAGCGTAAAAGTTAAAAGTAAACACAATCGTTTCGTGGGGATTAGTCTATAAGCTCATAACAATGGTGCCCGAGGTCCGTAGAGGTGTAACTAAATGTTCTATAGTGCTCAACATCGTTTTCAGAAACGTTTGTGTACTGATATCGTAGAAAGGAACGTCTTGAAGGTGAGGGATATACGCCAGGAGGCGTTGAGTAACTGCGGCCTAAACCGTCGCTTTTGCTCAATTATGCTTCAGGGATTGTTGTGATAGCTAACGGTCGCTGACGGGAAAATGCGAGAGTTGGGAACTCGAACCCATGACTAGGAGGTTGTATGCATAAATGTTAACGCGAAATAGAATTGAAATACTCGTATTTTTTAACAAAAAATTCAGTAAGGATACTGATCAATGAACGAATAATGGGAGGATGTTGGCAAAGAGCAGAGACATTTTTTTTTTAGTTCATAGTTGTGCGTGTCAACAGGCGGGTTGGCAAATAGGTAAATAGGAAGGCAGAAAGCCAGGCAGACTGGCCGGCAGGAAGCCAGGCAGACGGGCCGGCAGGAAGGCAGGAAGCCAGGCAGGCAGGCAGGCAGACAGGAGGGCAGACTGGCTGACTGGCAGGCAGGCAGGCAGGCAGGCAGGCAGACAGGGCAGACTGGCTGGCTGGCAGGCAGGCAGGCTGGTAGGCAGGCACTTAACCAACCGGCAGACACATTTTCTTCTTGCTAGGTTCCAGCGTCATTGCCCTAAATGTTGGCCCGCACACAGTGGCTCTTGGCACGCAAGGGCCAAAGCACAGCTGTTTTTCTGGGCTGGCACTGTACGAGTAAGCTGCCTGGCACTTCTTCATCTTCGAAGCTTGACTACTGCATTCATCCTATTGAGTTTTGTGCACGTGTGAGAAATTGGTACAAAGCTATGTTCTCTTGTCTTGACGTTTCCTAATTTGATTTTGTAATATCTAAAAGATGGAAGTCAGGGGAGGAAGCAAGAAGATGGCGAAGAGGAGGAAGATGAGTAGATGAATAAAAAAAGGAAGGGAGAAGGAAGATGAAAAGGAACGAAAGGAGCGCAAGGGATTGGAGTAAAAAATAAAAGGAAGAGAAGGAAGAGGAAAGGAAGAAAGGAGGAGGAGATGAAGGAAGCTGACTGTGAGAGATTGTGGAGGATGGTGTTGATGTGTGAGCACGATTGAAGGAAAAAAAGTACACCGAAGAAGAAAAAAAATAATAATAAAACACCAAGAGGTGGTATTGACAGACCTCGAGGAGGGCAAAAGGAACAGGACCAGAAAATGGAACGGAATGAGGTGGAGGAACACGGGGCCTTTCATCATTACAACTTGATGAAAAGAAACAGCGTCAGCTCCCACCATCCTGAAGGGATTTTTGGTTGGTCGAGTCTCCCTTCAGGTCTGAATACACTCCTTCACCCCCTCCAGTTTGGGACACTTCCTATCACCCAACACCCCTTCAGGCCAATGTATCCCCCTTCACCTGAATGAAATCGTGCAGCATCGTTAGGAGGAAATTTATTTAATGTTCCACAGAGTTGAAGGACTGAAACGGTGTGTTGGGTGCAAAGCCTGCTCCTGAGGGACTTCGCTCTCTCTCGCTGGCCCCAAGTCCCTTGTTGGCTACAACGACCTTTGTTATGGACACGCCACAAAACAATTGGCTTGGTCGTTTACAGTAAGCGGGTTGGATTAGTGGCTGTACGTAAACCAGCTAACTCGGAGGAGTATGAGTGTCAGGAAACTGCCAGGAAACCGTGCTAGGAAACGATACTAGTGCAGTCCCAGAATGCAAGTTCGATTGTTCAACCCAGTGGCTTTCTCCCTGCTTGCGCTTAGGGAAATTACGTTATATTGTTTTCAGACTCCTAAAAACAATTGCTACCCATAATAAAATAGTCTGGCTTTCACGAATTCATAGTTTTCCTCCTAGGAACCTTTTGGAGGTTCCTCTGACTCCTTAGGAGCCCCAAAGACCCTGAGTTGGGGACTATCACTTATCTCCCCTACTTATGAATTACTGTTCCTTTACCTATTCGAGGTCACCTTAGCATCCAGAAACCACGACAGGTCTTCCGTCTGGGTATTCCCATTAGAAGCTTTTGTTAGACCTCGGTGATCCCAGGACTTCGTGTTAGGAACCACTTCAGGACTTCTGGAGATCCACCAGATATACCCGGGCGTGTCGAGGTGAAAGGTGGTCACATGTATAGGGTAGAGGAGGATATTACCTTTGTTTTAGGATCTTCCCTAGAAATCTATAATGAAGTATAGGCTGTCCATAGCACAGAGGTACAGACTGTAATAAACTCGTTATCTAGAATTTACAGTGAGGGGTTTCCTTCACTTGAATAAAATCCCTGGCGACATTTAAATTAAATTGTGTGATTAAGAGTTTAAAGTAAAAAATATTCTGTCACCAACAGGGATAAGATTATCAAAGTGTGACACAAGGGTTTAAAGGTTAAGATGTGATGTACTTGCCGCTGTGACAGATTTGACATTGTTACGCGCTTGGCACTGCAACGGCTTGGTAATGTAGCAAGCTTGGCAATGTAACGGGTTTGGCACTGTAACGGACTTTGCACTGTCACCGGCTTCGCACTGTTACGGGCTTGGTACTGTTACGGGCTTGGCAGTGTAACGGGTTTGGCAATGTAACGGGCTTGGCACTGTAACGAGTATGACACTGTAACGGGCTGGAACAGCCCCACCAAAGTGAAAACATAAATGAAGAATCAGATGCTTAAACACGAATAACGGTCGCGGCTTAATGAATGGTGAGGATTGTGGGTCCTTTTTTTGTGTCGTATCGAGTTTAGTGTCATTTTGATTTAATGCTTTTATTTTTTTTATAGAAGATCAGTTTTTATTTTATTCGTTTATTTATTATATCTTTATTTTTATTTTCTCCGCCAACTTGGCTGCTCCTCCTATTTGTATTTTGATTTCATTCTTTTGCGTGTTTCAGGTTCTTTGGCTACATTTTCTTTCTCAATGGCTCTCTCAATTACTTTAACTTTTTTTTCTCTTCATTGGAATTTCTACAATTACTTCTCAATGGCTTTCTCAATTACTTTAACTTTTTTTTTCCTCATTGTTATTTCTACAATTACAAGCAATTTCAGGTTTCCACGTTCGCGTATTCCTGTCACGTTTCTTTAATTTCTCATCACATTTACATCTCTTATCCGTATCCTTATCCGCTCTTCTTATGAAGACCTTCTTTTTTTTTTTTTTTTCTAACTACTTTTTATGTGTATTTTGGTACCCTAATCCCTCTCTTCCCCTCCTTATCCCCTCCTTATCCCCTTCCTTCGCCTCTTTCCCCTCCTCCTCCTCCTCCTCCTCCTCCTCCTCCTCCTCCTCCTCCTCCTCCTCCTCCTCCTCCTCCTCCTCCTCCTCCTCTTCTTTTTCCCCTTCTTCCCTCTCATCCTGCCACTCCTTACCCTCTTCCTCCTCCTCTTTTTCCCCTTCTTCCCTCTTTTCCTGCCACTTCTTACCCTCTTCCTTCCCCTGTTCCTTCCCCTGTTCCTTCCCCTCTCCTAATCTCCAGTTAAAAAGGAATGGTAATCACTTTTAACTTCTACCATTCCTTTCTACTGGTTTCTTTAAATCTCACTTTCCAACTCCTGGGCACAATGTTGTTTCGAAGGATAGGAGAGCCGGCTATCTCTGATGCAATATTAGAACCCCCCCCCTCCTCCCCTCCCTTCCTCCATCTTCCCCCATAATTCCTCCACCTTTCCTTTCTTTCTCCCCTACACCTCTCCTCCCTTTCCTCTCCTCTTCCTTTCTCCTCCTTCCCTCTCCTCTTTCCCCCCTCCTCTTCCACTTCTGTCTGCCCCTCCCTTCCTTACCTCCTGTGCTCCACCTTCTTTCAGGTCGCCTGACTCAAATTCCCTCCCGAACATCAAAGGACTTCCAAGTTGGGTCTCCCAGACTCTGTACCCTCAAATCCTCAGCTTCGAGAATTTTTTTTTACTTATACTTATTCCCAAACTTGAGACCCGACATACACAGACTCTACCTTTAAGTCTGTTATTTGGGGAGGATGGGGCCAAGGGCGCTTGCCCTGAAAAAGTAGCATTCTTAAGTGAGAAAACTTTAGTACTAAAATTCCAGAAGTTATGTTTCCCAAGTTATATTTTTATTTACTTTTTTTTTCTTTGGGGGGGGGAGAGGGATGGGGAGGCGATGGGGGAGTGTAACCTAGTCGTCCAGACGAATGACGCAAGAATGTATTACTTATAAGGAGTTGAATACATCTAAAATACCACTAGAAGCTTTGTAAACCAAGATGATTGTATTTTAAAACTACGTGCGAAGTCATACAAAATGTAGCTCAAGTTTTATATCAACATTATATGAATACAATTACAATTAAACAATTAGGAATCGCAAATTAATTATCAAACTATTAGAAAAAGAACAGTAATGTATATTAATCTAACAGATATCTAACAAGCTCTCATATATACAATTATGTTTGCTAAATTAATTTCTATTCAATAACTAAGCAACTTCATGATTTTTTTCTATTTACCATTTGATAAAACTCACACTCACGTACGTTCAGACCAACTTACCATGCGTGTCATACTCTTATATCGACTTAGAATCTTAGATATTCTACTTAAACTTTTTGAACTTAAAGTTTTCAAAGAAGAATAAAACTGAGAAGTTCTGGACAGAACGATCTAACAAAGACTTCCGAAAGCTCCAATCTAGAACGCTGACTCGCACCTCACCCTCTCCATTTCTATATGGAACATATTTATACAGACAATGAACTGTGTTATTATATTTTTATCAATAGCTAAGGTAATTGGGAGACGGGAGA
>NC_134806.1:37450023-37452523 GCF_046742065.1 Oratosquilla oratoria
GCTGAAGAGGCGAAGAGTCTTGGAGGTGAATGGATTGCGGCTGAAACTTCTGGTGGTGTGTGAGGAGGTCTGGAAGATATCAGGGTGGATGAGGAAGTCTGGATGACTGGGTGGCGAGAGTGGATGGGTGGATGGGTGGCTGGCTGGCTGGCAGATGTTTGGTGGAGGAGGGAGGTTACAGCACGCGCTTAAAGTGGTGGGGACCGAACGTACCTACGCCTACTCACTTCCCTCCCCTTCACTTCACTTCCCTTTCCTTGCTATCCATTTCTTTTCCATTCATACCCTTTCCTTCCCTTTCCTTCCCTTTCCTTCCCTTCCCTTCCCTTTACTCTCATTTCCTTCTCTCTCATTTCCTTCTCTCTCCTTTCCTTTCATTCCCTTCTCTTCTCTTCTCTCCCCTCTCTTCTTCCGACTCCCTTCCCTCCTCTCCCCATCCCTCTCCACACCCCTTTCCACAGCCCTCTCCACACCCCTTTCCACATCCCTTTCCTCCCCTTTTCTCTTGTCCCCCTTTCCTCACCTTCCTTCTCCCCCCCCTCCTCCGTCCTTTCCCCTTCTCCTTCACTTCTCTTCCTTCTTCCCTTACTTCCCCTTCCCTTCCCCCTTCCCTTCCCCCTTCCCTTCCCCCTTCCCTAACCTTCCCTTACCTTGACTTACTTTACCTTCCCTTCTTCTGCTGTCCCCTTCCCTCCCCCTTACCATTTTTATTCTCTTCCCCTACCTTACCTTCCCCTACCTTCCCCTTCCCATTCCCTTCCTTTTCTCTTTCCTTCTCAGTTTCTGTTTCTGTATCTTCCATAGTTCAGTTTGTTCTCTTTGCATGCTTGTTTGTCTTCGTCTCTTCTGCTCTCCTCGTTCGCAATATTTTCGTCTTCTAAACTCGTCTCCTTGCAATGCGTTTCTCCCTCCTCCTCCTCTCCTCCTCCTCCTCCTACTCCTTCTTCCCCTCTTCTTCTTCTTCTCTTTCTTCTCGTTTTCCTTTTCCTTTTCCATCTCCTGCTTCTTCCTCTTCCTTTTCCTCATTCTTTTCATCTCCCCTTCCTCCTCCTCCTCCTCCTCCTCCTCCTCCTCCTCCTCCTCCTCCTCCTCCTCCTCCTCCTCCTCCTCCTCCTCCTCCTCCTCCTCCTCTTCTTTGTTCTTCTCGGTCTCATTCCTCTCCTTCGTGTACTCCTGTCCCTTCTATTGGTTTTATTATTACTGCTGCTGCTACTACTACCACCCCATCTCCTTCTCCTTCTTCACCTTCTTGTCCTTCTCTTTCTCCTTCTCCTTCTCCTTCTTCGTCTCTCTACCTTTTCTTCCCTCTCCTCCTCCCCCTCCTCCTGCCCCTCCTCCACCTCTTTCTCTTTCTCCTTCTCCGTCTCTTTCTCCTTTACCTTTTCTTCCTTCTCTTCCTCCCCCTCCTCCCACCCCTCCTCCACCTCTTTCTCTTTCTTCTCTTTTTCATTGCATTATTTCTTTTATGCCCCTTGCTCGCTCGCCCCTCTTCCCTTGTTTATTTCACGGCTCCCTTGTTCCTTCATCATCCATCGTTCTTCTTCTCCCTCTTCGTCCTTCTCGTCTCGTGCATGTGGTGTACTCCCTTCCCCTCTCCTCCTTTTCTCCCTTCCTCCTCCCCACTCCCTCCCTCCCTCCCTCCTTCTCTTCCTCCCTCCTTCTCTTCCTTCCTCCTTCATTACCTACTTCCCTTTCTTCTTCGTACTCCCCGTCTTCCTCCCTTCTTCTCACTCCTTCCATTCCTTCTGACTTTCACTTCATCCCTCGTTTCCTACTTACATCTACCTCCCTCTCTCCCTCCTTCTCACTCCCTCTCTCCCTTCCTCCCTCTCTTCCTTCTTGCATTCGTCTCCCTCCTCTCCCTTTCCTCTTCCTCTCCTCTTTTTCCTCACTCGCACGCTAACATCTCTCTCTCACCATCCCTCCCCTCCCTCCCTCTCTTCATCTCCATCTACCGCAATTTCTTCCCATTTCCATTTAACCTCCTCCTTCTCCTCCATCTTCCTCCTCCTCCTCCTCCTCCTCCTCTTCCTCCTCCTCCTCCTCTTCTTCCTCCTCCTCCTCCTCCTCCTCCTCCTCCTCCCTTTTCCTTTCCCACTCCTCCCTTCTTCCTTTCCCTCTCCTCCCTTTCCTACTATCATCCTCATCCCCATCTGCCTCCCCTTCCCTCCCAACCATCATCCTCGTCTCACTCCCCCTGTCCCCTCCCACCATTTTACCCTTTCCTTTCCCCTCCCTACCTCCATTTTCCCCCTCCACCTTGGCCTCCCTCCTCCTTCCCCTCCCACTTCCCCCTTCCCTCTAATTTCCCATTTCTTTTCATTTCCCCTCCCACTCCACCTCCCATTCCCCTTTTCCCCCTTCCTCCCCCCTTCCCCCGTCATATTCCCCCTCCCACTTCTATCGGATGGCTCGCCTTTCTTTAGGCAAAGAAGCATTTTTTTCATTACCACAGCGTGTTGCTTTTCTCTTGTGATTACACCCTCCTCCTTCTCCTCCA
>NC_134806.1:37457523-37467523 GCF_046742065.1 Oratosquilla oratoria
TTTTCCTGTTTATCAGTGAAACCACGTTTGAGGAAAAAAAAGAGGAAAAGAGAGTGATTAGTTCTAGATTGTAGTGTCTATGATACTAGAGAGTAGTTAGGTGAGGGAGGATGTGGCACTTATGCCATCGAAAGAGACATGGGGAGAAGGTGAAAGGATAATAGTCTGGGAGATTGAGGGAGTTTGGAGTGAAGATGGGTTGTTGGATGGAGAGAGGGTATAATTTGTGTGCTTGCGTGTTCGGTGGGGGATGATTTTGCATGTGGTTTGTGTGCCTGGAGAGAGAGAGAGAGAGAGAGAGAGAGAGAGAGAGAGAGAGAGAGAGAGAGAGAGAGAGAGAGAGAGAGAGAGAGAGAGAGAGAGGAGGGGGGAGGGAGAAGAAAGGAAGGGAGAAGGGAGGGAGAGAGGGAAGAAGAGAGAGAAGGAGAGAGGGACTGAAGGAAAGAGGGAGGAAGAGAGAAGGACCATACCATTGCGGCAAATTTTAATCTGGGTCCAATATATTTTTTCATCTGTTCGTCCATGTAGAGGAATGCTTTACATTATACAGGTCTTACCTGTAATCTTCTTGATATATTTTTCCAGCCCCCTTGCTTTCTTTCGCCTTTGTGATGGCTTCGTTTGTGTAGTTCGTGTGTGTGTGTGTGTGTGTGTGTGTGTGTGTGTGTGTGTGTGTGTGTGTGTGTGTGTGTGTGTGTTTGTGTGTGTGTGTGTGTGTGTGTGTGTGTGTGTGTGTGTGTGTGTGTGTGTGTGTGTTTGTGTGTATATTTGTGTGTGTGTGTGTGTGTGTGTGTGTGTGTGTGTGTGTGTGTGTGTTTGTTTGTTTGTCTGTACGTCTGTTTATCTCTCTTTGTCTTTGTCTTTGTTCTATCTAGCTATTCCTAAGTACCTCTCCACAACAAAACAGCATATTTATGGAATAGTGGTACAGTTTCGGCCAAGCTTTGGAGTGCAAAACGTTATCATATCTAACTTTGAACCTATGCATACTCTGCATACACAACATTCCTGTTGACATTCAATTTCATTTGGCCAAGCACTGCTACAAAAGACAAATAAATAATTCCTTTTACTACCAAGATTTGTCTACTGCCCACTGTTTGTGATGATGATTGAGGTATACGAGTTTGTATAATGAGGCTGAAAACTGAGAAAACAAAAGAAGAATAGCAGATTAGGTTAAGAAATGGTTGAGACTGATAATCCCAAACGTCCTAATATTTTATTAAGACGACCCCAATATGACCCTCATGATGTGACCGCGACCTCACTAAGGTTATAAAAGACAAAGTTAACATCATTGAATTTTATTATAGCAACATGAATTTAAGAATTTAGCATACAAGATGTCTTGGCGACTACCCCAGGAAAAACGCTTGGCCAGCCCCAGGGTTGGGAAACGGTGCATTACATGAAGGGCAAATGGTGTCCCTGCGATAAGTGTGTGTGTGTGTGGGGGAGGGGGGTTAGTAATTACTTAATTACCCAATCACTAAGGAAGGGATTTTTGCATCGGCTGTCTGCGCTTGAATAGATGAATAGAGTTGACCGAGATGAGGTTGAAGTAGTTTTTTACTCTCTCGCCGCACTTTGGGGGTGAGGGGGTACGAGAGGGCTTCTTTGACGGAATAAAATCGCCCGGCGACAGCTATTTGATAAAATTTAATGAAAGGATAAGTAGCACCCAGCATGGAAGGTATCTTATCATTAATTATGTCTTCAGTAATTGGGTGTCAAGAAATTGACATGAGAAGGACGGATGAAAAAAGAAGAGAAAAATCAAAAGAATAACGTAAGAATAATGGTGAGCGAGACATGCGATATAAGAGATATGAATAATACATCAGAGGGAATAGGAGTCTATATGAAGTGAAAAATCGAAGAGCAAAGTCGGTGGTTAAAATAACGTTAAAGATTTACCGAAAAGGGAGTTTGGGGAGAAGTTTCAAGTTAAATATTTATTTAGAGTAACTATAGCACTGGTTATTGCAAACGAGAAACAATAAATATATTTCATTATTCTTTTATCGACAATAATCGTACTTCCATTGATTTTATTGTTATCGGCTGTCACCTCATGTGTTAAATTCGTTCATTCAGTATTATGAAAAATATATATTTCAATAATGTCAATGGATATTGTCTATGGCTTCCCTTCAATACCGTAAATATATATGGTCAATAAATGCTAATCATTGCAGGTCCCTGTAAATGTTCTAAACAGCTCGAGACTCTCATTATAAAGGTACTGAGCCTATCAGGTCCATGGGATCTTCTGTACTAGAAATCCTGTCCTAGAACATCCCCTAGGGAGCAAATGTCCACAAAACACCAGAGTACGAAATTGGGTAAACTAAATGTTTGTGGTAAGCGTCTGTGTTGTTCAGGAGTGAGGCTGGAAGGGACAGTATTGAGCAGTCAGGTATATGAGATATCATGTCCAGGACGTTCTGCCCTAGGATATTTCATTCCAAGGAGCAAATATTTACAGATTCCAGAGGACCAAAGTGAATTAATCAAATGTTCGTGGTAAGCGTCTGGATTGCCCAGGAGAGAGACCGGAAGAGAAGGCATTGACCCCGCCAGGTACACGAGATCTCCTGTCCAAGGACATATCCTCCCCTGGAGCAAATGTCCACAGAACGTCGAATTGGGTTAACCAAATGTTCATAGTAAACGTCTTCGTTGCTTAGGAGCGAGGCTGGAGGGAAGGTATATTGACCCCAACAGGAACATAAGATTTCTTGTCTTACGACATCTCCCCAGGAGCAAATGTACACAGAACGTTAAATTGGGTTATTAACCAATGTTCATGGTAAACATTTTTGTTGCTCGGGAGCGAGGCTGGAAGGGAAAGGAACTCCGTTTCTGGGATATTGGTCAGGAAATGGGAGTAAGTTTCTCCAAGTTGGGATCCATCGACACAAGGATACCGGACAGATGGAGTGAGTCGAGAGAGAGATGGTGCGTAGAACCCAAAGTTGATGGTCGAAGAAGTTCAGGTGATAGAGGACGTTTCAAGCGAGTAAGTAGATATGTCAACACGTCTGAGATGTTGAGTTGAGGTTCAATTGAGATGTAAACATTTACTTTAGGACCGTAAGCGTCGTGTAACCTTGCGTATGCTCATGTTATTTATGTGGACTGGTCTACGTGAAACACACTCGTTATTTCAGTATTGTTCACCTCTTTTAAATATATATTCATAATTAATCGTGTAGGCAATGTTGTCTGCCTGTTTGTCTCTTTGTACGTCTCCTCTCTCAAACACCCACACACACACACACACACACACACACACACACACACACACACACACACACACACACACACACACACACACATGTATATATATATATATATATACTATATATATATATATATATATATATATATACACGCACACATATATATAGGTAGGTGTGTGTGTGTGTGTGTGTGTGTGTGTGTGTGTGTGTGTGTGTGTGTGTGTGTGTGTGTGTGTGTGTGTGTGTGTATGTGTGTGTGTGTTAGTGCCTCTGCGTGTTCGTGCACACATTCACGCCACTACGTGCATTTTGTACAGGGCTAACGCGAAGTGGAGGGAGAATCCCTTTGGATGCGTACCAGACTAAGATAACCTCGATTATCATAAAGGTACTTTAACTTCACAAAGTATTGGATAATGGGATACGAGTTACCGGGTGTTAGGTAATTTGTGTACGCATGCGTGCGTGCGTGTGTGTGTGTGTGTGTGTGTGTGTGTGTGTGTGTGTGTGTGTGTGTGTGTGTGTGTGTGTGTGTGTGTGTTTGCATTTTTTGGTGAAGGGGGTCGTGGGGTTGGTGATACTTGTTTTAATATTTTCAGTTGAGCGTAATGATTTATGATAATATTGAAACAAGTTTAACAAATATAATTTTATTATCGAAGATTAATAATTCTCTGAGAAGAATACACGAATATAGTCTTCTACTACTACTACTACTACTACTACTACTACTACTACTAGTACTAGTACTACTACTAGCACTAGTACTACTACTACTACTGGTACTACTAGTACTACGTCTGGTGCTACCACTACTACTATTACTAATACTACTACTGGTGCTACTACTACTACTGGTGCTACTACCATTAGGAGTACCACGAGTGACTGAATCACGCGTATTTACTTAGTGCAAAACCTAATGATATAAGATTGGTAACATGATTCAAATGAGTAATTGAACATGATAACCTCTACTTTATTTTTGCTATACCGATAACAACAGCAGTCGAAACCGATATTAAAAATAGATAAATAAAAGGAAAAATAGATAAATAAAAGTAAAAATAGATAAATAAAAGTAAAAATAGATAACTTTTCGTCCCCGCATCCCGCCCCCCCCCCAAAAAAAAAAAAAAAAAAAACATGGCACCTTTCTCATTCTTCGCGTCCGTCGAGTCGCCGTTAGTGCGAGTATCAGCATACGGGAAACCACATTGGCGGCCAGGAAATTGAAAAGGATTTCCAGCAGCAGGACCAGCTGCAGCAGCTGTGTCATTGATTGGGTCCGACCGGGGCCCCCGCACCGGTCACAGGATCGTTGATAGGCTCTCTCAGGCGGTCCGTAGCTGCTCGTTGCCCGTCTGTTCATTTCCCCCCTGATGATACTTTTCCTCCGCAGGCTTTCTCTCCTTATCGCGGCTCCACGGTTTTCCTTTTGGTGTCCTCCAGTCTTGTCTCTGGCTGCCTTTTTCCGAGTTGGAATAAGTATACATTTTTTTATTTTCTTTCCTTTTCTTTTCTTTGTCGGAGGGTTGGGTGGTTGGCTGGGTGAGGGTTTCCTGGGTGTTCGTGTGCAGATTTTTTATTTTCGGTCTGTGTCATGGTATGTATATTCTTTCACATACGTGAGCAAAAGCCGTGACTCCAAGTAGCCGTGTAGTCTACACTGTAGAATCTACAGTGTAGATGATGCATTAACAGACTTTAATTAGAATATGATAGAAATAATAGATTGTTTGAAAGAAGAAATTATAGGATAAATAAAAATTTTATGCTGTGAATGGGACGAATGAATAGAAAACTCGTAAGGAGAAATTATCTTTGCCTCAAGTTTCACCAACTTGGCACACCGCAGCCTCATATCAGCTGGCAACGGTCCTTCGACCATCCAACAGATCTCACTAGAAATAAACTTTGGACTGTTATGTATTGTTGTGGAACGGTCTCCATGTCACCAGTTAAAAATGGTAGAAGGAAGGGAGCAGTCGCCGGTTGTCAGTTCTCCATGTGTAAAAAGGTGTATGGTCTGGAGACCGAATACCAGCCCCTCAGGGCTTCACCTCCTGATGATGGTCAGGAGTTTAATGGGACTTTGAAATGGGCAGCTTTGCTGTCTGTCTTACGGGACCACCACGCTCAAGTCTTTGGTCCCGTAATTCGCTCAAATTCTCAACAATGGAATGTCGAATATTTAATATTTTGCTGTCGTTCAGGACTTTTACTCCTGACTGTGGAACCATGTGTGTCACAGCTGAAAGATCCACAGCCACGAAAATGTTTTCTTAATTAAAAAAGGAATTTACAACAAGTGTCGTCCCATCTTTACCCTTCTGCTGTGTTTTTCTTTCTCCCACCTTGCTTCCTCTCTACTGCTCTGCCCCGGGAGGGAGGAACGAAGAGAGAGAGAGAGAGAGAGAGAGAGAGAGAGAGAGAGAGAGAGAGAGAGAGAGAGAGAGAGAGAGAGAGAGAGAGAGAGAGAGAGAGAGAGAGAGAGAGAGAGAGAGAGTAGAGAGAGAGAGAGAGAGAGAGAGAGAGAGAGAGAGAGAGAGAGAGAGAGAGAGAGAGAGAGAAGATAGAGAGAGAGAGAGAGAGAGAGAGAGAGAGGAGAGAGAGAGAGAGAGAGAGAGAGAGAGAGAGAGAGAGAGAGATAGAGAGAGAGAGAGAGAGAGAGAGAGAGAGAGAGAGAGAGAGAGAGAGAGAGAGAGAGAGAGAGAGAGAGAGAGAGAGAGAGAGAGAGGAGAGAGAGAGAGAGAGAGAGAGAGAAATAGAGAAAGAGAGAAAAAAGAGAGAGAGAGAGAGAGAGAGAGAGAGAGAGAGAGAGAGAGAGAGAGAGAGAGAGAGAGAGAGAGAGAAATAGGGAGAGAAAGAGAGAGGGAGAGGAGGAGAGAGAGGCACGTGATCTGGCTTGCCAAGTACTTGAGGTGAAGGTGATGCTATTAGTCATAGGCAGGGCAGGTGCCCATCCACATTCTCTGTTTTCATTTGTCTATTAATGTATGTTTTGTTATTTCAGTCACTTGTTCATTTTCAATTTTTGTTTTGTTTTATTTATCTAATGTTTTTAATTTTGATTACTTGTTTATTTTTTTTTTAAATATGCATCTGTCTATATCGATTTCTATTCATTTATCATTCACTATATATTGACTTACTATATATCTATTATTCATTGATTTACTGTTTATTTCTTAAATACTGTATTTTATCTATTTACCTATTTTTATCTATTGTTTATGTTGATCTTATATTTATTTATCTATTATTATTGATGCATTTATTTTATTTATTCATTTATTTATTTATTTATTTATTTATTTATTTATTTGTTTGTTTTTGCTACATCTACAGACAGCTCCATTATTAAAGAACAGAACGAGTTTTTTCCAGGCGGTTTCACAGCAACCGACATGGTCGTACACCAAAGCCCTTTGCTTCAAAAGTTTCGATTTATTTCGTTGATTTCCGTCAAATACCAGACATCCAGACCCGTGTCCGGTAGAGGCAGAGTTCCGTTCAATGTGCTTGTTGAATAAGAATGAGTTTCGAAATTGCATTTTTCTTTTTCTTCTTTTGAAATTGATTTCTGGAATCTTGCAGTACCTTCGAAGTAAGTCTTGGCTCGCTCACTCGAAGACCGAATTTGTTTCTCGTCTACTTCGTAGAAACTATTTTTGATGACTTTGGAAGGTTCTTTGAGGTCGTAGAGTCATCTCAAAGTATCTAGAATAAAAATAGGTTCGACCTTTAAAGGGTTGGTTATGATTTTGTTTAGATTTGTCTTAATCTGTTCTCGGGCAAGTAGCCTTTGAAATCTGACAACATGTTCTAGAATCCTCTTGCCTAGATTTATTCAATTATTGAAGTAAATGATGCATTTAGAAGAAGAAAAACTGAAAAATGTACATTTATCAGCCACTGTGTGAATATAGTGCGCTGGTGGCGTAATAGGTAGCATGCTGGTCTTGTATTTGCTTGGTTCAAATCCTGCACTCCTCCCGATTCCTAGTAGTCACTGTTATCTGGCCCAACAGTTCAAGCTCAAAATAGGACAAAGATGACGACTTCGGCCGCGGCTACTCAGCGCCTCCTGGTGTATGCTCCTCACCTTATTATTAGATACATTATCAAAATGACCCGCAGGGCTTGTAACCTAGATTAAAAAAAAATAATCTAGATAGCACTTGCAGGACTGGTAAACATCTAAGTCATCTAACCATTGTGTTTGTGTCTATAAAGAAGGCAGATGTTATTCTAGGACTAGTTAAACCAGCATTTTACTCCTAAAATCCAGTTATCATCTAGTGATATACTATAGGTCTTTAGTTTGCCCATATTTGGAATTGACTTTTCGTTTGGTTTACTAAATGTCGTTAGAGACATTGATCGATTCGGAAAGATACAGCGAAACGATGAAAGTGTCAGAGGCAAATCATAGGAAACTAAGTGAGATATTTGAACTTATCTTCTCTTCCCCTCCCCCTCCCCCCAAAATATTAAACTTAGGGATTTTAGGGACCAAGACAGAGGCCGAGGCCAAGAGTACGGCCGTTAGCAGGGACGAGACCAAAGCCGAGACCAAGACCGAGGCCAAGACAAAGGCCAAGGCTAAGACCGAGGACGAGGCCAAGACAAAGGCCAAGACCAAGATAGAGGCCGAGAGTAAGGCCGTTAGCAAGGACGAGACCGAAGCCGAGACCAAGACCGAGGCCGAAGCCAAAATACAGACCAAGACCGAGGCCGAGGAAAAGACAAAGGCCAAGACCAAGACCGAGGCCGAGGCCAAGACCAAGACAAAGGCCAGGACCAAAACCGAGGCGAAGACAAAGGCCGTGAACAAGGACGAGACCAAAGCAGAGACCAAAACCGAGGCCAAGACAAAGGCCAAGACAAAGGCCAAGACCGAGGCCGAGGCCAAGATAAAGGCCACGACCAAGACCGAGACCGAAGCTGAGATCAAGACTGCGACAGAGGCCGAGACCAAGGCAAAGACCAAGGCCAAGGACAACAAAAACAACAACAATAACGGAAACAAACAACTAATCGTAATTTTCAGTAAGTATGATTAGAAATGATAATAATTGTTGTCTTGATTTCCCATGAGTGATGGCAGACCCACAGCAGCTCGCTCGCATTTGTCCTCAGGCCAGTGCATCATTGTCAACTGAGTAAAATCAACTGGCGTCTACCATCACTTTCTTGCTTCGGACCCCCTAGCCCCTCGTCAATTTCTACCCGTCTTTCCTGTGCTATCATTTTCCACCGGATTGTTTCTCTCTCCTTCCACCCCCCACCTCCTCTCCTCTTCATTTTCTCTTCAATCATTCTCAATTATCGTTTCCTTGTTCCGTCTCCCTTGTTCGCCAATTTCGTTTTCCTGTTTCCCTTTGCTTCCGTTGTTCCTTGGCGTGCTTCCTCCGTTTGCGATTCGCGATGAAGATCGAGGATCTCTTCTCTCTCTCTCTCTCTCTCTCTCTCTCTCTCTCTCTCTCTCTCTCTCTCTCTCTCTCTCTCTCTCTCTCTCTCTCTCTCTCTCTTTCTTTCTCTCTTTCTCCCTCTCTCTCTTATCTCCCTCTCTCTCTTCCTCTCTCTCTTATCTCTCTCTCTCTTTCTCTCTCTCTCTCTCTCTCTCTCTCTCTCTCTCTCTTTCTTTCTCTTTTTTTTCCTCTCTCTCTCTCTCTCTCTCTCTCTCTCTCTCTCTCTCTCTCTCTCTCTCTCCTCTTTCTTTCTCTTTTCGCAATTTGTAATGACATTGACATCGGGACGTCTTCTACAATTTCAATTTCTTCACACATTTCTTTTTTATTTTTATCTTTTTTTATTTATTTCTGTATTCTTTCTTTTTTTCTCCGTCATTCATAATATCGTTTTTTTTCTCGCTTTTTTTATATCCTAATTATTTATGTATCTATTTGATTATCTATTTGTTTATACATTTGTTTACTTTATTCTATATATCACAGTAATGAATTTTTTTTATATGAGATCTGGTCATCAGTTGCAATTTTTGTTTTGTTTTATTTTTATTAATCTATGTATTAATCAATTCAATCCTTTGTTTCTGATGTTCATGTGTTGGTGTGGAGGGTGTGTTGGTGTGGAGGAGAATTGTATTTTGTTGTTTTGTTATTTATTGTATTATATTATGCTATTATGTATTTATATTATGTAATACAATGTATTTTGTAATTATGTAAGATATCGCAGATGCGATGCGCGCCTTTTGTTTTGGCGCGAATTGGAGAGCGTGGCGTCAGTTTCTAAGCAGCCTTGTAAGCAGGCGCACGCAATTGTGATTGTATAAGTTTGAGTGTTCCTAAATATAATATTCCACTTTTAATTTTTTGCGCACTCATTAGCCACCCCAATACATTCATGTATTAATTTTACTTACCTGTTTATTCATTGATTTATTCATTTATCTATTTATTCATTTATTTAACTATTCATTAGTTCGAATATCTAAATTTGACTCCATGTTTGTATTCAGTACACGGGTTTATGAATTTTTTATTCATATTCTTATTATCTCTTCTTTGAGAGTTTTCTGCACACCCAGTGGTTTTATTTTCTCCTTCGATCATCAGTTCTGTAGTTTATGCATTTTCTTTCTCGTGATCGCAGTTGATGTACCTTTATCTTGAGCTCCTTACCTTAAAGTTCTGTTTTTATTCGATATAACCATTTGCCTTGTTTGGGTCACCGGTCACGTGGCTAGTATTACTGGTGACTCATTTTTATTTTGTTGAACT
>NC_134806.1:37480023-37487523 GCF_046742065.1 Oratosquilla oratoria
ACACACACACACACACACACACACACACACACACACACACACACACACACATGAATATATATATATATATATATATATATATATATATATATGATATTGTTTTCTTCTACCCCTCTTTACATTTTTGTCATACGGGACGGTACTCTCGAAGGCCTTCCACATGCCTGGAAAACTAATGCGGCATTCCAGAGTCCCGGTTTAAGTGAAATATCTCGACCAAAGTTTCTTAAATCTTATGTCGAAGGAATGCAAACACCTCGAACAACGAAATAGCGTCGGAAATCTGGAAGTACCAGGGGGAAACTAACTAGAAAACATGGATAGTTGTAGGTTGTCCTCACCAACACTGTGAAGAGGAGTTAGAACTGGAATGTATAAATGAATAGCGCATTTGTGGTCGCTGTTCTTTTTTTTTTAGGGGCAAGTCTTTCGCTCAATGAAATAGCCCGGTTTGGCGGGGTCCTCACCGGTATATATAGAAATTATAGAAAACACAAAACAATGCGTTCGCAGTTTTATTATAAAAACTCTGAGAAAAATACATATTTGTAGGAAATTTACGGCGTAAACTGAAACACCTATCTTAAATAATCACTGTATTGAACAAACACCTGAAAAGGTCAAACATAGACATTTCAAGTCAACTTTGCTTAAATGTCTCTCCAATAAGCGGGATAACTCTGACCTGGAAGGCTTGTGAATCTCAGATTCCTGTAATATTAAAACACACACACACACACACACACACACACACACACACACACACACACACACACACACACACACACACACACACGTGTGATACATATACATATATATATATATATATATATATATATATATATGTATATATATGTATATAATATATTCTACATTAGTTTGAAGGCGTTGAGATAAAAGCGTCGCTTGGGTTCCTCTCCTTATTGGTAAGTCTTGACAGTAGCGTAGTCAAGTCTCCTCTGACTCTTGCCACTTAGGTCACGACGAAGAGAATGAGTGTCGGTTGGCAACACCGTTATAATTACATAAATATATTCCTTATGACTAAATTTGTGTACACTACAGAACTGAATGTGAGCGCCCTGTATAATAGACACATATAGGAAGAAAATACGTACATATGGGAACATTATCCTGGCGACGTAATGAATAAGTTGTCGTATGGTAACATTGTACGGCCGACTTCCCGGTCGGGTTGCAGGTGGCTTGACGGTTAAATCTGAGGTCAAACAAAACTGACCGCGGGCCAGGTCAGACAGTGGTAGGTCCGTTGAAGCTTTCTGATACCACCAGATCTGACGTCGTGTAGCTAATGCATGCGCATGTTCACGCTAGTATAGAATGAATCAATGATAATCTACAGGCACTTTCAACAGATACTCGGCACTACTGGCACTCGCTAACCACAGCGAGGTTAATTCTCAAAGAAGATAAAAACGTAATAATTTGATATATAAGTAAATGTACATGGGTTTTGAGCAGTTTTATTACAAGAAAATACTTCTGTTTAAAACCGAATTGATTTAATCATAAGAACATATGGAAGTAGATGTTATTTCCGTTTACCTAGGTAAGATGCAAACTTATGAAGAGGTGGCTCGATTATGAAGGGGAGAGGAGTAGGGGTGAAAAGTTGAGAGGGTTGGTGAGGGTCCTCTATAGTAGGGGTGGGTAATACTAACTGATGATGGAACATTCTCTATGTCGAGGCCACGGGGAACACTTTTGATATGACCTTTGTGCGATACTGTCTCTGTACCATCGTACAACCTGAGTGCTTTGACTTTATTATTTGACTCCTGTCCAATAATACGAAAGAATCCAGTGAATTTAGGGGAGAGCTTTGAGGTGGGGGTATGATTGAGGGTGTAAATGATGTCTCCACGTTCAAAAGTACAATTTCTGGCCGATTTCTTATGCAGACGAGTCATATCTTCCAAAGCCAGATTAAGAGTATTATGGATTCTTTTGAATACAATTGAAACCTGCTACTTTGACCCTAACATAATCATTGAAAATCTAAATGGGAGGTAGTTCTGAAACAAGAAGGTCATATGGTAGTTTTTTTCCGAAAAAAAAGTGATTCCGATATTGACCTGTTTATAGCACCGTTAATGCAAGCTTGAATCATGGGGACATGTTCATTCTAAGAAGGGTGAAGATCAGAAGCAAGGTGTCGAAGAACATTGAGAATATTTATATTCTGGCGTTCAGGTAAGCTATTTAAACAATGGTGGTAAACATTAATATTACGTTTTATGATTTGAAAGTGTTTGCAAACATTTGAAAGAATTTCATTGTTGAACACAGTCCCGTTGTCAGAAATCAGAATTTTGGGTGTGTGAAGGGGCATATGAGATTGTCAATAAGGGTCCTTGCCACGTGTTATGCTGTCTTGTCTGGTAGGGGGATAGAATATAGAATAGGGAAAAGTGGTTGAAATAAACAAATAAGGTTTCCGCTGTGTGCCAGTGGTAACTTAAGGAGGTCAGTAGCTACTGTGTTGAATGGTTTGCAAGGGGTAGGATAAGTTAAGACGGGAACATCCCCGCTGATATGACCTTTGTGTGACACACAAGAACGACAAGCATCTATGTGGGGTTATATGTCCTTCCCTATGGTTAACCAAAAGTAGTGCAATCTGGCTTGTGTAACACATTTCTTCTTGCCAGGGTGTACGGCAATGAGTGAATCGTATAGGAGTTTCAGAACTTCAGGAATGAGGTCCGTGGGGGCTACAAGCTGAAACACTGACCGGTTGGGTTCATGTTTGTTCGTTAGTGTTTTGTAATAGAGTATGTCATCAACTAACGTGTGATTGTTGAGATTGGGGGCAAAATCATCCGTATTAGTTGTGTTTGCAGATTCGAAAAAGTATATAACACGTTTCCATAGAGGACCTTACCTTTACACTGCAACTATGCGCGCTTGCGTAAGAGTTATTGAAATGGGATTTTGAGTAATGGTCGCGATATGGTAACTGAGAATGTTTGCTACTAAGTTAATTTAACCCTGAACAAAATGAAAGGTGGACATGGACCCCTGTATTATAAGGAACCAGCAAGCAAGTTTTCGTGATACATTCTTTCCTGCGAAGAGGTGTAAGATTGGTTGATGGTCCGTGTAGATGTGTATGTCGCAACCATGGATGATCTTTTTGAAGTGTGTATGGGCGTACATTACAGCTAATGCTATGTATGTGACTGGGTAATTTTTCGTGTTTTTTGAGTGTGCGGTTAGCATAGGCAATTTGCCCGAGTTTTGTGTCGTGTTGTTGCATGAGTACTGCGCTAAGTCCGGTGTAGGACGCATCTGTGTATATTGTGAAAGGAAGCTTGTGATTTGGGAAAGGAAGGACGGGTGCCGTGGTTAAGGCTCTCTTTAAGTCATTAAAGGCTTTCTCTCGGTCAGGTGTCGAAGTAAAGGGGGTGTTCTTATTAAGTGGCATAGTTAATGGTGCTGCTATCCCAGCGTAACTTGTAATCTATCGCCTGTAAAATCCTGATAGACCAAGGAATGAACTATGTGGTCAACAGAAGTAGGACGTAAGAAATCACTGACACTCAATCTATCTATCTATCTATCTATCTATATATATATATATATATATATATATATATATATATATATTGTATATAACGACACCGAAACTGGGAACCCAATTCCATTCATATATCTATTTATTTTTTTTAGAAATTGATGTAGTGAGCTGTTACGTATATATTATACATACACACACACACACACACACACACTCACACACACACACACACACACACACACACACACACACACACACACACACACACACACACACACACACACATATTATATATATATATATATATATATATATATATTATATATATGTGTGTGTGTGTGTGTGTGTGTGTGTGTGTGTGTGTGTGTGTGTGTGTACATAACGACACCGAAATTGGGAACCCAATTCAATTTTCTTTTCTTTTTAAGAAACTAATGTATTGAACTGTTACGTATTCCGGACTGCAGAAACTAATAATGGAAAGTCAAAAACAAATATGTCGCAGTTAGGAAGTGTTAACCGCTTTTGAAAATAACTGGATGGATTTTCCTTTACCTTCCCTACGGCGTTATGACAGAGGTTAATTTATCGTGGTGGCTTTTATTGTAAGAGTTATGTCTGGTGTGTTTTCTATGGCTTTTGTTGATTTGGTTGGTCATTCCTTTTTGAGTTGTTTTTATATTGTTTTACGTATGCTTTGTCTTTATTTTTTTATTAAATTATTTTAGAATTGTTCATTTGTTAAGTTAGTTTGCGGCTTACAGCTTGGATTGTGTTTGTTCTTTGTAGTACGGATTTGAGGACATTTATTTTGTTGTTTTTATTTTCATTGTATGTATATCATATTTTTGTTACTTATTGATATGTATGTATTTTATTAGTTTGTTATTTATGATTTTAGAAATATTCATTTGTTTACTTAGTTATGTCTAGCTTGTTTTTGTTCTTTGCTCTATGGCTTTCATCCAAAAGTTGGTCATTTTCTCATGGTTACATTTATTTTGTTTTATATATTTTTCTTGTCTTTGTTCTTTTATCATCTATTTTTCGTTTGATTTATGATTTTGAGATTATTTGTTTACTTGATAAGTTATATGCTTTGTATTGTATGGCTTGCTTGCGTGTATTGTATTTGCTTTCTGGCTTTCTGTCAATGCTTGATAATTTTCTTTTAGGGCTTTTTTTTCTTTTGTTTTTATTATCTTTGTTTTTAGATTATGTAGTCAACTATATATTATTCTAATGAATATATATACTTGTTTAGTTATTTACTTTGCATTGTATGGCTTGCTTGCGTGTACTGTGTTTGCTCTCCGGCTTTCTGTCAATGCTTGATAATTTTCTTTAAGGTCTTTTTGTTTTCTTTTATGATTTTATTATCTTTGCTTTTAGATTATGTATAGTCAGCTATATATGATTCTAATGAATATATATATATATATATATATATATACTAGTTATTTTATTTATTCTGTGAGTTCTCAGTATCTACCCTTGCAATGAGGAAAATACATTGGTATATATATATATATATATATATATATATATATATATACTGTATATATATATATAGTTGTCAGTATTTCTATGTATTTTTCCTAGGCTTTTCAGTTTGTCAGACAATTGTATTTCCAAAAATTTTAATATAATAATAGGCATCATCATATGATTTTTCTTTGCCAAATTTATTTTTAAGAATATTCTTTGGCTGAATGAAATCATCAGGCGACAGATAATTGTTCAAATGACATGGCAGCAGTCTGAAGAGATATATAATTCGAGTTAGGTTATTATAGGATGGATCAGTTGACAGTTTCTATTTGGCTATATGGGGCCCTTCCCCCCTCCTCCCCCTCTCTCCCTCTCTCTTCCTCCTCCGCTTCCTCCCTCTCCCCTTCCCTTCCCGACACAACTGAATGAAATTGCCTGGCGGTAGAAAGAATATATATATATCAAAACTAAAAAACAGTCGTAGATGGAAAAAACTGGAAGTGATGAATCTATATATTTCGACTGTAAACTACAGTCCTGAAGAGGACTGCAGCTTGCAGTCGAAATATATAGATTCACAATTTCAATTGTTTTTTTCTGCTCCGACTGTGGTTTTAGTTTTGATATACGAATGTGCTACTACATTTTTTATACATGATATATATATATATACATATATATATATGTATATATATATATGTATGTATGTGTGTATACACATATACAAGCCAAGTAATTAGTCATAGTGTTTATTTCAGTTGAAGTTAGGTTTCAGTTTCCTCGTATCACGTGAACCCGGGTTCGAGTCTCGAGACTGTTGGTAGCCGTGACTTGGCTTGATAGTTTGAGTACTAAAGTAGCTACGAAACGACTCCTGCCGGAAGTTCTTTGCCATTCTATTCCGAAGTTAGGGAGCAGGATTAGTATCAGATTTAAATTCAGACTCGATTTCAGTTAGATAAACAGTTAGTTATAAGTTGTATCTGTTTACTGGTTATCCTGGTTTCTTGGTTTATCTTTTTTTTTATTCTTTGTGTGTGTGTATGTTTACTTCATATATTCATTTTCTGCTTTTGGATTTGATTATAGAAAGTTATTCTGTCTACATTCATTGTAATCCATTGTGAGCTGAATGGACTCTTGTAGGGTGTGTCGACATGAAAAATCTATAATATATGAATATATATATATACTGTAAATATATATATATATATATATATATATATATATATGTATGTATTAAAATGCCTTTGCCTCCATCGAAAGGGGTGGCCGAATCAAAACGCGCACCCACTGGAGACACACACACACACACACACACACACACACACACACACACACACACACACACACACACACACACACACACACACACACACACACTAAATAGATAAATAAATAAGTAGATAAATTGATAGATAAGAATGAAAATAAAATGGCGAGACGACTTCATTAGTGACCAGTTTTGAGTTCGGAAAGAATGTGTGATTGCGGCGGCGGCGGCCTGTGGATGGGGCGAATCGATCGTCAGCCTACTGGAATTGGACAACAGCGTCACCCGAAATAAATTTGTGAATTCTTCTTTTCTGTGGTTTATTTTTGGTTTAGCGCGAATTGGTCTTCGATTGTAGACAAAAATGAGTTGGCGAATATGCATGTGAATGAGTTTTTTTTATTGTTATTTTTATTGGTTGAGGTAAGAAAGAATCCGTCATTGTACTCTGCCTGTGTTAGTGATACCCAATTAATTGTTGAAAAAAGACCCCATCAAAATGTAGGTACACCCTTATGGCACAGTATATCCAATCCGTGGGAGTTAGGCGAATATGACTAGTTATGTGACATCATACATCTGGCAGATTCTCATATTCAATGTTTTTGTGAAATTAGTTTAGATGAATTAAAAATATTGAACATTTTGTTCAACGAATGTCAGTATTTTACTCAGCTTCTGGGAAGCCTGGTTGGTTTCTTCTAGGGTGATCTTGAATAAGCTAAGTATTTTACGGCAGGAGGCGCTGAGTAGCTGCTGCTGAAGCCTTCACCTTTGCCCTATGGACTTGGATTGTTGAGGCAGGTAGCAGTCACTGCTGAAAATTGGGGAGAGATGGGGAATTCGAACCCATAACTAAGCAAATACAAATCCAGCACGCTTCCAAATAGGCCTTCAGAGAGGATAAGGATAAGGAACATGTAGGCCAGACTAACCGCTTTTGTGAGACCGGATTTTGTGGGAGAGGAAGAAAATTCTGTAGGAAAAGGAAATGACAGTTGTGCTTATAAGGAACCAGTGGGCGCGTTTGAGGGATTCTTTATTTATTCATACAGAAGCTGGCTTTTCAAACGTCGACCTCCTTTATACATTCCTCATGAGTCAACCCTCGGTCAGGTCAGGTCAGGTCACAGCACGCTCTACCAGTCCCACCGTATCCAACATCAGGATATTCGTCCCCTCCTGATGGACAAAG
>NC_134806.1:37495023-37532523 GCF_046742065.1 Oratosquilla oratoria
CATACGAAAATAGAATAAATCATATGAATCTGTTTTCCGTAAAAACTAGACTCAGAGGTGACTTGATACATGTCTTTAAAATTCTAAAGGGAATTGACATCAAAAGTGACAAAAATTTGACACTGAATGAGAATCCGTAAAGAAATAATGGTCTCAAACTGTCAGGAAATATATTTAATTCGGAAGTGGGTAGAAAGAACTTCCCCAATCGTGTAGTTAAGGAATGGAATAAACTTCCTTCAGAGGCGTTGCGATGTAGTTTAGTTCGAAGTTTTAGGATTCGTTTAGATAAATACCTAAGCAAGATGCTGTAATGCCTGTCATTTATTTTATATTATTTATTTGTTATTTGTCTGTTCAGTATTTGCTTGATTAAATTATCATTTATCATTATTTATGTGTACTATTATATACCATTTACATGTTTGTTTATTATTTAACTTTATCTATTTATTTATTTACTTATTTTATCCATTATTATTTATATTATAATTTTTAAGAGATTGGATGGTGGGAGCAAAACAAAGAATGGGTGGAGGGAATAAAACGAAGGCGATCTAGGAATTGATTTACCCTAACGGTTCGACCAACTTGGTCTCCTTCTCCGAAGGAGACCAAGTTGGTCGAAACGTTAGAGTAAATTAATTCCTAGATCACCTTCGTTTTATTCCCTCCACCCATTCTCTCATTTTTGTCCTTTCTTCTCTAATTATAACTTTTATTTATCTATTTATTCATTATCAGTATTATATATATTTTTTACAGCCGACCTAGTCATGGACCAAAAGGTCTCTGGTCGGCATGCTCCTCCTTCGTAGTCCTTTGTTCTTGCGCAGAACCCAGTGTGACAATAATAAAGATATGGTATGGCGAAAGTCCAGATCATTTTACTCTCGTGTGCAGACTGATAGTATAGCCGCCATATTTACAATGTAAAGATAGAAAACAAAATGGAGCAATCGGAATCAGACTTCCTTCACATGACCACAACAGTACCAATTATATGCATGCATGCACACAACGTTGTGTGACAATGAGAAAGATATGGCGAAAGTGCGGATAATTTTTTACTCATATATATATATAATATATATATATATATATATATATATATATATATAGTGTGTGTGTGTGTGTGTGTGTGTGTGTGTGTGTGTGTGTGTGTGTGTGTGTGTGTGTGTGTGTGTGTGTGTGTGTGTGTGTGTGTGTGTGTGTGTGTGTGTGTGTGTGTGTGTGTGTGTAAATATAAATTTTTACAGTAGTATGAGCAATCACTTTACACGTCAGTGCCCATGCCGAGGAAATGGCATTTTCACAACACCCACTACTTGTAGTCTTGTGTTTCCAACAGTATTAGAATATCTTTGGCAGGCTCTGCAAGTACTATCACTCCATTATCGAAGTAGAAGAACCGAGCTGAAGAAAAAATTGCTTAAAGACAACAGGAATTGGTTTTTCAGGTTCCTGAAGAAAAAGGTATTCCATAGAGCTAACAGAAATTCAGGGTGTCCCAAAATTGTACACACATTAATTTTTATTCACGTTTTAAAAAGTGATCTTATGAAAAGGATTTACGTATAGAAATAGATGGTGACACAATTAAACATGTAGATAAGGCTTTGTGAATAAAGAATAAGAAAGAGGATTGGAACATAACGACAGTATTAACGAAATATATTTTGACAGCTCTAATATTGATAACATATTACGCATGTATGTATGTGTGTATGTATCTGAGTGTCTTCCTTTGGGTAGAGATTAAAACGAGCTTTAGAAATTCCTTTACTAATCCTTAGGTTTGTGGTTTAAATCCTAATTTCCATGATTTAACCAGTTTGACCTATATAAACTCCAGTTTCCATGTTTTCCCAGTTTGTGATACATAGAATATATTACAGCCCCTACAAGAAATTCTGTGTACAACTCTTTTAGTTTTGTCATATTTGAACCTTATCTTTACATCTCCTTACAAAGGAGAAGAAGCCTTTTAGGATATAGTTGAATAGACATTTGACATCCAATTTCTTCATCACGTTTGTAACTTTAGAAAATTTCATAGAAAGGGAGAACAAGTGTCCGCTAAGCAATAATATATATATATATATGTATATATATATATATATATGTATATATATATATGTATATATATGTATGTATATATGTATATATATATATATATATATGTATGTATGTGTATATATATGTATGTATATGTGTATATATATGTATGTATATGTGTATATATATATATATATATATATATATATATATATACATATACATATATATATAAAAGCAAAACCGGTCGTCGCGCAGCTTTGATCCCAGGCCCCAAAGGCCAAGGGAGATATTTGATTGTAGATTTCAGCCGCTCCCAATGATATAAGTTCATATTCCGTTACGGCTCTTTTAGATGCTTTGCTTGGCATATTGGTTGCGGCCTTGCTGTAGATGTGCTGTGACTTGCGACACTGCCTCTGACCCAGGGTAGTGGTCAAGGTGCAGGGATGACCCGTCATCCAGGAGGTGCTAAGATGGGAGGGAGGGTGGAGGGGAGGGGAGTGTATTTAGGGATGGAATGGGTGGGAATGATTTTATGCCTTTTTCTTTTTGGCTACCTCCCTTGTAATGGGGGAAAAGCCTTGGTATATGTATGTATTTATGTATATATATATATATATATACATATATATATATATTATATATATATATATATATATACATACACACACACACACACACTCCAGTCTGACAATAACCCTTGTTGCCTATATAAAATTTTATGGTAGAGGGAATTCTTCGAATAAGCTTCGCGTGGCGCATTAGTCTTGTAGTTATGCAGAAGAATGTGTTTTCGGAGTACGCAGCACCGTTTTATGACTGTTGGTGAGGACAGACTCTCTGCTCGACACGTTCCCTTGGCGTGTCACCCCGGCAGTCGTAGAGAAGATTTTTACAAATGAAATTCAAATTGGTCGCCGTTGCCGATTTTATTCCTGTAATAACTCTGCTTAACGAGCACTTAACGTGATCTTAACGAGTTGATTGTGGTAAAAGAACGTATATTCTTTTTTTTCTTTTTTTTCTTTCTTTTTTTTTCTTTTTTTTTTTAGGGGGTCCATATATTTTGTTCTCCGGATTCATTATGAAAATCAGATTTATGTTCAAAATTATATTGTATCTTTAAAGTATGTAAATGTATACCTATTGTTAGTGACAGTATCCAGTTTGATAGATATATAAATAGTAATATATACCATTTTTTTCATAAAAGAATAGAAGACTTTTTACCAGTGAAATAAAAAATTGAAAAAGGTTCTGTATGAACTCTTTCAGCTTTGAAAACTCGGCCTGAATGAACAGGATAACTTAACAACAGAGAGAATTAAGCATGAACCTCGAGCACGGTCTTGGAAAGAGAATAAGCCTATCTTTATCATCATCAATATATCATCAGCATAGAACATGAGAAGCTTACGCCATGAGGCGCGTCACTACAGCTGAAGCTGTCACCTTTACCCTATTCGTTTTCAGGATTGCTGCGGCAGGTAACCGTCATTGCTGGAAATCGGGACTCGAACCCACAAATAAGTAAATGCGAGATCACGCTTTTTATTACGCAACCCGCGCATCAGCGTAGAGTGATAACATATGTCTGAAAGCTTATCTGGAACCAAGGCCTGGAATTTCAGCTTGTGCTGGATCGGGAGAATTTGGCTAGATGGATCTGTCTGATATTTCACCACTTCTGTAATCGTATCTTGAAGTTTCTAGATGAATTATGAAGCTTCAGTTAATTGAGAATTGAGGAGAAAGTCTCTTCGTACATTGGTGACCTCAGGTTCAAAGGACTTCTTTCTTTTCTTTTCTTTTTCCTCTCTTTTATTAATACAAGATGTGGAGTCACTTTTTGAGCGAGCAGTATAAGGATCTTCTTACTTGTAGATCACTAATAGCGTTTTAATTCTATACATATTCTTTTTGTTATATTTAATTTTGTTTGGTCTTATTTGATTATTTCATCTTTTTTTATTTTCTATTTTATGCGGGAGGGGTTATGAGGATATAAAGTATTATGTAAAGGTTAACAGAGAAGGAAATATTAGTATGTGGGGATTTTTTTTTGGGGGGGGGGATTTTTAACGGCATCTTATATCATTTACTGATTCTACAGAGTTGTCTACGATATTTAGAATCTTGTTGTGCCTTATGTTAGAAGTATTATTTAAAGTATTGGACATAGCTACTCACTGATATCGATTCTTTCACTGTATGGTTTTAGTACCTTGAATCCTCTTAGTAATTCCCTTTTTCAAAAGGAATATAGTATTTCGTTGGCAATAACCACCGTTCTTATTCTTGCCCCGGTGACGTAATTGGAATTGTAACGGCTACGGATTCGCTTAGTTCTGGGTTCGAATCCCGTACTCCTCCGATTCCCAACAGTGGCTGTTTCCTTCCGACACCGACAGTCCAAGTATATAGGGCAAAGGTGACGGCTTCGGTCGTGGCCACACGGCCTCACGACCTTCTTAAGAAACGGGGTGGTCCATGATAAACTTACTATAGTACCCGGTGGCCCGAAACGAGTCGAAAACCACTTATATATATATATATATATATATATATATAAATATATATATATATATAATATACATATATATATATATACATATATAAATATATATACACATATATACATATATATACATATATATATACATATATATATATATATACATATATATATATATATATATTTTTTTCCTCTGTATGGCCACGTGCTTACGTCACCCGCTCTTATGACTGAATGTGTGCTTGGTGTGATAGAGAAATCATGACGTGACTGGAATGTGATTTCGTGGACTGCATGTTAGCTCCACAGTTCATTTTAAAAGCCACATTTTGATCTCCATTATAAATTTTTTTCATTTTTCTTCATGAAATTTCTATTTAGTCTTCATGTCGCGTATTTTTGTTTCTACCAGGCGTTTTCTTGATAAGTAGGTTTAACATAGAAATATATGGAATCAAAATCGTCAGTAAATATCCAGCCGAGGGTTGGTTTTCGATACGCTAATTAAATGAAATAAGGACATTGCTAATCACATGAAATGAGTGAGTTGCTAATTGTATGAAATTATTCAATTGTTCACAACATGCACAATGTGATTAACTATATAAGATGTGTAGATGCTTGATTGTATTATTAAATTGCTGATTGCCTATGTCAATTTTGAGTTTCATGAAATAAGTGAATTGTTGATTACATAAATTTGGGAAATTATTAATAACGTAAAAGAAGTACATGAAATTGGAAATGGAAGGAAAGAAGTCAAATTTCAGCCATTTTGTATTTCGTTGACCGACTTTGGGTGCAGCCTGAAATAAGTGAATTGTTCATTACATAAAATTGGGAAATTATTGATAACTTAAAAGAAGTACATAGAATTGGGAGTGGAAGGAAAGAGGTCAAATTTCAGCAATTTTGTATTTCGTTGACCGACGTTGGGTGCAGCCTGAAATAAGTGAATTATTGATTACATAAAATTGGGAAATTATTAATAACTTAAAAGAAGTACATAGAATTGGGAGTGGAAGGAAAGAAGTCAAATTTCAGCCATTTTGTATTTAGTTGACCGACTTTGGGTGCAGCCTGAAATAAGTGAATTGTTGATTACATAAAATTGGGAAATTATTAATAACTTAAGAGAAGTACATAGAATTGGGAGTGGAAGGAAAGAAGTCAAATTTCAGCCATTTTGTATTTCGTTGACCGACGTTGGGTGCAGCCTGAAATAAGTGAATTGTTGATTACATAAAATTGGGAAATTATTAATAGCTTAAAAGAAGTACATAGAATTGGGAGTGGAAGGAAAGAAGTCAAATTTCAGCCATTTTGTATTTCGTTGACCGACTTTGGGTGTAGCCTGAAATAAGTGAATTGTTGATTACATAAAATTGGGAAATTATTAATAACTTAAGAGAAGTACATAGAATTGGGAGTGGAAGGAAAGAAGTCAAATTTCAGCCATTTTGTATTTCGTTGACCGACGTTGGGTGCAGCCTGAAATAAGTGAATTGTTGATTACATAAAATTGGGAAATTATTAATAACTTAAGAGAAGTACATAGAATTGGGAGTGGAAGGAAAGAAGTCAAATTTCAGCCATTTTGTATTTCGTTGACCGACGTTGGGTGCAGCCTGAAATAAGTGAATTGTTGATTACATAAAATTGGGAAATTATTAATAGCTTAAAAGAGGTACATAGAATTGGGAGTGGAAGGAAAGAAGTCAAATTTCAGCCATTTTGTATTTCGTTGACCGACTTTGGGTGCAGCCTCCGCCGGCCGCCTTCCTCGTGGTCAGCTCCGGAGATCATAAGGTGTGCGAAGAGCGAAAAGTCCGACAAAGAGAGTTAAAGAACGGAAGGGCTGGAAACAAAGAGTTCGGAGTTGATTGCAAAAGTTTTGCTGAACGTCTTAGAGCCAAAAGTATGTCGATCTCGGAAAAAAAAATGAATAAATAGATAAATAAAAAATTGAGAAAAAATAATATGATATTGAGACCAGTATTTATGTCATTCTGGTCTCTTGTACATGTAATCATTGAAAGGTTACCGGTTTGTGAAAAAATATAGAAAATGGAATCTACGTATCTAATATGTTATGCATGTTTGTCTCTGCATTCTAATTTTTTTTTATTGTTTTCATCTGTTCATTTTTTTTCATATGTTGAATGCCTACTTACATTCATTTATAAATTGGACATTTATTTATTACATATGTATTCACTTATTTATTCTTTTACCAATTTATATTAATTTATTTGCTTATTTTATTATGCATATATTTATCTATGAAGGAATTTTTTTTGGGGGGTATAATAACCAATGTACATTTGTTTATTAATTTTGTTAGATTATATACACATCAATATACACAACTTTACTGTGTCAAGAGATACGTAACTTCTGTGTTATAATACATAGTGCAAAGGTTACGGCTTCACTGCCGGTGAAGTGGCTTACATTCCTTGTGTTGCACCACCGTAATTAACGTCAATTTGGTATATTGAAATGTGTGTAGTTCTTCATAACAGAAACCTCTAAAATACGGAGTGTTCCAATATTCGAAATGAAGATTCCTTTCTAGACAGTACGAGTGTACGTGAATTTTAAGAAAGTACTAAGGGTAACCAAAGATAATCTAGACTCTTTAATTTTGTTCTTAATATTAGGAGTTTTCGAATTTCAGAGATTTCTAATGGTGGAAATTGTCTCTGATAAGTGTTTTCCCACTACATAGGAGCTGGACAGGTTATATAGATATTACAAAGGCTAAAGAAGCATAATTTAAATTTTGGGTTATGTATATATATATATATATATATATATATATATATATATATATTGTGTGTGTGTGTGTGTGTGTGTGTGTGTGTGTGTGTGTGTGTGTGTGTGTGTGTGTGTGTGTGTGTGTGTGTGTGTGTGCAGCAATATGCGGAAGTGGGATGAAATCATGAAATGAAAAAATTCAGTCTTGAGGCAAAGGACATGTTTGGAAAATGGAATTGCACGGGGAGAGTGGGAAGGAATGAGGAGGAGAGGAAGTGAGTGGGAGAAAGGAGGGACTGAGGGAGAAAGGGAGGAAGTTGGGAGGAGAGCGAGGGAGCAAAATGTAGTGGGAGGGAGTGATGGGAGTGAAAGGGAATGAGGATGAAACGTTGGAAGGAAGGGGTAAGAGGAAGAGATGGAGAGGGAGGGAATAGGAAGGAGTTGGGGGAAAGGGAAAAAGAAAGGGAAGTGAGGCAGAAGGTAAGTGTAGAGCTTTGGCACAAGAAGTCTATCTGAAAGCAAGAAGAACATTTAGAAATCCACAGAAGGTCGCGATGAATAAGAAGAAGGCAACGAGAAGGGCTTCCATGGTCTTTGTTGATCTCCGATGGCCTGTGCTGGTCTTTGTTGGTCTGTAATGGTCTGTGGGCCTCTTCAGCTAAGAATCACAATAATCAAAATAAAATCTCTCGGTGACATTACCATGGAAACCGAGTTAGTTTTTAGAAAATAGAAAACATTAGACTCCTTGTTAGATAATGAAGTCGTATTGAATTTACTCTTGGAGGCTGTTATCTGCGGCCACAGCTGTCACCTTTAAAACCGAGAGGCTTTTGTAAAAATTATTAAAATCGCCCGACGTTAGACATGATAAAATAATTAAACCTCAAAGCTGGAAAGGGTTGAGGCTTGCTGTAGTCAGTTCGAGCGAAGATCTTGCAAGGTCGATGATGACAAGAACCTTCCTATTGAGATCGAATGCTCCAGAAACATCCTGCAGAGGCTCGGAGATTCAAATGCATAAGAGCAAGCGCCTTTATACACTGGCGAATGTAAACATATTTTTGTTTGTATATCAAGGGGGTGGGGGTCTTCGGCCCTATTTTCTGGAAAAATGGAAAACAAACACTCAAAAACTTTGTGAAAATGCAGGAAGACCTTTGCAAGACATGGGAGGTAGGTTTAGGGAGAGGGTAGGAGGTGGGGGGTCATTCAGCTGAATCAAATTGTTAGCGGGATTTAGAATAAACGACTGAATTTAAGCTCAGCGAAAGGGTCAAATCCCGGCGTAGTAGCGGTTCTCTACTGACTCAATAATGTTGGTGTAACTGTGGAGTTAATCGAGATGGTGTTGGGACTTTAGTTGAACAGAATACTCTGATGATACCTGAACACAGTAAGCAGTAGAGGTCACCATATATATGCGCATTGCCTCTGAAGGTAAAACACACACACACACACACACACACACACACACACACACACACACACACACACACACACACACACACACACACACACACACACACACACACGCACATACACATCGTTACCAGAATAAAGTCGGTAATGGGCGTCACTGTGCCGAATGTTGTATAAATGTTTTGGAAAGGAATCCTTTGGCCGTGTGAAGGTTTTGCAAAACGGGAAATCCTTCAAGAGCGGAAAACGAAACTCTGCTTTGGCACAGCCATTGCCGCAGACCAAGTATTTTTTTTTTTTTTCTAAAGAGATTTTAATGATACAGCCATCGTCTATGTATGTGTTTTAACTTTGGTTCCGAATCCAGGACGAGGAGATTCCTGGCCAGTGCTTCCCGGCCAGAGCACCCCGCCCGCCGTCTCTACACGACCACGGCGGCTATGGTTCCACTGCTTTTCACAGACGTTGCTGTCAAAGTTCTCTGACAACTAATTGACTCCCCAACCAACGCCATTTTTCTTTTCTTCCATCCTTGTCGACCGTTCTCCCCTCCCTTGTCCTTCTTGCTCGCCTTGTCTTCCCTTCCCAACTTCTTCCTCACCTTTTTTTTTTCATTCTCTTCATTTCTGTTTCCTCTTTCTCGCTCATTTTTTGTCTTCCCTTTTTCCTCTCATCCTTGTTCTCTTTTTTCTTCCCTCACATTTCTTTTCCTTTCCCTAATGTTCTCGCTTTTTTCACTCTCTTTGATCCCTTCCTTCCGTCTGCTTTCTTTGATTATTCCTTGTTCTCGGAGTTTGCTCTCCACTTTCTTTTCCTTTGATATCTTTCTTGTTTCCAAAACCTTCCAACGCCACATCCAGTAACATAAACTCCTCGTAACAGTGATAACCACCACTACAACCAACACCAAAACAAAATCAACACCAATATCAACACCAAAATAATTCTGACACCAAAGCAAAACCAGCACCAAAACAATACCGTCACCAAAGCAAAACAAACACTAATACCAAAACAACAACAACAACAACAACAACAACAACAACAACAACAACAACAACAACAACAACAACAACAACAACAACAACAACAACAACACAACAACAACCAACAACAACAACCACCTTGTTAACACTACTAACAACGGCGTGCTCACCGCCAGCGCAGTTGTCAGCGACACCACCTCCTCACAGCTTCCACTATCCGCTCCATTGATGCCGCCGCCTCCACCTCTTCCACTTCCGCCACGTCCGCCGCCACCGTCCACCATCGACGTTCTCCACCTCCACTACTACTTCCTCCTCTCCCACCTCCTTATCTTCCTCTTTCTTTTCCTCCTCTTCCTCCTTCTCCCCTCTCCTCCTCCTCCTCCTCCTCCTTCTCCTCCATCTCCTCTTCCTCCTCCTCTCCTCCTTCCCCTCCTTCTTCTCCGTCTCCTCCATCTCCTCATCATCATCCTCCTTCTCCTCCTCCTCGCCTCCTCCTCCACCACCATCTCTTCCTCCTCCTCTTCCTCCTCCTCCTCTCACTTCTGCTCACCAATGTAGTTTTACTGTCAACCATGATAGCAATGATAGATTTGTCAACACTGATATCTGCTGAACAGTGACAACAACTCATAAGAAGTGTGTCCATGCCTGCGGCCAAGAAGAGTGCCAGCATCACCCAAGGAGGCTCTGACCCAGAGACTTCAGAAACCTCCTGAAGGCTTCAGACAACTTTTTCTTTTTGTCGGGTCATTTTCTTCGTCTCGTATTATTGCCAGATGTTTTCTCGTCAGGAACTTTTTCGATTGGTCAGTCACACTCGTATGTTCTTGGTGTCGTGTAAGGATCTATTAATTCATATATATATATAATATATATATATATATATGTATATATACATATATATATATTTATATATATATATATATATTCATATATATATCTTTATATATATATATGTATATATATATATATATGTATATATATATATGTATATATATATGTATATATATATATATATATATATATATATATATATATATATATATATATATATTCAGTCACACTTGTAATATCTTGGTGCTGTGTACTGTATATTGATGTATATACTTATTAATTAATTTATGATTTTCAATCTCATATATTTAGTTGACCTATTTGTTCTATTGTATTTATATATCTAGATATTTATTCACTTATCAACTTGTTCAATTATCTATTTTCCCTATATAACCTCTCAAGAAATGAGGCTGTTTGTAACATTGTCAATGAAGTTCCTTTGGTACCAACTCTAATTAATTATTAGTTATTCCATATTGACAGAGATATATTTTTCATTTCTATCAAAACCGAAATGTGCATCCCACATTATTCATCAGTAATGATAATATACTTCAAAATCGTAACAATCAATTTTTTTTATTAAAGTGGTCTTAAAATGAATACCGTAAGTTATCTTTAAACAATAATGAGTCTGTCTACATCACCCACGGAGTTATTGAGGTGTTAATTACCTGCGTCCATTATTGTCAAGGTTATTTGTAAGCTATTATGTGGCTATTGTAACTACGACCACAGTTATTGATTATCTGCTTCTGGTGTTGTCAAGGTTATTTTTAAGTTTAATTATACGGCTATTGTGACTACAACCGCAGTTATTGATTACCTGTGTCCGCTATTGCCAAGGTTATTTGTAAGCTATTATATGCCTATTGTAACTACGACCACAGTTATTGATTATCTGCTTATGGTGTTGTCAAGGTTATTTTTAAGTTTAATTATACGGCTATTGTGACTACAACCGTAGTTATTGATTACCTGTGTCCGCTGTTGTCAAGGTTATTTATAAGTTATCATACGACTGTGGTGACTACAACCGCAGTTATTGATTACCTGTGTCCTCTGTTGTCAATGTTATTTTGAAGTTATTACACGACTATTGTGACTGCGAGCGTAGTTGCTTGCATGGAAGGAAAGCTTAAAGCACTCGGTACGCGCTGGAGGTCAATGCCCCCGAGCCGCCGTTGGCCCTGCGAGCGACGTAGGGGCCCCGCGAAGGGGACCCCGCAAGCCGGGGGGCCCAACAAGAGGTGGACGCTGAGAGAGAAAGTGACCTGTGCGCACGAGGAGCCTCGGCGGAAGAGGCAGAGGAGATTATAGAGTGGAAAGGTGGAGTGAAGGTGGAGAAGGGATGGAAGAAGTGGTGAATGGGAGAGGAAGGGATGGTTGGATGGGTGGAGGGAGGGAGAGGAGATTATAAAGTGGAAAGGTGGAGTGAAGGTGGAGAAGGGATGGAAGAAGTGGTGGATGGGAGTGAAGGAGAGGAAGGGATGGTTGGATAGGTGGAGGGAGGGAGAGGAAGGGGATGTAAGAATTAGAGGGGTTGAGGGAGGGAGGGTATAGGAAGGGATGGAAAGTATAGGAAGGGATGGAAGATCTGGAGGGGTGGAGGGAGAGGAAGAGGTGTAGGAAGGGTGGAATAGGAAGTGGTAGGGGGAGGTCTAGGAATGGATGGAAGAAAGGAAAGGAAGTGGAAGAGATAAAGGGAGGTAGAGGAATAGATGAAGGAAAGGAATAGGAAGGAGTGGGAGAGATGGAGTACAAAGAGGGAGAAAGGAAAATAGGGAATGGGGGGAAAGAAGGGGAAGGGGGAAGAAGAAAGGGTGAGTAGAGGAAGAGGAAGGAACGAAAAAAGAGGAGAGGAAGGGATGGAATAGGGGAAAGGTCAGAGGAGGAACGCCAGAAGGGATATCAAGAAAGAATGGGGAAGACGGATGGGGTGGTGGTGGTGGTGGTGGTAAGGGGGGAAGGTAAGGGGGGAAGGTAAGGGAGGTAGGTAGGGAAGAGGAATAGGAAGGTGAAGAAGGGAGAGTAGGGGAAATAGGAGGAGGGTGAGGGAGAGAGGAGAGGGAAGAAGGGAGAGATGGTTGGGTGGGGGAATATCAGGGATGGGGGGAAAGAGACATGGGACGTGGGAGGGTGAACGGGTGGGGAGGAAAGTAGGCAGGGAGGAGGAATAGGAGGGATAGGGAGGGTGGGTGAGTGGGAATAGGAGGGATGGGAGGATGAGTTAATAGTGAGGGAAATAGGGAGGGATGGCAGGGAGGAGAAATAGGAGGAATAGGAAGGGTGGAAGAGGGGGAATAGGAGGGATGGGGAGGGAGAGTGAGGATGGTAGGATGGATGGGAGGAGGAAGGATGAGGGGAGAATGATAGAGGTAAGGAGGGAAGGGGGATCGAGGGATGGAGGAGGATGGAGGAGGAGGAGGAGGAAGAAGAAGTGAGGGCGGAAGGGAGAGGTAATAGGAGGGAGGTAGGAACGGAGAAGGAAGGGTAGCGATATAAGAAGAGGGAGAATGAGAGGGGAGTAAAGGAAGGGGTGATAGGAGTGATGGGGGAAGGGAGGTCGAAGGCATTGAGCAAATGATGGTTAGGACAGAGGTGCGTTTATGGATTTGATGGAGGGGCTCTGGGGAGGGGAGAGGGAAGGGGGACGGGGAGGGGGGAGGGGAGAGGATGAACTTGAAGAAAGATAGACCAGACCAGAGCACACCAGATAAGATTGGAACCGAGGGTTCAAAATGAAGGACCCGACCTTCCATCTGTTGTTATCCTTTGTCTTCCTTTTTAATTTTTTTTTATCCCCTCCTCCTCTTCTTTTTCTTATGTCTTTTTCTTTTTCTTCTTCTTTTCTTCCGTCTCTCCTCCATCTTCTCCACCACCTTCAATCTCTTCCTTTTCCTTTACCTTTTCTTTTATCTTTTCCTGATCATCATCATCATCATCATCATCATCATCATCATCATCATCATCATCATCATCATCATCATCATCATCATCATCATCATCATCATCATCATCATCATCATCATCATCATCATCATCATCATCATCATCCATCATCCATCATCCATCATCCATCATCCATCATCCATCATCATCATCATCATCATCATCATCATCATCATCATCATCATCATCATCATCATCATCATCATCATCATCATCATCATCATCATCATCATCATCATCATCATCATCATCATCATCATCATCATCATCATCATCATCATCATCTTCTTCTTCTTCTTCTTCTTCTTCTTCTTCTTCTTCTTCTTCTTCTTCTTCTTCTTCTTCTTCTTCTTCTTCTTCTTCTTCTTCTTCTTCTTCTTCTTCTTCTTCTTCTTCTTCTCTTTTTCTTCTCTTCTTCTTCTTCTTCTTCTTCTTCTTCTTCTTCTTCTTCTTCTTCTTCTTCTTCTTCTTCTTCTTCTCTTCTTCTTCTTCTTCTTCTTCTTCTTCTTCTTCTTCTTCTTCTTCTTCTTCTTCTTCTTCTTCTTCTTCTTCTTCTTCTTCTTCTTCTTCTTCTTCTTCTTCTTCTTCTTCTTCTTCTTCTTCTTCTTCTTCTTCTTCTTCTTCTTCTTCTTCTTCTTCTTCTTCTTCTTCTTCTTCTTCTTCTTCTTCTTCTTCTTCTTCTTTTCATTCTCATTCTCATTCTCATTCCCTTTTTCCTCCTCCACTTCCTCCTCCTCCTCCTCCTCCCCCTCCCCCCACATCCCCCTTCTCCTCCTACTCCTGTTCCTCCCCCCTCCCTTCTCACCCTACCCTCCCCCTCTTTCTTCCCATTCTTCTTTTCCTCCTCCCCATTCTTGTCCCCTTCGTCCTTCTCCTTTTCCCTCCCCTTTATCCTCCTCTTCCTCTTACTTCCCCATCCACCTAAAGTCTCCCCCCTACTCCTCCTACTACTCCTACTTCTCCTACTCCTTCCTCCTCCACCTCTTCTTTCTCACTCGGCTTTCTTCTACTCGTTCTCTTTCCCTCGCTTTCTCTCCCCTTCTCCTCCTCCTCCTCCTCCATCTCTTAGCAAAATACTCCTTCAATGGTCTACCATCCAAAGTCATTGATTGTTCTACTGTAGAATTATTCACAAAACGTCACGAAACTTACTTTGCTACTAGAACTATTTACTTCTAGATTGATTAAGGAAAAGAAAAAAAAAGGAAGAAAATAGTAGTAGTCATAATAATAGTAATACCGGTAACAGTGATGATAACATTAATGATAGGTTAAGTACCGAAACAGCCTTGTAATGACCAATAGGCTTCTTGGCTGTCGTTTGTCCGTTTAACTTTATGCAACTCCTTCTTTTCATTCTTATGTTCTTATGTTCTCTTTACGTTTATCTCTTACAATATTCTTCCTCCTCCTCCGAAGCATAACCTTCCCTTTCTTTACCTTCTAAATCATTCTTCCTCAAGCTTCCCCTAGTGTTCTGTATCTCTTAATTTTTTTTCTTTTTATGTTCCTATTTCTTATTCAATTTTTTTTTAATTTTGTTTTTTATTAATTTATTTTGTATTTGTTTATTTCTATTTATTTATTCACTTATTCATTTATTTATTTGTTTTATTTTGTTATGTTTCTTTTTCCCATGTGATCGTTTCTTCCCTTTAACAAGGCACCGGTTCCTCGGTGGACTCCTTGGGCGTGATAACACGCTGGCAAACACGAGCAAATGCGCTTGTACACGCACATACACATACTTGTGTGTACATATGAATATGCGTGCATGTACGCACGCAGACACGTTTGTAATTACACATGCTCGTGCACACACATTTATACATACACACACACACGCGCGCGCGCGCGCACACACACACTCGCGCGCACCCCCCACACACACGCACACACGCATGCACACACACACGTAAACGCGTTAAGACACATATACATATGTACACACACACACACGTAAACGCGTAAAGACATACACACACACACACACACACACACACACACACACACACACACACACACACACACACACACACACACACACACGCACACACACACACGCATACACGTGCACACACACGCACACGCAAATACACACACACATACACACACGCTCGCACGCACGTACGCACGCAGAAACTCATAGTGCCATTATCTTAAGTACCAATTTGTTAACTTAATAAATACATATTTTATAGATTGAATAGGATATCTGATTTATGCAATGAAATATATTACGTGTCAGACTATGATACCTCATTTTCAATAACTTTTAATATTACGTAGTATTGATTAAAATTACAAAAAATAGTGACAGATAATACAAATCCAGAAGGTATTGTCATAAAGAAAAACCAATTCGATTTTAACACTACAATAAATGTCATGGTTGTATTTGTATGTCCTTTTATATATAATTTATGATATTTTTTCTTTGTTCTAATTGGATATTTGGCTGCTCAGAGGACGTTCTTTCGGTAAATGGAATAAATGTATAAATTATAAATCAAATATAAAACAAATTTACAAATTATCAGTAGCAACCAATAAAAAGGTTTTCTTGTGCAGGAGACCCAGTGCCCCTAGTTAACCGGCATCAGACACCCATTCAGCCCTTAAGTTCCTTAGTAATATCAGTGAACATATTAATTAAAAGAAAGCAAAGATTTAACATTGAGTGATTTTGATCCCAGGGGGGAAAATATTTACTCTGATACAGAAAAATGCGGATTTAACCGGCGTTTTTATACTTGGGAACAATATCGCATTGGAGAAAATTGAGTTGAAGAAAAGGTAAAGGAAGGAATTAAGGAGGGAAGCAGAACGGAGGGATAAAAGATGTTAAAAGTGATTAGCATTTTATAATTATATTTACATTTATCTATATTGACTTCCGAGGGCTACGCTATTGAGAAAGTGATATAAAAAGGATCTGACTGAAGAGAGGTCAACTAAAAGAATAAAAAATATCATGTTCATTGGAGGAAAAAAAGTGAAAATGGTAGGATGACAACGGAAAAGAATAGAGAAAATGAAAAAAAAGAAATTAAGGTAGAGAAAGTGAAGAATGGAATAGAAGAGAAAGATAGGAGATAGAATGTAGGGAAAGGAAAAAAGAGATAAGAAACTGAAGAAAAGAGAGAGAACAAAAACAAACGGAAAAATAAATACAACAGAAGTGGAATAACGAGAAAATGGAATAAGAAGAAGAAACAAAGACAAAATGATAAAAAAAGAGAAAATGGGATGGAAAATAGGGAAATAGAAAATGAAAGCGATGAAAAACAAGGACAAAAGTGTAGAAAAGAAATGGAGTAGAAAATGGAAGAAATAGAAAGAAGGAGAAGATGGGATGGAAAGAGAATCAAAGAAAAGATGGAAGAGAACCGAGGTAAAAATAGAAGGAATGAGAGAAAAGACGAGAGAAAAGATGAAGAGCTGTAAGAGAACCCGATCCAGGGCGGAAGGCCAGAGAGGCACACGCGGATATTGAGACGGACTTGGTCTTTGTGTGTGTGTGTGTGTGTGTGTGTGTGTGTGTGTGTGTGTGTGTGTGTGTGTGTGTGTGTGTGTGTGTGTGTGTGTGTGTGTGTGTGTGTGTGTGTGTGTGTGTGTGTGTGTGTGTGTGTGTGTGTGTGTGTGTGTGTGTGTGTGTGTGTGTGTGCTTGTGTGTGTGCGTGCCTGTGTGCGTGCGTGCGTGCGTGTTTATTTATTTATTTGTTCATTTTACTTAAATATAGATATACACACACACACGACTCGTGGCGCAGTGGTAGAGTTTACGGCTGCCACTACGACTCGAATCCCGCCCAGGGCTGAAACAATTTCAGTATCGCTGCTCTGCGGGTCGTTACTCCAACTCACGTGGGTGGAGAGTTGGGAGTGTTTGTGCGTGTAAGGTCACACCAGTACCCATAGATCGGTCATATATGAGCTCTGAGATCTCTTCGGGAGGGAAATAGATGTCGATCACGAGTCAAACACGTGATCCAAGACCATGATGAATCACACATACACACAGGCTGGAGAGTTTAATGGAAGAACTAGACAACATCAAGTGGGATATCGTAGGACTGAGCAAAGTCCGACGAGCGGAAGAAAAGCTGATACAATTAGATGGTCACCATCTGTTTTATTGTAGAGGTAAGGACAAAGATCTAGTGGAGTAGGATTTTTAATAAACCGAGAAGTTGCTGGTAACATAGTCAAGTTCAGTAGCTTATCAGACAGGGTAGCTTGGATTTTTATTAGGCTATGTAAATGGTACACTATAAAAATAGTCCAAGTTTATGCACCAACTTCACAGAGTTCAGACGACGAAATTGAGTCCTATGATGATTTAAGTCAGGTAATGGATAGAAAAGAAATACACGTGGTAATAGGACACTTTAATGCTAAAGTGGGGAAGAAGATGGGAAATAAGTCGTGCACTGGGAAGTTTGGATTAGGTGAAAGAAATGACAGAGGCGAGATGTTAGTCAATTTTGTAGAGAACGACAACATGAGGATAATGAGCACTTTCTTCCAAAAACGTGTAGGTCGTAAATGGAATTGGTGAAGTCCAAATGGAACAACAAAGTACGAAGTAGACTTCATATTAGATGAGAACAAGAGCGTTAGCAATGTTGCTGTCATAAATAAAGCCAACATAGGTATGTATGTACATATATATATATATATATATATATATATATATATATATATATATATATGTGTGTGTGTGTGTGTGTGTGTGTATACACATACAAATACCAAGGAATTTTCCCCCTTACGAAAGAGAAAGAAAGAGAGAAAGAGAGAGAGAGAGAGAATGTACGTGCATGCGCCTGTGTAAGGAGGCATTTTCCATACAAATAAACAGTTATATATTTACGAAATTCATAGAGTGATGAATTCTGGCGCGTACCAAACATGTTTGTGCGGAAAATGAAATCCTGTTTGTAGGAGGAGAGGAAACCCATTTGACATCTGATAAAAATGCTTCAAGTTCCAAGGCCAAAGAAGTGTTAACGAAGGATTGGAAAAATATTTGTTAAAAAAAATACACCTTGTATTAAAATGTGTATACACACATGAATACATATATAGTGTATATATATATATAATATATATATATATACATATAGATACATATACCAAAGGTTTTTTCCCCTTACACGGGGGGTAGCCAAAAAGAAAAAGGCATAGAAACCACTCCCACTTATTCCATTCCCTACATATTCTACTGTCCTCCATCCCATTTCACATCTGCTCTGCTCTTTGCTTCCCCCATCTTATGCTTAACTTCCCTTCTCTTTACTTTGTACTTCTCATACGATTCCCTCGTCCTAATATGAATGCCTGCTTCTTCTCTTCTACACCCTTCTTTGCTTCCTCATCCCACCACTCACTACCCTTTCTTCTATTTCCTCCCGACCGCCTTGTTGCACACACCATTTTTGCACACCTTATGACTCCCTCCTTGAACCATCCCCATTCCTCCTCCACTCCCAGTTCCACTTTATCCTTCACTCCCTCCCACTCCTTTTTCAGGTTCTTATACCCATTCTCCTTTTCTTTTTAATTTAAGCAGTTCACTCTGAAGTACCTTCCTACCTTCTGCCCTTTTCCTCTTTCTCCATCTACTCTCCACTCTCAATTTACCTTCCACCAGAAAATGATCTGATATTCCCCCACCCTCTCCCCTTAGAACATGTACATCCACACTTCCCACCATACTTCTGGTCACCATTATATAGTCCATTAACGCTCTATCTGCCACCCTTCCTTCCTCCACCCTCTCCCATGTGTACTTATGCTTGACTTTCTTCCTAAACGCTGTATTTACTATCATATATATATATATATATATATATATATATATATATATATATATATATATACATTGAATTATAATGAAAAATCATACTGACAGGAACGCGTTTGGTCCAGCAGGAGTGATGTAAATAATTTTAATAAGAATGATAATAATGATTATAATGATAATAGCTATAATAATAGTGATAATAATACTGAATGGTACATACTATTACTGATTATAATGGTAAAAACAACTGAATAACGAAAATTAAGTTGATTTTAAAGCTTTGAATTGTATTACACTCAACTTCCTCGGCGTGAAGCTCACTCCATTCATTGTCGAAGCGGTTGTTGGCAAAATGGTTTCAAACTACATCTATGTTAAATACCGTTTAGTATTTATTTGTTGAAATATTTTCGGTATTGTTCTTCATTCACTTTTAAATCTTAAAGGCTTGTATTAAAGCTCTCCTGTATGTGTGTATATGTATATGTATTTGTATGTATATGTGTATAAATGACTCTTATGGGATTCGAACCCTAGGCTGTGTATGGCGAGACTGGGATGCTGCTATTTGCACTATGTCGAATGTCTAAAAAGACGCTGCCTGAGACTGTGCCTGCAGCCATCAGAGAAACATAAATTCATTTGATCCAACTGTTGAGAGTAATATATATATATATATATATATAATATATATTGTATATATATATATATATAATATATATCTATATAATATATATATATAAGTAGTGTGTGTGTATTTATATATTTGTATATGCAAAGGCATGTACACACGTACGTGTGTAAGCATGTATGTACTGGACAAAATACAAGATGCTTAACTTGGGGGACAAACATGTTCAATTTTACGACGCATTTCATTATGAAACCATCCTTCCCTCATAGGAGCTCCTCCACGTATTTTGTCGGCAAATGGCAGCGGCGGCAATATACATCAAGCAAAGGGCGTTTTCATCGGAAAATGATTAAATTGTTTCTTATGGACCCCCCAAAGCCTAATCGCTCGTCCACTCGTAAAACGCTTCTGAAAGACCAGCAGCGATTTCTTGTATGCTTTTCCCCACTTTTTCTCTTCAAGGGGACGACGGGCCTTGGAGTTTCGCTTCAAGGGGACCTGTCCTCCTCCTCCTCCTCCTCTTCCTGCTCCATGTCCTCCTCCTCCTCCATCTCCTCCTCCTCCTCCATCTCCTCCTCCTCCATCTCCTCCTTCTCCATCTCCTCCTCCATCTCCTCCTCCTACTCCTCCTCCTCCTCCGTATCTTCCTCCTCCTTTTTCTTCTTCCTTTTCCTCCTCTTCCTCCTCCTTCTCCTGCTCCTACTCCTAGTCCTCCTCCTCCACCTCCTCCTCCACCTCCTCCTTCTCCACCTCCACCTCCTCCTTCTCCACCTCCTCCACCACCTCCTTCACCTCCTCCTCCTCCCGCTCCTGCTCCTACTCCTTCTCCTCCTACAACTCTTCCTATATCTCCTCCCTTCTTCCTACACTACACCTCAAACTTCTCCTCCTCCTCCTCCTCCTCTTACTTGATTTGAAGTTCCTCATAAAAATTCTCCAACTGCCACGACTTCGGTTACTCATCCTATTACTTGTTCTACTATTTTTCCTGCTAGTACGTCTCATCCTTGTATTTATCCTATTATCGTATTACTACTAGTACTACTACTAATACTAGTAACACTTCTACTATTTTTATCACAACTTCCCTCATGAATGCAGTTACTACTACTACTGCTACTAGTACTACAATTGTTGTTGTTTTTTTCATTTCTTATAACAGAAACCATCTCCAGCCTAGTGACGTAGTGGAACAGTGTGGTAAAAGCAGGCAGGATCTGTCTTACACAGACACAGTTCATTGCCCCCACTCCAGCCAATGACAGTGGTCGACAACCCTTTTATATTTCATTAACTTATGTTTGATCCAATTTTACATTTATCCGACTTTCTACTACATCCCGTTTAAAGTTGAGGTTCCCTGTGTGTGCTGGTTGAGGGGCCGGAGCCCTAGTACCTCTCGGGCATAGGAAAGCTGGCTATAGGAGTGAAAGAGTCTACACCTCATCCACGCTACAATATATTTTTTTTCCTTTTTCCCATGACTTTTGCAGGCTGAACGAACAATGCCTTTGCTCTTGGACTCATCCCTTTTGAAGTCGTAAATGAGCACTGATGCACTTTCTGTACACACGTTTCGTACATTTCGGGAGTGGTCCACTTCAGTAGTTAGGTCTCTTTCATACGGGGTCACACTGGGTCAATGATTCCTATACCAAAGAGGATTCGGATTTGTTTGTTCCCGAGTGGGGATTAGCTGTGGTTCAACTGTCACATCCCTGCTGATCTCGCAGAGCATTTGGGTCGTGATATCCCTTACCTTACCTTAAATTTAGATTTAAGAAGGAAATAGGCAAGAATTGGTTTTCTAATAGGGTGGTCGATGAATGGAATAAACTTAGTAACCATGTAGTAAGCGCTGAAACTATCAGTTGTTTTAAAAAACGATTAGACAGCTTTATGGATGGGGATGACAGGTGGTGATGGTATACGGAGCTGCCTAGTGTAGGCCTTATGGTCTCTTGCAGTCTTCTTTATTCTTATGTTCTTATGTTCTCGTTGTGCTTCATGCAGATAGACCCACCCTGTTTACATACCATTGCATGGTTGGGATCGAAGGCTGTACCACAGGCATATCTGTTTCAGTGGTTCCCAACCCCAGGGTCGCGATCCAAACTAGGGTCGCGAGGGGGTTTTTGAGGGTCGCCAGAGGGTCTTACAAAAATATAAAAACTATAAAAACGAAAGTTTATCAACATTATGCAAGTACGTAGATATATAACATGAAATGGTTAAATTTATTATTACAATCAGGGTCGTGACTCCAGGCTAAGAGTGGATTTAGGGTCGCAGCCAAAAAAGGTTGGGAAACACTGAGTTAGATCATCCAATACCCATACCTCAGGGCAATGACATCTGTGAATTTGTTCTTGTGTAGATTGAAACCTTTTGTCCTAATTGGCAGAGTGGTAGTGCTATCACTTGGACTCCCCTTCTTCCTGTGCCCTGACTATCTTTTCTTTTCTTTCTGGAGCTGATCCAAAAGAGTCCGAAGTTCTTTGAGCTATCCTTTATAATGTCTTTGATTTCATCTCTGCTGACTTGTAGCACGATGTTGTTTGTCAGATATGAAGTGAATCCCAGCAAGATTTGTTGCTCTGTATTGGCCAGGTTCTTCGGGTTTTAGACGCCCAGACCTCCCATTCTTTGTGGTAGTTCCAGGAATTTCTCTACTAAGCGTTCTGGAGAATTCCGTTGGTGATGGCTGGAATTACCTCTTCTCCGATAGCACTTTCCAGGGAACTCAATAATGGGGCATGTCGGTTGCTGTTCTCAGGATGTAGTTCCATTTGTGTTTGACCCTGTATATGAACGTCGCGTTTGCCGCCTGTGATTTGGTCTTTGCAAGTTTGTTAATCTGTCTGAACTCTCCCACTCACTGGCTTTGTCTATGATATGTGCCATTTTAAAAGTGTCTGAGCCAATCACTGCATCGAAATTACCTTCTCCATTTTTTTTTGTCACTATCATTCATTTTCCCCCTTCCTTTACCTCATTCACCTCCTCACCCTCCTCCTCCCCTTCCTCCTCACCCTCCTCCTCCCCTCCTCCTCCCCTCCTCCTCCCCTCCTCCCCCTCCTCCTCCCCTCCTCATCCACCTCCCCTCCTCATCCTCATCTTCCATCTCCTCTGCCTCCTCCTCGCCTACTTCCTCTTCTTCCTCCTCCTCTCACTCTCACTCTCTCACTCTCACTATCCATCTCTTCCTCTCTTACTCTCTCTTTCTCCCTCTCTCCCCTCCCTCTGTTCCTCTTTTTGCCCCCATCCAACTCCCTCTCCCCTTACCCTTCCCTATTCCCCTTTTCCCTCCCTTTTAAATCCCTACCTACCTCATTCTACTCCCTCTTTTCCCTCTCCCTCTTCATCCTCTTTCCCTCCACCTCCTATCCTCCTCCTCCTCCTCCTACTCCTTCTTCTCCCTCTACTTCTCCGCGTCCCCTACTCCCTCTCCATCTCTCCCTTTTTCCCACTCTCCCACTCCCACTACCGTGGCCGTGTCTTGCATCCCTCCCCAGCAAGCCGTGGGCCCCTGCTGTTGTTTCCGCCAACAGCCTTAAGCGAGTTTCGACTGTGCTGTCTGCACTATCTTGATCTTTTATGACAGCTTTGTGCGATAGCTGCTTTGTCTCGAGAGAGTTTCATCGATTTTTTGTTTATCCATTTATATATTCACTTATTTATTTATCATTTTTATTAATATGTTTATTTATTTATTCATATTTATTTGTCTGTTTTGATCATTCCTTTGTTTATGTATCTTCTTTTTATTGATTTATTCATTTGTTTCTTCGCCTACTCTTAGTAGCTACTTTCAGGTTATTTGCTGATGTATTGTGCCCCTTCTGTTCCAGACACTGCACACGTTGGGTACCTATTAATGTCAACGTGTATGTATGTATGTGTGTATGTATATATATATATATATATATATATATATATATATATATATATTATAATTTTTTTTATTTTTCTATATAGTGTAAGGGAGGACTAAAGCTATGAAGGATTGGTTTCCAGGAGCTGTAGTTCTTCAACCACCAAAAGATTTGCTCTCTCGCCTCTGGTCGAAAATGGTCCCTCTCCTTGGAGGAGGCAGAGTAAGGTGTCTGGCATGATCCCCTGAAAGGCATTGGTTGCATCATCCTCTCCATCAGGAGATCCTGTTCTTATTTGAGTGAAATCACTTGTCCTTGTCTTTGTAGCGAAGGGATTATAATCACTTGATGTCTTTGATAATTATCAAAGACATCAAGTGAGATATTGCTCTCAAAGGAATATAGTTTGATGGCAGTTACCTTGAGGCGTTTTACAATTTGGGGAGCTGGAAGTGACTAGTAATAATCTCTCCAGAAATCGGGGGACTGTGTACTTGATAACTTGTAACGGTGTACTTTAGTTCTTGATAACTTGTAACGGTGTACTTTAGTTCTTGATAACTTGTAACTTACGGTACAAACTTGAACGATGTTTTTTGTTATGGTTGACTTCCAGAATTCAAAGTCATTTTAAGCGTGTGACTAAGAGCAGGTCTGATTAGGCAAGAATGTTTCAGACGATGATACAAAAAATCACTTCAAAATATAATGATTGATAAGTAAGCAAACAAGTAAATGAAGATGATAATTCATATGTTGTACAGTACTATGTAAGGATCCGTGAGGGGTTGGAAGTTATTAGTCATATATATATATATATAATATATATATATGTATATATATATATATATATATATATATATATATATATATATATGTATATATTATCTTTCTCTTTTTTCTTTTTCCCTCTTTCTCTTTCGCTTTCTCTGTTTCTCTCTCTCTCTCTCTCTCTCTCTCTCTCTCTCTCTCTCTCTCTCTCTCTCTCTCTCTCTCTCTCTCTCTCTCTCTCTCTCTCTCTCTCTCTTTCTCCCTCTCTCTCTCTCTCTCTCATTCCCCCAAAAAACTAAAAGAAAAAAAATACATTTTCCCGAATAACAGACATAAAAGCGCGTTGGAATGATGATGATGTAATTTTTTGCATTAAGCTTATTATACGGAATTCAAGATTTTTTTTTGTTTTTTTCCAAAGCTCCTCACGAGGAGTGAGGGCGAAAGTTCGCGAGTTCGTATGCGCGTAACAATTAGACGAAAGCAAACAACTTCACGTTTCATGGGAACTCAGGGCAACGTATTAAGTATTCATGTATTCTGATTTGTTGTAAGCGCCTCGCTCTTAATGGCACCGGGATTCTTCTTCGCTTTGGTCTTGCTTTTGTGCCTCGGTACTTGTCTCTTCTTTAATTACTCTCATTACCTTTTATTTGGCTATGAATAAGATGCATAGAGATGTTGGCTTCAAGGATAGAAGCGATGGTCAATTATCGGTGTTAGAATACTAACACACACACACACACACACACACACACACACACACACACACACACACACACACACACACACACACACACAATTTGTTAAAAAGTCATCAAAAATAGACTAAACATCTGCAGAACAATATACTAAACCCGAGACAATTTGTATTTAGACAGGGAAGGTCATATGCCACAAATTTTATCTGTTTCTACTCAAGACTACTAGATATAATACAAAAAAAGAATCGGATTGGCTGATTGTGCTTTCCTAGAATTAGAAAAAGCTGTTGATAAAATACCACACAAAAAATTATTAAGAAAACTGGAAACCATAGGAGGGATACAAAGCAAACGACTGAAATGAATGGAGGATTTCTTGCATGGAAGAAAAATGAAACTAGTGCTCAGAGATAAGAGTTCTACTTGGGAAGAGGTGATTAGTGGAGTTCCACAGGGATCAGTATTGGCTCCGATAATGTTTGCTATTTATGTAAATGACATGGATGAGGGTGTGGAATGTTACATGAGCTTCTTTGCAGATGACACAAAATTGCCGATCAAAGTGAGTACTGAAACGAATTGCGAGTCGCTGCAGAGGGATCTGAACAGGGTTTGGAAATGGAGTCAGAAGTGGGAAGTGGACTTCAACATTAAGAAATGTAGCATAATGGAATTTGGAAAATAAAAAAAGAATATTAGGACAATATAAAATCAGTACAAATGAAGTAAAGAAAGTGGAATCTGAAAAAGACCTGGGAGTAATCGTCACAAAGGACATATCCCTTGATAAACAGATAAACAAAATTATCGGAGAAACGTACAACTTGCTAAGATCAATACAGGTGGATTTTACCTACTTGGACGAAGAAATTATGAGGAAAATACTAGTCACACTGATAAGGCCAAGACTGGAGTACGCAGCGACACTGGTAACCCAGTACTAAAAAGAATATAAGGAAATTTTAAAGAATCCAAAGAGCAACTACGAAGATGGCACCAACACTTTCAAAATTTTCATATGAAGAGAGACTGTCAAAACTAGAATTACCGACACTGGAACAAAGAATAGAAAGAGGTGACTTGTTGGCCATCTATAGAATCATGAGACATGGAAGTCCTTGATAGAGAAGACTTACCAAATTTGGATAAGAGAGATATAATTGTATATGAAAGGAAGCTCAAAATATGAGAGACCTGAAAAAGAACAGCTTTCCAAACAGAGTGGTGGATATATGGAACAAATTGGACGAAACAATAGTGTGTGCAAAAACCATACACGAATTTTAGAGCAAATTAGATACTGCGAGATACATTGACGGGATACCGCGAGCGTAGCTCCCCTTCCCGTAAGATATTCTCAATTCATTTACTTAGTGAAATAGGTAGGTGGCAGTGTCACTGGACTAGTTTTGTCAGTGTGTGTGTGTGTGTGTGTGTGTGTGTGTGTGTGTGTGTGTGTGTGTGTGTGTGTGTGTGTGTGTGTGTGTGTGTGTGCGTGAGTGCGTGTGTGCATGCGTGCGTGTTTGTGTGTGTGCGTGTGTATGTGTGTGTGTGTGTGTGTGTGTGTGTGTGTGTGTTTGTGTGTGCGTGCGTGCGTGTGTGCATGCGTGCGTGTTTGTGTGTGCGCGTATGTATGTGTGTGTGTGTGTGTGTGTCTGTCTGTCTGTCTGTCTGTCTGTGTGTGCGTGTGTGTATGTGTGTGTGCGTTTATCAGCACGTGCTTATCTCTCCCTCTTTCCCTATTTCTCTTCCTCTCTCTCTCCCTCCCTCCCTCCCTCCCTCCCTTTCTGTCTTTATCTCTCTACTTCTCTCTATTTCTATCGCTTTATTTTTATCTCTATCTCTTTCTGTCGTGCCTCTCCATCTATATCTGATGTTAAGATATGTGTTTATTAAAATGTGCATACTCTATATCAGATTCATTATTTACTCTTCTTGGATTCCTCCTGATGTTGATTATAATATTCTTATTTTGTTGATCTATTTACTCATTCACTTCTTGAATTTTTTTTTGTGCTTGCTTATTCATTTATTCATTTTTCTTCTAGTGATGGATGCCAAAATTGAAAGGAATTATATTCATTGTCGTTGCAAAGGCATGTGGTTGATTAGTTTAGCGTTTTGCATAACGCACTTATTCTTCGTTTATTTGTATATCTGTTTAGTTATTTTCATTTGTCTATTTAGATGCTGCAAATCGTATATTTTCCTCTTCGGGTTAATTTTACGATCGTTAACATAAATGATAAATTTTGGGTTTGGTGCACACAGTTAATTAACACCTTCCATACGTTACACAATGATTAATTAATTGGTTTATTCATTCCATTTCACTTCATTTCATATTGTTTCATGTTATTTCATCTTAACTTATCTTGTTTTATTTAATTTATATATGTTGATAATAAAGTTTAAATCATGTCAGGGGTGGCTCGCGGAACTAAGGCCTTAGAATTTCATCGAGTCGTTATAGAAACTAGATGGCATAGGTGAGAAAAACTAAAAACCAGATGAGAGAGTCGATGTGGCTGCTCCGAGGAGTGGTTACACAATGAGATGTCCTACAGATGAACAACAGTATTGACAACACCAGTAATGGCAAGAAAAATTATAATAGTAATGATTAGTAATAACAACAATAATAACCAATCATTCACCATGACAATCGCTGTCACCTTCTGTCACCATCAGTATCAACGTCACCATTATCAATGTCAATCACATCACTGTATTGCCCAATCATCATCATCACCACCATCATCGTCATTGCCATCACCATCCACCGCACAACTTTTACCCAGTTCGGGATCAACCTCGTGTCTACAACGGTCAATCGACCTTTTATCCTGTAGTGTGTGCGTGTGTTTGTGTGTGTTTATGTGGCTGTTTAATGTGTGTGTGTGTGTGTGTCTGTATCTGTATATATATATATATATATATATACATATATATATATATATATATATATATATATATATATATATATATATATATGTTTATGTATACGTATATGTATATAGTAAGTATTATTTTTATCCATGTGCACATGCACACCTAAAACTCCATAGTCCTGGCGAGAATATTGCTCGGCCGAAGGACAGACGTCGTGTCTTTCGACGTTAACGGTATTAACGGTTCGATTGTGCGTGTGATGGAGACCTCTTTGTTCTCGTCCCCTTTTGTGGCCTTCCTGGTGGCAAGAGACTGCCTGGGTGTCGATAAAATGAAATTCCAAAAATGGGCGATGGGTGGGAGATTCTGTGGTCTGAATGAAGGATGTGTTATTTCTCTGGTAATGGCGTGGATTGCTTTATGCTCTCCCAAGAGTGATGTTTTCAATTTAGTTTTGGATTTTTCTTTCTGTTTTCTTTAAGGTTCTTTGTGGCTTATTTGTGTATTTTTTAGGGTAAAGAGAGGATAAAAGAGAATTGAACTAAACAGAGAAAAGTTTTATTTTTTGAAATGTGGGTTCAGCCCTTTGTGAAATGAATTACTTTTCAGTGTTGCAGTCATCGATTTTCGGAAGTTCTTTGTCTTGTCTGCGTTCTGCATTTTTTTGGTAGCACCCACAGTTCTTTATTCTCCTCTCTACTTCTGTCCACCGTTTGAAGCTTGGTTGTTGTTGTTGTTGTTGTTTTTTATAAGAATAGTTCATATCTTTTCGGCTCCCAAAAACAGTCATATTTTATATTCTATTATAGATATCTATGAAGTCCCATTTTCCAATAAATCATACCTCTACATAGTACATCATCAACATACCTGTTTCCAGTTTGATTTTGATTTTTTTTTTTTATATATTGATTTAAAATTTCTTTCACACGTCTTTTTTTCGGACTTTTTTTTCGTTCTAGTTTCATTCATATATATTTTTATCCTTAATCATTCATTTTTGGGTGAGGTTTTGCTTGGCTGAATAAAACTCTTTGGGCTTCCAAAATAGCACATAAAGATGAAGAGGCGAGTTACCAGAATCTTTCGGACATTAATCTTTTCATCGTACTTAATTCGATATTGAACAGCAATATTGATGTTTATTTAAGTACCTCATTTCTCGTACTTCTATAGTTCTCCCACGTTTCAAATATTTCTTGAATTATATTCTTGAGTGGTGCATAGTTGGCCAAGCGGATTAGGGCGACTTTATGTAAAAAGGAGGAAGATGAATCGGGGTTTGAATCTCGCTAATAATTCAACGCGTGACTTCAATTTATATGGTCTTAAATTCATGAACTCTGACAAAAGCAAATAGTGCCTAGCCAACTCACAGTGCAATAACGACAAAAAGAAAAAAAGAATACAAAACAAAACGAACTTGTTGTCCTTCCATCTTCACTAAACCTAATGTCAATTATTTATTTGCTGCATTGGTTTCTGTGCCTTCCAGCAAAAAAAAAAAACAAAAAAAAAAAAAAAAAAAAAAAAAAAAAAAAAAAAAAAAAAAAAAAAAAAAAAAAAAAAAAAAAAAAAAAAAAAATCGTAGTAGCCGCAAACGATCCTCTAGGCCTCCGATGATCCCTCGAGAAGGACAAGATGGTCGTGAAATGAAGTTTTACTTCGCTTGGGATGAGGATCCTTCTTAATTAATCGCCTTCAGAAGGATGCTATTGTGCCATTATTCCTCTCGAGGGACTCTGTTCTTAAGTGGAGCTATAGAAGGTTGTTACATCGTGTATGGATACTCATCATTATGAAACACGTGGGTATAAGCTTTTGTGGTTGAGTACTGAGCTGTTTTCTTTTCTTTATATTTTTGGGGGGAGGGGGTTATTTATGGAATTATTATTATGGTTATTATGGAATCTTAGGGAAGAAAGTTGGATAACGAGGGAGACTAAGTGTACTCAGAGGAAGGTTAAGAGTACGTGTGTATAGTAGAGAAGGAGCTGGCAAGACTGTTGATGTACTAATTAGGGTATGAGTGGGTGTTTGATGGGAGAAAGATATGGGGAGCCGTGATTAGGGCAATGATGGGCAACAGGAGAAGAGCAGAGGTGAAAGGATGAGGTGTCCACGCCAGGAGGCGTTTAACGGCAACACAGCAGGCAGCACGCGACGTTATCAGAGGGTCATGGTCAGAAAGATCTGGATAATTTGTAACGCTGTCTAATATGAATTTGTAAGAATTTGTTCGCAAGAATGAGACCCAGGTAATGGTCTCCAGTATATAGGCCTACTAATAATGTACAAGTGCACAAATAGAAACACACACACACACACACGCGCGCGCGCGCGGTGTCGGTGGCGCGGTTGGTAGAGTCCCCGACTGTCACTACGGCGGTCCGGGCTCGAATCCTGCCCAGGGCTGAAATAATTTCAGTATCGCTGTGCTTCGAGTCGTTACTCCAACTCTCGTGGGCGGGGAGTTGGGTGTGTGTGTGCGTGTAAGGTCACAGCATTACCCATAGATCGGTCATACGAGCTCTGAGCTCTCTTCCGGGAGGGAAATAGCTGGCTGTCACGAGTCCAACACGTGATCCAAAGACCAAGGTAAATACATATACACACATACACACACCAGGGGTGGGTGAACCCTGTGTACCTCGAACTAGAGAAGGTATTTGATAAAGTACCTCACAGTCGACTTGTGTGGAAACTGGAACACGTTGGAGGATTAAAAGGCAAACTACTAGAATGGATGAAAGATTTTTTTAAGGAAATATACATGAGGACAGTAGCAAAGGATGTCAAGCTGGAGAGCAGTAACGAGCGGAGTTCCACAAGGGTCAATGTGTGCGCCAATAATGTTTCTTATCTATGTCAACAATATGATGGAGGAAACAACACAATATGCCAAAAGGTTTGCAGATGATTAAAAAATCATGAGAAGAGTGAAAAATGAGGGTGATATCAAACTACTGCAAAAATATCTAGACACTATTTTTGTATGGAGCCAAGAATGAGAAATGGAGTTCAATACTAAAAAATGCAAAGTACTGGAAATGGGCAATATTGGCAAAAGACCACCCTGAAACTATTCCTTGAGAAATGAACCCATTAAAAAAAAAAAAAAAAAAAAAGATTTTGGAGTGTTGATAAAAGACAACCTGTCACCTGACAGACAAATCAGCAGGATTGTGGGAGAGACGTAAGGTCTACTGCAGAAGACTAAAGTGGCATTTCACTACATGGATGAAGGAATGATGAAAAAACTCGTCGAAATCCTGATCTGTCCAAGACTGGAATATGTGTCAGTAGTATAGTCCCCGCACAGAATGAATGATATAAAACAAGATCGAGAGAATAAAAAAGGCAACAACCAAACTGGTCCCCAGCCTGTCAGATAAACCATATGAGGATAAACTAAAAACACTGGGTTTGGCAACTTAGAAAGATCGAAGAGAAAGAGGTGATATAATTACAGGACTCGGGTCACTAAAGGGGATAGAGTGCGTTGACAGAGGAAATGACATGATTAAGAATGGGAGGGCTTTAAGAGGTCATGGGGGCAAATTAAGAAAGATCACATGTCTAAAGGATGTGAAGAAATAGAGTTTTCCTTATGTATAAATACTTTGAATAGCTTAGGAGGTGATATAGTCCAAGCTCAAACAATAGCCTACGCGAGTTCAAATCTAAATACGATAATTGGAAATCAAGGATATAGATTAAATTGGAACTGTACGTGAATTTGAAGCTAGGCATGATAACGAATTAGAGAATAGGAGACGGGACCTAATGAGCGTTCCTTCTTTCCTCTATACTACAGTTAGGTAAATACATACACATACACACACGTACACACGGACATACACACACACGCCTACACATATACACACACGCCTACACATACACACACACGCCTACACACACACACACACGCCTACACACACACACACACACACACACACACACACACACACACACACACACACACACACGCACACACACACACACACACACACACACACACACACACACACACACACACACACACACACACACACACACACACACACACACACACACACACACACACACACACACACACACACACACACACACACACACACACACACACACACGTACATACATGCACACATGTACATACACGCATATACACACACATATACGCACACACACACACACACACACACACACACACACACACACACACACACACACACACACACACACACACACGAATGAATAAACCCAACAGTTAGTCCCTTACATATCTATAAAGAGCTACCAGGCCCGTACCCTCTGGAGGGGGGCAGGGAGGACAACTGAACCCCACCCCGCTTGAATTTGTAAAAAATTCAACTTCAGCATATAATGGTAACTACCCAACCAGTGTGGTGGGATAGTTGCCAGGAAATGTGAAAGTTGAAATATTGAAAAATTCCTTTGAGGGGCAGTTGTCCTCCCTGACCTCGCCCCCAAAGGTTACGCGCCTGGCTACATACATTTTGTTTAGTCGGTTCGACTCTAACAAGAATAAAGAACATAAAGTGTGGCACTATAAGGAGATGGACTTGGCTCTACGCTTGGGGAGTGTTAATGGATAATTTAATCAAGCAATTTAATTATATTTTTCTTACCATATATCTTATCATCGTTCCTTACGCTTAACCAGAATAAAATCTCTGAAGTGGGTCACCACGATGATGACAGTCATTTACTAAATCATTAATGATGTCCTTCATTTTCCATACTAGTGTAAAATATTCATGATCGTTAAACTATTATATTATTTAGTTGCTCTCTCATATGTTTGAATGTGCTCTGTTGTGTGCGGTAAAGTATAATATTGCCATAAATTAATGAATAAGTCTACAAAAGAAAGACGCCGCTTACCCCAGTTCTTTGGGATGCGTGGCTTAAATCATGCAAAGGGATTTGGTTATGATGTATGAAAATGTTATAAATGGTTAGATAAGTCAACAGTTGACTTGATTATTGTTTTGTTTTACTCTCTTAATGATTTTGCGTCGGCTTTGTCAACAGCCCTCTCGATTTCCTAAAGTTCTTTACATTCTTATGCTATTGTTGTTCTTGTTAATCTTACGTATATTACTATTTGTTCATTTATTTCTTCATTGTTATTATGTTTATATTTGATTCTCCATCTTACTATTATTTGTATGTCTATTCAGTTACTTGATTATTTATTTACTTTGCTGGGTTATATTTATCTGACGAGCAAAAGAATTAAAAAAAAAGTTACAAGAAAGTTTCTTATCAGCCACTGCCAGGCTCACTTGAAAAAGACTTATCTTAAATTAGCAGAAGTTTATATATATAGTTTTTTATATATACAATGATATATGTCAGATGATATCGAGGAATTTTGGGAATCTGCCGCATTTGGCCCTGTGTTGTTGAAGGCTGCGCCTCTGACGCCGGGTCTTGTATGCAGTTAGGGACAAATTGCTCCATCTGCCCCCACGCTAACAAACATGGATGTCCGTCACTTGCCCGTCACGTCGGGCACACGTGTCCACGTGTACAAGCATGTACGCACGCCATATACGTATGTACATTCGTATGATAGCATGCTTTCGCGAATACAAGCAATCGTAAACATACGCGCACACACACACTCACACACGCATAAATTCACACACAAACGCACATACACACATGCATAAATTCACACACAAACGCACATACACACGAGCACATACACACACGAACACATACACACACGCACATGCACGTTCGTAGACGTGCGCACTCGCACACACACACACACACACACACACACACACACACACACACACACACACACACACACACACACACACACACACACACACACACACACACACACACTCTCTCTCTCTCTCTCTCTCTCTCTCTCTCTCTCTCTCTCTCTCTCTCTCTCTCTCTCTCTCTCTCTCTCTCTCTCTCTCTCTCTCTCTCTCTCTCTCTCTCTCTCTTATTTCAACAAACAAATTTAAAAACTCTCAGGTAAAGAGCAAAAGAGGGGAGAGTTTCTGAGTCGGTCGTTGAGAGTCAGAGTGAGTGACTGCAGCCTTGCAGCCAGGGTGTCCATTGGGTATCCAGATCACATGCCACACCTGGCCGCCAGATCCTACTGCGGCTTCTCGACGAAGACCTTCTCTCCTCTCTCTCTCTCTCTCTCCTCTCTCTCTCTCTCTCTCTCTCTCTCTCTCTCTCTCTCTCTCTCTCTCTCTCTCTCTCTCTCTCTCTCTCTCTCTCTCTCTCTCTCTCTCTCTCTCTCTCTCTCTCTCTCTCTCTCTCTCTCCTCTCTCTCTCTCTCTCTCTCTCTCCCCCTCTCTCTCTCTCTCTCTCTCTCTCTCTCTCTCTCTCTCTCTCTCTCTCTCTCTCTCTCTCTCTCTCTCTCTCTCTCTCTCTCTCTCTCTCTCTCTCTCTCTCTCTCTCTCTCTCTCTCTCTTCTCTCTCTCTCTCTCTCTCTCTCTCTCTCTCGTCTCTCCCTCTCTCTCTCTCTCTCTCTCTCTCTCTCTCTCTCTGTCTCTGTCTCTGTCTCTCATGGTTTATGTATTGTGCTAAGTCGGGTCCTCGAGTCCTCTGTCTATGACATTCTGTACTCCAAATAGTTTTTTCCTATGGTTTTGAATTTATTGTTTTTTATTTGTTTGTATATATTTATTTATCTTTAATTTTAATTTTTCTATTTGCTTATTTATTATTTTATCTTACTTTTATTTGTTTTCATTTATCTATTTATTTATTCCCTTCAGCTAAATCAAATCGTTTGTATGTTGTAGGTTAGTGGACATGGACATAATTTGACTTTTTTTTCGTCAAATTCTTCGCGTTTATATTTACTTAAAATGATAGAGTTCATGTTAAATGAAAAATAAGTCGGGTCAGAGTATCTATCGTTCTCCATATTTTTTATTTTTATTTTTATTTCAAAATTACTTTTATTTGACGTATTTCCATACGACAATTCTTTTCGTAGTCTACCTATCCTGTCAACGCAATATATATGACTCGGACTAAATTGTATATGAACTTTATATAGAATAGATTTGTGTGTGTATACAACTTTCAAAGACAACTCAGTTATGGATGAATATGTTGTATTCTAGGTTTACTGCTCTTAACCTCTTTCGTAGCGATTGTCATTTGTTTTATTCGGGTTCAGGGTAGACATTTCGTTCGTCTATATTTTTCACTTGTCTATATAAAATCGGGATACCAACCTAAATGTATGACTGATAGTTCCTTACCGTTAGTAGCACTGATTACAGTTGTTTTCAATATACATCAGTGATTTGTATTACATGAGTTGTGTTGTTTAAATACGTGGATTTCAAGATCGCAATCAGGGCTACAAACTGTGACGGGTAATCTCAGTGTGTGAATGAAAAATCCTCACAGTTGGTAACACTGATTTCTATCTTTTGAATACACATCAATGGTTTGTGTTACGTGAGCAGAGTTACGCAGAGGTACCAACTGTTCCAAGGTGTCCGGGATCCCCTCTTGATAATGGAAGGATTAAATTGAAATCTGAACTGGTTTACCAATAGAGTGATTAACGAATATGATAGATTAGTGACCATATAGTGAGTACTGAAACTATTGGTTATTTTAAGACAAGATTAAATGAATTGATAAATGGGATGACAAGTGGAAATGGACAAGTGTAGGCCGTGTGGACTATTGCAGTCCACTTCATTTTTATGTTATGTTTTGTCCTTAGTTAAATTCATTTATTTATTTATTTATTTATTTATATTTTTATTGAGGTACTTCTGTACGTGTCTTTACTGGGCTTGATAACTGGTTGTATATAAACACACCAATCAGTGATCATCTTTGCTTAGAGTTCTCAAAACATTTAATATGAACATTAATATACGAAATTTAACTGTATGAAAACCTTCAATATTTTCATATATCGTTTATTAATTTCTTAAAAAAATAATCAGTTGATAGTATTGTCAAATATAAATTTAAAAAGTAAATCAAACTGAGAGTTGGTGAACTCATATTACTTGCTTCCATTAAATGAAATCAGAACTTTGTGAGAGTAATTGAACCGCAGGAGTTCATCGAATTACTAAAAACAAATGAATATTGTATTTGTTAGTAACAAAATGAAGAAAATAGCTAATTGTTTACATCAATACATATTTTGTTTTACTAAAATAATTGTGACTAGAGGCATTGTCCTAGATCTGATGTACAAAAACAGTGTGCCAAAAGATGGCTTTACTGTATATATATATATATATATATATATATATATATATATATATATATATACATATATAATATGTAAATATATACATATATAATATATACATATATCCATATAATATATATATATATATATGTAATATATATAAACACATATATATATATAATATATATATATATATGTATATATATATATATATATATATATATATATATATATATATATATATATACATACATTGGAAATTGCTTTGAAGATTATATTGGGCAAGAGAGAAAGAAAAATATAAAATTAATTCGCGTCGCCCACTTGGAATTACGGCCTGTGTTAGCACAGGTATCACACACACAAATTATCACAACATGGATGAGTTTGAAGATCATGAGATGAAAAAAATGCCCATACAGAAGGGAAATGGATAAAGGAAGTATTACATTAAATTTATTAAATATCTAGATAATTTAATGTAAAACTTAAGTGATATTGTTTTTAACATAATTTTATAGATAGAAGGTAATATTATCTCGATCGTGTTGAAATGTGTTCTTAAAACTGTACTGAATACATTGCAGTATGTGCAACCATATTAATTAATCAATTTCTATTTAACTTTGTATTGTGCAGTATGATAAGTTGACCTACTTCGAGTTGTTCTTTATCTTTTTTAGATATATCAGTTTGTGTAGTTTGTCATGTTATATAAGGGCACTTTTTGAGTTTTGTGAAAATTAATAGATACACGTTAGTTTTCTTCTATTAACTGTTTGTTCCACAGAGTGTGTATATATTTGTAATAAAGCGTAATTTGAATGGAAATTGTACAAATAGAATAACAATTTGAATTTTCAGCCGAAGCAGTGCAATATATTTTATATTTTGCTTATATTCATTCATTTCGTTTATTCACTTATTCATTTATTCATCTTGGTACATCTTTATTATGTGTTTATTTTTTTCCATTTAATATTTACTAATTTATTTACTTGTTTATTTTTATATATTAATTTTTCATTCACTCGATTTCCTCA
>NC_134806.1:37537523-37540023 GCF_046742065.1 Oratosquilla oratoria
AAATGGGCACTGTCTTCTTAGTGATTTTCTCGATTTTCCGAATAGTTTGTATCTTCAAGGGAGGTCAAACACAAGGCTTCCGAGATCCATGGTGTTATTATGACGAAAAACATTACACAAAATTTTAAAATACGAGCTTTCGATTGAATCATACAACTATCTTCAGGTAAGAATAGATGCTTGTGTATATATATATATATATATATATATATATATATATATATATCTATATATATATATATATATATATATATATATATATATATATATATAATTTTTTTTGTCCACTATTTTTTTTTTGGGGGGGAGGAGACGGATTGTCTTCCTATTATCTTTTGTAATTTTGCATTTTCGTATTACTTTCAGTCCCTGATTTCTCCTTTTTCCTCAGATATCGTCATTTTTTTTCCACGATTTTTGTCATCATCATTTTACCTTTTTCGCCTCTGCCTAGATTTTAAGATTTCTGATTTTTTTTTTTTTTTTTTTTTCCCCGTCTTCCATTCTGAGAACCGCCAGTTGACGTCATGGCCTCTTGCGCCATCTATATCTTATACATATTCCCCGGGACTTCATTTTTCTTTTTCTTTTTTCACTTTTGCTATAATTTTCTTCATTTTTTATATTCACGTTTTAATTTTATCCTAAGAAGCCGTGTTCCATCCTACGAGTATAGATTTTTTTTTTTCATAAATTTCCTTACAATTTCTGTCATGCTTTGTGTCTCTCTTTTCCACCATTTTCTTCCCCTTCCCCATCATCCTTTAGCCTTTCTCTTCCCCTTCCATTTCGCCTTCCCCTTTACATTCCCCTTCCTGTACCCCTTTCCCTTCTACCCTTTTCCTTTTCCCTTTACTTCCCTTAATCCCTTTTGTTCCCCCTTACCCTACCCCTCTCTTCCCCCTCCCTCTCCTCCCCCTCCCCTTTCTCCTCGCCCTCCTCCTACTTTTCCCCTACTCTTCCCCCCCCCCCCCCGTTTTCTCTTTTTCCTCCCTGACCTCATCTGAACTCCCCACTTCCCCAAGCCAAGGTCCACTTCACCTCACGTCGCCTCACCTTGCCTGTCTGACTTGACCTGACCTGACTTCACCTGACCTCACCTTTTTTTAACTTGTTCATTTATTGATTTATTTATTCGTTTATTTATTCATTTATTTATTTACTTATTTATGTACAGTATCTATTTTTTGTTTGTTCTGAAGGCTTTATTTACAGTTATATATACATGTCATCCTGTCGGTCTTCAAACCACGTAAACACTCGCACCTCCATCCGGAGATGCAGCTCCGAGGGGCTGACGCTCGGTTCCGGGATCAGCCTTTTTCTTTTTCTTCTTCCTCCGTATTTTTACACAGAGACTACAACCCGTGACTGCTCACATCCTCGCTACTGTAGCCGTTGACATAATCCCACATTACTACAGCGAGGTCAATGATAGTGCCCGAGCACCGTTGCCACCCTTTATGGGGCTGCGGTTTTTTTTTTTCTTACATTGAAAATCGAAGGAATAGTATTATTATTTTTTTTTTTATCAATCTAGTTGAGTCTTAGATAGTTAAGTCAGAGATATTCTAACCTTTCTTCTTCGTTATGAACCTAAATTTGATGCATCTTTTTTACCGATGTGGTGATTTATCTGTGTACATATCCACTTTCTTTGTATACGTATTTACCTAACTGAATGGTACAGAAAGAGCTATGGTCGTGAGGTCCCGTCTCTATCTACCAGTCAAGCTTTAAAATCGTATATGTTTTTATTATTTGGGCCTGTTCACACTAGTGGTTTGAACCGCGCGGAAACCGCGGCGGCACCACATAGTCAAAGGAAAACTACGCGGTTGTGTGTGAACGCCTCCATTGACATGCATTGCAATCGAACCTGCGCGGTTGGGACCGGCAGTGTGAACAGGACCTTATTTTCTTAAAGTCTTTCGCCACAAATGTATACAATTATATGGATAAAGTGTTTCTTGTACGTACATGTGCGTGTACACATGTTCGTGTACACATGTGAACGTAAGAGAGGAAGGAAAAGAGGGAGAGGGGGGATGGGAGAAAATGAAAGAGTGTGAGTGGAGGAGGAGGAGGAGGAGGAGGAGGAGGAGGAGGAGGAGGAGGAGGAGGAGGAGGAGGGAGTGAAAAAGAGTATTCATGACCCAAGAAAGGTAAAAAATAATCCGAAAATAATGAGATTTAGGGCGTCGTTACTTGCGGCGAAGGTCGAGGGGATGGCGGTTTGAACCCTGTCACCGGCGAAGTTGGACCAAGGGCATGGTTAATCAAATTCCATGCTGCAAGTCCTCTATAAGGGGCACCGTCCTAGCCTCCCGATAAGGGGGGGGGGTGTTTGTGACGTTAATCCAAATCATCAGTATCCTTTATAACTCCCAACGGGTAGTCTTGGAGTCTCTCTTAGGTCGTAGAGTCGAAATGGCTCTGGGGGAGTAAAGTTGGAGTTTGCCAGCGTAAGTGGGTTGCATAGTACACGGAATTAGCAGGA
>NC_134806.1:37562523-37565023 GCF_046742065.1 Oratosquilla oratoria
GCTGTGAAAGAAGTGGTGCCACGAACATAAAACCTGGACACTTGATGATTGGAAGACTGATATGGTCCGATGAATCAACGTTCACGTTATTCCCTAAGAACGGCAGAGTTTATTTATGGAAAACCCCAAAAGAGGCCTACGATCCGGGCTGCCTGCTTCCTACGGTCAAACCTGGGGGCGGTTCCGTTATGATTTGAGCGGCCTATATCGTGGTATTCAGCTAATCCTCTTATTCACATCACAGACTGGATGATTGCGAATGAATATCTAGAGATCCTCAATGATAAGGGTCTTACTATGATGAGCGTCTTGCTGCCAGACACAGCCATATTCCAAGACGATAATACGTCCATACACACAACCAAAAAGCTTTAGTCTTGGTTCGTAGAGTATCATAATATCATCAAACAACTTCCATGGCCTCCACAATCGCCAGACCTGAACATAATTGAACCGTTATGGGGAGTTTTAGAGCAGAGAGTGAGAAGCAGATTTCCACCTCCAACATCGTTGTAGCAATTGCCGAATATTTTGGAAACTATTCGGACACTTTACGAATCCATACCGCGAAGGATTGCAGTTGTTCTACAGGCAAATGGTGGTCCAACACCGCATTGATATAACCTAACCTAAACTGTCATGACCTAAGCTAACCCAGTCTATCATGACCTAACCTGGTCTAACCTGACCTGACTCAAGGACAATAGCCTAAGAAACTCGAGAAATGACGACAATCTGTGCGATAATGTCGTCTTAATTTAAGTAAACCTCTTTCAAGAATGAACGAGTATTGGCCTGGATATTGGAAAACTGGTTTTCTTAGATGAAACGCGTACAATGATGTTAGTATCGACGTATCCAAGTTAGTTGTTAGATAAGATTCTATTTGATTTTTATCGCTCACCCTTAAAGATATTTTACGCGTACACACCTACACACACACACACACACACACACACACACACACACACACACACACACACACACACACACACACACACACACACACACACACACACACACACACACACAGACACACACACATAGGCATGTATGTTAATTCGGAAACACATACACTAGAATTTCTTTGAAAAACAGATTTTAACGTCCGCCTGATAAGAACTCTGTAAATATATGTGAAAAACTTTAAGTGTTTCTATAGATGATCATATATATATATATATATATATATATATATATATATATATATATATATATATACATACATATATACATATATATATATATATATATATATATATATGTGTGTGTGTGTATATGTGTGTGTGTGTATGTGTGTGTGTGTGTGTGTGTGTGTGTGTGTGTGTGTGTGTATACAGACTGTGTGTGTGTGTGTATGATTATGTAAGGATACATAAGTATTGTGGGTCCAAAATATGTTGCAATATTCTTGAACATATTCAACACAGCAGATAGTGTCTTTTAAATAGAATGTTTTAATGACACACGTGAGGCCAAGACGGTGATGTGGATCTTTCCTGCGGCAGTAGGAACCTTTGGAACATCTATTTTTTCATTCTATTTATTTATTTAATTTATCTAACTGCCGTTTTCTTTGTCTTCTTTCTGGGTCTCTTTTTATCACGCGTGCCGAAGATATACTGATATTTGTTTCTTTTTCATATAGAAAATTCTGTCAGCATTTCTTGTAATGGAATATTGATTATTGGACTCGTTGTAACCAGTTCACCAGAATGTCAACAATAGTGGCGGGCAGGATTTTTACACACACACACACACACACACACACACACACACACACACACACACACACACACACACACACACACACACACACACACACACACACACACACACACACATATATATATATATATATATATATATATATACATATGTATATATATATATATATAATTTTGCATTCTGCATATCTCTTGGGTCGTGATACTAGGAGAGGATTTTGGTTAAAAATTCGCTTATCTCTGAAGAAATCTGAGACAAAAATGTGGGCATGTGTATGGAATTTGGTGTGGGGGAATTGTTTTTCCCCAATTCTGACCTTATTTCTAACCCGAATCAGCAGACGAGGACATTCTATGATGGTGATGCCATACATACAAATATACGTATATGCATACATACATACATGCATATATATATACCTACATTATACATATACATACGTTTTATACACATACATATATTCACACTCATACATAAGTACATACACATATACATACATACATAAACACATGAACACATACGCACATACATACATATACATACATACATATATATACCTACATTATACATATACGTTTTATACACATACATATATTCACACTCATACATACATACATACATACATACACACACATATACATACATACATAAACACATGAACACATACGCACATACATACGTATACATACATACATACATACATACATACATACATACATACACCAAAAGACCTTTCCACCCCAATAGGGGAGGTAGCCAGCCCAGGCATGCA
>NC_134806.1:37577523-37582523 GCF_046742065.1 Oratosquilla oratoria
GAAGATATAGATAAAAGTAGATGGAAAACACCACGTGGACATAGGCACATAGGCACGCACACACGCATGTACAGTACACACACGCGTACGTACTACGTACACATGGGCGTGTACAGGTATGGGCTTTCCCACATCCACGTACGTACACTCAAAAATTGTACACAAACTTTCACAAGTAGGTACAAGTGTGCGCACGCACACACACACACACACACACACACACACACACACACACACACACACACACACACACACGCACACACACGCACACACACACACACACACACACACGCACGCACGCACGCACATACACACGCGCTCGCATGCACGAACCCTCACAGATTTATGAGAGAGGTTACAGACAGAAACAGAAACATAGCTGGTTCTCACATGGAAGCAGAAGTCTTTACGAAGAGAGAGAGAGAGAGAGAGAGAGAGAGAGAGAGAGAGAGAGAGAGAGAGAGAGACAGGGAGAGAGAGATGGCGCCCGGATCGCGCGTGCGCAAACGACCTTCCCGGTGTGTTGATATTTTGCAGGATGCTTGATTATCTTGGGCTTTTTAGTGGGGCTTGGTCGGGGGGAATGGTCACACCGGGGGTTCGAGGAGTACCCTGTGTCCACCCAGGGGCGTGCACCAGGGTGATAACACCTAAGAAAGTGTTCAAATAATTGTGAAAAGCGGATGAATTGTGATTGGCAACTCTGGCTCGGTTTGTTGAAGGCAGCATCCGCTTCTTGTGCCAGTGACTGCTGGGCCGGCCGAGTGAGTTGACGGGCCCCAACTGTCTCTCCTCTTTTTTTCCTCCCCCCTCGCCTAGTGCCAAGTGTCAACAGCCGTCATGTAAATTGGCACCGGATTCAACGGTAACCCCCCCACCACCCATACCTATTCTACCTCCCCCACACAATCGGACTGGCTATGGTTGTGGTCTGTGGGATGATGCCAAGGGGTAAAACAGGCTACCTCGTCTACAACGGTGACAGCATCAGCAACGACATCAACAACAACCGTAGTAAAAACAACAGTATCAGAAGCAGCTGCAACAGCTCCAGCAGCTCCAATAGCAGTAGCAGCAGCAGCAGCAGCAGCAGCAGCAGCAGCAGTAGTGTTCTTAGGGGTGTTTCGACCAGTGATTTCGTCCCCTGTCGAAGCCAGTACTGCGCGCATCCAAAGGAAGTGATTAGGAGCCTCGTTATTGAAAGAGAGGCCACTTTGTTGTTATTGTTGGCCTCGACGTCTCGGCCTCGGTGTCTGTCTCTTCCTCTCCCCTCCTCTTCCTCCTCCTCTTCCTCCTCCTCCTCCTCCTCACACTCCTTTCCTCTCATCACCTGTCTCTCTTCGACTTAAACACTTCTTTCTCATTTCCTTTTTTTTTCTTTTTTAAGAATTCTCTTACTGCTGCTGCTGCCACTGCTGCTCTGTTTTTCGTTCTCTTCCTCCATTTCTCTTTATATTTCTCCTCTATTTATCTCGATCTCTCCTCTCGTCTACTTGTGGCCTGTGAAGACATGATCCCCACCAACATCAATAGTCGAAAGTGTCGTTACGACGGAGAAAAGCATCTTTAGAGAAATTGGTGTTTGTGTCTTGTAAGAAATTCAGTGTTGATAGAAAATCGAACGAGGCCAGTTACGGAGTGCCTCCCACGTAGCTTCCGAGTATGAGAAGAAAAAAATCCGGTTAAAGAAATAAAGAAAAAAAAAAATGATAATTCGGTGCAGTGATGATCTCGAGTCAGGGAAAAAGTGATATATCCGAAATCGGATCCCCCCCATCCCCCCAGAGCTGAGGTGGAGTGAAGTGGATTTCTGCTCGGCAATTGTGGAATACACAAGTCAGACCAGAGATGTGTCATGACAGTTCGACAGCTCGAGTAGAACAAACGAACCTATCCGAGTGCTTCGAACACCAGTACGTGTTTAGACGTTGTCATTCGCTAGAAGTCGCTCTCGAACCGAAGAAGAGGACGAGGATCTCCTGTAGAGAAGAAGACCCCGGGGGAGCCATCAGGCAGTTCCTGTCCGCCTCCGCTTACCTGTGGCTCTAACGCAAGGCTCTCCCAGGCCCCCCAGCGCGTCACAGGAAAGGGGCCCGTGAAACATTTTATTGAACCTAACGGAGGTCCCTAGTTTTTTGTCATCATTTTCGTTTTCTTCTACTGTATAGTCAACGCATGCCTCCCTACGTGGCCGCCGGACATTAGGTCAACCTGTTCTTCGGCTCAAAGATGACGGACACATTACCCGAGTTTGGTCTTTGGCCTCATCCTATTTGAACCTTAGCCGAGAGACCAGAGTGCCCCAGTTAAGGAAGTGGTGGTGGAGGAGGAGGAGGAGGGGAGGACGTGAATGCGTGCTGGCGGCGGAGGAGTGCCCCAGCCCGTGTCATACCTTTACTGCCCCGTGTTGGTGGTGGTGGTGGCAGATCAATAGAGGGTGTAGTGCAACGCAAGAGTGCCCAGCGCTGTTCCACCGCCACCGCGGCTTCTCCATTTGCTCATGCTACCTCTCTTTCCATCACCTTCTTCCTCTCTGTCCTTCCTCCACACGTTGTTTCCCGCAGTGGACCAAAGCTCGGAATAAGGGTTAAATGGGTTACGCTGAGGGAGCTGTGACTTCGGAGCATCAGCATCAGAGACGTGAATTCAGCAGCGGGAGTATCAGCAGCGGGAGCTCGGATGATGAACATGCAGACAGCTGTAGCTGTCACCTACGCCAGGTGAATGACGGAAGTGCCTCCCATAATAGTGTTACTAACAGCTGGAGTAAAGATACTTGAGTAATTTAAATTAGTTTCCCCTTTCCCTCCCCTCTTCCCCGTCCCTCGTCTCCCCTACCCCACCCCACCGCCCGCCCCACCGTCTGCATGGACGGCGGTGGGTCAAGGCGCAGCGCCGACTACCCTCGAGATTATCCCGCAGAACCTCCGGAGGAGTACCGAGAGCCCTCCTCCTCCTCCTCCTCCCACCGCCACCATTTCCACTTCGATCACGGTCGAGACCCGTCTGCCATGGATCACTTCCGGAACTCCACTTCCCACGTCGGCGATTCCTCCTCCTTCAGGCCCCCGACCATCAACACAGGGAGCGGAGACTTATACCGACCTTCCACTTCGACCACAGGCCACGGGTCTTCGGAAGCCTTCCGGCCCTCGAGTAGCGGACACTCGTACCACCACAGCCCCGGTTGCCCCCACACCTCCCACGTAGGCCACATCCGGTCGCAGGACACGTTCCGGATCCCGCCGCAGCCCATGGCCTCAGCGCATGACCCCTTCGGAACCTTCCCCAGGGACATGTGCCGGGGCCTTACCGAAGGACTCGACTCCTACACGGACGTTCTCCATGATCACCACCATCACCACCACGATCACCACTTACACGATCATCATCACCATGACCACTTGCACGATCCCTACCATCGCCATCCTTCCCCCCAGGACATGGCCCGCCCTCCCCCTCCCCCGCTTTCCTCCCAAGCACCTGACATGTACCGTGACCTGCCCAACCTCCCTCATCACCACCACCACCACCATCACCTGCCGCACCAGCACCATTCCCACCACCCTCACCACCTCGTGCGCCACACCTCCAACATCGACCGCCATACACTCGAGCGTCATAGGGCCAACCTCGAGTCGAGGGGCGTCATGGAGACTCGCCATGAGTACGAGCCCCGCGAGACACTCCCCCCGGTCCACTTCGAGCCCATGCCCCTGGACAGGAACCGTCGTCAGGGGAGCGCGCCTGATATGTTGCGTCACCACCGTTCAGTTCCTGACATGTACGCTTCTCTCCAGCAGGAAGATGCTGGGATTAGAGAACAACACACTTACGGGGAGGGCTGCCGCCTTCGTGGACAGCACGCCAAGGACCAGGTGGGAGGTGATGGGGCTACCACGGGCGGAGGCTCAGACTCCTCGGTACCTTCATCAAGGCCTCAGCACGGGAGGCTTCAGAGGCAACACTCTCTTGGCCAGGAGCTTTCGAGGTCTTATAGCAACACGCACGACCTTTGTCAAAGCGTTCCCCACGATGTTCGGGCTTTACACCAACAGGACCTCACGAGGTCCAGGAGCAACGCCCTCGACCTTTCCCGCGCAGGAAGCACCGGGGGCTTGGGCGTTGGGAGCAGCGCCACCTTGACCGACATTCGGAGGTCCAGAAGTAGTGCCCAGGAGATCTGCCGGGGCAATCGAAGTGGAGCCACATCGACAGATTCCGGCGGAAGCATTCGAGAATCCCAAATGCTCCGCCATGCTCTCTCCACACACGATCTACCCAGATCCCATTCTCCTAAGGGGGGCATGAATCAAGGACTGCCTGATGTCTACCCCGAACCGCCTAGGTCATCCTCTGGAGGATCCTCAGGGCCCTCGCCTCCGGTTCCTCCTGGACCTTTGGGCGGAGGCATCGGTTCGAGCGAGACCTTTCCTCGTGTTCACTCGGCACACTGTGAAGTGGCTAGGGCAGCCCAGAACAACTACTACCAGACTCAACTTCCGCCAACGTCTAGGGTGAGTCCGCTCCTCAGTCAGAGCCAACCGCCTCCACAACCGTTCCACCATTCCTCTTCCACCACTTCTCTTCACCTCAGTCACCAGTTCCACCAGCAGCAGCAACCGCACCATCAGCAACAGCACCAACCTCTTCACATTCCACGGAGCAACACCTCCACTATTAGCCGCACCACGCCTCGCAATGGACAAACCAAAGTCAGTTATTTTTTATTTATTTTTTTTGTTTTATGTTTATTTCGGGGTCCCTTATTTCGTGTTTTTTTGATTGTCGGTGTTTTAATATGCCTGGTCTGTTTGTTTCTTTTTAAGTTGACTTTTCATCTTGCCAGATGAGGTTAACAAAAAAAAAAAAAAAAAATCTGCTTACCAGAATCATGTTCTTAATGCAGGTTCTTGGAAAATGAAAAATTGTCTCCTTCAAGTTTGTTGGTCCCGAAGTTTTGTGATGTGAAACCTCACGCCTGCCTGTGTGTTTAATAA
>NC_134806.1:37585023-37612523 GCF_046742065.1 Oratosquilla oratoria
CAACGCAGGTGGGAGACCATGTGAAAGGTAATGCTAGGTCTCACTCTCCCCTGTAGGACTTCCCCCTTCCCACGAAATGAGTCAAACTGCGTCTTAGTATCCTGAACTCTCTTCTGAATAAACTCGTTTGGCATGATTAAAAATGTAGAGTATTTCTTTAAGTCAGAGGACACTTAAGTTGTCTTGTAGGTTGAGGTGCTTCTGTGTTCATAAGGTTATCTGAGGATATGAAGAGCAAAATATCTGAAGTATGCTAGTATACCAGTATGCCAGTATAGTGGTATGCTATCATACCCATATGCCAGTATACTGGCATACCACTAGTATGATTTTCCCCACTGGGACTAGGGAAATTTAGGTTTTTGCAAAGGCCCGTATGTGACGAATTGCAATTAGTTAATCTGTGTTTTTGTTGGAAGAGAAGGTTTTCTATTAAAATGCTCTTGTTTTGCAATCGTTCGTTTCAGATTAAATAAATTACTTTCTCTTAAAGTTTTAGCTATTTTTCATATTTCAGTTAAACGAGGAAGTTACAAAATATGTCACAGCTTTCTAAGATGTATATACACGTATGGGATATTATTCTTTCTGGTTGTTATATGAGAGTGCGCTGATGCGTAATTGCAAGCATGCTGGTCTCGCATTTGCTTAGTTGCAGGTTCGAATCCCGCACTCCTCTTCGATTCCCAGCAGTGACTGATACTTTCCCCGACAATACAATCGCATAGGGCGAAAATGAAACCTTTGGCCACAGCTATTCAGCGCCTCCTGGGGTAAGGTCCTTTAGTAAAGGACATTTTCATAAGGGTGAATGGAGTGAACTAGTCTACTTGCTCCGTTGACACTGAAATTGTTGTTTTCGTTTTCTTAATGTAAATGTCATTCGGGAGAAGAAACTAATTTGACTTAATTTCCATCAAAGCATTTTTATATAACAACCGCCAGTGTCTGCCACTTGTCCCTGCTGAGCGAGCACATATGACCAAGGTGACAAACTTTGGTAGAGAAGTGCCTCCAGGCGTAAGCTCGTCAACTTTATCATTTCAATCCCGTCAAGCGTGAGGCCTTTCCCTCAGCTGAATAAAATAGGTGTTCACTACAATAAATATTGTGAAATGTTCCACCCTACTAAATAGGAGTACGAGAATAGTTGGGGCGTTAATTCTTTATGTTACGTCAAATTGCTAGATGTCTTTGGCTTATTATGTGCAAATATTAAGGAAGCGATATGCAATTAAAGAATATTATGTCATGAAAAGGAATTTTTATAATGCACTTTGTGTGTGTGGGCGTTTATTGGGATCATAACTGTTGATGTGTTCATAGATTTGTTCAATTGTGTCTGTATGTTTGTGTATATGCGTATATTTACGCACAACCGTACATTATACGCTCACACACGCGCACACACACACGCACACACACACACACACACACACACACACACACACACACACACACACACACACACACACACACACACACACACACACACACACACACATATATATATATATGTATATATGTATGTATGTATGTATGTATGTACATGTGTGTGTGTCTACGTGTCTGTGTTTCCGTGTGCATATGATGTATGTTTGTGCGTTTCATTTGTTTGTGTGGGTATTTCCTGTTTATAAGGATAAATGCATTTATGTTTATGTACATTTTGTGTGTTCATGTGTAGATTATGTGTACGTGTTTTCTTTAATTATTGTGTACGCGTATGTGTGTATTCGTTTTATATCCTTTTTGCGTATACATCCTTGTTTTCATTCTTCATGAGTGGTATATATGTTTACATGTTTGTATATTTCTATTATTGTGTACAATTACGTAAATATACATGCACACCAATGGTCTTTGATACGACGCTAAAATATTTAAATACACAAATTACAATACATTGGAACATATATATTATATTTATTTATGTGTTTTATTTGATTTATTTTTTCAATATTGGTGTATGTGTATGACCTAGTTCCTGTCTTCGGAATTCTGCTCAACGAAGTTGGGTTACACATTCCCCAAGATTTTTCATTGCTTCCACTCAGGTCTTCATGTCTTCCTCCGCGAAATTGAAGCAGCTCCTACTCCTTCCAGCTCTCAACAATTTGTATTAGTTGGACTCGTTTCAGCCATGGTCCTTTCCAAGGTCTTATTCAGCAGACCATGAATCCCAGCGTGATTGTTTTTATATAAGAGTATGGATACAACTTATATATATACATATACATACAAACATTTTATATATATATATATATATATATATATATATATATACATAGAGTGTGTGTGTGTGTGTGTGTGTGTGTGTGTGTGTGTGTGTGTGTGTGTGTGTGTGTGTGTGTGTGTGTGTGTTTCGTTAGTGTTCATATGTATGTACGGTCTGTATATCGTGTATACGTATCAAAATAGATGTTTATAAGTATTTACGTGCGTGTACACTAACATGTGCATATACAAATATATATATATATATATGTATATATAATATACGTATACATTATATGTATATGTATAATATTGTGCATGTTCGTGTGTGTGCGTGTGCATATATATTTGTGTGTGTGTATGTGTGTGTCTGTGTACGTGTTTTCAATGGGTATGTATAAATATAATGTATATCTATATTTGTACATATATGTGTATATATATGTCTTTATATGCATGTGTATATGGACATTACAAATATGTATGTATATGTGGTATATAGATATTTGTAGATGTATACGCATATCTTTGTATGTATGTGTATGTATTATGTTCACTCACTTCTGATAGCAATTTCGCACTTTTTTCCTGCTCCGTATCTCAAGCATGCCTTACGCCTTCCTCATATTTTCTTGTTTCTCTTTCTTACCCTCTTCTTCCATTATGGAACTATTGCCTCATTTTTCTGCTTTTTGTTTTCTTGTTTCGATCCATAGTTTCCTCTCCTTTTCTTCACGTCTTACATGTATTTCTTCCCATTTTCCTTTCCCTTCTTCTTCCTTCTCGCATTTCTATCCTCTATCTTACTCTCCTTATTACATTTCTTTTTGTTTGCACACCTCATTTTCATAACATTTTTACCTCTTTATTTCTTTAGTTTCCATTATATATTGTTTCTCATCTTCCTTACTTCCTTCTTCGACTTTGATTTTTCCCTTTCTCTCTTTGTTAATTCATTTTTTATTCCACATTTTCTTTCCCCATTTGCTCTTTTTCGTCATTTTTGCCTCCCTCTTTTTTCATCTTTTCTCTCTCTTTCTCTCTCCCTTCCTCAGTTTGGCTTCTTCCCTATCGTCTTCCCTCTCTCTCACATTCTTTCCCCCATATTCAAGATTCCCCCTTTATTTCCTATTTAATTTTCTCTCCCTACTTCTTCTTTCCCCCTTCCTTATCCTCCTCTTCCTTCTCCTCTCGTTGCAACATTTCCATTTCTCTTCTTCCATAATTTCCTCGCCCTTCTTGCTTTCTCTTCGTTCCTCCTCCTCTTCCTGCCTCCTCGTCTTCCTCTTCTTCCCTAACCCTGCAGCTCTCCTCCATCCCACAACGTCTTCCTCTTCTCCCCCTCCCTTCCCCCTCCTCTTCTTTATGTTCTTCCATTCCCTCCTCCCCTCCCCCTCCCCCGTTACGTCTTCCTCTTCTCCCTTTCCTTTCACTTCCACCCACATCACCTCCTTCTCTTCTTCTCTCCCTCCTTTGCCCCCCAGCCTCGTCTCCATCATCTTACAACTTAGTGGATTCTCTCAACATGCATGCCTGTGCTTTTTTTTTTTTTTTTTTTTTTTTTTTTTTAGATTCGCTCATAATTATAATTCCAGACAAAGGAGAAGGAAAATGTCTTCATTTATTTCGGTGGTCTTCTTTTCCTCTTTCTTCTTCTTCTTCTTCTTCTTCTTCTTCTTCTTCTTCTTCTTCTTCTTCTTCTTCTTCTTCTTCTTCTTCTTCTTCTTCTTCTTCTTCTTCTTCTTCTTCTTCTTCTTCTTCTTCTTCTTCTTCTTCTTCTTCTTCTTCTTCTTCTTCTTCTTCTTCTTCTTCTTCTTCTTCTTCTTCTTCTTCTTCTTCTTCTTCTTCTTCTTCTTCTTCTTCTTCTTGCTTCTTGCTTCTTGCTTCTTGCTTCTTGCTTCTTGCTTCTTGCTTCTTCTTCTTCTTCTTCTTCTTCTTCTTCTTCTTCTTCTTCTTCTTCTTCTTCTTCTTGCTTCTTCTTTCTCTTCTTCTTGTTTCTTCTTCTTGCTTCTTCTTTCTCCTCCTCTTGCTTCTTCTTTCTCCTCCTCTTGCTTCTTCTTCTTACTCCTCCTCTTGCTTCTTCTTCTTACTCCTCCTCTTGCTTCTTCTTACTCCTCTTGCTTCTTCTTCTTTCTTCTCCTCTTGCTTCTTCTTCTTTCTCCTCCTTTTGCTTCTTCTTCTTTCTCCTCCTCTTGCTTCTTCTTTCTCCTCCTCTTGCTTCTTTTTTCTCCTCCTCTTTCTTCATCTTTCTCCTCCTCTTTCTTCTTATTTCTCCTCCTCTTTCTTCTTCTTATTTCTCCTCCTCTTTCTTCTTATTTCTCCTCTTTCTTCTTATTTCTCCTCTTCGTATTTCTCCTCTTTCTTCTTATTTCTTCTCCTCTTTCTTCTTATTTCTCCTCCTCTTTCTTCTTATTTCTCCTCCTCTTTCTTCTTCTTTCTCCTCCTCTTCTTCTTTCTCCTCCTTTTTCTTCTTCCTTCTCTTTTTTCTTCTTCCTTCTCCTCTTCCTTCTCATCTTTCTCCTCCTCTTCTTTCTCGTCCTCCTCCTCCTCCGCCTCTTCTATCGCAGATTCCTGCAAAGGCTTTTCCTGACCTGATCTGTTCTATTCCTTTGTTCTTCGTATCCGCACTCGAATTCAACTCTCCAGACACATTAACCTGGCTCATGATATATTAGGCGTGTATAAATATACGTTGAAGAATGAAAGACCTAAGTATTATTATTTGTAGAATAAATTCATTTTTTCTTAATATATTAATGCAATAGCATCCACCCGCCCACATCTAGCGTATTGACTACATACGTTTTATGTAGTCAATTATTTACGAATATCAGTGCGTCCCTACGGCCCAGGGTAACGCATCATTCATTATCTATAAGAAATAATATCCACGAAAGGAATGCTGACCAAATTTAATTTCTATTCCGTTTTCTACTGCTCTTAGATAGATCCTTTAGGACCCAATGATTCAGCTCTGTATGATATTACCTCAAAGATAGAATCTGGTTATCTAAGACGATATAAGAATACACATACCCATGCGTATGTACACACACACGCACGCACACACACACACACACACACACACACACACACACACACACACACACACACACACACACACACACACACACACACACACACACACACACACACACACACACATATATATATATATATATATATATATATATATATATGTATATATATATTTACTATATATATATATGTATCTATATATATATATATATATATATATATATATGATATTTGTGTGTGTGTTCATATATCTGTGTATGTGTGCTCGTGCGCGGTGTAATATTTACATTCTATATTGAATACGCTTTGCTGCCATTATAACCTCGAGACCACTAGATTGGCCTTTATGCAATATCCTCCAGACCTCGTATCTTTCATATCAGTGAGTCCATTGTGCCACCAGATGCTTTATAACTTCACATGTGACCTGACCAGCTTAAAACTGTTGTAATTGCTCCATTATATTGGTACGGCCTTCTTTGAGATTTACATCTGTTAGGAAAGCCCCTTTTTCTGTCCCTTCCAGGGCATCGACAAACGCGTAACTTCGAATATTTTATTGCTTTGGGTTTGTCTTTCTAAATTGTGCTCCACTTTTCACCGTAAAGAGAATTATCCTGTGAAATTCGAAATTACTTTGCCTCGCCCCGACATCCTACGCCATATAGGAATTATCTTGTGAAATTTGGAACGACTTTTCTCAGGCTTTCCCGACTAATGACTGAGGCTATTCAGCAGGACTTAAGTTCCAACTTCCCACACGAAACCTCCAGTGTTGCTATTAGTCCACCGTCACAGTCATTTACCAAAAGTCTACGTGTTTGGTACGCCACATTTACCTTGGTCCCCCAACTCTGAGCCAGCAGGGGCTGCCTCAGCAGTCGTATCCCATTAGTGGTTTCAAGACCGTCTTGCGTATAAACTCCATCCATTTCTTAATTATAAGGACACTCAACGCACACATACAAAATGCCTTATTCTCCTTATAATGGGGTAATTCAAGTCAAAGCATACTTTAATCCTCTTCGTTAAAAAAAAAAAAAAACGAAAATTCCGGGAGAGAGGGAGGGGGGTCCTGGTCCCCTTCTTTCATCTTCAACGGATCGCTGTGGGAATGTTATCATTATTGCTAATGTTATACCTAAATCCATGCATTCTATACTTAGAAATATACGTACACCCACACATATATACATATGTACTACGAACTTGACATCTTCGCAACCACTACACAGGTTCTACAAATAGCCTTCTTGATTACCATAATATTTCATTAACACCTGCTCACACGACATTTGCACTTGCGAGTATATATCAAATCCATTTACATGTAGTTTAAATAAGATAATGGGCTATAAGTTTTATATATATAATATATATATGTATATATATATGTATGTATATATATATACTGTATATATATATGTATATATATATATGTATGTATATATATAAATAAATTAATCTCTATAATTATAATAGTGTATATATGGCATCTGAGATGACGGGCTGTCAGCGTAGCCAAGCTTGGGCCCGTAGTTCCTTTCTATAGGCGTGTGCATAAATTGTGCAACCCGCTTGGGTATAAATTCTCTTAATTAAACGGCCTTCGAAGAGACCGCAGTTTCATTTTTCATGACTTCTGTATTAGTCTAAAATTTATACTACAATATATGGTGGCGGCTGTGGTCGTTGACCTACAATAGCACAATTTACGCTTTTTGTGAATCTGTGTTTGCACTTTGATATTTGTAAGAACTGATTGGGGAAACAATTAGTTCCCCTTAGATTGAAATCATCCCTAATCAGGAAGAAGTAATTACTAAAGTTACCAAAAGGGGGCGGGGTCTAATTGCCAGGTTCCCAATTTCACAGAGAATGACACGTAATTATAAGTGATAACTTAATTTCAAATGAAAGAGCCATGTATTCTCACTGTTGCTTATGGTTATGACTGGAAGCCGTTGCTGAGTATATATTTGTGCATATGAACATATATAACATATATTATGACCAAATAGGCAAAAAAGGGAAAAGAAACATTGAATCATGGCAGTCCTTTGTACAATAGATTTGGAAAGCCTACCTTCTACCCCCTCTCTCTTCCCCACAAAAATAAAATAGAGTGAATTGGAATGTCAAATTTTATCCAACGCAATTCTTTGCTACGGGTTGATTTCGGTAGGACAGGGGGGGAAAGTGAACGGTGAGTGAATACCGAAAGAAACTGACCGTAGACCTTCATCTTTATTTGTTTTTTAATTAATGTATACTTGTACATAAAGATATATTTGTACAAATAAGTAACATGTACATACAACTATACATACGTACATATATGAATAGATGCATACATGTCTGTGTATATTCATATATATACAGTATATATATATATATAATGTGTGTGTGTGTGTGTGTGTGTGTGTGTGTGTGTGTGTGTGTGTGTGTGTGTGTGTGTATGTAAATTATTACATTCATACATTATACATACGTGCATGTATGTGTGCATGTGCGTGCATATACGTGTGACTAGGTGGTGTGTTTGAATATTTCTGTGTGTGTGTGTGTGTGTGTGTGTGTGTGTGTGTGTGTGTGTGTGTGTGTGTGTGTGTGTGTGTGCGTGTGTATGTTTTGTGCGTGTGTGTGGTTTCAGAAAAAAACGAGGAACTTGTGTATTTGAATGGTCAGTTTGTTGGCTTGGTACGGACGCAGACGTCGTGACGCCAGCTCGAGCCCCGCAAGTTATTTGCACATTAGATATGGTGGAAGCTTGCCCGAACCCTCCCCCCTTCCTCCCCTCCTTTCCATCTCTATTTTCGTGACTATTCAATTTTTCGGTCGACCACTTAAACGAGACAGCACTGATCGGAATGCATAAGAAGATATTGCTTGGGAAGCAAGTGAAACTTCGTGGACATGATTTTGTTTGATTTTATTTGTTTGTTTGTTTGTTTACAAGTATGTATATTTATCTATTGTTTATTACAATAACATCATGTGATTTGTAAGGTGCAAAGGATGTCAAATTACCACATTTTCATCCTTTTTATTGATATATATATATATATATATATATATATATATATATATATATATATATATATATATATATATATATATATATATATATATATGCCCAGATTTATAGGCTTGTACACTTGTTACAATGCGTGAGTGTTCGTGCTTGTTTGTTTGTGTGATGTGCCTTTGTGTGCGCGTGTGCGTGCTCGCGAATATGTGTATGTGTGTGTGTGTGTGTGTGTGTGTGTGTGTGTGTGTGTGTGTGTGTGTGTGTGTGCGTGCGTGCGTGCGTGAAGAACCAAGTGGTGAATAATGTAACATCATCTTTGGACTCACCCTTTATGAAAATTTCCTCACGTAAGTCCTTCGTTTCATAAAGAAATTTTCATTTTTATTTTGTATTTTACTGAGAATTCTTCTTTTTTGTCTTCTTATTTCAAAAAGAATTTTAATTTCAGCTGTACACCCACACAGTTCAGCTCACCATTCTTCATCATTGCCCACAAATCGCTGTTCACGGAGGCAAACATTTAATCTAGGAGAAAGAAATTAGGTTGTTTTGGGTTTTCTGGAAGGGAGAGGGACTATCTAAAGTTTGAAACATATTAATTCTTCTGCAGAAGATTCAGAAACACTCTTTCGAGAGGAACCTTGGTTCTGATCTATCACACACCTCAATCGATTTCACTGAGATTCGTCTCACTTTGCTTGCAATTATTTCTATCAAATCAGATAAATATTTTTGACTAAAATCCTGACCATGATGACGCTTCAGGCGTTGATTCAGGACTGAAGGTACAATAATGAACAAAAGTTTTGATCCACACTACAGTTCCCGTAACGTCGATATGATTTAATTCACGAGTACGTGGTATATTTTCCTACGTAGAATTTAGCTTATAGTGAGGTAAATTCCTTAAATAGACACAGAAGAAAATGGCGTCGGACAATGAATTTGAATTTTGTGTCATGAACAACTCTGTGGGTCAAAACTTTTGCTGGTGACTGTACATAGACAAACACCGACTGCCACCACAGCTAAGCAAGAGTAATACTCGGTTCTTGAAAATACATAGATAAGATTATGTCATAGATTCTCTAAGATGTAACCTTAGTCTTACAACAGTAAATGTTTCTCAAAACCATAAAGCTAATTCTAGGTTTGCTGCCATAGACAACCATTCTAGTTTTTGTTATACTCGTCTGAGGGAATACCACGGTTTGAATACTAGTAGAGAATATCTAGTAAAGATTACCCAAATAATTTCTAGTAGCAACAGAAGGTTTTTCTATTTGAGAAAAGTTTCTCACTATCAACCTCCAGTCAAACATGACCTCCAAGACAGCCTTCTTTAACATTTCATTCAGGGTTGGTGGAATGAAGTCCTTCGTATTCCCCCTCCTCCCTCCACCTACGCCCCACTCCTCCACCTCTGCCCCACTCCTCCACCTCTCCCTTGTCCATCTCTCTCCTCCACCTTCCTTCCTCCACCTTCCTTCCTCCACCTTCCTTCCTCCACCTTCTTCCTCTGCCTCATTCCTCTACCTTACACCTCCTCCCTCCTCCACCTCCCACCTCCTTCTCCCTCTCCCTCCTCCACCACCTTCCACCTTCCACCACCCTCATCCACCACCCTCCTCTCCATACTTCCCCTCCCTCCTCTCTTTCCTTCCTTCACCTCCCTCAACCTCCTTCGTCCACCTCCCTCAACCTCCTTTCTTCACCTCCTCCTCCTCCTCCCTCCTCCATCTCCCTCGACCAACTCCCTCGTCCACCTCCCTTCATCACGTCCCTCCGCTCCCTCCTCAAACTCCTTCCTCCATCTCCCTCCTCCACCTCCGTCCTCCACCTCCCTCCTTCACATCCCTCCTTCACATCCCTCCTTCACATCCCTCCTTCACCTCCCTCTTCCACCTCCCTCCTCCAACTCCCTCCACCTCCCTCCTCCACCTCCCTCCTTCACATCCCTCCTTCACCTCCCTCCTCCACCTCCCTCCTCCTCCTCCCTCCTCCAACTCCCTCCTCCACCTACCACCTCCAACTCCCTCCTCCACATCCCTCCTTCACATTCCTCCTTCACATCCCTCCTTCACATCCCTCCTCCACCTTCACTTCCCCCTCCCTCCTACTCCTCCTCCACCTCCCTCGTCCACCCCCCTTCCCCCTAAAACGCCGCCGCCAGCAGTGAAGAAGTCTCGCATTCAAGCCAGACATACGAGTGAGGAACAAACTAGGTTTTCTTTTTGTTTTTAAATTTTTTGTTAAAGTGTTTGTATTCTTTGTTATTTCATTACAAAAAAATAATTTATTTCATAATCTTATTTGTATAATTTCATCATTGTTTCACACGTCATTGCTCCATATGATCCTTATTCCTGATGATGTATACTTATAGGGAATACGTCGATGTAATATGGGAATCATTTTGGAGAACTTGTCTTTCCACGTCCCCTAGATGAAAGACTTCTTGTTATGGAACACACACACACACACACACACACACACACACACACACACACACACACACACACACACACACACACACACACACACACACACACATATATATATATATGTATATATATGTATATATATATATATATATATATATATATATATATATATATATATATATATATATGAGGGAGGGTGGAGGGGTGTGGAGTGTATTCAGGGATGGAATGGGTGGGAATGATTTTATGCCTTTCCTTTTTGGCTACCTCCCTTGTAAGGGGGGGGGGGAAGCCTTGGTATATGTATGTATATTATATATATATATATATATATATATATATATTCTGTCCTTGTTTCAAAGGCTTTTCCCCCGTTGCAAGGGAAGTAGTGAAATCGATAGGAAAGTACCCACTCTTACCCACATTACTACCAGCCATTTCACTTCCATACATTCCACTCCCACACATTCCACTTCTTTTCACTACTTGTCTTTCATCTTGGCTCCTAATTGATGACGAGTCATTACTGTTTTCCGCTCACTGCCATGGGTCATAAACAATGCAGGAAGACTCAGCACATTGAAAGGAGGGCTGTTTCACCTAATCGGCGACCCCTCCTCTCTGGAAACGAGAACACGGTGAGAAGTCCTTTCGGGGTACTTGAAAATATTATACATAACTACTCCCTATCTTCCACCATACTCTCCATGCCCCATACAGTGTCGATGGAGCTGTAATGGGCAGAAACTTGGAATTTAAGAGAGGCAGAGAGAAAAAGTTTAAATGTGTTTGGGATGAAATGTCTATAATGTATGGTAGGGTTTAAAAGGGTGGAGAGATTAAGAAACCAGGTGAGGAGGGGAGATGGGGGTGGAAAGGGAGATGGCAGATAGGGGTGGTGAAATAGTATTGGGATGGTTTGGACATATGGAAAGAATGAATGAAGAAAGATTAATAAAAGGTGTGTGAAAGGGAAAGGTGGAGAGAGGGAACTTGAGGGGACAACCGTGGGTGAGATGGATGTATGGGGAGAAAGTGACGTAAAGGAAGAAGGGAATATCTGTTGAACAAGAGAGAAACCAGGATATATGTATAAGTGGAGAATGACTGTTTATAGATGATGCAGTGTTGCAAGGAGAGGATATATATATATATAAATATTTATATATATATGTATATATATATATATATATGTATATATGTGTATATATATGTATATATATATTCATATATATATATATATATTTATATATATATTTATATATATATATAGTTGTGTGTGTGTGTGTGTGTGTGTGTGTGTGTGTGTGTGTGTGTGTGTGTGTGTGTGTGTGTGTGTGTGTGTGTTTGTGTAAAAGTACATTTTCCGAATCCTTAGAGAGAAAACAAAGAACTCTGTTCTGTGTGTGTGTGTGTGTGTGTGTGTGTGTGTGTGTGTGTGTGTGTGTGTGTGTGTGTGTGTGTGTGTGTGTGTGTGTGTGTGTGTGTGTGTGTGTGTGCGGAGGGGGGAAGTATTGTGTTAGTAATACAGATCGGGTAAGGGCCCCTTAATGATATTTTTTCTTTCCAAATTAAAAACTCTCTTCGATTTCTCCTTGCTCGTTCATAGGTCCTCCTTGTCCTTTCCCTCCTACTCCTCCTCCTCGTCCTCGTCCTCATCCTCGTTCTCGTCCTCGTCCTCATCCTCGTGTTTATCCTTATCATCATCTTCATTCTCATCTTCTTCCCCACCCTCACCCTTCTCATTCTCATGCTCTTCACCTCCTCACCACTTCCTCCTCCTCCTCCTCCTCACCTTACCCTACTCTCTTCCTCACTCTTCTCCCTTCTCCTCTCCCTCGCTCCCCTCCTTTTCACCCCCCCTACTCCTCATTATCAATTAATTACCAAGGTTTTCAATCCACCTTTACAATTCTTTTGCCATTTTTCTTCTTTCTTTCTCATCGGCGTCTCCATTTGTCGGCTCGTTCATCTTCACCTCCAACCCCCTAAGTATCTTTGGTTCTGCTCTCGATATCTCGCTTCTTGCATCCTGTTCATGGTACCCCGCATCTATTATCTTTTTCCTTGTATACCTCCCTAGTATTCCTCCCCGGTATCCATTTACCGGTACTCCACGTTCGGTATCCTTCTCACGGTATCCCTTTCCCGGTAATCCACTCCCAGTGTCCATCTCCCGGTAACCGTTTCTCGGTATTCTTACCCCGGTAATCCACTCCCAGTATCCATCTCCCGGTATTCGTTTCTCGGTATTCTTATCCCGGTATCCCTTTCCCGGTAATCCAATCCCAGTATCCATCTCCCGGTAACCGTTTCTCGGTATTCTTACCCCGGTAATCCACTCCCAGTATCCATCTCCCGGTACTCGTTTCTCGGTATTCTTACCCCGGTATCCCTTTCCCGGTAATCCACTTCCAGTATCCATCTCCCGGTATCGGTTTCTCGGTATTCTTACCCCAGTATCCCGTCCCCGGTATCCGGATCTCTTGCGGGTATTCGAACCCGGTCTTTGGGTCATTGGGCGGGAAGGCGGCAGCGGCGGCGATGAGAGGACGCCCCTCTTGGGTTCTTCCTCATTCGGAGCTTCTTTTTTCTTTCCGCGAGTCCAGAGGAGCCCGAACTCGGATACGAATTATTTTCCTTTTTGCTCCTCGCCGGAACACGGCTGTTGTTCACCTCGTGAAAAATTTCGAAAAGATATTTTGATTATTTGTCTATTTATTTTATTGCCATTTTTTGGGCTGTGTGGGAGAAGTTGGTCGGTGTGTGAGGGTGTATATTTGTGTGTTATTTTTCGAAAAAGTTTTTTATTGTTATTTATTTCGGGTATCTAGGAGAAGAAAAAACACACAGACATACACACATACACACGCACGCGCGCATAAGCTCTTTTGGATTACCAACAGCCGAAGAAAATTCTTGGATTTTTTTTTTCTGGATTACGCCCTCATTCTATATTTCTATGAATCTCCAGTAGTATAGTTATAAAATTCTATAACGTTAATTAGTTCTATATCTGTTGAAAAGTGAACTTGAATTTCACAGGAATGAGCTTTACAGGTGTGCACTTACGCATGTGGTACTGCCAAGGACTCGAACCCCAGCGTCCTCATGACAAGTGCGGCAGTGACTTACCAACTAGGCTATCAAGAGAGATATAAGATGTGTATGAATATACAGTATGTGCACATATGCATGTTTATAAGTTTGAACATATCATTGACAGTAATGAAGTTGGGACGCCATCTTCCACTCGCATTGCCATAATATAAAGATAATTTGCTCCAATAAAAGTGACGATTATAGCTTACCCACCTCACCCCATCCATGTGCTCCCCTCCCCCCCTGTCCCCCGCCTCCTTCTCTACCTGTGGAAATTATTCTTGATTAAGAATCATTTGTATTCCAAGTCCAGATGGATGACGTGTCGTGTAGCTTCTCCTTCCAAGTCTGGATAAACGGTTGCCAGTACGAGACCGGATTAGGGCAAAGCCCCAGTGATGAGTAAGAAGGATTTGGCCTTTCCTTAAACGAGCTTAACCAAAGCTATTTATATATTGTTTATGTATGAATTTATATATAAATTACACATAGAAAATATATATCACAAAGTTGTTAGCTTTGTGATCAAGGCCTTGCGAGTCGAAATGTTGAAGCAATTCTCCCATTAATCCTCGTGTACTTCCTCTACCTTCAGTCTCGTATGAATTTATATTTAAGGTATATACTGATATAGACATGCGGTTTTACCTTTTCTTAAAGGAACTTAACACAATATTCATTAATTGTCAATACTTCCATCTGCCCTTGTCATAGGGACTTTAACACCGTAATTATATATTGACAGTATTTCAATTTGACCATGTGTCAAGGCACCGTGACACAATGATTATACATTGACAATTTTTTTTATTTAGTTCTGGTTCATAGGACCATGACAGAATAATCGTATCATGACAGTGACATAGTTAATGTTATCGTAAATGTCCATGATAAAGGTATAGACTTGGGTCAATATTGACAGAGCGGAAGAGGTGGTATTTGCCAATGATAAAGTATTAATAACACAAGAAGTAATCTTAATTACATAGTAACTCAGAAAGGCTCATATACACTCATGACTCCAAAAACGCATCAGCAGAGAAAGTCATAGAAACCTGAATCTCTTTAACATTGGTGAAGTAAGTTAGTGTTCAAATTAGCTACTAAGTTAATACTTAAATTATTGCTTATAAGCACTGAAGTACCCATTGGTCTTTTTTTTTTCTTTCATTCCTTTTGGTTTAGAAAAATAAGAAAGGTGAGGAGTGAGGAACCTACGCCTTGAGGCGTGTAACTGCAGCCGAAGCCGTCACCTTCTCCCTATGCTCTTTAAGGACCGTTGTGGCATGTAACAAACAGTCATTCCAGAAAATCAGAGAGATGTGGGTGTTTCGAACCCAGGACTAAGCAAATGTGAGACCAGCATGTTTCCGATGATGCCACCAGCGCACCGTTCTTGGGTAATAAACGAGTAATAAGTAATAGTAATAAGTAACAGTAATGAGAGAAAAAGTTGTAGTTCCAAAGATGTTCAACAGCGGATAAAAGATTCACCTTCGTCTTAATGTATAGGATAGCTAGGGCCAGTGACGGTCACTGGTCATCGTTCGTGATCGAACGCGAGTCTGTACAACTCAGAGGCAAGATCGAAGCCCAACACGTCAAAACGACAATCCACGGGCTGTTAACGACCTTCTCGAAGACATCTTCAGACAACCTCATAACATCGTAAGACATCTTGAGACTTCATAACATTGGAAGACATCCTGAGACAACTTCATTACTACTTTCTTTGAGACGTCACTGCGTTTCGTTGACAGTGCAAATGACTGATTTTCTTATCTCTTCGTTTTTTGTCGTATTCTCTCCCCCTGTGTCAAATTGTTTCATGATCTCTGTCACATATTTTCGTTCACCATCACGCCTCGTTACGTACCTCGTTATTTGTTGTTAGCGCTTAAGGCTCATAATCCCTCTCTCCGTAGCGCTCTTGTCGCCCTTATGTTACCAAGCTACTTGGTATTTACGTTCTGCACCTCTTGGCCACCTTTCTCGCTATTCCATTTACTCTTTGGCCACTTTTTCCTGCTATTTACTTGCCGGTTGGCCATTTCTCTATTTCATTTGACATTTGGCCAATTATTTTGCAAATCTATTTAACGTTTGGCCACTTTTATCTCTAGTGCACTTGTCGGCCGGCCATTATTCTTGCAATTTGACTAGCCGTATGGCCATTTCTTTCGCTATTTCACTTGCCATTGGCCACAACTCTCCCTACTCTGTTTCACGCTTGGCCACTTTTCTCGCTACTTCACCTACCAATTGGCCACTTCTTCCGTTTCTCCACTTCCCGCTTGGCCAGTTCTGTTCCCACTCTGTTTCATGCTTGGCCAGTTTTTTTCACTATTTCAATTACCAATTAACCATTACTCCCACTCCAATGGACATGTGGCCACTTCCTCCGCTACTTCGCTCACGTGGCCCCGCGGCTTTGCAACGTGGCCACTTCTCATCTTCGTGTAGCCTCTACAGCAGTGGTTCCCAAACTGTGGGTAAATTACCCCCTGGGGGGGAGGTAAAAAAAATTCGGGGGTAATAGAGGGGTGACAAAAAAAAAAAAAAATAAATAAAAAAAAAATAAAACCAAGAAAATATTGCGGTAACCGGCATTATGATTAGGGTTAACTTAGTACGTATAGTTGTAAAAACGGAAAAAAAAAGGTTGGGAACCACTGCTCTACAGCTTCGCAACATCGAGTCTCCGGGGGCCATCATCAAGAAGGCCTTTCTTCGAGGATCTGTCGAAGGGCGATTGGGTTAATGATGGTCGTGGGTTTGTTAGACGGGATCCAATAACTCGAAGACGAGGCCGTTTTGTGGACTCGGGGCTGTCGAGGTCTTTGAGCCGAAGAGTAGATTCCCAGTGACCCTCGCGTTCTCTTTGAGCTTTGTCTTCTATTGGATCCTGTCCTTTTTTTTTTTTTTTTTTTTTTTTTTTAGGTGTTTCTTTTTCTTGATCTTACATTTTTCTTAGCTTCAGTTTTGTTTTCTTTGTAATATTTCCAAATTTCTTTACTTTTTTCTTATCTACGTTTTTATCACTATTATTCATTTAATCTTCCTTTTTTTTCTTATTTTGGTTTTTGACTTTCTCACTCTTTGAGGCGTTTCTTTTTTTCGTTATTACATTTTTAGCTTTATTTTTATTTTATTTGTCTTTTTTCATGAACTATTTTTTCATCTCTACACATTTTACTTTATCTTTATTTTTATCATGGTTTCTGGCTTTATTACCATAAGTTTCCTTTATCCTTACAATTTTTAGTTTAGTTTTGTTTTCTTTGGGATCTTCACCTCCTTCCACCTTTTTATCTTAATTACTTAACTTCGTGTCTCCGATATTTTGTCGCCTGCTCAGGATGGAAGCTGTGATTATACAATAGGTGAGGAAATACAAATATAAAATCCTTCTCTTCCTATTTTGCCTTCCATTTGGCTTTTTTTATTCTATTCTTTTTTTTTTTTGTAGTTCTATATTCTTTTTACCCGTACCTACTGTCACTTTTATCATTTTTTTTTCGATTTCTAACGCTTTACCCTTACCTTTTTTATCCTTAACTCCCTGTTTGACAATGTTATTCCTTCTAGCTATCAATGTTATCTGTAGACATTCGAATTTTACTCCTCTGACGTTTGTCATCCTTTTGACATGATACTGTATCTTCAACCTTTTGACCTTAGTTTTTCTTTTGGTCTCAGGGTGGCCCTTGGTACTGACCTCGAGATTTCCTTGATACTTTGATTCCATGTGACCTTTTGGCCCATGTGACCTTCAAATTGTCTTGGTACTTTGATTTCTTTATCTAAATTTGACCTTTAAGTTTCCTCTGACCTTTTTACGTGTTTTCAAGCCATGGTATTTCTTTGTTAAGTTCCATTTAACACAATGTTAATGTAAATCACTGAACTTCTATTTGGTTTTGTTTTCTTTGAATTAATAAAGTTCAGGTGATTAGTGCGTAACCTTGGACTATGACCTTTCCTTTAATCTTGCACAAGTGTGGACATACCACATGCTGTTCTCCTTTTCTCTTCAGCAAACTGGCTTTCTGTTTCTCTTTTTCTGTCTCTTCTCACTTCATCCACTTCATTATTTTCACCATCGCTTGCTCTCTCTCCCCCTCTGCCGCCGATATCCCCTCTTTTTGTGTCTCCCCTTCTTGTCTGTGGTTTCCCCCCTTCCCTTTTCCTCCTAAATTTCCCCGGTGTCTGGGTCTTTATCACTGTTTTTTAATGGAATTCTCTCTCTCTCTCTCTTTTTTTCATTGTTTCAGCATCTCTGCAAATGTTGGCATCTGCCACCCTCGTGAGGCCCAACAGTGTCAGGATTGTTGTTGGCACCAACACCAGTATCCCAGCTGCCACATACAGTGCATCTAACAGTACCATCGTTACTGACTACAACAATACCATCACATCAACCATTATCGCCTGCCACCATCATCACCACCACTGTCACCACCGGCATCGCTTCATGCCATTACTGGTGCCAGCACAGAGCCGCCACCACCGTCACCACCACCTCCACCTCCATATTCACCACCATCTCTTCCACCATTATCATAATAAACACAATCACTACCATCATCATTGACAATCCTATCACCACTACCATCGCTACCACAACAGCCACTGTTAACGCTACCACTATAATCATTGCCACAAATATTACTACCACCCTCGCCACCACTATCACCACCATCAATATCACCACCACTATCACCATCACCACCACCAATATCACCATCACCACCACCTCCAGTACCACTATCACCACCATCACAATCACTATCACCACTATCACCATTATTACTACCACCATCAATATTACTACCACCACTATCACCACCACTATCACCATCACCACCACCAATATCACCATCACCACCACCTCCAGTGCCACTATCACCACCATCACAATCACTATCACCACTATCACCACTATTACTACCGCCATCAATATTACTACCATCACTATCACCACCATCACTATCACCACCGTTAATACAGTATCCGCGGCCACCACCACAATCACCACTACTTGTAATGCAACTGCCTGCATTGCAACATGGCCCTGTCAGTCTCTCCCCTTTATTCCTCTCCACTCCCTCTTCTCTCTCTCCCCTCCTCCTCCTCCTCCTCCTCCTCCTCCTGTTCCCTCGGTGGCCCCTTCCCCGTACTCCCCCTCTTCCCTCTTCCCCCCCCCCTCTGTTCAGTTTGCCTTTCCCTTCCCCATTCTCCCTTCTCCATCGTTAATGCTCTCTGAAATTGGTCGTTATCGTTTCTTCATTATCGCTATCTGGTTCTCATACATTGCCGTCTATCTCATTTGATAGAGGGGGGGGAGGGCTCACGGAGGGGGGTAAAGGGAGAGGGGGTAGGGGAGTGGAAGCCCTTTCATGCAACTCAGTATTTTCTATTACCCCCAACCCCCTCCTCTCTTTGTCACTTAATCTCCCCCCTCCTCTCCTCTCCTCTCTTCTCCCACTCTCCGGTCCTCTTTCTACTCCACGTTCTCTTTACTCCGCCCGACTCCCCTTTCTGTCCTCTGTTTTCCGGGTTCTCTCTCCGTACCAAGTCAGTCTTTTATTCTTCTTTTCCTCCTCCTCCCGTCCTCCTCTCTCCTCCTCCTCCCTCCTCCTCCTCCTCCTCCTCCTCCTCCTCCTCCTCCCTCCTCCTCCTCCTCCTCCTCCTCCTCCTCCTCCTCCTCCCTCCTCCTCCTCTTCCCTCCTCCTCCTCTTCCCTCCTCCTCTCCCTCCTCATCTTCCTCCTCTTCCTCCTCTTCTTCCTCCTCCTCCTCCTGCTCCTCTTTTTCTTCTTTCTTTTCTTCTCCTTTCCTTTTTTTCGTTTTTACATTCCCACCCTCTCTCTCCATCTCTTTCTGTATCTCACTTTCTCCCTTCCTCCACCTCTCCTCACGTTCCTCTGCTCATCTCTCCCCATCTCTCCCTATTTCTCTTTCCATCTCTCTCCCCCTTCTCTCCCCTTTCCCTCTCCGCTATCCATATTCCCACCTATTCCCATCTCACTGTTCATCCTATCTTTTCCCATCTCTTCCTATCCTTTTTCCACCTACCCTCCATCTCCCGCCACCTCATTTTCATTCCTATGTTTCTCCTTAATTTCCTATTTTCCCTCTTTCCTTCCGATCCTGAATTCCTCCACAGTGTTACCCTCTTCTTGCAGACGTCTTAACCAATCCTTTCCGCCATTATTCTCCGTCCCTAATTTCCTTTTTTCCCTGTCCCATGTTTTTACCCATGCAATCTCGTTATTTCATCTCCCACATTTGGCTCGTTCTATCTCCCTTCTTTACTGTGGTGTACTTTAAGTGTTTCGTGTCGATAAAAAAAAAAAAAAAAAAAAAAAAAAAGCGCTTTTACCGACCATCTTGTTTTTATGAAGACTTCTTTAATCTGAATAAAATCGCTTTGGGAAGACGCCTTTAAGAATAAAAAGGTTAATCAAAGTAGTTTATCAAGCAAACATCTTTAAGCCTTTTGGGCCTTGAGTCTTTCCAAGCTGAATAGAATCACTCGGCATTACCCAGATGAAAAATTTGGAAAGTCCCCTTTAGGATGGTAGCGTAAACGGAAGCGTGCTGGCCTCGCTTTCGCTCAGTTGTGAGTTCGAATCCTACACTCCTTTTCGATTCCCAACTGTGGCTGTATGTTACCTCCCCCAACAGTCAAAGAGCAAAGGTGACGGCTTCGGCCGCAGCTATTCAGAGCCTCGTGGCGTAGGCTCCTCACCTTTACAACCCATTTTCAGGGTACAAAGAGTTAAAGGGGTTTACATTGATCAAAGTTGGTCGTTGAACCGACACAAAATCCCTTGTCCTAAGCCTGGCCAAAGTCCATGAAATGCGTTGAAGAGTCTTCTCTTGGTTATGCCGGTAATACTCCATCTCTATCGGTTCGGTCTTTTAGGTTCTGGAACCTTGTTCCCTTGGTTTAGAATGATCTTTTAGAGCCGTGTCACTGTTAATGATCTGTTTTCCTGATTCTTTGCCTTTGGACCTCCGAAGTAACGTCTATTTCCGACTTGGCTTTTTCCTTTTCCTTTTAGATTTTGAAAGTATTTGATGGTTTTGATTATCGGATCTTTATTGTCTTTATTTTTTAATGAAATTGTCGCTCTTTCCTGTAACTGAAAAGTATTGCCATGCTAATGTTTGTCTTATGTTATACATAAGTCTAAGTGTATAATTTTCTTTAAATACTGGAAAGCGAGCATTTGTATACATCCATTTGTTCCATGTATATCAGATTGCAATGTGATGTTATGTGCCAGTAATAAAATGAGAATAACTTGGACATAATTGCCAGCTTCTTTGATTCCTTTTCTCGCCTATTACTCACTTTTCTAGAATTTAGACTGAATATATTGTACTCTAGAAACATCGAGCGCGCACACACACACACACACACACACACACACACACACACACACACACACACACACACACACACACACACACACACACACACACACTTTCTCCTCTGCTGACCGCCATTTTGTCGGCCATTTTGTTTCGGTACTTATGCTTCCACTGGTCCGGGATTCTTTCCATGTTAATGGCTCCTAGTTTCAATTGAATTCTTCCATTCTCATTTCCTCACCTATGTACTCGTATTTGCTCCCACTTTGCATTTTGTTCTTTTGTAAAAAGAGTTTATGAATTCGACTCTGTTTCGGTTCGACCGTCGAGCCCAGAGAGGTTTCCCTTTGTTGGTGTACAGTCATAACACAAAGTCGTGTCTTTGTTGACGTTCTCTCTTGTTCGGCTTCAGGGTCCTCTTATATTTACCCCCGTCTATTTACATCAAAATTGAAAATGTATTGCTTTGTAAGAATCCAAAGATATTGTTAATGTTAATTGTATGTGCACGTCAATATGAATATATGAAAGGATATAATGATATGTATACCGTATAATAGTGTATATGCTTTTATGTGCATATATATATATAATGTATATATACGTATATACAGTATATAAATATATACATATATATATATATATATATATATAATTTGTATATTTCGGCAGCAGGTTTTCCTGTAGACAGGTTTCATTGAAGAAAATAGCAATTGATGCATTGATGATCTTCTTGTATAGAGTTTCAATACGTCTAACTATAGACTTGGCTTCAGGAGGTAAGTTTGCTATCGCAGGTTCAAAGGACATGATTCAAACTCAGAAGGGAGAAGAGTAGCGTTTTACTGGAGCTTGACGTTTCGTACACTATGTACATTTTCAAAAGCAATGACAAAAGGTCAGAATACATAGACTTATATAGTAAAGGAGAGGATCATAGTGAACATAAAGAGAACCAATAGGAAATTGTGGTGTGAGGGAACCTATGGGAGAACAGAACGCCGTATATGGGTCAGCCAATCAGAGGCTTGGAACGATGCGTCAGGGAGTAGAGGTCATCAGTCGCGTATTAGGCTTCGGGCGAAGCACATCTCTCCTGGCGGACGGTATGACCATGAATTCCTGTGACTGAAGGTTCATGGTGGGCATGTTGGCTTGAATGAGGAAGGCCTCGAGAATCTGTAGTCGTCTTGTATCTTGAGCCTGTCCTATGATTTTAGTGTTTTCAGCCATGGTCTGTCTGATAAGAATAGCGTTGTGGTGAGATTCTGTGTGTGTCTTAGGTGTACCATTTTGTAAGTGTAATGTAATTCTTCTAGAGAGTTTAGTAGTGCAGTATCCTATGTATGAAGAATGAAGGGACTCACAGTTCCCTTGTTTACAGGAGAATTCATACACTAGATGGCTGCGTTGCAACTCAGAAGGAGCGGGGGAAGGGTTATTCTTTAGTAGGAAATTCGAAGTTTTCTTGTTTTTGTAGTAGATGACGAAATCCACCCGGTCGACAGGATTGGCATGACGTTTGATGATTTGCCTGATGATTTTCTCTTCAGTTTTGTACTCTGTAGTCATGTGGGATTTGTAGAATAATTTGATGTTTTGGCCTGAATTGGGGAGGACTGGAGCTTGGTCGTACCATTTGTTGATTTGCCTTTTAATGACCTTGGAAATGTGTTGGTTGGAATAGCCATTATTTACTAATACTTGTGTGGCTCTTTCAATTTCTAGATTAGCACTTTTCCAACTTCATACATAGGATACTGCACTACTAAACTCTCTAGAAGAATTACATTACACTTACAAAATGGTACACCTAAGACACACACAGAATCTCACCACAACACTATTCTTACCAGACAGACCATGGCTGAAAACACTAAAATCATAGGACAGGCTCAAGATACAAGACGACTACAGATTCTCGAGGCCTTCCTCATTCAAGCCAACATGCCCACCATGAACCTTCAGTCACAGGAATTCATGGTCATACCGTCCGCCAGGAGAGATGTGCTTCGCCCGAAGCCTAATACGCGACTGATGACCACTACTCCCTGACGCATCGTTCCAAGCCTCTGATTGGCTGACCCATATACGGCGTTCTGTTCTCCCATAGGTTCCCTCACACCACAATTTCCTATTGGTTCTCTTTATGTTCACTATGATCCTCTCCTTTACTATATAAGTCTATGTATTCTGACCTTTTGTCATTGCTTTTGAAAATGTACATAGTGTACGAAACGTCAAGCTCCAGTAAAACGCTACTCTTCTCCCTTCTGAGTTTGAATCATGTCCTTTGGACCTGCGATAGCAAACTTACCTCCTGAAGCCAAGTCTATAGTTAGACGTATTGAAACTCTACACAAGAAGATCATCAATGCATCAATTGCTATTTTCTTCAATATATTGTATATTATATATATATATATATATAATATATATATATATATATATATATATATATATATATATATATATATATATACATGAGTATGTATTTCACTGGGACAAAATGTAGCAGCAAATTTATGAAACGCATGAAGAATCCACAGTCGGAATTAAAAAGGAAACTAAGAAGAAAGTTAACTTCTATATTTCGGCTCATAGCTATAGCCCTCTTCTGTCTGTGTGTGTGTCCCTTATTTTTCGTCTTTTTTTCATTCCTTCTTCTTCTTCTTCTTCTTCTTCTTCTTCTTCTTCTTCTTCTTCTTCTTCTTCTTCTTCTTCTTCTTCTTCTTCTTCTTCTTCTTCTTCTTCTTTCCTCTTCTTCTTCTTCTTTCCTCTTCTTCTTTCTTTTCTTCCTCCTTATCTATTACTTCTCTTGCTCGTCTTTTTTTATGCCCTCCTCCTACTCTTTATCCTCCTCCTTTTCCCCCTCTTACTCTTCCTCCCTCTCAACCCTTCTTCCTTCTCCTCTTCCTCCTTTTCTCTTCTTCCTTCTCCTCTTCCTCTTTTTCTCTTCTTCCTTCTCCTCTTCCTCCTTTCCTATTCTTGTTTTTCCTCTTCCTCTACCAATTCCTCATCCTTTACCTCCTTCACCTCCTCCAACTCCACCATCTCCAACTCCTCCATCTCCTCTTTCTTCACAGTTTCTCTTTTTCTCTAATTTTCACTTCTTCGTCCCTCCATTTTCTTACATTTCTGCAAACACTTACTTGTGTCATTTTATTTCTTCTCTTAATTTGTCACATAACCACCATTGTAATTACCAATTACCATCTCGAATTACCCTCTCCAGCCTTTATTACTCGTTTTCTTAATGTCTTTTATTACCCGACCCTTCCAACATGCCTGAATTTCCTTTATACATTCTTGAGCTTTTATTCAGCTACTTTTTCTCTTTTTCGTAAATTCCTCTCTTTTTTTATTTTAAATTCTTTCACTTTTCACATTTTCGTATTAATTTCTTCGGATCATTTTTCTTATCTCTTTCCCTTGCCTTTGCTCCCTTTCCCTCTCTTCCACCTCCCCTCTCTCCCTCCATTCCCTAGTTTCTCTTTTTTTTATTCATCTGCTATGTCCTCTTCTTACATCTCTCTCTTATCACCTCTTCTTTATGCTCTTTCAATCCTCTCTTTCCTGTGTTACCTTCTCTCTCTCCTTCCATTTGCTTCTAACTCACTCTCACTCTACCCTACCTCTCCCCTCGCCTGTCTTTTCCTCCCGTGTATCTTTGTCTCTCTCTATCTCTCACTTTCTCACTCTCGCATTTTCTTTCTCACTTTCTCACTGTTTCTCTCTCACTTTCTTTTTCTCTCTCTTTCTCTTTTTTTCTATTTTCTCTCTTTTTCTCTTTCTCTTTTTCTCTCGTTCTCTTTATTTTCCCTCTGCGTTTCTTCAGTCTTTGGTCTTCCTCCGTACACTCCCCCCATTTCTTTCTTTCTTTTTCCCTTCCATGTCAGCCTTCTCCTCTCCCCGTCCTCAGACTTGTGCTTGAACCTTCAAACTTCTATCACTTAGTTGTACGCCCCTACTTGTACTTAATTCTCTCTTGTGCTTAAACTTTACTTGTACCCAATTTTTCTTTGACACTTAAACTTTACATTTATTTCTTCTGAAATTTTACTTGTATTTATCCCTTATTGTTATCATTCTTTACTTACTGTGAATGGTCCTTGGTCTTTACGTGTAATTAAGCTTTAGTTGTTCTTTACGTCTTGTTACTCTTTTATTTTTGTTCATTTTTTCTTCCTCATTCTTCTTCCCTCCTATCCTCCTCTTTCCTCAACCATTTCTCTTCCTCCCCATTTTCATTTACTCTCAACTAGCTAACCTCAATCCTCCCTTTCCCCTTCCTCCTCTCCCCTTCCCCCTCCCACTTCTCTCATCCTCTCCCCCTCCCCCTTCCCCCCCCACTGTGTCCTCTCTCCACAATCTCTTCTCCCACCATCTCATCCTTTCCTCCCCCTCCCCTCCCTCTCCTCCTCCCCCCACCACCTTGTCTTTGTTTTCAGTCATTTTTCATTTCCCTTCGTTCTCCATTCTCATTGTTCTCGTTCCCCCTCAACTCCTCTCTCTATCTCTTTCACGTTTCTCTTCACATCCTTTAGCTCTCTTTCTCTCTACATATATTTTTCTCTCTTTCTCTCTTACAGTCAAGCTTTCAGAATCCTTTCCACGTGTTGTACTCTTTGACAAATACTATGGAGTATATATATATTTTTTCCATGTGTTTCTGCTCACGCCAATTCCATCCATTTTTTTTTATTCGTTTTCCTCTCTTCCAGTCCAGCCTTTAGAGTCCTTTATACCTGTCGTACTCTTTACAAAATTTTGAGAAGCAATTTTTTTTCTTTCCCCACCAATTACACCATTACACATGTACAGGTTAGAGAAATAGATGAAACCAATTTTGTAACCTGTACACAGATGTAGTGGTGTTTTCAGTATGTCCTGTATTTTCTTCGCAATTTCCATTACGCCGCTTACGTCTTGTAACTGTTGACTCCGCTTAAGCTCTTAGTTCACAAATATTTCACACACTCGAAATGGACTGCTGTTATTTGCATTCCTTTATATTCCTTTGTATATTGTTCTCTTGTCATGTAACCTACTTACTCCTCTCAATCCCTCTGTCTCAAACTGTCTTTGCATTTGTCTGTCTCTGTCTTTCTCGTTATCCTTACTTTTGTATTTGTCTCTGTCTCTGTCTCGTTGCTTTATTTCCCTTCTCTCTCTCTTCTCTCCCTCCCTCTGTCTCTCTTTTCTCTCCCTCTTTTCTTATTTCTCTCCCTGCCAAAATCACTCCCACACTTCCTCCAACATTCTCTCCCTCTCCCTCCCTCACTCCCTGTTCATCCCTTTCTCCCTCTCCTCGCTCCCCTCCCTCCCCTCCATTCCCCTCCCTCTCCCTCCCTCTCCCTCTCCCTCTCCCTCTCCCTCTCTTCCTTTCCTCCCTCCTCACTTCCCCTCCCTTCTTCTCCCTTCCTCTTGCCCCTCCCTTTCTGTCCTTTTTTCCCTCCCTTCCCTCACACTCTCTCCCTTTCCCCTCTCCTCCCCTGTCCTCCCTCCCCCATTCCTTCTCTCTCTCCTCCCCATCCAATCCCCCCTCCGTTCCGTAGTTTATTGTTTGATGTGACTGTGTAGTATTTACACGTTGTTACACAAACCAACTCTAAGAGGAGCAACGTGAAGGACAAATGGTCCCAGTCAACATTGGCACTGTTTGAGCCGTGGCAGTGAGGCACTGCTACTTGCTAATCTAGATTTCCTGCAACTGTTTGTTTACTAGATTTCGTGTTTGTTCTTGACTTGTGAGCCGGAGGTTTCTGAGCATAGACGGCGTGGGGAGAGGGGGGAGGGGGGATTGGTCGTATATTTCTCTTATGTGATTGGATGATTTCTACTTGAAACGTGGGAAGCGGGATTTGAACGTACTTTTTTCCGAGAAGTGAGGTCATGTGATTTGCTCTAGATTTGGGTTTCTGGGTAGGAGTGATGGTGAATGGGGGTGGAGTATGTGGGGATGGAATGAGTAGGAGTGGATTTATGCCTTTGGTTTTGGCTACCTCCCTTGTAAGGGGGAAAAAAGCCTTTGGCATATTTATGTATACTTAGGTTGTTTGGAGTAAGGATTTGTTGCTGTGGTATTTTGTGTTATTTGTTCTTGGGCAGGTGTGTTTCGTATTACCAATAACTGGAATTTCTATGTGAAAAACCAACGTTACCACCGCCGATGCCATCACCATTACCATTAACACCACTATCATCATAACTACCACTACCACTACCTCTACACCACCGCCATTACCAACATCACCGCCACTCATAACCAATATTACTTTCACTA
>NC_134806.1:37617523-37622523 GCF_046742065.1 Oratosquilla oratoria
CTTGCATAGGTAGTTTTTATAGACATGTCAGAAAAATTCGGTCACTACACCTTATCGTTCAGGGTGGTCCATGGTTGGCATAACGAAGCTTAATACTTATAGTAATGATCGAACATTCTTCTACTAATCGTGACTGTGGATCCTGACTCATGGCAATGAAATTCTTGGACGAACGCGAGAAGAAAATTTGGTTGGACTTGCCATAGAAATGATTGGTTTCGTTAATTTATCTATAAAAGATCGTTCCCCCTAGCCAAAGATGTTTCGTATGGTGGTATGGTTCTATATATTCCATTGAAGAGTCAAAATATTTTTAGTGTTGTATCTGACAGTCGATAAAAAAATGGTACACAATATTGTACACATGGCAAAAGGTAATTTATATATATATAATAACAATAGCAGTGATAATAGTGATACTAGTAATAATGATAATAACAACAGCAATGATTATGATAAACATAGTAATAATTAGTAGTAGTAGTAACAACTAATTTTGAGATTCCTTGTAATAGTTTTCGATAAGAAATATTTATGGACTACGATATAATCTGCCGCCTTTTAGTCTCAGTTTTATATAAAATCGCCAAAGCCATTTTCTACAAGATAAGGCAATAGACCTCATTTGGGCAATCGGACCAGTATTACAATAACGGCGCTGGGACAATATATAGTGCCAAGATTTAGTCATTAGTTCCTTAAAAAATGGGATAAAAACCAGTTAGGGAAGATAATTTAGGTTAGTGATTTGGTTTTGTACGCGTTTGCTACCGTTTCACGTTCTGTGTGTCTTTTGTTGAGGTTAAGTTTTCAGAATTGAATTTTTGGGGTAATCTGATAGGTTTTTAGAATACAGATCTGCTTTCATGGAACTGTATTTGGCCGTTTATGTTAATTAGAACGCGTACATAAACACACACAGATGCACACACAAGTACACATAGATACAAACACAAAGGCACCAACAAACACATAAACGCACACACAAACGCGCGCACACACACACACACAAACGGACACGCACACATAAACGAACACACATACACAAACAAACAAACACAAAAACGAACACACACATACAAACTGTCAGACACACACGCACACACACACACACACACACACACACACACACACACACACACACACACACACACACACACACACACACACACACACACACACACACACACACACACACACGTCATAATTGTGAACAGACGATGATAAATCTCTGAAGCGTTATGTAACAATAGCATAGAGAAATAACTTCATTGACATTCGCGTCACCTTCGCGTTTTGCGCCAGGTGGTTCTATCCAGATAAGAGGAGTGCCTTCCAGCAGCAACGAGGTGGTGTCCCTGGGATGGATAAAATCGGCTAGAATAAAAAAAAAAAAAAATGGAAGAGAGCTACTCAGTAATTGTAATAATATTTAAAAGAATTTGATACGGATATTAATAAAATCATCTGAAGACAGTCAGAATCGAAAGAAAAGGCAACACCTGGTACGCAAAGATATAAGAACTCCTTATGTCTTGTGTAATGTTTCTTTTTTATATTTTGTTGTAATTATTAGCTGATGTTTTCTTATGATTATTATCAACTTTATCATGATTGTTTTTTTTGTTTCTGTTATGCTTCGTTACGATTTATTTTGTTTTCATTAGTCTGTTATCGTTGTTTTTGACATTAGTATTGCTATTGTCTTTATTGTCATTATTATGATTTCTGTTGATATTTCATATTTAATTTTATTGTTCAATTATTCATTGTTCATTGTTATCAGGTAGTATAATTATCAGTATCATTAATATATTTTTTAACCTAGACGTATTATCATAATTTTCAATATTATGAATTGTTAATATTCCATTTTTATTGAATTTTATTGTTCTAATATTCATTGTTATCATGTAATATAATCATCAGTATCATTAATATATTTTTTCAACTTAGACGTACTTTCAATTGAAGCAGAGAATCACTATCATCGACCTCGTGGCGCGATAACGATGAACCTCACATTACTGCCCTAACCCCCCGTTTCTCCTGACTGATAACTGGCGACCCATTTAGCGAGAACTGGTGTTCTTATCTTGTGGCCGCAGACATTTACCCAATCCAATTTCCACATTTCATGGAGAAAGAGTCCGAAACCCGTGTGTCACCAAGTTTAAAGTTTTGCTCATTCCAAGCCAGAAGATGGTCACACGATCTTGCAGCAAACGGGGAGTAGACTTTTGCAGTCTCCAAGAAGATATGGCTTGATTGCTTTCATGGTTTCCCTCCGGATTAGTGGTGGGGAGGTAGTTCCTTTTGGTGAATGAAGCTATTTGGCGGCACTTAGAATAATAGAATTAACCAGTAATGACTCTCTCTAAAAGAATAGAGGAGAGAGAGGGAGAGGGAGAGAGAGACGGGAGAGAGAGAGAGAGAGAGAGAGAGAGAGAGAGAGAGAGAGAGAGAGAGAGAGAGAGAGAGAGAGAGAGAGAGAGAGAGAGAGAGAGAGGGGGGAGGGAGAGAGAGAGAGAGAGAGAGAGAGAGAGAGAGAGAGAGAGAGAGAGAGAGAGAGAGAGAGAGAGAGAGAGAGAGAGAGAGAGAGAAAGGAATATAGTTTTGAAAGCTTTCGTTGCATAGTCGAGGATGGAAAACCCTTCGGCTGATTGAAATCGCCTGGTCAGTCGTGTGTTGTTTGCCTTGGCAGGGACACCCCTAGGGGCTAGAGACACGCGTTATTTTCCTTTTCTTTTTGTAAACAGAGACTAATAATACTAAAGAAAGAATGCTAATCATATGTAAAATATGCTCTCCCCCATTTTTGCTAATTTAAATCTCTCCTTTACTTCACCTCAAGTCTGTGAAAATAGATATCATGTGACGGGGGTTTTACTAGTCCGACGTTTCGGTTGTTACATTTTTATCAAGATGTACTTGATAGAATTGTAACGAGCGAAACCTTTGTACTAGTAAAGTCTCCGTCCTTTACCTAACCACTTCGGCGTGACCTTACCCTTAAGGATAGAGGGGTTAGATATCGGTGTTGGGGTACAATATACAACAGTATCATATGAATTGACCTTGAGATTGAAAAAGATTAATATTATAATATGAAAATATTTTTCCACAAATACGATGACAATCGCGCCTTAATCGTGTGTTCCGTGTCACAAAAAATTTTGTTTATGAATTTGAAATCGAAATAATGATTGATATAATAAGATTACATACTTTTACGTCTCCACGTATCATAGTTGAAGCAAAGGTGATGAGAAAATTTAGGAAAAAAGGTAATTATATAGATATGTGTTTATATACACTCATATCTGTTGCGTGTATATGTTGTATGTGTGTATGTATTCGTGTATGTGTTATATGTATAGGCATGTTATCTACATGTGTTTGTGTCTATGTATGTTTATTTATACGTATTGATTTATTTGTGTGTATTGTTTTTTGTTTTCGTTTGTATGTATGCATGACTGTAGGCATATATACATTATGTATGTCTACGTGTATGTACGTATATGTATGTATATATATATATATATATATATATATATATAATATATATTATAATGTATGTGTTCTATGCGTAGATATGTATTTGTATTTATATTTTTGTATATGTGTGCGTTATATGTATATGTTACTTGCTCATGTACGTTTATGTGTATATTTTCATGTGTGTTTTTGTGCATGTAATTGTTTTTATGTATATGCAATTGGTTGTGCGTTTTTTGTGTTTATGAATGTGTGTGTGTGTGTGTGTGTGTGTGTGTGTGTGTGTGTGTGTGTGTGTGTGTGTGTGTGTGTGTATGTGTGTGTGTGTACGTGTATATGTATATATACATGTATATATATATGTACATAATTATATTTTGTATGTATATATATATATATATATATATATATATATATGTATATACATACATAAGATATGATATACTCACGCACAGTATGATACAAGTTCTTCTTTTACGAACCTTCAGTAGTGGATAGTGAAAATCAAAACTGCCCACGTGCCTGCATACCAAGAGACGTCCGCGGACGGAGGAAAACTTTAGTCCATCATATATTGACTATTCGGAACGGCCCTCCCTCACTGTCTTGTGCTTGAGGACTTTATCTGCCTGTGCAACCCGGAAGATTGCTTCTGCAGGCCATCCCGTCGCCACCTCCCCCAGCCCCCGCCGCTGCTACATTCACTTCTTGTGCATGCTGGTAGTGGTGGTGTTGGTGGTGGTTGTGAGGGTGGTAGTATTGGTGGTTGTAATGGTGGTAGTGGGGATAGTGATAGTGATGATGGTGGTGGTGTTAGTAGTGGTGGTAATAGTGGTGATGATGGTGATGCCGGTAATGATGATGAGTGATGGTAATTGTGCAGTTTCCCGAACAGCACTAATACCAGATGTTATTGTTACACTACCAGATGGTTGTTCCATTTTTCGCGTTATTTTCTCTTCAATTTTTTCTCCGGAGTGGATGGTGAGGGGGGGGGGGTGTTAGACCGACGGCGTTTCAGTAACCCTCACTTCCGCCTCAGGAGCGAGCCGTCCCGGTGTTCCTACGAGAGCTAATATCACTGTATTATATTGATTTAATTTCCCTGATGTCCTCGCTCTTGCCTCAGTTGCCTTTGCCGCCGCCGCCGCTGCTCCAGCCTGTCCGAATCGATGACGAAGTCTGACTGACAGACGGGCCGATAGAGCTATTCGCTCTGGCGCGACATGAGGATTCAGAGAGGCTGGATGGCTGGATGGCCGCCGGCTTGGGGCTGGATGAATAGGAGGAAGAGAGATAGGCCGATTGGTCAATAAAGGAATCTTGAGGAAGTGGGGAGTGGATGAGGAAGAAGAGGAAGAGAAAGAGGGAAGGTGGGAGAGAGGAGGAGAAAGAAGGAAAGGTAGTTTGAGGAGAACGGAGGAGGAAAGAGGGGGTTTGAGGAGTAGGTGAAGGAGGAGGAGGAAAAGGAAGAGAAAGGTTGAGGCGGAGGAGAAAGA
>NC_134806.1:37630023-37632523 GCF_046742065.1 Oratosquilla oratoria
ACAAAGGGAAAAATCTATGGAGGGCAGTCAAACATTTTTAAGTGAGTAGTAGAGTTTGCGTGATGGTCAGGAATGAAGTCAATGAATGGTTTGAGGTATAGAAGAGGATGCGGCAGTGTTGTGTGATGTTGCCATGTGTGAAATGAGAAAACTGAAAGTAAAAGTGGGCAAAAGTAAGGTGGTGACATGTGTAAGACGTAATAAGGGTGGCAGGTAAGAGGCGAATTTAAAGGATGAAATGGTAAAGTGTGCGTGCGTGCGTGCGCGCGTGCGCGCGCGCGCGCGCGTGTGTGTGTGTGTGTGTGTGTGTGTGTGTGTGTGTGTGTGTGTGTGTGTGTGTGTGTGTGTGTGTGTGTGTGTGTGTGTGTGTGTGTGTGTGTGTGTGTGTGTGTGTGTGTGTGTGTGTGTGTGTGTGTGTCTGTGTTTGTGTGTGTTTGTGTGTTTGTGTGTGTGTGTGTCTGTGTCTGTGTATCTGTATATCTTTTTAATTATCACCGTAGGGAAATGAAAACCTGGAAACCAAACGTCTTGGCCTATAGTGGATTCTTTAAAGTCCAAAGTAAAGTAAACAGGAAGATGTAATTGTAGCTATGGGTGACGTTCATCAGTGAAGAAGTGAATACATTTTTAATGCTAAAGGATGGACGTAACAAAGGAGAGAGGAGATCACCTAACATATACCAATTATTACCTATAGTCGAACTACCTGAATAAACAATATTTTGAAAACAATACATTTATACATTTGTACATTCATGAACTCTTGTATATTTATCATTAGTTATGGGCATAAAAAAAAACAGATATTTCTCTTTTGTTGGTATTTCAGCCCCATTATGAAATTGGCCTGGTATATATTTTTTAATTGTTAACTGTGTAATAGGTATTTGTTTATGGCGCATATGGGTGAGCGTGATTTGAAGTGCTCCTGTTCGTAGGACTTAACACTATATGGTTTCAAATTTATGAATTTATGTACTAACACACTTCTTAAATCTTGTTAGTTCTTTTATCTTTGGCTACTCTACATTTTCGAGTGTTTTACTCTCTTGTTAATGACGTTATTTTCTTCAAACTTCTTTTTGAAAAATTATATATTTTTCCGCCTTTTTCTACTTACCTTTATGTTAAAATTTCTCTTGTTTTATTCGTGTGTTTCTTTGTTATTCTATTTTTATTCGTACTTTTATTCTAAATTTTGGAATACTCCTCGTCTACATCAACTTCATCTAGAAGACTATTTTCTTATTTTTCTCATGCTTGTATTTATTTGTTTATTTAATTTGTTTGTTTTCATATTTTTGTTTTTGTTTGGATTGATCTATTTTTATTCCATTTGCACTTGTATTGGTATTCAAATTTCTCAATTTTGAGCTACCTCATGTCCACAAGAATCTATTTCTATATTTTCCACTCAGAGTTGTTTTGTTCGTTCGTTTTGCTTTAATTATATCTAGTATCACTTTATCATTATTTATCTATTCATACTTTTATTATCATTTATTTTCTAAATTTTAGGCTACGCCGCGCTCCCACCCTCTTCATCCCCAAAACTCTATTTACCTCCATCACCCAGCAAGCCACATGTTGGGCCCATCCAGTCATCAGCGGCAAGCTGTTAACACGGTTTTGCATCCTTTATCTAGAATCTCGTTCCGGTGGACGCAGCCTTATCACCAATAGCAGCCCCTCCATCCAATTTCTCCACCGCTCCTGCTCCCACACGACCACACGCATCCACTCCCACCTTTCCCAAGAACGCTCCCCCCTCACTCTATCTTGTCTCGCCTTGAAATTTTGTCATCCACCGGCAGGGCAGACCCGTCTCTATATATATATATATATATATATATATATATATAAATGTATATGTATATATATATATAAATGTATATGTATATATATGTATATATAAATGTATATGTATATATATATATACATATATATATATATTAACATGTATATATATATATATATATATATATATATATATGTACAGTGTATGTATATATGAATATATATATATTTGTGGTCTTTTACTTACTGTTTATGAATTTCGTTGCTTATTTTGAGATTTTGAACGGTATTGTCTCTATCTGTCCTTCTGTTTTCGTATTTTTTCTCCTACTGTCTGACTCCCCGTCTGTCTATTCCCCTCTCTCTCTCTCTCTCTCTCTCTCTCTCTCTCTCTCTCTCTCTCTCTCTCTCTCTCTCTCTCTATCTGTGTGTGTGTGTGTGTGTGTGTGTGTGTGTGTGTGCGTCCGTGCATCTTTGTGTGTCTGTTTCTGTCTCTATCTCTATGTCTCCCTCCTCTCCTCTTCAGTCTCTCGTCTCCCTACCTGTCTTCCTTCTCCCTCCCCCGCCCTCCTAGTCACGTTTCTCCCTCCTCCCCCTCCCCCACGTTGGGCCCTTCTTGCCGCAATGTTGTTTCCATTTACCATTTATGGTGGATCACACGTCCCTGCTCTCGTTCCATCATACATCCACAGTTTACTCGGGG
>NC_134806.1:37640023-37650023 GCF_046742065.1 Oratosquilla oratoria
GGGAAAAAAAAAAATATTTCAGTTTGAAGAGATACGGAACCGAATAGTCATTACCACCAGCAAAGGAGAAGACGACGACCTTCACCCACAGAGTTCGGTCAGAGCAAAGAGCTTCAGGTAAGAAGCATCTAAGCTCTTCTTTAGGTCCTGAGATCCGGGGGCTCCCCTGAATGGCGCGGAGCCGGCACGGGGGCCCCTTGGCGAAGGGGAAGAGCCTGGGACGTACTCATTGACTGTAGGGAGTTGGAGAATAAAGGAAATCCCTCCTTAAGCGCATACAAAGAAGAGGAGTCTCCGTGCGCTGAAGAGAAGACGAGAAAGGAGGACAGGGAGCTTCTGGGGTGAATGGAGGAAAGGAGGTGACGAGGTTGGGAGAGGATCAGGGAAACGAGGAGGGTGGGCAAGTGTAGGATGAAAGGAGGTGGGGAGGAAGTGTAGGAGGAAAGGAAGAGGGCAAGGAAGCGTAGGAGGAAGGGAAGAGGTCAAGGAAGTGTAGGAGGAAGGGAAGAGGGCGAGGAAGTGTAGGAGAAAGGGAAGAGGGGAAGGAAGCGTAGGAGGAAGGGAAGAGGTCAAGAAAGTGTAGGAGGAAGGGAAGAGGTCAAGGAAGTGTAGGAGGAAGGGAAGAGGTCAAGGAGGTGTAGGAGGAAGGGAAGAGGGCAAGGAAATGTAGGAGGAAGGGAGGAGGGCGAGGAAATGTAGGAGGAAGGGAAGAGGGTGAGGAAATGTAGGAGGAAGGGAGGAGGGCGAGGAGGGAAGAGGGTGAGGAAGTGTAGGAGGAAGGGAGGAGGGTGAGGAAGGGTAGGAGGGAGAGGAGGACAAGACTAGCACGAGTAGGGTTAGGAGAGTAGGAGGAAGGGAGGAGGGCAACTAAGAGTAGGAGGAAAGGAGGAGGGTGAGGAAGAGTACAAAGAGGAGACGAGGGCGAAGAGGGGAGGTGAAAGAGGAGGAGGGAGAAGAAAAGCGCAGGTAGAAGAGGAGAAAAAAAGAAAGAAGAAGAATTTGTTTTGAGCGGCAAATGAAGTAGAAACAAGGATACTTGAAACAGGAATTGTGTAAAGAATTAATGAATTGAGTAATGGTAATAAATTAGAGCATAGTAATTAAGATATTGTAACAACTAGTACTGACGATGGTAATGTTAATAGTGGTAATACAGATGCTGATTGCGGTGTTGGTAGAGGTGGTGGTTGTGATTGTGGACATGTACGACTATGGTAGTGTTGGCCTTAAGGTTAGAATAAACAGTGAAGATAATGTTAATATAATAATATTAACAAAACGCCCAAGGACACAAAAGTAGGCCAGAGGAATCTTGTACTCCCTTGTCGGGTTTGTCACTGACGACGAGTTCCCTGTGGAGTGGCGTCTAGAAGCTTGGGAGTTCCTCTTGCGACTTCTACCTCCTCCTCTTTCTTCTTCTCCTCCTCCTCCTCCTCCTCCTCCTCCTCCTCCTCCTCCTCCTCCTCCTCCTCCTCCTCCTCCTCCTCCTCCTCCTCCTTTTCCTCCTCCACTCCTCCTCCTCCACTTCTCCTCCATCTCCTCCTCCTCCTCTCCTCCTCCTCCTCCTCCTCCTCCTCCTCCTCCTCCTCCTCCTCCTCCTCCTCACCCTCCTCCTCTCCTCCTTTTCTTCCTCCTCCTCCTCCTCTTCCTCCTTTTCCTCCTCCTCTTTTTCTTCGTCGTTCTACTCTCCTCCCCCGCCGCGCCATTACCCGACCTACTTCAGCTTCCACAGGACACTGAGGGGAGCAGGAGCCCTCCAACACGCGCTGCTTTATTGTACACACACGCACACACATGCATATATGCGTACACACACACACACACACACACACACACACACACACACACACACACACACACACACACACACACACACACACACACACACACACACACACACACACACACACACACACACACACACACACACACACACACACACACACACACACACACACACACACACACACACTTTTATATATATATATATATATATATATATATATATATATATACTAAAATAAAGTAGCAGCCTCTGTCTGTCTGTCTGTTTGTTTATTTGTTTGTATACGAACTCCTCCTCGGGGTTTGAAGATAGACCCCCATAACCATATATTTTTTGATACCCTATCACTCCAGGTAGTTGGATAACTATAATATTAAATTGGAATATCCTCTGTCCTCTTATGTATTCATTGTTTCTGTCTGTATTGCTTTTCTGTTCCCTTGAAAATGTTTAGAGGATTTCAAAATTACCAAAGGAATAGAAAACGTGTGGATTTTTTTTTTTTTTTTTTTTTTTTACACCAACGCAACTACGAGTGATTAGGAGTGATGGATGCAAGGCTGTAGGAAAACTATTTCAAAAAGTAGTAGCAAAGAACTCTGTTTTCAGTTGCGTTGATAGTATATGGAATAGTCAAACATTCAACGTCATCAACTGTTCCACTGTAGAGGTATTCAAAAACGTCTCGACATTTACTTAGCTACAAATGACCAACTAGAATTATTTACTCCTAAATAGATAAAGAATTGTGGTGTTTGGTGGTGGTGGTGTCGCCACTGCCGAGACAGCCATGTAAGGACCAATGTATATATAAAATATGTATCTCTTTATATCTTTATTTTATCTCTCTTTTTATCTGCCAATATATCTATCTCTTTATCTCTCCTTATCTCTATTTCTCTCTCTCATTCTCCCTCTTTCTCATTCATTAACTGTGTGTACATCTAAAAGTATTATTTCAACAAGCTCCAAATGAATTACCAAACGTTAAATTTAATCAATAAAAATTCTTAGACGTCATCTATATTTGTGCCAGCCGGAAAGCAGCGTGTTTTGTATACCTGGTCCATAGTATACAGATGTATTAGTTATCTGTATTATCAATGACACAGTTCTGTTCATGTAGATAACATACAATGTTCAGTTTTTGTAACCGCGGTTTTTATATGACATAAAAACGTCGACCTTGCAAAGGTAATAAACTTTTTTATATTCTATACTAAGAAGAATTTTTTTCTGGATATCTTAGTCTAATATAAGATTTGTATTCATTTTGTCGTTTAGGTCATCTACCAATCTTATTTATTGAACACAGTGAACAATTCAATTTGGTGTATTTAATGTATTTTACATGTAACAATACAGCTTAATTTTATAATATAATTTCTGTAGGGATAAGATTTAATATGCATCTTCACACAAGTTGGATTGTAATTCTGCATCACAAATGCCTCAATAGCGAGTCCGACCACAGCGGACATCAATTGTCTCGTTGGGGGGACTACAGTACTTCGTTTGGGTCAGCTTTCGAGGCAAGAAGGACATTACCTGTCCCAGCCAGGTCTGGCGAGGCGACTCATCTGTAGCATTTATAAATGCAGGCGATAGTACATGCATACATACATATAAATATAAATAAAAATCACACACACACACACACACACACACACACACACACACACACACACACACACACACACACACACACACACACACACACACACACACACACATATATATATATATATATATATATATATAATATATTGCAGAAACATGCATGCATACACATATACATACATATATGCACACACACACACGTGGTTTGCTAATTCAGTGATTAGCATTAGAGGCTGCGACGAAGTAGGCCCAAGATCGTTCCATAATCACGGTGTGGAAGCTTCACCAATACTAAAAGCCCTTACTATCCTACTTGAGCAAGAGAATGGATGTGGAGTGTTTGCAGTATAAGGTCACATTATTACCCATAGGTCGAACTGGAGGAGCTGTGGGTTCTCATTCGGGTGGGTATTAGCCGTCGATCAAGGGTCAAGCACGTGATTTAGGATGATAGGAAGTTACAATGTATCGCTATGTGCACCAAAAGGTGTACATAGAGGTACATACGTACATGTAGACACGCTTGTACTGGTTCACTCTTTCATGTATAGAGAAGCGAGGATTGCTGAAAAGTGTTTTTGAATAAATTTTCTTAAATCCGGGTTCCCATTATACGGAATAAGAGAGAAAAAATATAATTTGAACAAATCCATGTATCTGACTTTTTTTTCTAGGAATATTTTCGAAATGCGTTTTTGTTCTGAATACTGGAAGCACCCGTTTTTCTTTTCGAAATTCTCCATTATAGAGAACTACCATCGTTTGGGTGTTGCTGGCAACCAGCAAACCGTATCGGATGGAGAAACCTATTTTTATCCCGGCGCTGACGTCACTGGTGCGTCAGAGCAGGTTGTATGTCCGTCCGTATAAAGCCTTGCTGGAGGCAGATGTATGGTCCACGTTTTAAGGTGGCGTTGTAAAGTACAAGGTTATTACTGAAAATCTGATACCTTGATAGTTCCTTAAAAATAATTATATATATATATATATATATATATATATATGTGTGTGTGTGTGTGTGTGTATATGTATATATACATATATAATATATATATATATATATATACACCTGTATATATATAGTTTTGTAATATGATTCGTTTTTGTGACACATCGATATGTTGATGCTGCATTGTAAGGCATTAACCGTATATACATATACATATGCACATGTATATACATGCACAAATACATATACATGCACAAATACATACTGTATATGTATGTATAGATATGATGCTTCACCTGCATATTCTCCGAGACCCGTCGTGAATAACACTCGATAATTCAACGCTGTCACGTTTGTAATTAAGATGAACATTTCTCTTATGGCACGGGAACCCGCCACCGCGCTCGAAGGGAACCTCGAACGTCACCGAGTTCGATCCCCAGGCGCTGCGCCTCGGTCCCCTGCACGTAATAGCACAGCTCGAGTCCCTCTCCATATGAGGAGGTCGAGGGGGTGGAAAAAGTCCCGGAAATTTTTACCGAACGAGTTGTCCGCGCTTCCTATAATAGAACGAAAAGGAAGAAAAATGACGACGGTTTCGATTTTTTATTATTAGTGTGTGTGTGTGTGTGTGTGTGTGTGTGTGTGTGTGTGTGTGTGTGTGTGTGTGTGTGTGTGTGTGTGTGTGTGTGTGTGTGTGTGTGTGTGTGTGCGTGCGTGTGTGTGTGTGTGCGTGCGTGTGTGTGTGTGCGTGTGTGCGTGTGTGTGTGTGTGTGCATTTGTGTATCGTATGTGCATATGTGCATGCTTTTGCGTGTGTGTACATGTGTGTATATGTTTACATGCTTATATGTATATGATGTACGTGTGTATGCACACATATGCATAATACGCGCGTGTGTATATGTATGTACGCGCGTGATTACACGTGTGTGATTCACCTTGGTCTTTGGATCACGTGTTGGACTCGTGATCGACAGCTATTTCCCTCCCGGAAGAGAGCTCAGAGCTCGTATGACCGATCTATGGGTAATGCTTTGACCTTACACGCACACACACCCCAAACTCCCCGCCCACGAGAGTTGGAGTAACGACTCGAAGCGCAGCGATACTGAAATTATTTTCAGCCCTGGGCAGGAATCGAACCAGGACCGCCGCAGTGACAGTTTGGGACTCTACCAACCGCGCCACCGAGTCGTGTATATGCATGTACCTGTGTAGATACATTACCTGTACTTGTACGTTAGTATACGTGTACTTGCAGGTATGTGCATGTCTGTATGACTGATCGTGTGTACACGCGTGTGCGTGTATGTGTATGTTCATGTGTACTTACGTATGTGTTTATGGCCGTACACGGGAAATGAGGCGTAAATATATGCAGATTGGAAATTAGACTCTCTCGAGTGAGAAGGACCAGGAGGAGGGAGGAGGAAAAGGAGGTGGAGGAGGAGAAATGAGGGAGGGGATGGATGAAGCTAATAGGAGGAAGAAGGAGGAGGAGGTGAAGGAACTGAATGGGAGGAGAATGATACAGGGAAATGGAGGAAGGTATGGGAATAAAGAGGATTATAGGATGATGATGATGATGATGATGATAATGATGACGAAGACGACGACGGCGATGATGATGATGATGGTGGTGATGATGATGAAGACGACGACGATGATGATGATGATGGTGGTGATGATGATGGGGAGGAAGAGGGTTTATGGGTTATGAGGCTATAGAACTACTAAAGGTAGGATAGAGAGGAAAGGAAGAAAGAAATTATTAGGAAATTGAGAGTAACGAAAATCTAGGCAAACGGGGGAAAGGAGGTATATAAGAAAAAATGACAGGGAGATGAACAGGAGGAGGAAATGTTTAGTGTGCGAAGAGGAGAAAACAAATGAGGGAGGAGGGAGAGGGTAAGGAGGTGACAGATCAAGGAGAGGAGGAGGAAGAGGAGGAGGAGGAGGAAAGGAGAAAGCCAGACAGGTCGTTGACAGATTGATAGACAGATGGCATATTACAAAAGAACTGCGACAAAGAGATCGAGAAAAAAGAAAAAGAAAATAGGCTTTGAGTGATGAACTAATCTGGAAAAAATATATATAACGATTTTTGCATTAGTAAGCTTGACCGAGCAGCAGCAACAGCAGCAGCTGCAGAAGCTCTAAGGGTAAAAACATTGACAGCTGCAAGATATGAACTATTAAGAAAAGGGGATCTGTTATTGATAGCTAGTGCAACAGGATCTAAAACTGTTAAGAAATTCATAGATCGTAGCTGTCCTTCTGCTTAGTGAGTATTTTGTAGAAAAATATATCGACTATTTTTAATGATATTGACCATCTGAAAGTCATGTCCACAGGATATGTATGAACTGTGTTCCTGGGAAAGACCAGAGAGGCATCACAAACCCACACAGGAACACGCACACACACACGCACACACACACACACACACACACACACACACACACACACACACACACACACACACACACACACACACACACACACACACACACACACACACACAAAATTAAATGGGTTAAGAATATTAAATTAATAGGACAAAATTAACGATAGTAATTACAAGGGTTTCACTGCACGTTAAATATATGATTTGTGATTATTCTTGGGATGGTAAGAATGGAAGAGTGTCGGAATTTATTGTAATTTGTTTTTGTCCCTGTAGGAAGAGCTCTTGTTTTCATTTGAAAAAGATCGCCTTATGTTAACCAGTATCAAGTCTCTAAAGCGTGTAATAGCATTTGATAGAGCAGCGCGGTAGCCCAGTGGATACCGTGTCGAGCTCATGAGTTCGATTTCCGGCAACTGATGCGGGCTTTGTCGAGTTGTTTAAAGATAGCCCTCTCCAAGCGGGGAGGAGACCCGACACTGGCCCCCCCCCAAAAAAAAACAAAAAAAAAACAGAGGCTTGCTGCAACTGATTACTATGGGTTTCTCGCTTCTAATTTCCTTGAACGTGAATGGTGAAGTGAGTATTTTATAGAAACAGTCTTGACTTTTCAGTAAATGGAATAAGAATCTAGCCAAAAAAGTTGAATATAGTACAGTCCGAAGATTTGAAACTCCGTTCAATAAGGCCCAAAACAGTCACTTTCTGATCAATTTTTTTGTTTTGTTTCGTTTCACTTACTTTTAGTGGATATTTGTCTTGTTTTGATTTCATGTTATTTCACACACACACACACACACACACACACACACACACACACACACACACACACACACACACACACACACACACACACACACACACATATATATATATATATATATATATATATATATATATATATTCAACAAAGACCCACTGTGTTGGATAAGAAGAGATGAAGTAGACGATATCCATATATTTCGATCACAGACTGTGATCCTCTTCATTGGAATACAAAGTAGTGAGAAAAATACATGTCTAATATACAGAGAAAGAGAAGAAATATGGACAGGGCTCAAGTGGAGTCTATTGCCTAGCGGGGCAAGTCACCCGTATTCACAAAGGATGGTAATAATTTATTGACTGCCCAGGTAGTAATACAGTCTGATGACCATTGTCCACTTCGGATATTAAAATTAGGAAATTGTTTAATCAAAGAAGATTCTAGTATTTTCCTTTTGAAAATACACTTGGAGTTGAAAATAATTTTGCCTCATTCCAGTCCATACAGTGTCCTTCTTTGCCTATGTGTTGGAAAACAGCGGAATTTTGTTGTGCGTATGTGAGTTCTTATGTTCTTTCATTCTAGTGTGTAAATCTCTGCCCGTTTGCCCCCAATATACCTTATTACAATCCGAGCATGGAAGTTTATGAACACCTTGATTTACTTTTTCTCTAGGTCTTTGATGTACATTAACTATTTTCTTAAACAGGTTATTGGGGTAACTAAATACAACGTTTATGTCTTTCTTTGGTAGAAATGGGGAACAATCATTTATGGACTTATTATAGGGCAGTTTGATACAATTTTTGTCCCAGTTACATTTCTTAGTGGAATGAGAAGTGGATCCATAATGAATTATTTTAGCTTTACTTAGGGCTTTATTTAAAAACCAATCAGGATGCCCTATTCTTTTTAACTGATTCCTAATCATTTTTGTCTCCATTTCCAAGTAATGTGGACTACATAATCTAAGTGCCCTTAATAAGAGACCTGAGGCAATACTATATTTAATTTTATCCGGATCGTGGCTGTTAAAGTGTACATAGCTCTGCCCTGGTAAATGATGGTTTTTAATCTTATGAAATATTCTTATTGTTTTATGTGTGAGTTGGAAAAGCACTCTACAAACGGTGACAAAATGTTTTGAGCAGTTTGTAGGGTGTTTTTCCAACTCACACATAAAACACTCAGAAGATTTTATAGATAAGATTAAGAGCCATCATTTACCAGGGCAGAGAAAATTACTAAGTCTTGACGTAGTATCCTTGTTCACCTAGCTGAGGTTTTGACATTCCTGGAAACAAATTTACAATATTATCATGAACAACTTCCAATCCCTGTCAACAAAATTATAAAACTAAGGGAATTATGTGCTAACTCAAATGCATTCTCATTTAAAGACCAATATTATAAACAAAAGTTCGGTTGTTCTATGGGATCTAATGTCTCCCCAGTGTTAGCAAACTTGTATATGGAATATTTTGAGACGGTACTTCTACAGGACATTAAGGCTGATGTCACACGGGCGGTCTACCCGCCTGACCGCGGCGGGTGAGACGCATTTCCCCACTTGAAACCGCCGCGGCCAGCCCGCCTGGCTATGTCAGACGAGAGGTTTACCCGTGTTTTACATAGGAATCAATATATTAAGCGGTTCCGCGGCGGCTGACCCGCTTTGCACCCGCGGCGGCCAACCCGCTCGTCTGACAGGGCCTTTAGCCACCAGATATGTTTTGGTACAGGTACGTGGACGACATCTTTACGATCTGGGATGATGAGTGGTGTTCTTTCTATGTTTTCTTTGACAAGCTCAACAATTTAACCACTAATATAAGATATAAGTATATATATACATTATATATATATACATATATACATACACACACACACACACACACACACACACACACACACACACATATATATATATATATATATATATATATATATATATACATATATATACATATATATATATCCCTTCTCTTTCACATGGTTTTATGATGAAAATTATATAAACCTTTCCAGTTAGAGGTTTTGTTGTTGCTTTTTTAATATGTTAATGATCAACCAGTAGAAAATATGTGAGGGTTTCCACCCATAGATGAAGGTGATGAAGCAATAATAGTATATACGTAAGTGAGTGCGAGGTTGTCATGGTGGTGAGAGATTAGTGGAATTGTGAGGGGCGGAAGACAGGTTGTTTGGTTGATGGATGATGGTTGAGAATGTATGGAGAATAAATAGGAAGAAGAGAGGATAAATCAGAAGGGAGGAAGTGAAGTTGGAGAAGACAAGAAGGTGAAGAAAGGATGGGAAGAGGGAATTGGTAGAGTGTAGATGGAATGAAAGTGAAAATAAAGATGAAAGTATAAGGTATAGGGAAATGAAGGAAGAGGGAGAAATGGAAGGAAAGAAAAATCTGAAAAAATGAAGAGGAACAAGGGAAGGAAAGAGTAAGAGAAGGAC
>NC_134806.1:37655023-37660023 GCF_046742065.1 Oratosquilla oratoria
ACTTGCTAGTGTAGACCTTATGGTCTCGTGTAGTCACCTTCATTCTTGTGCCGTTATGTTCTAATTTCATCACCATCCACGACCTGGTTTTCCTTTAAACTGAATGAAATACTCTGATGTGAGCTAAAATTAGTAAGAAATAGTTAACCAAAACCACAAATGGGTTGATTTCTCTTGTCTTTTAATTTTTTTTTTTTTTGACAAACATCTTTACATTTGTAGAGACATTGGGACAAATTATGGGAAAGGTGGAGGGGGAAACACGGGTTCTATAATCAGATAAAGACCCGTGTTTCCCCCTCCACCTTTCCCATAATCTTTACATTTGTAAAACTACCCCTCCTACTTCTCCACCTTTCCCACCTCCCCTCCCTTCCCACTCCCTCTGCCTTCCCACTCCCTCTCTCCTTCCTACTCCCCCTCTCCCTCCCACTCTCCCTCTCCTCTCCCTCCCACTCCCCCTCTCCCTCCCACTCCCCCTCTCCCTCCCACTCCCCCTCTCCCTCCCACTCCCCCTCTCCCTCCCATTCCCCCTCTCCCTCCCACTCTCCCTCCCCCTCTCCCTCCCCCTCTCCCTCCCACTCCCCCTCTCCCTCCCCCACTCCTCCCCCTCTCCTCCCAATCCCCCTCCCAATCCCCCTCTCCTCCCCATCCCTATCCCTGCTCCCTCTTTCTTCCACTCCCACTCACTTCCCTCTCCTCTTTCCTTCCTCCCTTTCACGTATGCATTTGAACCTCAACTTATTTTCATGTTATTCGTTATTGCCGGCAGGCAATGGTACTTCATCCTCCACAGACATTGTCATCATTACAGGTAGATCTTCGGTCTAGACTCTGGATTATCGGAAATATTAGAATAGATAAATGATATATAAATAAAAATAAATAAATAAATAAATGAATAGATAAATAGATAAATAGTATTGGTAGAATAATCCATTACCACAGAAATTGCCTCACTTATGTCCTGGGTGACTCTAGGGCAAGTGCCCGACTGACAAGTGCCCGACGGCCATAAGCCCGACGGACATCTTCCCGACGGACATCTACCCGAATGAACAGTGCCCGATTAGGACAATTGCCCGATTAGGACATTTGCCCGATTATATGTTTTGCTGTCATAAGGATTTAGTATGCGCTTCCTTTAATTATTTATTTTTTCCTCATGGTAAACATTAACAAGGTACAATAAAAGACAAAAATAAAAAGAACATGATTTTTTTTATGGATAAAAATCACATGATAAACATTGATAAAAAAAAAAGACAATAGATCTAAAATAAAAAATAAAAATAAAATTTTAAATTATGAGCTATCCCTCTCAAAAAATCTAATACTTCTCGATTTTCATAATCTTCCACAATATTTGCTATTCTTTTGGTTGTATCTTGATATTTTTTTCCTTTTTGAGGGAGGCTCTTGTCCTGCCAGCATCTGGTTGATGATTGTATCGTTAAGAGCTTGTTCAGTCTTCAGTACCTGAAGAAAACGCCAGATATTGGGATGACTCGAGGTTATATTTGCCTGTAAATGGTTATGCCATCCTTCCAAGGAATTGATTGTTCGTGGCAAGTAGGTAGGTCGTGGTAGTTTGACATAAAATCTGTTGTGACGATTGTTGGGTTTTAATAGCTTGTTCCTTCATTTCTTCGCGTAAAGATAGAAGATCTTGACGAATGATATCTGGTGCATGAGTGTGTTCATGTGTTTCGCTTATTATTTGATCACCACAACGTAAAACGTATTTCAAGACGGCAATTCCTTGTTCTTAACATAAACGTGATTGTTCATAGTCCGGTAGTTTCCTAATCGGGCAGTTTTCCTAATCGGGCAGTTTCTCTCTCAACTATTGTGTGGTTGTATATATGTAAATATTCGGGAAGTTTTCCTAATCGGGCGATTTTCCTAATCGGGCAGTTTTCCTAATCGGGCAATTGTCCTAATCGGGCATTTGTCCATCGGGCACTGTTCAGTCGGGCAGATGTCCGTCGGGAAGATGTCCGTCGGGCATGTGGCCGTCGGGCACTTGTCAGTCGGGCACTTGTCCTGATACCGTCCTGGGTACCCCTGTCCATAATTAAATATGTAAAGGATGTCATCAAGTTAAACATGATAAATAACATATGTAACCGACTCAACCGTGCTAAGCATTTTTTTTTTTTTTTTTTTTTAAAGGCTTTCTGTCGAAATTTTTTCTTTGTTTCAATAGATTTATAAATATGATAGATAAAACTCCAGTAACGACACCATCACCTTGGAATTTTTATTTGAGAGCAAAGTTAAACAAGAAAATTGTCGAAAAATAATCGCGATGTCGGAGTCCGCTGAAAGCATTATGGTCACTTCGCCAAATATGAAAAAGAAACGAAGATTTTTTTTTTTCAAAACTTGAGGTTGGTGTGAGCCATTTGATAGAGCGTAGGAGTGAGGGGGTAACGTCCAAAGAAGTCGCAAAAAGGGCGAGATTAGGATCTAGATGCAAAAGAAATGACCCTTATTTCCACATGTATGGGAGAAGCAGCGGGATAGCCTGTGGAATGTAAACTCTCTCCCCTCCCTCTCTCCCTCCCTCTCTCTCTCTCTCTCTCTCTCTCTCTCTCTCTCTCTCTCTCTCTCTCTCTCTCTCTCTCTCTCTCTCTCTCTCTCTCTCTCTCTCTCTCTCTCTCTCTCTCTCTCGATCTCTATCTCTTTTTCTCTTTCTCTTTCTCTTTTTCCTCCGACCTCCTCCTCTCCCACTTCACCTTCCTCTATCTCTATCTCAACCTCGTTCTCTACCTCTCACTCTCCTTCCCTGTCCCTCCCCTACCCCTGCATGTTGTCGTACCACTTAAGTTTCTATTGCCCCACCCCCTGTATTCCATCCGACCACGGCACAATTGTATAAGTTATATTGTAGACCTTGTATACCGTAGAGTGACCTTTACTTGGTCGTTTAATTTTTTTCCAGTTTCGATTTTTTTTTCTCATCTGATTTCTTACATCCCTAACAAACCAATATTTACTCCATTTTCTGCTCGTATTAATCCACGTGTACATTATATATATTACAAATATCACACGCACACACACACACACACACACACACACACACACACACACACACACACACACACACACACACACACACACACACACACACACACACACACACATATGTATGTATATATATATATATATATATATATATATATATATATATATATATTCAGAATTAAATGAAAAATGCGTTGTAAGGTGTAATATAGGCTGCGTGGAGTTGTAGCACGAATGAGAAAAAGCGAGGAGTTGACGAGCCTGGAAAAGGAGAATGGAAATTGAAACTGGTAAGGCAAAGCATTTATATTTCTCTATTTATTCCTTTATTTTTTATTTTATTTATCTACCTATTTATTTATTTATTTTTATTATCACGTCATTAGTATTAGTATTATTATTGTTATAATTATTGTTATTATCATTGTTATTATTATCATCATTGTTATTATTACCATTATCTATTGTTATCTATAATTACTAGTAGTCGTCGTCGTCGTCGTCGTCGTCATCGCCATCATCATCATCACCTCTATCTATATTTGTTCATATATTTATTTATTTATTTATTTTATTTATTATTATTATTTTTTTTTTTTTGCAATGTAATTGTGGTCCACAAATTAAGGTATCTTTGTCCTTGTCTCTGTTTTTTCTCAAAACATGAATAGATTAATAGGATAAGAATATATCAAATCAGGTCAAATCCCATGGGAAGAACAAAGTGAAATTAAGATCGATAAGAACGGGTTTGTCTGAGAGAGCTTGTAATGATCTAAAGAGGAGGTGGATGATCAGATTGACTCATGACAGTAAGTGCTGTCGCTATTTTCTGAACTGTTCGTCAAGAGTGGTGTTTTTTCATATTATACGAACGAAATGTCCTGAGACATAGGCATACGCATTAGATGTACACATACTTTAACCTATAGACACCTTTTCATAATATTCGTTATTTATAGATCAGGAACTAATCTATTCCATTTGTTATATGCTGTTGCTTCGAGGGAAACGAGTGTTTGACCGATGTATTTTGAAAGACCTGACAGTACTTCTTTGGCCAAGGAAGACCTGACAGTACTTCTTTGGTCAAAGAAGACCCGACAGTAATTTCTTAGCCAAAGAAAATCTGGCAATACTTGTTTGGCCAAGGAAATTTAGGCAAATGAAGACCTAACAGTTCTTCTTTGGCCAAGGAAAACCCGACAATACAACATTTGGCCAAAGAATACCTGACGCTACTTTGCCCAAGCATGCCCTAACAATACTTCTTTGGCCAACTGTATGACGGTAATTATTTGGCCAAGGAATATGGTCTAGGAGGATCTGACACTAATTCTAGGGCCAAGGAAGCTCTGACTACGTCTTCGGTTAGCTGTACTGAAGTATTCCCACTCTGGAGCTATGGAAGAGTTAAGATAAAGTGATCTATGGAGGCACATTATTCAAGAAGTTATCGGAGCATATCAGGAAAGGAAAGTTTTAGTTTAAAGATTTATGAGCGTGGAAAAGATACAGGAGTGTTGTAAGATCAACCGTGGATGTTTGATGAAAGAGAGCAAGGTAGTAATGGACGGCAACTGACCAGGAAGAGGGGAAAAAAATGGCGTCGGTTCTTGAAGAGGGTAACTGATGGCAGTTTTGGTAAAGGCCATTTTAGGGCGAGTGGTATATATATATATATATATATATATATATATATATATATATATATATATATATATATATATATATATGTTGGTACATTGTGACAAGTTGATGAAGGTGGAAAAAGAAGTCACGGGTCTAGTTCCGAGTTACTGAGTTTATTCCTGACCGGTTTCGCTCTATGCTTCTTCAGAGGAATGTGACTCTGGAGTGAAGCTGGCGGTATACATAGTCTGAGTAAGACCGCGTTCCCTCCTTGGAGGTGGGTTACGTTTGGTTGTACAATGGTTTTTAATACAATGAACAATAGTGATAATAAT
>NC_134806.1:37665023-37672523 GCF_046742065.1 Oratosquilla oratoria
AGAAAGAAAAAGAGGTAAAAGTAAAGAAGGAAAGAGAAACCGAAACACAGAGAAAGGAGAGAGGAATTGAGAAAGTGGAAGATAATGAGAACCAGCTGGAGCCTTGGGGATCTCCTGAATTCAGCTGGTCGGTCTGTTAGTTCTTTGAATACCTGTGCAGGTGGTGTATGAGGGGGGTTCAACATGGCGTAGGAACAGCTGGTATGAGTGTTATCTGGTAACAGCTGGTAAGAATGGTGTCTGACACCAGCTGGCATGGTGGTATCTGGTAAGAGCTGGTGTGAGTGGTAACTGGTGTCTTGCACCAACTGATAGGGGTGGTACCTAGCAACAGTAGAGATGAACGATATCTGACAAGAGCTGGTATGAATGACATCTGGCCACAACTGGTCTGGGGACAGCTGGTAAGGATGGTATGTCAGCAGCAGATTTTGATGACAACAGATGGTATGGGTGCCCTAAGTTTGAGGTGATGGGAGGAGCCTAGGCAAGTTGGCACGTGGTCTTCGCTCTTCGGCTTTCGAGTCTAGTGTGGTCTCAAACCGGCTGGAGTCTGCCAGGGGGACGAAACTGAGGAACACTCCCAAGAACTTAACAGCCATGGCGTGATATTATTGGACGAGGGACCGGGGGACGGAGGAGGAGGAGGAGGAGGAGGAGGAGGAGGAAGAGGAAGAGGAAGAGGAAGAGGAAGAGGAAGAGGAAGAAGAAGAAGAAGAAGAAGAAGAAGAAGAAGAAGAAGAAGAAGAAGAAGAAGAAGAAGAAGAAGAAGAAGAAGAAGAAGAAGAGGTAGTGGAGGATGAAGTGGGAGAAGAGAACGAGGAGGAGGAGGAAGAGGAGCGGAAGATCACGAAGAAAAGGAGGACAAGGAGGGAGAGGAGGACGAGGAAGAGGAGAGAGAGGTCGAAAAGGACGATGAGGAGGAGGACGAGGAGGAAGAGGAGGAGGAGGAGGAGAGGAAGATCACGAAGAAAAGGAGGACAAGGAGGGAGAGGAGGACGAGGAAGAGGAGAGAGAAAGGACAAAAAAGACGATGAGGAGGAGGACGAGGAGGAAGAGGAGGAGGAGGTAGGTCTTGAGGTCACGCTAATGAATAATGTAACGGGAGGGAGGAAGGGCATATTAAAGCTGAGGGTGACTTCGGGAGGAGAACGGGCGAGAGGAGCGGAGAGCGAGGTCCTACTAACTGATGCATCTGTGCAGTGTGGAGGTCGAAGAACCCACTTCATGATGGATCCTATTCAGTTTCTCCTTTTATTTATTAAGCTTTGTTTATTTGTTTGTTTGTTTATCTATCTTATTTACTTGTTTATTTATTTTTTAATTTTCATCCATTTATATATATATATATATATATATATATATATATATATATATATATATATTTGTGTGTGTGTGTGTGTGTGAGTGTGTGTGTGTGTGTGTGTGTGTGTGTGTGTGTGTGTGTGTGTGCGTGCGTGCGTGAGTGAGTGCGTGTGTGTACGTATATATATGTATATACATATATATATATATACATATATGTATATATATATATATATATAATATATATATATATGTGTGTGTGTGTTTGTGTGTATATATATACATATATATATATATATTTTTTTTTTTATGGAGTACTAAAGAAGTGTTTTGTTCTCTAGAATCACTGGATGATATGTAAGCAGGCACTTCATGCATGATGCATGACGTTTGTCTATGGAAACAAACTAATGAAATTATGACCCCTTCCCTTCACTTGTACTATAGTGAACTTGTCTTCTAGAGAGCTATGGGTGTTGCTTCCTTTTAGATCGTAGATTTACGATGAAGTTTAACGATGTCGTAAACTTGGTACAATCTCGTAAAGTGCTCGTGTGAAAGCGTGAAATGTTTGCTAGTGTATAAGTGCACCTTGTACAGTGACATAGAGATGCCATGTAATATTATGGTGCTCTATCATCGTGGGAGATATTCTACTGAGATGAAACAGTAATGAAAGGGTGTCCTCCCGGAGAACAGGGTGCCCCATGACGATTATCTAACTTGTACGGACGGAGTCCGGGGGGTGAGGTATCGATTGTGGTCGAGTTTTTTTTTCTTCTAATTATTCACTTTTTTGTAGTAAGTGGGTGAATTTGAATGTGTCAGGTAATATCAACGCTATTTTTTATCTCAACTATAGTCCCATCCACCACAGTAAAAAAAAAAAAAAAAAAAAAAAAAAAAAAATCGATACGAGATTGTCCTTAAGAATAGAAGCGCTAGTAAACAGTCCCTATCAGCAACGATGTGCCACCCTCTCGTTTTGACGAATTTCTTGCAATGCTTTGTGTGTTCAAATGTTAAATCTTGTTTGTTAATTTGTTGTGTTTGTAGACACAAGAACACCTTGCATGGGCGTAATATATGCATAACAGCCTTCAGCACATGTAAATGTCATTCAGAATGTATGTGCAAGCTGGATTACTATGTGTAGGGTATAATTATATCACAGTAAATTTAGATATGTCTAACGTAACTTATACATGAAATGAGGAGTGTGTGTGCGTGTGTGCGTGTGTGTGTGTGTGTGTGTGTGTGTGTGTGTGTGTGTGTGTGTGTGTGTGTGTGTGTGCGTGCGCGTGTGTGTACTGGACGGGGACAAGGTACACATCCCTATATTCCTGGTGTATTTTAATTGATTAATTAATAAATATATTGAGCTATTTATCTGTTCGTATATTTGTTGTTTGTTTCAATATTTACTTGTTTAATGATTTATTTATTTTTTTCATTTAATTTTATTTTTCATTTTATCTATTCAATATTATTTGTAGCTCTTGAATGGAAAATTATGGCGTTACTCCCTCAGCTTAACACCCATGCATACTTTAAGACAAATATCTTAAAATACTAAAACTGTACCGGGTGGCTACAAGAAATGAAAGTCAAATAGTGGGAAGTACACTGTAATCACTGATACCACTGACAACTAATGCGTGTGAATACAAAGAGAGCTGGCTCCGAACTGACGCCAAGCTGCCAATTGGCGCGAAAAGACGTGCATCGCATTTGCGATATCCAATATAATTACAATTATACACATTGATTACACATAATTACAATAAATAATATAACAACAAACAACAAAAGATGACAATTTTATAAAGAGGGGGAAACATATAATTCCCCAAATAAGCAACAAGCAAGTACAATGTACAATAATAATGGTATGATATACAACATACCACGCTAACACAAAACCAAAACAGAAATCTCAAGTTTGTGTCTGTAGGTACTTTCTATTGAGTTTACCCTAATTGATCTGGAGCCTTGCCTTTGACTGAATAAGATAATCTAGCGACAGACATCTGTTCAAGGTTCTTAGTAGACTGAACCAGTTAATAGCCTTGGGTAAACTGTCACTCAGTTTGCCTTGCAATTACAAATGCATTTAATGTATATTATGATAACACCGTAGGTTTGTGTTGGTTAAATCCCATTTGCATGATAAAATCATGCTGCGAGCAGGCATGGGGAGAATGCGTAGAGTTGTTTATGCTTCTGCGGTGCTGCTTGTATTAGTGTGTGTAACGTGTGAATGTATAATCGCGAACGCAATCTCATCGCGTTCTGCATAGGTATGGTTCCTCCATTTTGATTCAGTTTCCTTCCCTGAACTGGATATTGTGTTGACTTTTAATTCTCTGGAGGTCTGTAGTAGAGGTGATACGCTCACTAAAGAATCAAATTATTTGAAGCTATTTGGTATTTATTGTTTAGTTCATAAACTGATAGTGTAAAGGAGTATCCCTCATAGCTAGAATAAAGTCTCAAAAGTGGAAACTAGGTTCTAAAGAGCTATCTTTATTAAAGAAAAAGTAAAGAGCTTTATACTGTCAAAGGTGTTAAAAAACAGCAGAGACGTTTTTTTTTCAATTTTGCTCTATTGCAGTATACGGAGACACTTCGTGTTTATGATATCTAAGGACGTTCGCTTGATCACTACATATTGATAATAATCTTATCAGTGCTTTCATTAATGTACAAGTATAACCACTTTTTCCTTTTAATATCAATAGATATTTTTTCTAGAAGCTTTTCTAGGATATTTGTTATCCGTCTAATCTTATCAGTGCTTTCATTAATGACAAATATAACCACTTTTCCCTTTTAATATCAATAAATAAAATTTCTAGATGCTTTTCTAGGATATTTGTTATCCATCTGCCACAGTCAATATTTGTAAAATTACAACAATATTACCAATATGATCAAGTGATTTCAGTATTGCCAATAGATATGAAAGATAAGTATTTGTTGTCAATAAATATTTAACTCTGCATTGATAACTTAAACAAGACATATTTTGGGCCACCTAGATTAACTTTGAATTTGTGCGTTGCATTATGTGAAGGCATACCGCGCGAGACCAAAGCCTGGTCCAGCGTGCGCGGACATGCCATGTTGTGTGTTGAAATGCTTTCGCCTGCCTAAGTTTAGCATATTTTCTTGCGCGCCGGTATGGGATAGGCTTAGTTTATTATGCAGGCGTAGGAAAGAGTAAGAAACTCTTGCCGGTGGGGTGTGGGGTAATGAGGAGGAGCTTCTAGATTATTTTGTGTGTCGCTAGAATTTCGGGAAGAATTCGGTCATGGCAAACTGGCACTAAAGCCATGATCATTTTATTATTTATATGTTCTTACCTATTTATTCATGTTTGTTTTGTTTATTCAGTCGTGATTTCCTGGCAAAATGTGTTAGTATGAACATGGATATCTCCAATTATTTTCTGTAGATAACATATGTATGTAGATGAAGATTTGAACTTTAGGCATAAAGGAAAAAGTAGGTGGGACTACAGAATGAAAAAGTGGGCGAAACTTCAAAGTGCAAATAAATAAGTGAAAAAATAGATAAGCAAATGAATTAGTAGTTAAATAGGCAAAGAGATAAACAAAAACATTGAAATAAATAAACAATTAAATAGATAAAACTATAAATGAATAGATAAATGAATAAATGAAAAGGAGGATGGGGCTTCTCTGTAAGCTGATTGCAAAGGGAGCTGTAATGGCGAATGCATCATTCTAGGAACATGTCATGCCAGGTAGATTTTGATATCGGGAATTCCTCAAATAAAAAAAATAAAAAAAGATCCATAATCTAGGTAATTCCCTATGCAGGAAACGCTTTCTAACATTGTAACATAATCGTAAGACGCTTTTTGTTCCAAATACTGGAGATTCAGGAATTATGGTGATTCCATATATTCGTAGAGGTAAGTTTTTGTACGTGACATTTCTGGACGAGAGGGTTTTCTCATGTGTAATAATGGTAATAATAATCGGTTTACTGAGTTAACTGGGATACAGAGATACGCTAACAATATACAGATTGTCTCTTATGAGTACATAATGTTATACGTGTATATATATGTGCGTGTGTGTTTGTGTGTGTGTGTGTGTCTCTCGAATGAACTCACGCCTCATCGTACGCAAGAAAGGTACGTTGTACTTTGATGTGGTTTGTGTGTTCAGACCAGACTTTGCGTATTGTGCTTTGAGTGTCTTTGTATAAAGCCTGTTTTACCTCTAGGACGTTTGCGCTATTGTTGTTATGTTGTGAGCTGTTGTTTGCCCCCGCTTGTATACTTGTGTACAGACTCGTGTCGAATGTGTACATTAGCACATGCACTCACACACACACAGACACATATACATACATACATACATACATAAATAAATATTTTTTGGCGTTTTTAATTCGCTCTTCAGTACCCTGAAGAAGAAAGTCTATCTTAAATAAAAGGAACAAGTTATATTGTAGGAGTATTTATATACATGTTCAGTACATTGGATATTTACATGCAAAAGAAATCCATTTCCTTTACCTTTAGTTCACGGATGAATATATTCAGGGTTAGTGGCAATCACTAAGCTACTTGGAATCGAACCCAGTTCGTAGTTTGTGAACTAAGATGAAAGCCAATGCTCTACAATGGTAGGTGCGCAGATACGCGTGTTTATGTAAGAATACGAAGTCGGATTGGACTTGGTCTCTTGCGTAGTCTTCAGACTCTCTGGGAGGTTCTGTGGTGTTCAGACGCTTTGGGAGGTTCTGTGAGATAATGACATGCAGTTTGACGTAAGCATCTAATTTAACTTGGATCCTGGTCACACAAAGGCTTTCTTGAGACTTGAAAAGAAATATTCATCTAGTCTGGGTATTCTAGAAGCCACTATGATAGTGCGTTGTACCTCTTAGTGTTTCACATAAAGTATATATAGATATCCAAAAAATACCAGACATGAGCAGAATATCTAGAAAGAAATGATGAATATTTGTAGAACACTCAAAGAATATTGGCTAAATCCTGCCGTGGTGACTCAATCAACACAACTAGTTAAGTGAGCTACTTTGGACGACTGTTGTGATTGTTGACATTATTGTGGAATGTTGTTAAATCTTTTGAAAGTCTTTGATGAGAGATTATTGTTGGATTTTATTTGGTTTCTGTGTTATTCTGAGTTTCCATACATGTCCATAATAAACGTATCATCTTCCCTACCGGGTGGTGCTTTTCTTGTCATTCACGCTGTCGCCAGCCAATTTCATTCGCCTTGCCGTTCCCCTTTCAGAAGCGAAGTTGTTCAAAGAATAGGTTGTTAGCAGTGTGTCGTATGAGAAATGAAATGTAAAATAGAGTGAGACTCGAATCGGTTCGACCCGTGTTGACCTGACTCACTCCGACCCGTGTTGACTCTGACTCACCCGACTCGGTCCGACCGACTTGAGTCGATTTGACACGACTTGAGCCGATTCAACCCGGTTCAATTCGACTCGACCCGATTCGACCCATTTCGACTCGACCCGATTCGTCATGACTTAAATCGACATGACTTGACCCGATTTGACCCAAGTTGACACGATCTGATCCGACATGAGCCGAATCGTCTTGACTTACCTAACTTGACCCAACTCGACCTGATCTAATCCGATCCATCCCGTCTTAACCCGATTCAGCCCTTCTCAACCCGATTTGACCCGACTCGGCCGCGATTCGACCCGAACCAACCCAATTCGACCCGACTCAACCCAACCCGATCTGATACACCCGAACCAAAACAATTATAACTCGCTTATTCTAGAGCCTAAACTAGTTTCAACTGTTAAAGATGGAGCTCTAGTTAGTTATGCGTTACGACTAAACTCTTATTTATGGACCCAGTTTGCCTCGTTTATATTTCCAAGTCTCCATATTTGTCCTAATTACTGTCTAAGAGGGATGTATGACCCCGACACGACCTAAGTTGTTCTGCAAACTAGATGGCATCTTCTAAATCAGCTTCTATTAGGAAATTTGTATCTAGTCTCAAATAACCAGCGCTTCTGTACTTTTGGACGCTGCCCCACCAAAGAGTTGGAGTCAGGGATGGTGTAGAGGCGTTATCGCAAAAGGCTCTTTTTTCTCCAACCTCCAATTAATTGGTGATATTGTATATCTCCAACACTTTTTCCGCCGTAATATGACTA
>NC_134806.1:37675023-37677523 GCF_046742065.1 Oratosquilla oratoria
CTGTACGATTTCAATTATTTGAGGTGCATGTCTAGGATCTAAGGGCTTGGAATGAGGTGAATTCCTTTAGTTGTGGGTGGTCTCTCTAAGATGAATAAAATCACCTGGCGTTCGACTGAACACAACCTATCATTTATGTGTTGCTGTCAATTGAATGAAAGAGACTTGCGTTAGAAAAAAATAATAGAATAATATAAACAGGTGAAAATTATGTCAGTAGTAGTATGGAAAGAGGTAATGAATTTAAAACATATATATTTTCTGCTCTATTTATTACTGGACACTTATATTTAAATATTAGAATGGCGTATAACCCAAAAGGCGCTTACTCACCACCGAACCTGTAAGCTTATTTTATTCCCTTGCATAATAAGGGTATAGCAAGGGCAAGTGGTAATCACTGGATACCAATGTACACGAAACAAGAGACTTCCAAATGAGGAAATACAGGTTCGAAACCTGAAACTACTAAAGGAGAATGTTTCCCACTGGTGAATAGAGCTATCTTGAGGCAGGAAGCAAAAGACCCAAACTCATGAAATCTCATTAAATTTAATGAAAGTTTACATTAAGTTAGGACAAATGAGAATTTAGTATTTTCACTTTTGTGAAGAAAACAAAAGGAGTTTGAGGAACAGCAAGACTTAGTATCTCTCCAGGTTCCTCAAGATAATCTTAAGATTTAGACTGGAGTATCTGCTTGTTTCGGATTCTGTATAGGCGTTCTTTAAGAAATTTCTAAAAATCTGTTGTAATCTACAGGTGCTATGTAGGGTGAGATGAAGTCCTGGGTTATCTCAAGTTATTTTTGTTGTATCATTATTATTATTATTGTTATTTTTGCTGTTGTTATCATTGTTATTATTATTAGTACATACACATACCAAGGCTTTTTCCCCCTTACTAGGGAGACGGCCATAAAGGAAAAGGCATAAAATCATTCCCACCCATTCCATCCCTGAAAAACACTCCACACCCCTCCACCCTCCCTCCCATCTTAGCACCTCCTAGATTTTTTCAACGGAGCAAAAATAAATTGTATGTATGCATGTGTGTGTGTATGTACCTAATTGTAATATACAGAAAGATAACCACGCTTTTGACGTCCTGTATCTTACCTTCCAAGTATCATATCTAACTTGAAATTCATGTATGGTTTCAACTTTGTCACATTTTTCTCTGGGGATCACACTAAAATTCACATTCATGTATAGTTCCATTTTGGACCCTATCACCGTATGTTCATTTACCTGTTTAGAAAATGTGTTTACATCCATCAGACATTGTCTTTTTCAGTTTGTTCTCATGACCTCGTGAAGCCCTCTCATTCCTAGTCAAAAGATATTTTCTGTCAATCTAGTCCAGTCCCATTAGCGTCTTGAAAATTGAAAACTGTAACATTCATCTCTCTCTCTTCGATCCTTCAGTGTTGACAGATCTAGTGCCTTTAGTTTCTCCTCGTGTGGCTTATCTGTCGGGTGGTGAACCAGTATGGTTGCTGCTCTTTGTGTCTTCTCGATCTTGTTTAGATATTTCATTCTGTGTGGGGGCCATGTTACTGATGCATATTCCAGTCTTGGGCAGATTATATATATATATATATATATATATATATATATATATATATATATATATATATATATATATATATGTATACATATATATATACTTGCAGGCATGCATACGTATATTATTATATAAAGAAAGGAAAAGAGCTGGATATCTGTGCTTGGATTTGTTGAAAATTCACAGATTCCTTACACATATCTAAATGCAATTCAGAATCTATATTTTGGCTATACAAGATGAAAGCTACTTCATCTCGTCCATTTATTTGCTTTGTGTTTTTGACATTCGCTCATAATTGTTTGGCTTTTTTTGGGGGGGAGGGAGGGGGATTCAACAAAAGGCGGTGTTACTTTTTTGTAAACAAAAGGCGGTGTTGCTTCTAATGGAGGCATTGTGTTGGTCGGACAGAGACATCTTGTTAGCCCGCTGGGCCCTTGTTTTTAGTCAAAACAATCCGAAGGGCTTTCAGCAATGGTGTCCAAGTTTTAGTGGATCGAAGGATTGGGTTCTTTTGGAGGGATTTTTCTTCTTCATCTTCCTTTACTTCTTTTTCCTCTTTTAGTTCTTTTTCATTTCTTCTTTTTCTTCCTCTTCCCCTTCTTTCTCTTCTCCTTCCTCTTCTATCTCTTCACCTTTTTATTTTTTCTTCTTCTTTCTCCCTTTTTAATTTTTTTGTCTTTTTTTTTTTTATCTAATGGGTCAGATTCCCAATGATACCCGTACAATTGACAAAATCATTCTCTCAGTTGATAATCTTCCTGTTGTATTAATTCTCTAACACAAATTCTACAACTTGGCGTATACGCAAAGACAAGCCCTCCAACGCCAGACATATATTTGATCAAGGTTTCATCCACACATAGAAATCATCAGAAACAAAGACTGGATCAATAACGGAAACCCCACATGATGTAGGTATGGAGGATTTTGT
>NC_134806.1:37682523-37687523 GCF_046742065.1 Oratosquilla oratoria
TTGAATTTGAGAGGCCCGTCAGCTTCTTTTTTGTCTAGCTTATGTATTCTGTGAGTAATTATTCATAGAATAAATAATTGATAAGTCTTGGCTAAGTAGTAAGTCAATCAAAGTTAGCCTTAAAATTTATATTCTGTAACAAGAAATGTGTAAGTACTCGCTTTCTTGTGGTGAACATTTATTAGAGAAGATAACCGTAGTTCAAAGTTCAACTACGCGTTAACTATTTAAGGTTTAATATTCTAGTTAGCAAAGCCGTTTCTCGACCAAAGGAATGATTATTGTTTGTCCTCATGCATGCGATATGAAAATTAGAACTGATGTTAGTCAGAGGATTTCCTAAAGTATTTGCATAAGGAGACTTAACTGTTGATGCGTAATTTCAAGTAAAGTAACGAGAATGTTTTTTTTTTAAGTCGGATTTTTTCAGATATGAAATTTGTCTATTCATCTATGTAGTTATGTATTTATGTATTTGATTATTCATATGTGTATTTATTTGTTTATTTATTTATCTATTTGTTAATTTATTTGCCCTTTTCATATATTCGTGTACTTATGTCTGTTTAGTATTATTTCTTTTAAGTGTGATTCTCTTTATGTGGATGTTTCTTAGAAATGTGTTCTGGGTGTGACACGGTCTAAAGCAGTGGTTCCCAAACTATCTTACCTGACGTCCCCTTTTTGCTTCCAGTAGACCCGCACACCCCCACTTCCTCTTTTGTTCATGTGAAATGATTCTTGCATTTATTTCTTAGCATTGTTCAGGAATACAGATTTCTGTTTGTAAGGAGAACTAGCTTAATAGAAAACGGGTTGGAGTGACTGCTATAATTATACTTTGCATGTATGTAATGGCAGATATTTGTTCTTTGAATGATTTTATCATTCTAATTAAACAAATATCTTTAAGCAGATGACTGCACGCCCTCCCCCCTGTATCCTCCTCACGCCCACTAGTTTGGGAACCACTGGTCTAAAGAATCCAAAAGACCCGGATGCTTTCACAAGGACTGGGGGGAGAGGGGGGGGGGGTCCCCGGAGGTCAAGACTCCTGGTCGACCAGCCGTCGACGACTGTCGAGAGGGATGACATGAGGGTGGGATCAAGAATCGATAGCCCTTCATACTGACTTATGGAGGAAGAAGACAGCAGGAGCGAGGAACTCTCTCTGTTCTCCAAAAGAAACACGAGAGCCTGTCTTGCTCAGGGGGGACAGTGACGTAAGGTTGCCCGCAAGGATAGAGGCGTTGGTGAACTGTAGTTCATAAGAACGACCACGTGTCTTGCTTGGGAGTGATGTGTCATAATGTTTAGTTGACTATCATCACAGTTCGGTATTTGGCCCGGGGTTTTGTTAAGTTGGACGAAACTAAATGACATTTGTTGTCGTTGCTTTTTAATCCTTGAGAAAACGTGGAGGAATTCATGGGTTTAATTATTTGATTAAAATCACCTAAAGGGCAATTAGAAAAACGTACTAAAAAAATCCCTTACCATGTTAATAATGTAATAATGAATATTGGCATGCAATAGCAAAAATAGAAACACGACATGGAAACGAAATTTTGAGAAATGATCATTGTTACCAATATCAAGGCCGCAATGCAGCCTTCACCAAAAGAGGATAGAACGATCGAAGGAGAAAAGATAGGCATTGATATTCAAGACTGGGGACTCTTGTGGGGGAGGTTTAAGATGGATGTAAAAGTTGCTGTTTAATTTAGCGAATGTTTATTAAAGTTTAAAACTTAAATTACATTGCAGAGGAGCCATATTTTGTTGGGAATGATGGAGACATAACGAAATTATGAATAAATGTATATTCGATAAGACTTGGTCACTACCGAACCAATTTTCGCCACCATAAGAGGTTGTTTGGATGGAGGTATGGTTGCCATGGCAACAAAAGGAAAGGAGGAAGCGTCCGTCAGGGAATAATGTATGTCATCAGTGAGGAGGAAATTGTCGCCTAGAGGGGGTATGTGGAGGACTGTGAGGTGGAGGGCAAGTTAAAGTATTTGCTAGATTCGAACGCAGGTCTTCGTCCTGCAAACCACGATTACAACCAACCTGCTAATGGAAACCTTCCATGCAAAGATGCCACGGGTCGAAATAGATTTAAAATGGTAGATTATACAATCGCAATTGTAGTTTCTGTAGAGGATGCAGCATCGCCACTCGGCAGAGATGGATAGTCTGAAAAGGGCTTGTTGTTACCGAGAAGATGCATTGCGTCATCAGATGTGATTTAGTTGTTGTGCGGTTGAACTGCGCCGTACATAAGGATGATGGAACGGGAGGAGACAAAGAAAAAGAAAGAGGTGAGGGTCCTACGCCAGGAGGCGCTGAACAGCTGTGGCCAAACCCGTCATCTTTGCCCCATTATGCGCTTCTTGGACTGTTCGGGTAGGTAACAATCACTGCTGGGAACCGATGAAGAGTGCGGGATTCGAACCCACAACTACGCTAATGCGAAACCAGGAAGCACACGAGACGAAGGGGTATGGACCAATAAGAAAAGAGAGAAGAAAGCAAAGAAGAATTTCGTTTAACTCAGTCTATCACTCTGTCCTGCAGACACCCCATCACTTCGATAGGGAACTTCATGGAAGGCCCTATGGACAATGGTGTTCTCTCTCCTGCTACAGTGGTTTAGTGTAGGGGAAATGAGTGCATGTATTAGGAAAGTGTGTGTGTGTGTGTGTGTGTGTGTGTGTGTGTGTGTGTGTGTGTGTGTGTGTGTGTGTGTGTGTGTGTGTGTGTGTGTGTGTGTGTGTGTGTGTGTGTGTGTGTGTGTGTGTGTGTGTGTGTGTGTGTGTGTGTGTGTGTGCGTGTGCGTGAACTGAGCATAATAGTGGAAACATACATATGAAACCTAGCCACTGTCACACATTTCTGTATCCATCTACTGGGTTCGAGCTCGGATCTCTTGTTCGTGAAGCAAGCGCGTTACCACGAAGCCATCCGGGGGTTTCAAGCAATAGTAACAAACAGGAAAGCAGCAGGAGCCTCGACTCGGCACTCGGTTCGGCTTGACCCAGATGGAGAGGATATTCGATGCACCGCATGCTTGTGGCCGAAGAGACTCCCATGTGTTTTTCTTTGAATGAAGAACGTCTTCTGCTTGGTCGAGGGAAGGTGTTGCCCTTGTTCCTCGAGTTTATTTTGCAGTTCTTATCCAAACAGGCGCTCTCTCTCTCTCTCTCTCTCTCTCTCTCTCTCTCTCTCTCTCTCTCTCTCTCTCTCTCTCTCTCTCTCTCTCTCTCTCTCTCTCTCTCTCTCTCTCTCTCTCTCTCTCTCTCTCTCTCTCTCTCTCTCTCTCTCTCTCTCTCTCTCTCTCTCTCTCTCTCTCTCTCTCTCTCTCTCTCTCTCTCTCTCTCTCTCTTTCTTTCTTTCTTTCTTTGTGGTGGGGTTCATAAGAAGTAAATTTTTTTTTCTGGCGAAATTAGATGGATTTGGTCATTAAAGAGAAAACGTTCTATCCATAGAAAGAGCGTTTTTGTTTACAAGGGGTGCGGTATTTTGGCCTTTAGCCGAAAAGTTTTCGGTCTGGGGAAGTTGAAGTTTGTTTTTATGAGAATTTTTTTTTAACACTTTAAAAGGAAATTCTTTGGTGAATGGATATCTTTGTTTATGTAGCGAATATTCGGCACCAAAGTAAGTACCTTTTGGTGCACAAGAAATAAGTACATGTTTTTGCATCAAGAACAGCTCTCTCTCTCTCTCTCTCTCTCTCTCTCTCTCTCTCTCTCTCTCTCTCTCTCTCTCTCTCTCTCTCTCTGTCTGTCTGTCTGTCTGTCTGTCTGTACTGGAAGGAACTGTCTTCCAAGGGGATCTCTTGCTCATTTCTTAGGGATTATTTTGTGTCCCATCTCGTCCCTCCTCCTCAGCAGTGACTTTCTGAAATGGGATTTCATTTTCGTCAATTCTGCATAATTTAGTAACACAGTAGGTGACGAGATTTTATTGTGAGAAACTTGCATCATGAAACCTTTTAGCTGTCATCCAGTCACATTTGCCATATGTGCTTAGGAAGTAAGTGTGAGTGGATATCACCAGTAGCTGTTGGGAGTCGAACTCCGGCCATTGGCTTTAAGATTCAAGAACAAAACCCTATGCACCACAATCTACACTAAAATTTCTATATAATTCCTATGAATACAAATATGGCGTTCCAAAAGTGAGAACAAATCCTTAGTATAGATTGTCATTATCATCAAGAGTTTAGTTTATTCTTTGATCCAGTTATCAGTAGATGCGCTGAATGGACTACCGGTTCCGGCGCTTGGCCTTCAAGGCATCCATAAATCAAACCAGTTATATTACAAATGATTACAAAGGCGGAGCATGCCGACAGGAGACCTTTTGGTCCATATCTAGGTCGGATGCGAAAAAAATCCTAATAATAATAACAAATAAATAAAAATCATAATAATGTAAGTATCAAATAAAATACATAAACGCATAGGCACAGTCTAACAACAAACAAACAGTTAAATAGTAAATAGTAATAAATTGACATATAACTAATAATAAATGAGAATCAAACAGACAAATGATAGGTCTTGGAGGTGAAGCAAAGGATACAAGGTATGTACGATGACCGTGCCATTGTAGCAGGAAACGCGCTCAGCCATAAGGTTCCCAACCGAGTGGGGTTGGACTACCCATATAAAGTTTAATATCCGCTAGTGCTAGCTACAAGTTACTTACCGGCAAGTGTTGACAATAGGATAGTTTGGCGGCAAGTTTACTAACATTCCGTTAACAATGGGTAAGTAAAGGGGTGTCTTACAAGTCGTTTGACACGTGTCAACGAAGTTTGAGCGTCACAGACAACGCAGATCAACATTCGTCCTCAGTACCGTTTCGTAATTCATTTCGCAGTAGTTTTTTTATTGTAATTACTGCGGAATATAGATTTGAAGTCTTTGGTATCCAGTGTTGAGTCTAAAGGTTAGTACATCTCGTCCACGACATTTGAATGCGTCTGGCCA
>NC_134806.1:37692523-37697523 GCF_046742065.1 Oratosquilla oratoria
AAATAAAAAACTAAGAAGAGGCGGAAAAAAGGACAAACATAACGCAGAGGTAGAAGAGTAGGGTAATAAATAGGAAAAGAGGAGAGGAAACCTCTTAGTTTTTTTTAGAGTGAGAATGAAAACTGGAAACTTGAATGGTCTACACAAGGCATTTGATTGGAAGAGGAGTGAAGAAAAGCTAATAACCCGTTCGTGATCACCTGGCAGCGAAACCACGCCTCCTTGTTCTTATAAGCTGCTCCCATTTGTACTTATAAGGAAGATGAATATCGAACTTTGCAATTTTCAAGTCCTCGTACACGTAGCAATGGTTGTGAAGAACAATATTGTCATAATCACTCCTTTTTGGATTTTCTACACTCTTCTCACTACCAGGCCCATATGCACTTACAAAAACCCACATCTCCTTTCCCAGTTTCACCTTCATCCACATTATCCTTGAGGAAACCTCCTTCCACTCCACTACACGTTTACCTATCTCTTCACTTACTAGTATAGCCAACCCTTCTCTCCCTCGCCCTCTCTTCACTCCTGAGAACCTCCCAATTACACTCCCAAACTCACACTCGCCCTTCCCTCTCAACTTGGTTTCACTCAAAGCCAGCACATCCATCTTTCTTCTCACAAACATACTACCTATCTCTTCCTTTTTACTCTCATCTGTACCACATCCACGCACATTAAAAGATCCAAACCTTAGGGTTCTGGTTGGAAAACTCCTAGCCCCTCTTATGCCTTTACTTTTTTTAGGAATGTCCCCTGTGGGGCTACAGGGAGAAGGATGCCTGGTCCCAATCCCCGTCCCGTTTTTCTCGCCTCTTACCATCCAAGTGGGAATACTTTTTGGCAGCATTCTTTCCCCCACCCTAGGGTAGGCGAAACAAGGAAATGAAATTCAGAGATATGGTACAGTACAGCAACAAGGGGTTGGGGGACAGTATAACGGAGGGACAGTAGCAGTATAATAAAAGTTTCATCATTTCTCTGTGAGCAGAGTCCTCCTCTATCACAGACAAAATGATGTGTGACGCTGGTCCATAGGGGCAGCCCATATAGACCCTAAAGTATCAACAGCATGCTACTCTGCCACAACAAGATGACCAAACAAGTTTTTTTTTATTGGGAGTTTCTATAAAAAAAAAATCGTTGCGAACACGCCATGCAAAAAACAAACAAGATATTATAAAATTCTTCTAATATCCGGGATTTTCTAAAATTCCAGAACTTTTCGTTCCTAATATCGGAAATTTTCTGAATTTCAGAAACTCCCAATTGAGAAAAACGTTCTGCGCTGAGAAGAGAACTGAAGCGTTGGGGATGAGTGTTAGGTAATGCACGAGCAAATGTTGGTTAAAGAATCGACTGAAACATATCCTGAAGTAAAGATGAAGTTTTAGTTTCAGAAGCACCGGGGTGAATGAGAAAGAAGGTATCTGAAGCAAGCTGGAGCGTTTTGGAGCAAATAGGAGCGAGCTGGAGGAAGGAGGAGCGAGGGGGAACGAGCTGGAGCAAGGAAGAACGAGCTGGAGCGAGTACATTCGAGCTGGAGAGAATAGGAGTGAGATGGAGCGAGGAGGAGGAGCGAGTTGGAGCGAAGAGAAGTTGAGCTGAAGCAAAGAGGAGTGAGCTAGAGCAAAGGGGAGCGAGTCTGAGCGAGGAGAAGCGAGCTGGAGCGAGGAGAAATGACCTGGAGCGAGTCGGCCGGCTGGCGGAAAGAGATGGAGGGATATGTATCCACTGTGAGTTTGGTCGAGGGAATTATGACTCTCAATTTGTAGAATGTGTTGGAAGTTGGAAGCATATGGGAAATATTGGGATTTGAGAGCATGGTTTGGCAAATGCGAATGACTTATAGGGAGCATTAGGTTGTTACATACAGGAACTTATTTGTCAAATTGAGGAAACGATTCAGGAACATATTTTGGCAAACAGAAGTATTATGACTATTGTATACAGGAGTATGACAGACTAAGGTGGGGAGTTTACACGAAAGTATTGGGACACAAATTTGGGAAACAGTAGTGTCCATCGGGGAGCATAAGAACTGTTGCAAACGGGAACATTTGTAATAAGTCAGTATGGCTTGCCATGTGAAGATGTTTGGCGGAAAGAACTGGCATTCTTTCATATCGGAGCATGCTCTAATAAGCAAGGAGGGTGTTTGACGGAGAATTTGTGTATGGGAACATTTTACCAGAGTTTGGGGAAACGTGCACACAGGAGAATTTCAAATAGAAATGAGTGTGTATTTGGGAAAACATAATAAATACGAAAATGACAGAAGAAGGAGAAGGAGAATAAAGAGAAGAAAGAGAAGGAGGAAAGGAGGAGAGGAGGAAAGGAGGAGAGGGAAGGGGAGGAAGAGGAGGAAGGGGATAAGGACAAGGTGGAGAAGGAAGCAATAAAGAAGACTGCGACAGGAAGAGAGATGAAGAACAAGAAGAGCAAGACTGGTTGTGTGTGATGATGCCAGAAAACAATTCAAAGTGTACTCCATCCGAGAGACTGAGGAACCATCAAATGTGTTGATGGAGAACGAAAATAAGCAAAGGAATTTTCTTCGACCTCCTGCAGGTTGCTGTCATCGCATCCTATTTTGTCTGTTTTCTTTACAAGTTCGTATTTGTCCCAACAGGCTCCCGAAGGCCAGAGTCCTTCCCTTGGAGTCGACCGCCCTTCTTTATGGTCGGAGGCTCCTCCTTCGTTGGCGTCCTCCTCCAGGAGGAAGAAGATCGAAGGTTTCGCTTATCCTCCCAAACGTCTTCCTTGGGCGCCTTCAGAACAGTGGCCAGACGGAAAATGGGTCTTCCTTGCTGGCGGAAAACCCGATTTCAGCAGAATCCGATTCGCTTTGCTGTTTTGGCAGAGGATCCAGTCTGGCGTGTTAGATGCAGGAGGCGGAGGGGTTCAGGGGGAGGAGGAGGAGGAGGAGGAGGAGGGGGCAGGGGAGGGGAGGGGAGGGGAGGGGAGGGGAGGGGAGGAGCCCCTCTATTTAGTGTTGGTGCCTCTGTCTCGAAGGATGGCGGGAGACGCCTGCAAAGGACTAGAGACAGGATTTCGAATACTGGATGGGTGAGCTTAATTAGGCATAAAGGTATTTGCTTGTGTATGTTTGTGTATGTGTGTGTGTGTATGTGTATTTCTGTGTGTGTTTGTTTGTGTCTGTGTCTGAGTATCTATGTGTCTGTGAGTTTGGGTCTGCCTCTGTATATAGGAAATGAAAGTGTAATTGTGTGTGTTCTTGTCAGTGTCCTTATCCTTGTAATTGTCATTGTCGTAATGATTGTGTCTATCGTGTGTGTGTGTGTGTGTGTGTGTGTGTGTGTGTGTGTGTGTGTGTGTGTGTGTGTGTGTGTGTGTGTGTGTGTGTGTGTGTGTGTGTGTGTGTGTGTGTGTGTGTGTGTGTGTGTGTGTGCGTGCGTGCGTGCGTGCGTGCGTGCGTGTGTGTGTGTATAAATGCAGTTCATCATGGTGTTTGATCACGTGCTATTCAACGTGGATAACAGTCCGTACATAGGCCAATCTATGGGTAATACTGTGACTTCACAAATGCACGCACGCACACATGTACATTGTTAGCCATGCATGACTACAAGTTTGGAGGGTTAATGTAACTTATCGTTGTCCTATGTATAAAGTTAGTCTTATTTTACATTTGTACTACAGGCACTATCAGGTCTTGTAGTGGACGCACACGCCTCAATCCCGCTGAAGGGCTTGGATGGTAACATTATATAGATAGCATCGTCCATCTCCAATGGCCTTCGACAATCGGTATCACAACAGCCCATATTTGGCAAACATTAGTCAGGAGTTCTATGGCAATGAGGCCTCTTTCGTCACTGGAACATTCTGTCCGAGCGTGGAACAGGACATGAATAAAATGCAAAATACTTGAATACACACACACACACACACACACACACACACACACACACACACACACACACACACACACACACACACACACACACACACACACACACACACACACACACACACACACACACACACACACACACACACACACACACACACACACACACACACACACACACACACACACACACACACACACACACACACACACACACACACACATGTACGCATACATACACACACACACATACATACATACATACATACATACATACATACTCGTAAAGAGCTGGAATCCAGGAACCATTGTACAGAGTAAGAAAGTAAACGCTGGACTCGTCGAAAAAGTTTATTCCTATTTATTCGAACCCTGTCCGCGGTTCATCTTCAGGGATGACGAACCGCGGACAGGGTTCCAAACGTGGGAATAAACTTATTTCGACGAGTCCAGCGTTTACTTTCTTCGTCTATACAATACAATACAATACATACATACATACATACATATATACATACATGTATCATGTATACATATATACATACATACCTACATACATATATACATACATGTATCATGTATACATATATACATATATACATACATACCTACATACATACATACATATATGCACGCACTCACAAGCGCGTGCACCCTTGTTAATGGAGTCAATAATTAGCTTATCATGTTAGTGGAGCTTTCAGGTCATGAGCTCGGCTCGATCTCGGACCTCTTACGAGAGAGGTCAAGAAGCTATTCACTACATTCGGAAGTTGTGTGCATATACATCAGCAAGACATCTGTTTGTGTGTGTGTGTGTGTGTGTGTGTGTGTGTGTGTGTGTGTGTGTGTGTGTGTGTGTGTGTGTGTGTGTGTGTGTGTGTGTGTGTGTGTGTGTGTGCGCGTATGTTTGATTATTTGCTTTAACCAGAACATGACAGCTGAGAGTGTTGTCCGTAAAAAGATGAACAAATGAATAGAAATATGAGGAATCTGTGAATAAATACTTAAATGCATTCGCTTCCATCCCACGTGGTAATTGATTATTTATTCTGTTATTAAACTACTTATAAATGGCATATTCGTGGAAAGGAGGAGGCTGGTATGATGGTATGGGAAGGAA
>NC_134806.1:37702523-37712523 GCF_046742065.1 Oratosquilla oratoria
GGAAGGAAGGAAGGAAGGAAGGAAGGAAGGAAGGAAGGAAGGAAGGAAGGAAGGAAGGAAGGAAGGAAGGAAGGAAGGAAGGAAGAGATTGGAAGGCGCGATTGGGGTCATCTGGTTCCCTGTGGGGGAAGGGGACGCTTAGAAGGCAAAAAACCTCTCCAGATTGGTTCGAAGAAGAAGAAATATGGCTGCCGTGTTGAAACAAAGACAAATTGTGAATGAGAAGTTGTCCATAAGAGAAATGTGTTGGGGACGGGGGCTTTGAAAGGTGCAAAACAGGGGGCGGTATGCGAGTGTGTGTGGTTGTGTGTATCTGCACATCAATTTTTACTTGCATGTTTAACTATATCTATATCTATCTATAAAATATATGTATATATATATATATGTATATATATATATATATGTATATATATATACAGATGTATGTATGTATGTATACACACGCACACACACACACACACACACACACACACACACATACATATATATATATATATATATATATATATATATATATATATATATATATAGAGAGAGAGAGAGAGAGAGAGAGAGAGAGAGAGATAGATATATACATGCCAATATTCTTATCGACATATATATTTGTATCCATACATGCATATAGCTATGTTTATAAAACATTACGTCGGAGCTTTGTGTATGTGTCTGTTGTATGTGTGTGCGTGAGAGTGAGTGAGTGATAAGGAATACTGAGGATCTGTTCTGAACAGGAGGAGTCGCCGTGTAAGGAAATACAATTGTGGATGTCAGGGAGTAGGGAAGGTCAACAGGGAGACGGAAAGGGGATGAGTTGAATAAAATCATCTGACGGCAGCCAGAATAAGGATGACTTCCGCCGGCTTTAGATAAAGGAAAGGAGGAGTTTGGAGGTGGAACGAAAGGCCAAGAGTGAAAGAAGAGATATGATGTGTCAAAGATACAGTTGTCAAATAAAAGTCATTGGCGACGCCTTTTAATAGATTGAGGAAGTAAACTTCAATAAGAAAAATAATATATACAAAGAGATTATGTATAATGTATTTTATGGATATAACAATGGCAAAGCATAAGATAATCGTTTACGCTGGTCTTGTAGTCGGAAGTGTGCTTGTCTCGCACTTGCTTGGTTATGGGTTCGAATCCCGCACTCCTCTCTGATTTTCAGTAGTGAGTGTTACTTGCACAGTCCCTAAAACGTATACTTATTGGTGGGGTCTTCCGATAATGAATAAAATAGCCCTGCGGCAATTAGAATGAAAGGTAAAAGTACCAGCTGGTACGGAAGTGGTAAAGTGAATCAAGAAACGCATCGAAATTGTCATACAAGATCTTTAAAAATCGGAAGTGTGGTATGCAGGGTTTTTATACATACATACATATATGTATGTATATATTATATATATATATATATTATATATACATATATATATACATATAATATGTGTGTGTGTGTGTGTGTGTGTATATATATCCTATCTTATTATTTTCTTATTCTAATTTGTTTTATGTCCTATTATATTATATACTATATCTATCATCCCACTTTATATAATTCGACTTTATTATTTCTTAAATCTATTTTATTTCAGTCTATTTTTCATTTTTCATTCTCATTTTATTCTATTTTGTTCTGATTTGTTTTAATATTTTTGTTTAAGCACAAGGCTGTGTATAAGTTTGAGCGTCTAATGATGGGACCAGAAGCTTCTGACGAATTACGAGATGTTTTATCTTTTTTTTTTCTTCATTAAATTAATTTTGAGAGTAAGAGATTCGATGAGAATGGCACTCTCCAACAAATAATGAAATATCCCTTAGTTGACGCCAAATCCTCAAAGAAGCTGGTCGTTTATAAAGAGATGAAAGGGACTTCTCCTCGTCCCCCTTGCTCTTCTCATTTTCCTCTCCCCTTTCTCTTCCTCCTCCTCCTCCTCCTCTTCCTCCTCTTCCTCCTCTTCCTCCTCCTCTTCCTCCTCCTCTTCCTCCTCTTCCTCCTCTTCCTCCTCTTCCTCCTCTTCCTCCTCCTCCTCCTCCTCCTCCTCTTCCTCCTCCTCTTCCTCCTCCTCCTTCCCTTACTCTTCCACTTCCTCCTCCTCTACTACCTTCTCTTCCACCTTCTCCTCTCATCTTTACTCTATTTATCCTCCTTCCCCTTCTCTTGCTCCCGCTGCTACTGCTCTTCCTCCTCCTCTCTCTCCTCTTTCTCCCCTCTCTCATTCTCCACCTTTCCTCTCCCTCCTTCTCTTCTTCCTCTCCCTTTTCCTCCGTCCCCTTCCTCCTTCCCCTTTCACCTCCTCCACCCTGTCCTTCTCCTCTTCCTCCTTCGCTTCCTCCTCTTCCTCCTCCTCCTCCTCTTCTTCCTCTTCCTCTTCCTCTTCCTCCTCCTCCTTTTTCTCCTCCTCTTCCTCCTCCTCTCTCCTTTTTCCCTTCCTCCTCTTCCTCCTTTTCCCCTTCCTCCTCTTCCTCCTTTTCCCCTTCCTCCTCTTCCTCCTTTTCCCCTTCCTCCTCTTCCTCCTTTTCCCCTTCCTCCTCTTCCTCCTTTTCCCCTTCCTCCTCTTCCTCCTTTTCCCCTTCCTCCTCTTCCTCCTTTTTCCCTTCCTCCTCTTCCTCCTTTTTCCCTTCCTCCTCTTCCTCCTTTTCTCCTTCCTCCTCCTCCTCCTCCTCCTCCTCCTCTTTCTCCTCCTCTTTCTCCTCCTCCTCTTTCTCCTCCTCCTCCTCCTCCGCCTCCTCCTCCTCCGCCTCTTTCTCCTCCTCCTCTTTCTCCTATCCGTCCTCACCCTTATCCTCCTTGTACCTCCCACGGAGTGCCTCTCCTGCATGTTATTTTTCAAGCCTTACCATCGAAAGCCAACTAATTCCGTAAATAATGATGGCTGGGAGTTGCTGTAATGACGTGTTGTTTACCAGTGCTTCTATTCTTACGGACAATCTTGGGTCGCCCTCGGAGTACAAGCATCTCCTCCACCAGAGGATGTGGGATTACTGTGGGAGAGATCTGGACCCAGAAATTTCTTGGCTAATTCTTCTCAAAATTTTGGAATCCCAGAGATTTTGGAATTTTTGAATATTGCGAAGAACGACAGTGAGTTTTTTTGAAATCCTGTTTCTGTGCAGATTTTGATTGGGTGACCAGTGACCAGATAGGGAATATACGCCAAAAGGCGCCGAGATGCGCCCAAAAACTTCACCTTTGCCCAATGCACTTAGACTGCTAGAGTTAGTAACATTGTTGGGAATCTGAGAAAAGTGCAGGACTCGAACTGGTGACCAGCACGCTTCCGATGACGCCTCCAGTGAGGTGGGTGCCAAGGAGAGGAATAGAATAGCGTGGTGGCAGCTGAATTAAAAGGAAAAGTGCCACCCTGTAGGTAAGATTTTAAAGGATGGACATTGGGAATCTGTAAGGCAATATCATCCTCTACATTATCTAAACCAGCACAAGAATATGTGTAGAATTAAAAAAGAAAAATCCGAGTTGCTGCAGCGAAAAACCTTGGTCATTTTCATAACTCGTTATGTGGTTATCAAAGGATCTTTGAACTTTTCGTTGAAAGTGATGACCTAGATATAGCCATTGTGATGGTCTGAATTGTAATGATGCAGTCAAAAGGCATTTAAACGATGAATGTTAATGTGAATATATCATCTGCATGAAAATGCAATAGCGTAGTCTGCAATGCCTTATTTTCACTTCACCAATATTCATTGAACGCTATAGCGACGGTATTACAGACCGAAAACCACTTCGTTGTTATACAAAGGTTGTCTTTTTTCATATGTACATGTGAAATGGGCCTTTTTCCATATGTACACGTAGAATGGGCATTTTTCCCATATGTACACGTCGAATGGACCTTTATTTCATGTGGGCCGGATTCTAGGGCAGGAATGAACCGAACTGGATCAATGGGAAGAGTCAGACTGACGTAGATAGTGCTGACGTCGATGGTTTAACGAACCGTCAGCCCCTGTCAACGCTCCGCCAGATACAGCGATGGTGTCAGCAGTATTGACAAAAATATACGAACCCAGACCGCAGTGGAAAGGTTAATGGAACTAGGCCTGCCGCATTGGATGCAGAAGAAAAAATCGCCTGGCGGCAACGAGAATAAATCTAGTGAATAGGGCACTCGTGTGTCCGTGCGTGTGTGTGTGTGTGTGTTGTGTGTTTGTGTATGCGCGTGCGTGTGTTTGTGTGTGTGTGTGTGTGTGTGCGTTTGCGTTTATCTGTGCATATGCATGCGTGTGTTTGTGCTTGTGTGTGTTTGTAATTTCGTTCATAGTGTATGTCCGTATGTATGTTTGTGTGTGTGTGTGTGTGTGTGTGTGTGTGTGTGTGTGTGTGTGTGTGTGTGTGTGTGTGTGTGTGTGTGTGTGTGTGTGTGTGTGTGTGTGTGTACATGTACGTGTATGATTGGTGCCATCCCCTCCACTCTTCCCGTAGGTTGATTTACTAACTAGGCCAATACATATTCAATCTTGCCTTTCCCCCACTATTCGATATTGTAGCTCATTTGCACAGTTCCAATATTTTCTATTCATTTTTCCGAAGTGAAAAGAAGGAAGAACAGACCAATATGAAGTTCTTTTGTTTCAGGAGGCAAAACATGGCGTTGTTAGAACCAATACCTTCTCCATCCTTGGGTACGATTTCATCAGACGAAGGCGAATAAGGGAACTCGTTATTAACGAGTAAACTTGCTTTACCCTCACAGTTTGTAGTTGGGTCACATATATTCAGTGCCAGAGGCTTGGCACGCTTTGCTCTCGCTGCCAAGTCTTGGCACTGTGATCAGGTCCGAGTTCTTCACAATCTTTGGGTGCGACTTATTCATATGAAAGAAATAAGAGAAGTTGTTATGGACAAGTAATCTTCCTTTAACCTGTTTGTAATAAGTGTACATTTATCTTTATTTTTTCAAGTACCGAAGGCTGGCACTAACAGCATCCAGTCCTTTTTGGTCTTATGACTTATTCTTACAAAGGAATTAAAAGGTTCGGTAGGAACAAGGCACTCCCAGTCTCCCACTATGATTTAATTAGACAAAAGCGCCGAGGAGGTAAAAGAAAGATTCGCCTGCGGCCATTAGACGTATCCTTGGTTGCGGCCTTCGTACGCTTACCGCCCCCCTCCCCCCCCCCGTTTTCTTTTAGAGTCCCATTCCTGACGCCGAGTTTTCATTAGTCATCGCTTCCAACTTGTAATTCGCCATTACCGCTCTCTTGTCGTCCTGCATTACCGCTTCCACCCACGTCGGCCGCAATCCCCGCCGCTTGCCACGTTACATCCTCATAACTTCTGCCCCCGTGAGTCCACACTTTGACGTCATGGCCTTGGATGTCAGTCGGTACACTACTACCCTGACGTCATTCTTGACTTCGGTTACTTTGTTTTAATGACCTCGGCATCAGCCGTAAAACTGACTTGTCTCTTCTCTGGTGTTATCATAACACTTTCTTGAGACCTCGTTACCTTCTTGGCTGAGTAAAAAGGTCTGACGACAGAACAAAGTCCTTGGAGAGGACCACGGACGTAACTAGATTTGCAGGTTCCGTGTTATTTGTTTATAGACACTTCCGTTTAAGCCCATAAATCTTCGAACTGTTCCCATAGAACGACCATACATCATTGACACGGTGATGCATTTCATAAATATATTTCTAACTAAAGACGGACGATTTTATGCAGGTAAAGGAGTGTGTATACCCCACCTTGAAAGAGTTCTAGTTCTATTGGGACCCCTTTCGTTTCCTGGAACTCTTAGAGGGGTTTTACACGGTTCGTCGAACGCGGTTCGACAGACACGTGTTTAAAGTGATGTGTGAACGTGTGAACGGGGTATTTGGTTGTCGAACACGTTGTTCGACAACCAAATACCCCATGTAAACCCCCTCTAACACGCCACAATAACATATATCAATAAAGTATCCAAATCGTGTCGAGTCTGTGCGACACAGAGCGGTCGATAGTGTCTACAATGTGTATGACTGAAGTCCCCTGTCCCCTAGAGTATATAGACATTTAAGGACGGACAGGGGAGAGAAGTTTCTCACAATGGAAAGTCCACAGACTCCCAGAAACTCCAAAAGTGTCAGTTATCAGAATGGTGTCGATATCTCACGCTAGCGGTAACCCTTAGGCCCTGTTCACTCTACCGCAACGTAACCGAAGCGGTACCGCACAATCGAGGAAAAAGTGCGCGATTGTGTGTGAACAGGGCCTTATACGCCCCCGGCCTTATACCGCGGAAGACGATCCAACATGCTCCCTTCCCCCGGTATATTTCGCTGTGTAAACAAACAAACTTCACCTTGTAACTCATAAACTACTTATCAGAAAAGCATGTATAAGATATCAACAAAGGATACAGATTTAAGCAGCGTTTGTTGTGTATTTGGAGAGATGATGTAAAACAAACAGAAACAAAGAAAGCAAAAAAATGGATAAACAAATAAAAAACAAAATAAGATAAAGATAAGACGAAATATAGAATTAAACAAATAAGATGAAATAGAATGAAAATGAGATGAAATTAAGTGAAATATAAAGTAAATGTAAAAATGGCAAATTAGATATATAATAGAAAAAAATAAATTAATAAGCAAGACATTAAGCTCTGAAGAACTCGAAAAGCGCACCAAACGCAGATATCAAACACAGCTGCACCAAAGAAAATGTCTGGAGACACAAGTATGACCCTCTTTCTCACTCCCTTTGTCTGTTTGTCCCTGTCTGTATGTCTGTCTGTCTGTTTCTGTTCCTGTCTGTATGCCTCTGTGTCTGTTTCTTTGTATTTCTGTATCCTTTGCCTGTCCCTCTGCCTCTGTCTATCTTCGTCTCTAATTTCTTATTTAATCCATTTTCCTCCTTCTCTTCCTCCTCCTGCTCTGTCCTCCTCTTCCTCCTCCTGCTCCTCCTCCTCCTTTTCCTCCCCCTGCTCCTCCTCGTTTTCTTCTTTGCCTCTTTCGCCATCCATGCTACCTCTCCATTTCCCTTCGAGTTTCTTCCATTATCCCCGAGGCTGTAAACTCAAAGTTCCAGTCTGGTGCATTTTCGAAGAGTCTTGGGGCGGTGCGAGGATCACAGCGCCGCCGCCGCCGACGCCCTGAACTCGCGTCTTCGGCGCGTTTCTCTCCGAGCGTGTCCTTTCCTGCACTTGGACAAATTTTCGCTTTTATTTTATTCATTGTTATAATTATTATTTCCATCTATTGATTGAATTAATTGATTAATTAACTTGTTTATTTTTTACCAGGACAGCTGAGGCTGGTGAGACATTTTATTGACTTATTTATTTATTTATTTATGTATTCATTTATTTATTCATTTACTTTACTTTAGCGGATGTCGTCCTCTGTGTCCCGCGTATGCGTGTTGACGCGACGCAAATTTTATTCAGTTAGGGAGCAAGGTCTCTATGTACGTTAAGAGGTTAATCAGTGGTATTTGTAGGTATCGATGACCACAGTTATTGTCCTTACCTATTTATATCGAGGTATTGATTTAAAAACGTTAGCTTCTCTCGTTCGGGGGGGGGGGTATTAGTTTAAAAAGGTGACCTGCTCTTAGGGTATTGGTTTTGCAACGGGAGTTTCTCTCATGTGGAATATTGATATTGTAACGTAAGTAATTCGGGATATTAATTGATTAATTAGTTAATTTATTTATCTATTTATTAGACTCGTTTTTTTATGTGGACTCTTTTCAGGGACGGGGTCGCGAGCGAGTTTCACTTTTTCATGGGTAATGGTTTTGAAATAAGAGTTCTTTTGGTTCATTAGTTTCGTAATGTGAGCTCTCTTTCTCTCTCTCTCTCCTTTCTCTCTCTCTCTCTCTCTCTCTCTCTCTCTCTCTCTCTCTCTCTCTCTCTCTCTCTCTCTCTCTCTCTCTCTCTCTCTCTCTCTCTCTCTCCTCTCTTTCTCTTTTTCATATATTGTTCTCTCTCTCCTCTCTCTCTCTCTCTCTCTCTCTCTCTCTCTCTCTCTCTCTCTCTCTCTCTCTCTCTCTCTCTCTCTCTCTCTCTCTCTCTCTCTCTCTCTCTCTCTCTCTCTCTCTCTCTCTCTCTCTCTCTCTCTCTCTCTCTCTCTCTCTCTCTCTCTCTCTTTTCCTCTTCCTCTCCATAATATTGCTTTCGAAACGAAAGGTAGTTCACGGAGATGTCGAGGAGTTCTCGTCCCTACCCAGCAATGTGTCCTGGGTTCTGTCTCACCATCCCTTTGCTGCCCTTTAATGTGTCCTTTTGTCTTGTTCTGTGTGTCCTCTGTTGTCTTCTACTCTCTCGTCCTTGCTGCTCTTATTTCGTGGATTTAAAAAAAAAATCTATATAAATATATATTTGTTAATTTTACGCCCAGTTTCGTCCCCACTCCTTTGTTGCATATATTTTATTTTTCATTTATATTCTCAGAGCTTTTGTCTTCTGTTTTCCATTAGTTACTTTGTGCCTTCTGCTCTCATTATGAATGATTGTTCCATATCTCGTTTACTGTATATTTCGTTGCCTGGAATGTATCTGGCCCAGTATAACATATGTAAATGCTTCGACCTCATCATTTTGATAAAAGAACCAACCGATTTTTTTCTTATTGAAATGGACCGTACTAATTATAACCCCCCCTCAATTTTTTTATACTCTCAATATAAATTTTCTTTCTATTTATTCTTCTATACCCTTATTCCCATTTATTGATTAATTTGTTTATTCATTTATTCATTTAACTGTCGACATCCCTTATCTACAGCACTGGTTTCAACTTTTTTCGTTCTCCAATACCAATTCGAAATCCTGATAGATTTCCATGCAATCCTAGCAATTTAGAACAAAAAAAAATCGATTAAATTATATTAATTTTACATTACTTTAATATGAAACCTGAACGTATATATTGCATAGATATATTAATATTGATAAAAACAATGAAATAAACTCAGCGAATTTATGAAACATATATGACTATAGATTAGAACATATGTACTGCGCAGTAGTGGTTAGCGTTCTGTGGAAACCCTACGTACCTTGTGAAAAGAGGTACGTGGACCCACTTCGGGGATTGGATACTTGCATCCCCAGGGGGAATACACGTTCCCCAGGTAAGGAACCCGTGGTTTACATCATACTTACCCTCCCACTTCCAGAGTTTACTTACAGACCTTTCCTTCCGACCCAGCTTAGGTGTGCCGACCTGGAAGGGAGAATCTGTGTGCCCAGAAGCTTTGGTGGGGGCGTATAGGTGTGAGAGGGGGACGTATATTTGAAAAGGTGCTCTTACCTGCGGAGGAGAAGGAGGAGGAGAGGGAGGAGAAGGAGGAGGAGGAGTGGAGGAGGAGGAGGAGGAGGTGAGGAAAAGGAAGAAGAGGAGGAGAAATAAGAAGAGGAAGAAGATGAGGAGGAGTAGGAGTAGTAGGGTGAAAAGGAGGGGGAAGGGGGAGAGGTAAAGAAGGAGGAGAGTAGGAGGAGGAGGAGGAGGAGGAGGAAGAATAGGAGGGGAAGAGAAGCCGAGGGTGAAACACAGATGTGTCTTTCTGTCGAAGAAGATGGATCGGAAGAAGAGGGAAGGTGTCTTCTTGACTTGAAGGGATAGATGGTGATGGATGACCTGACCTCGGGGGTGGAATCTACTTCGAAAGCGAGGTCAAAAGCTCGGCGTTTGTGTATTCCATCACACAAGGAATACACTTTGGATATTAAGAAATGGAAAAAAGTTGGTTTTGCAACATTTAGCATTTTGTATGATTTGCTGGGTCTATCGGTAATTAATGCTTTCTGAATACAAAAAATCAACTAATTTATTTTCTCTAACGTTTGAAAGTATCTACATGGATAAGACAAGACCATCTGTTTTGCCTCTCGAGGAAAACAAACAGTTTTCTTACGATAAATTGTTTGTCCCTGTTCGACTAAGGGGGGAGACTTAGGCCCTCTTTTACATACGTGGATTCGGAGGGGCTAGGTGAGCAAGAGAGAGGACATAACATAGAAGAAAGCGAAAGCGAAAG
>NC_134806.1:37720023-37725023 GCF_046742065.1 Oratosquilla oratoria
CCGTTGATCTGTCACCTGACACTAAATCAATTAATTTACCTTTGAATACCAGCAGATCTGTATCTCAGAGTATTAGTCAAGCCCTCTTGTATATGACCGTTACTTCAGCTTTTAAGATAATTTCTCTTTTTTTTATATGATTCATTTCTTTGTTATTCTTTGTATGGTACATGATTTTTGTTTTCTTTGTTTTACACTAAGGCTGGAACTGTATAATCAGCGTCATGAGCTGTAATTAACCTCTTTGGTTGTTAACCTGGAACTAGCCTTGTCTATTTACAGACTGTAGTATGTAGGTCAACTGTCATTTTCAGCGTATTTGGCATCTGTAATATGCATAAGATCTCCTTGTCTTTACAAGTTCTGGGAAATATAGGCCGCGCTTGTAGCTGCTGTAGTTTTGCTTCAACTTCTTGATGGCATATACTCCCTAAGACTAAGGAGATGCAGTTGTGGTATATTGATAGTGCGGTGGGCTGGTAGCCACTGTGGAGGTCGAACACGCGGGTTCGAATCCTGAAAATGGTACAGGAGGGTATTCACTCGAAGCAATGGTTCTTCAACCATCGTAATCAGGGACCGTCCTCCTGACCCTGAAAAAGGTAGTATGTGACGTAAAACAGAGTCAGTCTCATGAGTGGGGAGGAAGAAGAGGAGGGGAGATAGAGAGAGAGAGAGAAGAGGAGGGGAGAGAGAGAGAGAGAGAGAGAGAGAGAGAGAGAGAGAGAGAGAGAGAGAGAGAGAGAGAGAGAGAGAGAGAGAGAGAGAGAGAGAGAAACTCGTGTCTTCGTCAGACGTCAACTGCAAAATGAAAAGCTTCTCCATGATTGTTGACATCTTGTTCAACTTAATTATTTTATGACGGTGACAGTGGTAGTCTCCTTTTAGATGACATGGACTGTAGTTTATTCGCTCTTCTATCCTTGTGCCTGGGCGTTAGATGAAATTAAAAATTAGGAAATTCCATCAGGAAAAAATATGATAGTAATTTTCTAAAACAACCTCTTTAAGGCTTTTCCTTCTCGGACTGCTCTTAAGCTGAATGAAATCACCTGGGCGCTAGCTGGGACAAAATCTTGAGACTCTCTCAAGATCGAAAAGGTCGGAGAGAGTATGATTAAAGTGTGGCATTTCCACCCTTCAGTGCCCCTCGAACTCGAAGCCGAGGCCTGATCCAACTTCGTACCTCGAGAAGCAGCGCACAGGAAGATACAAACTTGATCGGATCAATAACCTGTTATTTGTCCAACTTCCGAACTCAGAGGCGCAAGTCTCACCCGAATGCAAACTCCTCTTCGGGGTTTTGACCAAGAAGGTCCTCTGGGAAGGGGATGTGGGTGGGAGGGGTGGGAGGTTCTGGTAAGCAGACGAAGAAGCCAAAGGCGGTTGATGTACGTGGCACAGTCTGCGGAGGGAACGGGAGAGTCTGCCAGGAGCACAACTGGTTGGCGGTTGTAAAATTAAGGACTGTTATCGTTGTTAAAGCAGATGGGACAGCTGGTGCAGGCAGGGGCCGAGCTGCAGTTGCAGCTGCTGCGTTTGCTTGAGCGTTTGCAAAGGTTAACTCGCAAAAGCATGTAGTGGGGTTCTCGAAGACGAATAAAATCGTGTGGCTTCAGTCAGAGCTAAATCCTTTCAAAGGAACGCTGTGCTCCATAGAGCTGGTGGCTCTTAATGCACGTAAGACTAGAGGAGTTTCTTACATCTAGATTAAAACCGTGTGACGATAACCAAAATTTCTTGAAGGAAACATGAGTTAGAGCAGGTTTCAATCAAGGGTCCACGACCCCCTTTCAAGGTCCGCAGAATTTAAAACTGGAACTACAAAATAAAAACTAATGGCACTGAATGGATGTTTAGCGATTTTATTCAGTGTCTCAAAGGAGTTAAAGAACAGCAATACATAAATATGGGATATATGTGGAAATAGGTCGAGATCCTATGGGCTGTAGCGTTTGACCCAATTCCCAGTTGCCCTTGGCCACGCTGGTCTTAGATACGGATGACACATTGTAGTCTAGGAAATAAATGAAGACTGAAGATTGTTATTCAGCTATTTACTTAAAATATTAGAAATGATCTTGGGGAAATTCAGCGAAAAAAATATTTTTTAATGGAAGAAATGGTTTGTATTTTATTTTCTTCCAACATAGTTCTGTAGCAGCTAAATGAACATTATAGATATTATATTCCTCACTTAATACATGTTTGATATTTTGAAGTGTTTTAACATGACTGTGTGGGAACCGAGTGAACACGAAAGACTTGTTCATTTTTCAGTTGATATATGGTTATTGTTCAACTTGTTTGCCATTACGAGAAGGATATATTTGGTACTGCATTTCCGGCCTCTCGGCAGTGCCAAGTGCTATTGAAACAGGATACGGGGACAAAGTCACTGTCTCTCGTTTTGAGCGAGGATTTACACAGGTAAATGCACACGCACAAACGCAGATCTGTTTATATTTGCATACATGCATATGTGCATATGTATGTGTTGATGTGCATGGAGGTAAAGAGTAGGTATATACAATATCGAGTAGAAGTGAAGTTCATTTCATAGGCGGACTAATACGTCCACGCGAATACATATGCGCACACACGCGTGTGTACATGCGCGAACACACACACACACACACACACACACACACACACACACACACACACACACACACACACACACACACACACACACACACACACACACACACACACACACACACACACACACACACACACACACACACACACACACACACACACACACACACACACACACACACACAAGCATGATTTAGTGCGGTCGTTCGTTATATTAAAGACTTGTGTTTGATTCCCTGTTTAACCCAATGAAGAAACAGATAATTTCATGTAATTTCCTTTTATAGAAATCCCAAAATTCAAAACTCGCCAGTATTCATAAATAACACATCTTGCGTATATATACCAAAACCTGCTTCTTGTATTTGGGATATTCTCAGTATCGGAACATCGTTCCGAATGTAGGACAGTTTCGAATTTTGGAGATTCTCATTAATCGAAACCCTGTAATCCCATTTCAGATATTACTGTAATATCGAAACGGTTGACCTGATTGGAATGACATGTCTCGTTCGAACTCGAATCCACCATTTACGAGCTCAGGCGGGGAGATTTAGAGGCAAGATATCATTAGCTGATTCCAATTCTATAAAAGTGCAATTAGATAAATGCATGGATGTGAACGGACACTAGTTGTACATCCATGTACATTTGTATACACACACGTACGTACACAGATACGCACATAGACACACACGCAGACACGCAAACACACACATAGACACACACACACATAGACAAACACACACACACACACACACACACACACACACACACACACACACACACACACACACACACACACACACACACACACACACACACACACACACACACGACTCATGGTGTGGTTGATACAGTTCCCGGCTGCCACTATGGCGGTTACACGCAGACACACACTCAAACACACACATAAACACACACACACATGCACGCACGCGCATGCACACGTACACATAGATGTACATATATGCATACGTACACGCATGCACACACACACGCACACGTACATCATGCATATGTACACACACACACACACACACACACACACACACACACACACACACACACACACACACACACACACACACACACACACACACACACACACACACACACACACACACACGCACACACGCACTCACACACAAAGAGAGTGATAGAGATAAAGAAACCCAATCCAACCCCTATCTGTTTGCGTACTCTGACATGAATGAGGTCGGACCTTGACTGTATGACAGAAGCGAGGACACCCTCGCCCTAGTCTTACCCCTCACCTCCAAGTTTCCCTACTGAGCGCGGGTGGGCTCTCCACAGCACGCGCTTATAGTATGCAACTCTCAAAACTTGAGGTCAACTTAAACGAGATGAAATCTCTACGTTGATCCAGCTTCTACAGTAATTATATGCAAATAAAGATGAAGTATCCCTTTCATCCTCTGACAGACTTCAGAAAAGTTCAGCTCTCTTATGTTAAGCTTCCTCATGAGCTGCCAAATTAGAAACGACTTTGAAATTCCCAGAGAGGACTAATGGAATTTTGTTTTGATGTAGTTTTTTCTTGTTGTATTTTTCATTGTATTTTTTCTTGTCCATGCATCTGAGCGTTGTGCTTTTGCCAGTCGTCATTCTGGATTTGTTTTTTACTCATTTGCTATATTTTTCGTTCAAGTTTTCACTCTAGTTACGTTTTCTGTTTCATGTTTTCTTGATACCTTGTCTTATGAAATTCATATCTTTCGTTTTCATTACCTAGTTTCACTTTTTTCTTTCTTTCATTACCTATACAGTTGTCCTGAGGAGAGAAATTAACAATATCCTTCGTTCCATGAGCATCTATTTTTTGCTATTTCTTAGTTTCTTTATTGTACCGTACTATACTCCGCTACATTCAGTATTCTTATGTTCTTCTACTTCATATTTATCATCCTTTTCATGGTACATTCATCATTGATTCATTTGTGTTTTTTCTTAATTTTTTATAATTTTGTGTTTTTAATACTTTATTGCAACGTACTGTACTCAGCTGCATTCAGTATTCTTATTTTCATCTACTTCATATTTATCATCCTTTTCATGGTACATTCATCATTGATTAATTTGTGTTTTTCTTAATTTTTTTTATGATTTTGTGTTTTTAATACTCCCGTCTAGCCTTGTTTCATTTTTAGTTTACATTATCTCTCACTCTTTCAATCTCTCTCTTTTTATTGTAATTTTTATGTTCACTTTTTCCCCTCTCTCCTAGTTTCATATATACATTATCTCTCTCTTTCATTCTTTTCATTTTTCATTTGTATTTCTACTATTTCCTTCTCCCCTGGTTCCATTTCATTTTTATATCACTCTTTCATTCTCTCCCTTTTTGTAATTTTTAAACTATCCCCCCCCTCTCGTTT
>NC_134806.1:37730023-37745023 GCF_046742065.1 Oratosquilla oratoria
AATTTATTATCGGCCCCTTTGTCAGATGCCCAAAGAACTTTAAGGACATACACAGCTTGAATAACGCCCCATTTCTCTGCTCATTGTGGTGTGCTGGTTGCCAGCTGATAAATGGTGACGTGGGGGGAGGGAGGGAGGGAGGGAGAGGGGGTGGAAATGGATTGTTTTCTTTAGACCGGTATTGTCTTCCTGGGAGATGGAAACGTTAGGAGGATTCTGGGTGGCTTGGACACCCGTACACCCATGTGTAATGAGACATAAACACGCCAGGGCTTGAATGTATACTCGCGTATGTGTTTGTAACGCTAATACGGGTCTGCGTCCGGACGGGCGTGCGTGGATGTGATGTTGTGCATGCAAGTGCTTGCATAATTGATACGTACATGCAAACGCATATACACACACACACGATCGCGCACGCGCGAGCACTCACACAGACCAGAGAGATAGAGGCAGAGACGAAAAGTTAGAGAGGGAGAGAGAGATAGGAAGACAAGGAGAAGAAGACAGAGAGAGATATAAAGACACAGGAAGAGAGAGAGAGAGAGAGAGAAAGAGAGAGAGAGAGAGAGAGAGAGAGAGAGAGAGAGAGAGAGAGAGAGAGAGAGAGAGAGAGAGAGAGAGAGAGAGAGAGAGAGAGAGAGAGAGAGAGAGAGAGAGAGAGAGAGAGAGAGAGAGAGAGAGAGAGGGAGGGAGAGAGACGTACACATAGATCCAAGATCCTGCTTTCATCTGGATAGAAATTCCTGGCGTGATGAAGAGGAAAAAGAGTGCATTCATGATAAAGGTCAAGTACTGTTCATCCTAGGTCGAATACGAATATTACCATGGCTAATTTTTATATAGAATTTCATGTATTTTAAGATAATCTATCTCTTTTGATGTTCATTTTTTATCTAATATCTGGGTTGATTTGATAACAACTTTTAGTTTCTTCTCCGCCTTTAGTCAAAGTTAGAAATTTACCTTCACAATTAAGGATTTGATATGATTTCTTCGGTTTTTCTTTAATGAGAAGTTTAACTTGTTAATCTTGGACGCGTCCAAGATCTTTGCCTTTCCTTTTTAATTCGTTTTGTTTCTTTGGTTTCTTTGTGCAGTTATAATTTTTCATTTATATGTTTGTTCTGTATTTTCTATTCATTTTCTTTTTTTTTCAAAATTTCGAGGACATTCACAAGTTCTTGCTGTTTGATAACTAATTGATTATGCATTATTATTATATCCTTATTATTATTATTATTAGATCATCATCAACATCTCATTATCATTATCATGATTATGATTTACTATTATTCTATTATTAATATCATCATCATCATCATCATCATCATCATCATCATCATCATCATCATCATCATCATCATCATCATCATCATCATCATCATCATCATCATCATCATCATCATCATCATCATCATCATCATCATCATCATCATCATCATCATCATCATCATCTCATCTCGTCATCTCGTCATAAGAACATAAGAAATAAAGGAGACTGCAAAAGACCATAAGGCCTACACTAGGCAGCTCCGTATCCATCACCACCTGTCGTCCCCATCCATAAAGTTGTCTAATCGTTTTTTAAAACAACTGATAGTTTCAGCGCTTACTACGTGGTTACTAAGTTTATTCCATTCATCGACCACCCTATTTGTAAACCAATTCTTGCCTATTTTCATCTCGTCATTTCATCGTCGTCGTCGTCGTCGTCGTCATTATCACCAGCACCACCACTACTACTTCCGCCATCACCACCTCTTCCTCCCCCTCTTCCCCCTCTTCCTCCTCCTCCTCTTTTCAAATATGTCTCATAAAGTTATTATTACATTGGAACATAGAACCAGTGTCCTTGGAGAAGGTGAGGAGCTTGCGACAGGAGGCGCTGAATAACTTCTGACGCAACCGTCACCTTTGCCCTATTATGCGCTTCCTGGACTGTTAGGGCAGGTAACAATCACTGCTGGGAATTAGAGAGGAGTGCGGGATTCGAGCCGTAGTGAATCCGAGACCAGCGCGCTTCCGATTACGCAACCAGCGTAATTGGTCATTAGGCTGTGTGTGTGTGTGTGGTTATGGGCTGGAGTAGACGAGGATTATTAAACTATCTCGATCATCAACAGGATTAATCTAACTTGAGGCCGGGCGATTATATTTACTTAGTTACCCGTATTCTTGAGGAACTTTATGTAGCAGTTACTCTGTCGCATCCAAAGTTGTCACCTTTACCCTCAATACTCAGATAGCCAAGTGTAAATGGCAGTCGTTGGTGGTCACTGGGGATTGATCAAAAGTCTTAGGTTCTTTTCACCCGGATTGACTTTTCGCCGTGCGCAGTCCACGACACGACGTCGTGTTCCCAAATAACCATGGATGTCTATGGACGCTTTCACACGTGGTCGTGGTCGTGACGTGCGAAAACGTCCATAGATACCCATGGTTATTTGAAAGCACGTCGTTCTGTCGTGGGCGGTGCACGGCGAAAAGTCGATACGTGTCAAACGAACCTTGGTGCTCATAAGACGAAACCGAAACCTCAGGACTCAGCAACATTGAAGTAACAAGATACCTTGTTCCAGGTACTAATTGGATTTGGATATCGTGATGTTCCTCAGGTGACGTGAGGTTCTCAAGTCTTCGAGGTCATGTCGGGTCACCAGGGTCGCTCAATGATTGGGTGCCAGATTGGGTGTCAGACTGGGACAAAAGATTTGGATCCTTGAATTAAGTTTAGTGAAAGTCAGCTTCACCGTCTTCGTGGCGCGTCGAAGTAAGTTCGAACTCGTCTCAAAATGACTTTGACCCGTGAAGAACCTCTAGAAAAAAAAAAAAAAAGGACTGGCTGCACGAGGCCACCAGGCAAAGATGATGGCCGGGTAGGCAGCTAAGGGGCTCTGGGTGTCTGTTTCTTAACATTTTAGACAAAACAAATCAGCTTAAATGTGATGTTACGTTTTTCTACTAAGATTACTTTCTAGTTTTGTATTTTATTTTCTGAAGTGTGTGAAAGGGTTCAGGTATGGTGATGACTAGGACCACGTGCTGGACTTGTGATCGCTAGACATCACCCCCATGGATGAGAGTTCAGTATTCGTATATAGACCTATCAATGACAATGCTTTGACCTTACACATACGCCCAATCCCTTTGCCTAAGAGGAGACAGTGATGGCTTGGAGTGTTAAAGGTTTCAAGCCCCAAAAAGGTCTCGATCTTGGGTTTGTTACATCGTAAGGCATCGACGCTATCCACATCACCAGCTTACGCCTTGAGACGCTTATTGGCCCCCAAAGCCGTCGTCGTTGGGTAGTGTGTTGGAATGAGGAGGCCATGAGGAACTCTAAGAACGAGATACCTCAAGGATAAGGTGAATCTACATCTAAGAATAGGTGAGACAATTCCAAGGATGAGGTGATATTACCTCAAAGAATGGGTGAGTATATTCCAGAATTGAGATGCTTCTACCTCATAAAATGGAAGCCCTCCTAAGGACAAGAGGAGACTTGGGCTAGCATATCTCGAGGTAGAGATGGTTAAGATGCAGAGTAAAAACTTGAGCTTTTAGGTGATTTGGTCCTCCTTTAGCGTTTTAAAGTTGCACTCTTTGTCAGCCTCGCTTTCATACCAGCCGGAGTCGCGTAGGAGGAAGAGGGGGAGGAAGAGGAGAGAGGAGGAGAAGAAGGGTGAGGAGGGGGAAGAGGAGAGAGGAGGAGGGGGAGGGGGAGGAAGAGAAAGAGGAGTAAAATGTGTTCTCAGTCGAGCATAGGAGGTCTGAGGACTCCTCTCGACAGGAGAGTAGGTCCACCACTGGGGCTAACCTAACCCCTGGAACAGACGCTATAGTATTGAGGATGATCATAATGCATTGCGGCACTAACAACAAGATCTTGTGTCCGCGGGAGAAGTAACCACCCCCCCACCCACCCATCCCGGAAGAGGTGGAGTCAGGAAGGTGGTAAAGAAGATATTTAAGATTAGAGAGCAGAAAGGAGGGATAGGAGAAGCTAGAAGTGATCAGCATTCAGCCTGGAGTGGAGACTAGTCTCCAGGCATGAGGTAATGCTGCGTGGTTCTGGTCCGTACGGGAGTCGTTAGAGTCTAGATTATGGACTAGATAAAGCTTATGTACTCAGTACTTAATGCGGTCGATCATGTGGAAAGAAGGTTTAATACTCACATAGAGTAGATCTCGGTCAAACTTAAGCGTTTGGGGGTCTCTTCTGGCGTTTCACTAGGGATGGTAAAGGGGAAAAGAAGAAAGAGAAATAAAAAGAGGAGAAAAGACATAAAGAGAGAAAAAAAGGAGAGTTATGATGAAGGTCTAATACTTGTATGTAGGTTAAAATACGCTAGTTTAGTATCGCGTTGACAGCCAACAACATTGTGAAGTACTCGTATTTTTTTTTTTTTTATTAATGTAAAAGGGTTTTGATTAGTTGAAGAGTTGATTCGGGTCAGTGAGATCTTTTTCAATCTTGACCTTGTTTCATCACGATTTCAGTTTTCAGATGAATAATTTTTTTTTATATGGACTAGAACAAAGCAGTAAGAGCTTCATTGTAATAGGGATTTTAATATGTTAATCTACTCCTAGTGTTGACATAATTGGTTCAGCATTATCATAAAACATTGGTTCGTCTCTAGCGTGCCCCCAAAATCTATACGCACACACATGCGCACACACACACACACACACACACACACACACACACACACACACACACACACACACACACACACACACACACACACACACACACACACACACACATATATATATATATATATATATATATATATATATATATATATATATATATAATATGTTTGTTTGTGTGTGTGTGTGTGTGTGTGTGTGTGTGTGTGTGTGTGTGTGTGTGTGTGTGTGTGTGTGTGCGTGCGTGCGTGCGTGCGTGCACTTAAGCTATAACGATGTTTAAGTATATATATATTTTTTATCATTCATTTTTACTTTTTTTTCAAAACACGAGGACATCTTTAGAAATGGTGTACTTTCGAGGGAGTTCAGTATAGCTTACCGGTCTTATTTTTTCTCTTCTTCTTCCCCAAGGGAGCAAGATTTTTTTCGCTCAGCTGATGGTGTACCATAGAGGCCACACTAGTATGAGAGTGAACCATTTGGTATATATATTTGTGAAGGACCATCTTAACTTTAGTCCTTTACTGATGTTAACATTTCATAAGCATATGTACGTGTACACAGATTCCGTAGTAGAGAAGTGAGAGTTATGTCTTATAATTCCAAAACTTAATATTATATGTACACAGTACCATCGAATTCGTCGTCGTCGTCGTCGTCATCATCGTCATCGTCATCGTCATCATCATCATTATCATCTCCTCCTCCTCCTCCTCCTCCTCCTCCTCCTCCTCATCATCATCATCATCATCATCATCATCATCATCATCATCATCATCATCATCATCATCATCATCATCATCATCATCATCATCATCATCATCATCATCATCATCATCATCATCATCTCCTCCTCCTTATCATCATCATCATCATCATCATCATCATCATCATGAGGAGGAGGAGAAGATAGATCTAGTAACCTTAGAAGGCGCCATCATCCCTTGGACTGTTTGTAGTAGTTTTGGGTCGCAACCAAAGGGGAAAAATGTATCAAGAGTTAGGGACCCCACGGCTTGGGACAGGAAAGATAGGGAAGGACCCCTTGGGATGGTAGAGAGCAAGATAGGGAGGGAATCCCCCTTGAGAGATTCTAGGGGTTGTGCGGGAGGGTCGTCATACAACGAATCTATTTCATTTCACCAAATTTCGTTTCACCAAGTTCTACCTTACCTAACGTAACCCAATTTGATCCAGCCTAATCTTATGGAATGTCATCTAACATAACCTAATGCAAGGTAACTTGATTTAATGCAGCCTAACCTAAAAAGGATTACAAAGGAGGAGCATGCCGACAGGTCGGATACGAAGAAAATTATTATAGATAAAAATAAATAAAAATAATAATATAGATAATAATAAATAAAATAAAATTAGAATAAACAGGTAAATGGTAAATAATAATATATGGACAGAAACAATAGTAAATAATAATCATATAATTATAAACAGACAAACAATAACAAGCAAATAAACAGATAATATAAGATAAATGGCAGACATTACAGCATCTTGCTTAGGTGTTTAGTTAAACGAATCTTAAAGATTCGAACTGAACTACATTACACTGCTTCTGCAGGAATTTTATTCCATTCATTAACTACATGGTTGGCGGGGTTGTTTCTACCCACTTCCTAATTAAACATATTTCTTGACAGTTTGAGACCATCATTATTTTTCTGATTTTCATTCAGTGTAAAATCTTTGTCACTTTTGATGTCGGTTCCCTTTAGAATCTTAAAGACCTGTATCAAGTCACCTCTGAGTCTACGATTATTTAAGGAAAATAGATTCATATGTTTTAGTCGATTTTCGTATGATTTATTTTTAATATTTGGATTCAGCTTTGTGGCTCGCCGTTGTACTTTTTCCAATCTGTCAATGTACTTAATGAGGTTCGGTGACCATACGGAAACAGTATATTCTAAATCTTTTTGTATATCTAATTGGTTTAAGTGATCGTTTGCCCTTCCCTATAGTTTTGTATCATCAGAATATTTAGTCTGTATCATATACTATGAATAGAAGTGACCCAAGAACTGAACCCTAAGGAACTCCTCTCGTAACATTTTTCCGTCTAGAAGTTTTGTCATTTAGAACAATTCTCAGTTTTTGATTGTTTATCCAATTACTAGTCCAACTTAATAGGCAACCTTTCGTGGGGGACGGTATCAAAATATTTTGCAAAGTCTAGATATATTAAACCTATATTGTTTCTTTGGTCATAATATGAGATGACTGTGTTGTAAAATTCGAGTAAGTTAGTCACACAAGAACGTTTCCGTCTGAATTCATGCTGGCTATCATTGATCAAACAATTACTGGTGTTCGATAGTATCTTTGATGATAGTTTCCATAATTTTTCCTCCAGTTGGAGTCAAGCTGATAGGCCTATAGTTATTCGGTTGCTTAAATCTAGTCTGACCTAACCTGACCTCATCTAACCTAATCTAGTCTAGCCTAACTGAAACTAACCTAACCTACCCAACCTCACCTAAACTAACCTACTGTACTATAACTTGAACTATAACTTAACGCATTGTAACCTAACAAGACCAAACATAACCTAACGTAACCTAGCATAATCAAACATATCATGATTGTAATCTGACCTAATTAAACCTGATGTAACATTACCTAATGTAACCCAACCCAATCTAACCTAATTTAAACTAACTTAATATAGCTATACCTTACCTATTCCAAACTAACCTAATATGACTTTACCTAACCTAAACCAAACCCAACCCACTCTAAAGTGAGTTTGGCAAAATGCATAACCTGAGAGTTTGGCGAAATGGGAAGTCGCTCATTGATCCGGCGCGGGACTTCTCCTTCCCCGAGGTGTCTCCAAGGTGATAAGAAGCCTTCGAACTCTCGTTAACGAAGTCTTGAGTCTTCGGGTTGTCGCGACAGGTGAGACGAGAGCCATGTGGCACCACAGGTGGTAGTTGGAGGGGCCCTACATCCACTCCATCTCTACGCTTATGGTGATGTTGTTAATGGTGGTGCTGATGTTGGTGTTGGTATTTGTGGTGTGCCCATCAAGTTGAGTGTATCCTGTAATCTTAGGGTGATTGATCACGTGATGGCTGGAGAGGATATCAACATTTAGGAGATCTGAAGTTTTTTGTAAGGCGTGGTATTACTAAGTCGATTTAAGAATATATCATATATTATGAGCCTGTCTGTATAGATGTCGTCAAAAGTCTTCAACTATGATCTTTTCGCAATGTAAATATAACATATGTCACTATGTAGTTGATAGACTGTATATTGCTTAATTTATGATCAGTTATTTATTTATATATAAATTATAGATACAAACAAATTATGTAGACATTCAGGATATGTGACGTAGAAAGTGACTCAAGTTTCTGAACAGTCTTGATTTTTTTTTATTTACCAAAAATCTCTTCACAATAATGTCAACCATAACAACACGTATAGCGTTACTCAACTGATCGTGTTTTTAGAGTTCAAAAAGGGTGGGTAGGTTTCTTACATGTGCCAACAGCGAACGTTGAATTTGCATAATGAGATTTTTTTAATTCTTCAAGACTTTTGCCAGCCACTCTAAGACTCAACATGATTACGAAGTCGATGAAGAATCTACGAGTCTACGTACTTCGTAGGAAGAAGAACGTTCTTCGTGAAAGAGAAAGGCGACTCCCGACAAGTAATTATTTCACTCGTTAGAGTAATATCAAGTACTTGATAACGTATTTGATAAAGCTCAAATGAGCGAAATTGACCAATGAAGACATTTTATGTCACTCTCAGTTGCCGAAGAGTCTGTCAAATGTAACCCTGTGAGGACGGAGCCTTTATTAATACAAGGTTTCGCTTGTTAGTTTTATGAAGTACATAATAAAACTCTAACGTCGCAATAAAGGCCCCGTCATCACGTGGCGTTTCTTTTGATAAATGAGGACTTTGTCTTCACATGATGAGTGGTCTTCATCATCTATATCTTCAGTTGGTAGGTCACCGAACTTTAGGGTGTAGTAGATTCCAGACCTTGGTACTTTTAAGAACTAAGTAGCTCCCAAAATTCCGGAAAAAATAATGGAAGAAAAGACTTGAAACACTTCTATTTCAGATATGTTATCGTTAAGAACTTTAGTATGAGAAAGAATAAAAACAAAACATGAATAAAAGGAAATAAAAGCTGTCAAAGTCTCACCAGAGAAGACTACTTCGAGCCTTGCAGGAGAACGGGCAATAACCTCGAAGACCGAGGACTGAAGAAAATAACTTCGGAGGTCATTAGATTACCGAAGGGAAAGGTAAGAGGGAATCTACGATCTCCCTCGCGAGGCGTAATAAGCCTCCGTGCTGTAGAAAGAGGAACTCTGAACTTGCTCAAGAGGTCGTGACGCACCGTTATGAAGACACTTCAAGAGGAGAGGAGCGTCTTGAAGTTGCGTAATAACGCCTCTGGCTGATTAGATATTGTTTGCGTTACGGGGTCCTTTGAGGAGGGGTGGGGGAGAAAATAAAAACGGTAGGGGGGGGGGGCTTGAGAAGTGTGTAGGGGGGCAAGGGGGAAGGAGACGAAAGGAGAATATGGTGGGTTGGAAGAGAGCACTCTATGGAAAAAATGTGAGTAAAGTGGTAAAACTGAGGAAGGACTTTGGCAAGTTTGGATAAAGTAGGTGGCGATATTCGTGGGGCTTGATATTCGCGATTGAAGGCGAAGAGGAACCAATGATGGGGCCCAACACGTAGTAGTCCTGGGAGTCGCATCATCTCCCTACCACTCGTCTTTAGATCCAGTCAGCACTCTCATCTCTATCCGGTGTTGCAGCCTCGAAGGACTGGCATTTGGTCTTCGAACCGCGCTACATATTTCAGTGTTCGAGTAACAATAATACAATGTTTAATGCGGATCAACTTAATTCGAACTAACAGCATCAGGTAAACCAGTGGTTCGGAACCTGTTCTGTCACTAATATTGCTTATCTTGTAATGCTCTTCTGTAGCTTCTTGGTGACCATTTCAATATTGAGAAAAAAAAATCGTCGTGAATCCATTAACTTCCACTAGCTTTTGGTTGGTGGACCACTTGAGTGGTCCTGGATCCCTCTTTGCAATTCGTCATTGAGGAATTTAGGGCTGCATATCCTCAGGAAATAAAGGTAAAATCCAATGACTATACTAGTCTTGGTCTTTTTGCCGTGAGCACTGAAATAATAAATGTTATAATCTTTGTGGGTGGGTTTTCTATATACCTCGAATTTTACAGAGCTATTATCCCTGATGATGACGGTATCCAGGAATGGTAGGGGTCCATTAACCTCGTGCTCTACAGTCAGCTGAATTTTAGGGTGTACTTGGTTGAGACGTGATAAGATGTCACTAATGTTGGTGTCTTTATCTCCAGGACGAGAAGGCAGTCATCCACGTATCTGTACCACTTGCTGTCCTTTGGGAAGATGTTCATGTACTTTTCCTGTTTCAGTGTCTCTAAGAAGAGGCACGCAGATGCTGCACTTAAAGGGGATCCCATGGGCAAGCCTTCACGTTGGTGAAATGTTTTACCGTTGAAAGAGACAGAAGCACATTTAAGGCACATTTTAATTAATCTTATGTAGTCTTGTTAATAGGAAGGTCGTCCCCGTTGATGTGAAGCAAGACTTTATAGCAGAGATGGTGTTTTGAATTAAGACATTCATAAAAAGACAAAAGACTAGTGTAGTCTGGGATTTTACCTTCGAGCACTCAGGATATGCAGCCCTAAATTCCTTGAACTCACACCTATTGATTTATCCTTGTTCACTACCCACACATTTTCTGTATATATTGCCAGTTTTTCTGTAGTGTAAACATTCTTTCTGAAGAACATAGTGTTTTCCCTCTGCTTCTTATATAATATATATAAATATATATATATATAAATATATATATATATATATATATATATATATATATATATATATATAATTATGTGTGTGTGTGTGTGTGTGTGTGTGTGTGTGTGTGTGTGTGTGTGTGTGTGTGTGTGTGTGTGTGTGTGTGTGTGTGTGTGTGTGTAGTATAGAAAGAGAAAGATAGAGATAGGTAGGTAGCTTGGAGAATGAAAGAAACAATGAGGAAAAGAGAATAATGAATGTTGGAAGAGAGGAAACATTCTAATGGGCAAAAGAGATTAAAAACTTTAAGAAAAACTTTTCAAGAATATGTCGTCCTTGGGCGCTTGCAGGACGTGATGTCTGCCGACGTGCTGCTAAGACCTTTAGTTTCAATTAATGCAGAAAATATGTTGAATGTTCTCATGCGTGTGTGTGTGTGTGTGTATTTCACCTTGGTCTTGGATCATGTGTTGGACTCGTGATCGACAGCTACTTCCCTCCCGGAAGAGAGCTCATAGCTCATACATGACCGATCTATAGGTAATGCTTTGACCTTACACGTACACACACACGCACGCACACACACACACACACACACACACACACACACACACACACACACACACACACACACACACACACACACACACACACACACACACACACACACACAGTCACACACACAGTCACACACACAGTCACACACACAGTCACACACACACTATCGTTTTCAGCCAAATGTACTGGAGAATGTTCACACCTAAAGCTTCCCATTCTTCTTCTTCTGGACACTACATGAGCCCCGTGCATACGGTGTACTCTCTAATGACTTCCCACCACTCATGCAGTCCCCGATTTTTTTTAGTTTACGTCAGTGCGGTTACCTGGCACACACAACCTCATCCCTGTCCAACACCTCTAAGTTCGTTTTCCGTTCTTGTTATGATCAGGACTCTTGTATACTTCGGAGATGAGAACTATATGAGCTTTATTCAAGTCTTGTGGCACCATGCCACCCCTTCTATTGCGCTTCTTCAACATCCTTTTTTTATGTTATACTAGCTTTTTTATATTTTCATTATAATTTACTATAGAATAACGAGACATGACTAGGAAATGAGAGGACGGGTGGCTCATCTAGACACAGAGGACTTGTCGCAATAAAAGAACGAAGGCTTAATGAAAATGGTGTAAATGAAAGGAAGGAAGAAGTGGTCAAGTGTAATGTGGTGTAAGGGAACAAGTGAATTGGAGAGGTCAAATGGAAAGAGGGAGGCTGATGGAGGGTAAGAGCAAATGGGCAAGTAAGGGTAAATAGGAAAGAGAGTCTCATCAGTGGGCAAGGCACTTCCCTCACCAACTTAATTGCCGACGAATCCTCGACGTTGTCGTCGTCTTTCTTCCTACTCTTCATTCTCCTTGGTTCTCTCGAGTTTTATTCTTATTTCATTTTATTTGATTATTTTTTTACTGTTTCGCCTTTTTCATCTCGTTCTTGTTTTATATTTCTCCTTCCGCTTCGTTACATCTTCTTCGTCATTTCCGTCTTTTTTATTTTATTTTCTAGAACTAGTTCTTTCACCCGCGTCTCGCAAGTCTTCTTGGTTGTTCTTTATCTCTGTTTTGGGACTCTCCTTTTGGTCTTCTTTCTTACCCGGTCGTCTGGTTCGCCTTCTCCTTCAGGGTGTTCCTCGTCGGAGTCACTAATATACGTATCTTCGTTTTTTTTTTTCTTTCCTTGATGTTCCTTTTCCCTTCTCGTTCTTCAGACTTGAGACACAACCCCTGCTAATCATGTTGTCCTAAAATTTTTCTCTGAGAAAAGTCTTTGGTTTTATTTTCCTCCATGTTCCTTTTCCTTTCCTCGTTCTTCAAACATTAGATACAACTCCTGCTTATGTTATAATCAGACTATCACCCTTGAGGTTTTTGTCACCGATCTCGTACTTGAAGTATTATTTTTTTGCGGAACAGTTGAGAAGCTGAATGATTAAATTTCTAGATATGGTTTTATGTAAGTTTTATTATCTGGTAGCAGAGATGTAGGAAGTTGCCTTAGCAACTTATTGTAAATGAAGAAACATACCATCTTCTTTATTCCTGTTACTAAAGGCCGCTTCACAATGGACAAATTCTCCTCGGCTGTTGTGAGTTCGTTTGAAAAGTAACGACTTCGACCACAATTTTTTTTCTCCAAATCTCCAAATGTCCAATTTCCTTTGCGTCATACACTGAAAAGCTGAATGATGAACAAAGACAAGTTAGACTTATACAAATGTTAGATACAATGTTGAAATGTTCTTAGGGAAGACTGAAATACTGCAAATGAAGTCATTTTCAAGTTTTCAAATTGACAACGTTTGACGAGAATCGGCCCAGTGTGAAGCGCGCAGGGTCGATGAACTTGTTTCCCCAAATGTATAATGCCTCCTCTTCCTCCTCTTCCTCCTCCTCCTCCGCCTCCTCCTCCTCCTCCTCCTCCTCCTCCTCCTCCTTCTCCTCCTCCTCCTCCTCCTCCTCTTCCTCCTCCTTCTCCTCCTCCTCCTCCTCCTCCTCTTCTTCCCCCTCTTCTCTCTCTTCCCTCTCCTCTTCCTCCTACTCTTTTTCTACCTCCCCATCCACCTCCTGCTCTCTCTCCTCCTCCTCCTCCTCCTCCTCCTCCTCCTCCTCCTCCTCCTCCTCCTCCTCCTTCCCTCCTACTCTTCTTGTTCCTCTTTCTTCTCCTTTTTCTCCTCTCCCTCCTTCCTCTCCTTCTCCCCCTCTTCTTCCTCCTTTTTCTCCTCCTCTTTCTCTCCCCTTCCTCTTCCTCCTCCTCTTTCTCCTCTTTCTCCTCCACCTTCTCCTCCTCTTCCTCCATTTTCTCCTCCTCCTTTTTCTCCTCCTCCTTCCTACTCCTCCTCATCCTCTTCCTCCTCCTCCTCCTTCTTCTCCTTTTCCTCCTCCTCCTCTTTGGGGAATCAGGGCGCCTTGAGTTTTTTGCCTCATTTGTCTTTCGTTTCATCACTTTTTTTCTTCGTCTTCTTCTTTTATTCTTTCTTCTTCGTCCCATTTTCTTCTCGTTTGTCACTCCTCTCCTCTCTATTGTCCCTTTATCTTCATTTCCCAGTTCGTGTCTTTTCGAGTTCTGTTTCTTTGCTGCCAAAGTTCTTAAATGAACTTCCTACTTGCTCAGAAAAAGTTTCCTTAAATGGATTACAAGAATTCCGTACTTAGGCTGGCAGCCATACAGCTTACGGTTCAATAATAATCTTCTTCTTCTTCTTCTTCTTCTTCTTCTTCTTCTTCTTCTTCTTCTTCTTCTTCTTCTTCTTCTTCTTCTTCTTCTTCTTCTTCTTCTTCTTCTTCTTCTTCTTCTTCTTCTTCTTCTTCTTCTTCTTCTTCTTCTTCTTCTTCTTCTTCTTCTTCTTCTTCTTCTTCTTCGCGTTCTTCTTCTTCTTCGCTTTCTTCTTCTTCTTCTCCTTCTTCTTCTTCTTCGTGTTCTTCTTCTTCGCGTTCTTCTTCTTCGCGTTCTTCGCGTTCTTCTTCTTCTTCGCGTTCTTCTTCTTCGCGTTCTTCTTCGCGTTCTTCTTCGCGTTCTTCTTCGCGTTTTTCTTCGCGTTCTTCTTCTTCGCGTTCTTCTTCTTCACGTTCTTCTTTTTCGCGTTCTTCGCGTTCTTCTTCGCGTTCTTCCTCTTCTTCGCGTTCTTCTTCGCGTTCTTCTTCGCGTTCTTCTTCTTCGCGTTCTTCTTCTTCTTCGCGTTCTTCTTTTTCTTCTTCGCGTTCTTCTTCTTGTTCTTCTTCTTCTTCTTCTTCGCATTCTTCTTCTTCGCGTTCTTCTTCTTCGCGTTTTTCTTCTTCGCGTTCTTCTTCTTCGCGTTTTTCTTCTTCACGTTCTTCTTCGCGTTCTTCTTCTTCGCGTTCTTCTTCTTCTTCGCGTTCTTCTTCGCGTTCTTCTTCGCGTTCTTCTTCTTCGCGTTCTTCTTCGCGTTCTTCTTCTTCTTCACGTTCTTCTTCGCGTTCTTCTTCGCGTTCTTCTTCGCGTTCTTCTTCTTCTCCCCCTCCTCCTCCTCCTCCTCCTTCTCCTCCTCCTCCTCCTCCTACTCCTCCTCCTCCTCCTCCTCCTGCTCATCCTCCTTCTTCTTCTTCTCATCCTCCTCCTTCTTCTCATCCTCCTCCTTCTTCTCACCCTCCTTCTTCTTCTCCTTCTCCTCCTTCTTCTTCTTCTTCTCATCCTCCTTCTTCCTCCTCTTTCTTCTTCTCAGAAGCTATTCCTCTGTGCAGTATTACTTTATCAGATACATTTCCACGCTTCTATGTCTCTTAGGTGTTACACGCGCCTGATTCGTCTAACTTCTTGCACGACTCCCTCTGATGATTTTTTTTTAAGTTGGGGTTCAGATATGCCCTTCAGCTGAATAAAATCGTCTGCTGTTTTTGGTCGTGTTTGTATGTTTTATTTATATATTTATTTATTTGTTTATCAGCGTTTTGACGCAAAAAATTA
>NC_134806.1:37750023-37755023 GCF_046742065.1 Oratosquilla oratoria
GGAGAGAAAGCAGTTAAAAATATCTCGTATTCTTGTGAAACAAGATAACAGTTTCCCAGAAAGGCGTTATAAAAGGTAAAGAAAAGATACAAATACAAATTTAACAACGCCCACGATGTTGTTGACTTCCTCAGAATGTGCATTGAGCATGGCCTCTTTTCAGTATATATATAAATACATGTATGTAAATGTATATATATATATATATATATATATATATATATATGTTGAGACATTGTGACAAGTTGAAAAAGGTGAAAAAAGAGAGTCACGGGTCTCGTTCCGAGTTTATTCCTGACCGGTTTCGCTTGTAGCTTTTTCATTCCTCTGAAGAAGCTACAAGCGAAACCGGTCAGGAATAAACTCGGAACGAGACCCGTGATTCTCTTTTTCCACCTTTTTCATATATATATATATATATATATATATATATATATATATATTTGTATATATGGGTGTGTGGGTGGGTATGGTATGACGTATGGCAAAATCCTCTTTAGATTTATATTCAGATTGATTTTCTTGTTCATATTGCTTTTGAATTCATGGGAGAATAAAAGACGGAACGTCACCCTGGGTTGGGGATAAATGATATAATACAAAACATGGAGATCAATTAAGAAGAAAGAAAAGGGTCGAAAGGAGATTTAATAATAATGAAAAAGTGAGTCGGAGAGTGTGGGATTGGGAAGGTAAGAGTCGATAGAAACAGAGAGGGAGCGGAGGAGAGGGAGAGAGATGAAAGAGGGAAGGGAGTGTAGGATGAATAAGATTAAGGAGGGAGTGAGGGAGGAAGAGAGGGAGTGAGGGAGGGAGGGAGGAAAGGAGTTGGAATAGAGGGAGAGAGAGATAGGGAAGGGAGTGTAGGATGAATAAGATTAAGGAGGGAGTAAGGAAGGAAGAGAGGGAGTGAGGGAGGGAGGGAGGGAGGAAAGGAGTTGGAATAGAGGGAGAGAGAGAAAGGAAAGAGGGAAGGGAGTGTAGGATGAATAAGATTAGGGAGGGAGTGAGGAAGGAAAAGAGGGAGGGAGGGAGGGAGGGAGGAAAGGAGTTGGAATAGAGAGAGAGAGAGAAAGGAAAGAGGGAAAGGAGTGTAGGATGAATAAGATTAAGGAGGGAGTGAGGAAGGAAGAGAGGGAGTAAGGAAGGGAGAGAGGAAAGGAGTTGGAAAGAGAGGGGGAGAAAGGTAGGAAGGGATTGTGGGAGGAACGAGAAGGGGACTGAGTGAGTGAATGAGGGAACGAGTTGAAAGGGATTTGAGAAATGGAGGGAGGATGGAAGCTAGAAAGAGAGGAGAAGAGTGAGAGAAAAAGAGAGGAAGGAATGAGAGAGAAAGGGAGGAGTGGGAGAGAAAGAGAGAAGGAGTGAGAGAAAAAGAGAAAGGAGCAAGAGGGAAAGAGAGAAGGAGTGAGACAGACAGAGGAGAGGCCAGAGGGAGTGAGGAAGAGGAGGAGGAGGAAGGAACTGAGTAAGCGAGGAGTAGGGTGAGTGGGGAGAGGGAATTGAAGAGTGAGAGAGAAAAGTCTCTGAAAGAGGTAAGGAGGTATTCGAAAGCCTCTCTTGAGAGGGTCAGGAAGAGGTGAGAGGGAGGAGAGGGGAATGGGACTCGGATTAGGGAACAAGGACTCGAGCAGAGGGTAAAGGTGACTTGAAGAGGGGAAAGGGGAGCTGGAGATGGAGAAGGGGACGAGGGGAGTGGTCAAAGAGAACCGAAAAGGGAAACGGGGACTGTAGAGAGGAAATGGGGAATAAAGAAGAGGAAAGAAGGAATAGAGAGGGGAGTACTAGAGAGGGGAAAGGGGGTACCAAAGAGGGGTGAAGGGAGACTAGACAGGGAATAAAGGTTTATTAGAGAGGGGAGGAGAGAGACTAGAGAGGGGAAAGGGGGTAACAAAGAGGGGTGAAGGGAGACTAGACAGAGAAAAGAGGTTTATTAGAGAGGGGAGGAGAGATACTAGAGAGGGGAAAGGGGGTACCAAAGAGGGGTGAAGGGAGACTAGACAAGGAAAAGAGGTTTATTAGAGAGGGGAGGAGAGAGACTAGAGAGGGGAAAAGGGGTACCAAAGAGGGGTGAAGGGAGACTAGACAAGGAAAAGAGGTTTATTAGAGAGAGGAGGAGAGAGACTAGAGAGGGGAAAAGAGTAGACTACGGAAGAGAAAAAGGGGATTAATGAGGAGTAAAAGGAAGACTAAAGAAATGAGAAGGGGACTAGAGAAGAGAGAAAAGGACCAAAGAAAGGTGAAGGGGACCCAAGAAGGGTGAAGTGCCCAGGAGGGTGACGGTGGGGTGGGAGGTGTTGTAGAGGTGGGGTGGAGGGGGGGGGTCTCCTGGGTGCCGTGAGTGACGTTGAGTGTCGTCGGGGGCCGAGTAAAAGGCGGGGAATTGGAAATGATGAGACGATTAACCGTATCAATACGGTGACTCCTCTTTCCCCAGTCCTCTTAAGCTCAATAGGATGGTTTAGACAGAATAAAATCGATCTAAACATGTCATCTTCAGTGTTCAGACTCGTGTGGTTTTCGTTGTTGTGGGGTTTGATTTGTTTTGTTCTTCAGGTGAGAGGGTGACCCTGGCCCGAACGTGGTCAGTATGGATCGAGACCCCATGTAGGGCTTGAGTGTGTACTAGAGCTGAATGAAATAGTCTGATCGTTTTCAAAAAGTTGACCAAGAAAGAACGAAACGTAAACGAATGAACTGAATCGACGAAACTAAATGAAAATGAATGCCATTACTTCTTTTTCTTTTTCCAAGAATCGACTTGGAACAAGAACAGTCTCAAGAGCTCTTGGTGACCCATGTTGAGCTCTCAACTGAATAAAATCGTCTGTTGCTGGAGAAGGATCTGAACCCAGAAGGCGTCTTTCAGTGTTGAAGACACTAAGCCTATTGGATGACGGAGATGGAAACGAAGAATGATGTCGATGATGAAGAAGTCTGAGAACCCCTGCGTGGCTCAACCTATTAGGTCCTCAGGAAGCTCCCCTTTTTTTTAATAAAATCATCTGACGGCAGACGTAATAAATATACAAGTCAGCAATAGTTAACGAGGTGTTAGGTGGTCCATTGAGAATGATCGAGGCTGTAAGTGACCATAAGGCCTATACTAGGCAGTTCCATAGAAGGAACTTGAAGGAAACTTGATAGATGATTTAGCTAATCCTGGTTCCATATCGAAGGAGCAGGACTCCTCAGTGCTTGAGACGTTCCTCCAAGTGCCCGACTGATGAAGGACTGAATAAAAGGCGAAGGAAATAATCAAAGTAAAGCGATAGATAATAATCCAGGATGTTGAAAAGAGCAATAAAGAATGAAAAGAAGAAAAATATAAATGAAGGAGATGAGACAAAAGGTGGAAGATGCAATTGAATGCAAAAAGACTAAAGTATCTCTGGACGTGAAGAGGCTCAGCAAACAGAATGTAAGGTGAGGTTGATTACCGAGTGTCAAGTTGAGTGGAGTGCCGGTGAGAGTGGAAGGCCATAGTGAGAGTGGAACGGCAGAGTGAGAGTGGAGTGTCCATCAGAGTGGAATGTCCATGAAGGTAGAGTGCCAGAGTAAGAGTGGACTGCCCGTGAGAGTGGATTGCCCGTGAGTGTGGATTGTCCGTGAGAGTATATTGCCCGTGAGAGTGGAGTGCCAAAGAGAGAGTAGAGTGTCCATCAGAGTGGTGTGCTCATGAGAGTGGATTGTCCGTGAAAATGGATTGCCCTGAGAGTGGATTGCCCGTGAGTGTTCCCCATATGTGTGGATTGCCCGTGAGAGTGTTCCCCATGAGAGTGGATTGCCTGTGAGAGTAGATCGCTCATAAGAGTGGATTACCCATGAGGGTGGATTATCCATGAGAGTAGATTACCAGTGAGAGTGGATTGCCTGTGAGAGTAGATCGCTCATTAGGATGGATTACCCATGAGGGTGGATTGTCCATGAGAGTGGATTACCAGTGAGAGTGGATTGCCAGTGAGATTGGAGTGCCCAAAGCGTGGATTGTCACGTTTAGCGATTTTGAGAGACATAATGACTGTTGATAAATGGGATGAGTAGAACCATGACTCACAGTGAATGAGATTGGTCGAAATGAATTGATTGGAAGTGTGCCAATCAGCGCAGAAGCTCGGAACACGACGAGCAATAGCCCAAGGGTAGGAGTTGACTGCTCAAGATGAATTGAATTAAGTTGACAGTGAGGGTTGAGATAGATGGTGATTAAGACGAGGATGTGGGTTAAGTAGTGTGCGTGATCAAAGGCTAAGGACGAGAAGGAGCTGGTTTAAGCCCTTAACCCTCTCAAAACCGTGGTTTATCTTAACCATGTAAATGCTGGGAGTTGCAACATTGATCGTTGAAGCCAAATAATATCTATTTATATGGTAACTTTCTTTAAAGCCAGACGATTATATTCCGCTCAGAAACGGTCCCTGCTCGTAACGGGGCGTCAACCCTCTTGATTAAACCCGCTGCTGCCCTTCAACTGCATAAAATCGCCTAGGCTTAGACTATATAAAACTTATAAAGCGTGGCATGTTTTCTTGGGTTTTAAGGCCTGGCTAAATGGTTCGATATCGTTGAAGGAGAGGACTGAGAGAGAGAGAGACAGAGAGTCATTGAAGAAGGAGAGAGAGAGAGAGATGAGGGGGGCAGAGAGAGGGAGGGAAAAGTGAAAGGAGAGGAAGGAAGGGAGAGGGAGGGAAGGAGCGAAGCAGTCAGGGTTGTAGACAAAGAGAGAAATGAGGAAATCTCGGACGCAGTTTACATTGTAATACATAAATGTTAAATGTTTGCTACATGGTTTCACATAGAGAGAGAGAGAGAGAGAGAGAGAGAGAGAGAGAGAGAGAGAGAGAGAGAGAGAGAGAGAGAGAGAGAGAGAGAGAGAGAGAGAGAGAAAGGAAGATTACCTGAATGCTTGACTGAATGGATAAGCTGAATGGATTGACAGTGTTTGTTCATCTGTCTGACTATCTGACTGTCTATGCCTGATCTACCTGTCCCTGCCTGTG
>NC_134806.1:37760023-37765023 GCF_046742065.1 Oratosquilla oratoria
AAAACCAACATTTAATCACGGGATAAGAGAAAATAACGCGGGAAGAAATGTTTCTGATTGTGGCGCAGTCAAGAGTAAACATGGAAACGTTAGATCGTCGAAACGTTATGGGAAATGATGAAGAATGGGTATATAGTGATATACGAGCTATATGGAAGGAGCCAAGGCATTGCTTGAGTTAAACTTCGCGTCTCTCCCACTGAAAGGGTGGAGTCGGAATGGTAACAATGTGAATAATAGAATTATAATTCTGGAGGGGTGTGGAGTGTATTCAGGGATGGAATGGGTGGGAATGATTTTATGCCTTTTCCTTTTTGGCTACCTCCCTTGTAAGGGAGAAAAAGCATTAGTATATGTATGTATGTATGTATGTATAATTCTGTCCCCCTCCCCCTTCCCCTCCCCCTCCCCCTCCCCCTCCCCCTTCCCCTCAGCCTCCCCTTCCCTATCTCCTTCATGGTAATGAATAAAATCATCAGATGTTTAGTATGAAATCCATACATTGCACCAAAAAAGTGAAAAGGGTGTACACACTGAAAATGTTTGTATACTAAAGGGGCTTTATATAATGAAAAAACATTTTATTTGTATACTGAAATTGTTTTCATATACTGCAAGGGGCCTTATATACAGAAAGTGTTTGTATACTGAAAAAGTTTTATATACTGTAAGGAGTTTATATACTGGAAAGTACTTATATAATGGAAAAGGTTAATTCAATCGTCTTATATTCAAAAGTATTTGTACAGTGAAAAGAGTTTATATAGTCGAGAGTTGTATACACAGCACAAAACAGTAAGAACAGCATTAGTTTTAGAACTTAAGCAGAGCAAATATCGACAAGCACCGAAATGAATTCGTTGGTAAAGATCATAAAATTCACAAACAGAAGAAGCAGGACAAACTCTGCACGCAACAGAAAAAGTATTATCCAACCTTTCTTCATATTCTGTCCTCCAGTTTGTTTGGAAGGGCCAACTGGCGCCCCGGGCCAGCCAGCGCCCCGTATAAACTGACACTTTGGGCTAACCAGTGCTCTAGGCTAGCCGGCGCCCCGGGCCAACTGGCGCCCCGGGCCAACTGGCGCCCCGGGCCAACTGGCGCCCCGGGCCAACTGGTGCCCTGGATCAATTGGCGGTTTGGACTAACCAGCGCCCTGGTTAACAGGCGCTTCTGGTCATCCAGCGCCCTTTTTCCAACCATGGAACTGAACTGGGTGAACCAGCGCCCCGGACCAGTTCAGCAGGTCGACTCAGGGCGATTCTACTCAAGTCACTAACAGTTGCAACTGGACGAAATGCCGAGAATGTGACGTAATATCAGATTCTTTTCTATAAGAACAAAGAGACGCGTTGTGCATCGTTTCCTTAAGTTTACTACATGTTGGCAAATAAAATGGACGTTCCATGAAATTAAGAATATAATAAACTTATGCCCAGAGGTGCTAAATAAAAGTCTGTACCTATCTAGTGGTTTTTCATTTTGTGCATATTAATCTTATATAACTTGTGTATGTATGTAAAAGTGTATATACGTATATACTGATGATTACATACAATGTGTATGTATCTTTGTATATCTATATGTACAAGTATGTATATACGTGTTTGTGCATACATGTATTGAAATGTCTTTTCTTGTAATTAGACTAATTAATACTACCACTCATAGAACTACGCTCTCCCACGGAACCTTATTAGGGATCCGTGCTCCGTGGAACCCCAGTTTCGGAATTCTGAACCGGAGACTAGATGACACAACTAGAACGAGAGTTTGCCCCTAGAGTTATGCTCTTGAATGCTCCTGTTTGCGGTCTGCAAGGCTTTGTGTACTCAAATTTGAGTGGGTTTCCTGAAGCGTGATACCTCCGTTCTCTTGTGGCTACAGCTGATTGTATGATAAATCTCACTCGAATGGCTCGGTGCCACAGTATCGCTTGTTGGTTTAGCGGAGCTTGCTGATGCCTGAGTCTCTGTGTAGCGATATGCAGGGTATGCTGTTTTAAAGGAGAATTTACATTCTGTAGTGTGCGCGTTGTATGCCTCTACGTTTGTATTTGAATTTTTTGTTGTGCTGTGTTGTTTATTGGGTGTGTGTTGTGTGTGCTTGTGCCAGGGTGTGCGCTGTGTGGTTGTGGTTATGTGCGTCTTTGTGAGTGAGTGTGTGTGTGTGTGTGTGTGTGTGTGTGTGTGTGTGTGTGTGTGTGTGTGTGTGTGTGTGTGTGTGTGTGTGTGTGTGTGTGTGTGTGTGTGTGTGTGTGTGTGTGTGTGTGTGTGTGTGTGTGTGTGTGTGTGTGTGTGTGTGTGTGTGTGTGTGTGTGTGTGTGTGTGTGTGTGTGTGAGTGAGTGTGTGTGTGTGTGTGTGTGTGTGTGTGTGTGTGTGAGTGTGTGTGTGTGTGTGTGTGTGTGTGTGTGTGTGTGTGTGTGTGTGTGTGTGTGTGTGTGTGTGTGTGTGTGTGTGTGTGTGTGTGTGTGTGTGTGTGTGTGTGTGATTGTGTGATTATTATTGTGTTTATCATTTTCATTATGTAGACATTACCACTAGGTAATTTTGTTCAGATAAGTGATTACCCTGTAACTGTTAACGGTAACTTGGGGTTTTCTAATAAACATCTGTGACCCAGACGCCTCGGGGACCCAGATAAACATCTGACCTTTAAGATCCAGGCTCTGCCGGTCCCGGAACTCAAAGCCGGACCTTGGAGAGCCTGGCAGAAGCCACGCGGGGTTGTATTTGCTCATCGTGTTTGCCCTAAGACTTGGCATTCGCGCCCTTTGCGGTTGCAATTTCGCCACGGTTTCAATCTCGCCACGGTCTCAGTTCCACCTCGGTTTTAAATACGCTGGCGTTCCAATCTCGCCGTGGTTTCAATCTCGCCGCGGTTTCAAATAAACCGCGGTTTCAATATCACTGGGCTTTCCATCTCACCGCGGTTTCCATCTCGCCTTGGTTTCAATCTCGACGTGGTTTTGATCTCATCGGGGTTTGAATCTCACCGTGGTTTCGATTTCGTTGCGGTTTCAATCTCGCCGCGGTTGTACACTTGGACGCGATTTTTTTTTTTTTTTTTTCCGTCTCTGTCGATCATGGTCTTTTACGATGTTTCTGCCGTGTTTTACGGAATGTTGTCGTGTTTATCGTAGTTTCTGTCTTTTTTTTACGAGGTTTCTGTTGTTTTTGGAGAGGCAATGTTTTATGGGTTTACTTTGTGTTTACAAAGCTTTTATTGATCTGTATGAAGATTTTTTTATGGGGGCTAATTTTATTTTTTTATTTATTTTATTTTTATTTTATTTTTTTTCATCTTCGATGTCGAATCTTCATCACGTCAATACGGTAACGCTCTCTCGTGATTTTTTTTTTTTTTTTTTTATAAGAGGCTTATATTGAACTAAGTAATTACCGTAACAGAAGGGTCCAAGCTAACCCCTTCAATATGGAAACTCTCATTAAGGATTTTCTTTTGGCTGAAGCCAAGCAATATGAGTGGCCGTCACTGTATTTAAGGTATTTACGAGGAAAGTACTTGGCGCAGAGCGAGGCTGAAGAAAATCGCCTGGTTGAAATCCTTCCCCACAGCTGTAAAAAATGAAGGCAAGTGTCGCGGTAGTATTCTTAATATATATATATATTTATATATATATATATGTGTGTGTGTGTGTGTGTGTGTGTGTGTGTGTGTGTGTGTGTGTGTGTGTGTGTGTGTGTGTGTGTGTGTGTGTGTAAATCTTGTATAAATCCTTGGAAGGAAAAGATTTCTACAAGGATTTTTTTTCTAAGAATACCACCGTAGGAATCTTTCCTTATATAAGTCTTTCCCTTCCAAGTGTTTATACAAGATTTATAGGAAAGATTTTTTTAAGAATACCACCGTAAAATCTTACGGTGATATTCTTAAAAAAATCTTTCCGTGTATAAGTCTTTCCCTTCCAAGAACTTGTAAGAAATTTATATAAGGAAATAATATTTTTCAAGAATACCAACGAGAATGGGTAGAAGGGAAGGTGTTTCCGGGTCATAGGGGTGAAGACACGAGATGTCTTTGATTCTTACATTCGAAAGGAGCCTCGATTGAGGCGAATAGAATGGCCTGGCGACAGATGGAAGAACGTGGATACCTACAACGTGGATCCTTGGGCGCACATTTGCGAATGAGATGCACAGACGTATGCAAAATTCTTGAACCAATATATCATTTCAACCGTGCAAATATAACTTTCCCTGCAGAAGATTAAGTTGGCTTTCTTACGTTGTAATTCCCTTCTAATAAGACGGGATTGTATGTAAATTAGTTTGTATAAATGAAATTGTATGTAGAGTTTTGATAACGTAATTAGAATCACATTATGTCTGAGGACATATGTAAAATTTTTACTCTTTCTCTTTTCTCTCTTTTGTCTCCTCTCTTTCTCTTTCTCCGTGTGTGTGTGTGTGTGTGTGTGTGTGTGTGTGTGTGTGTGTGTGTGTGTGTGTGTGTGTGTGTGTGTGTGTGTGTACGTGTGTACGTGCGTGTGTGCGTATGTGTGTGTGTATGTCTCTGTCTGTCTGTCTGTCTGTCTCTGCCCGTCTGTCTGTCTGTCTGTGTGTCTTTCCCTCTCACTTCCCTCTTTCTTCCTTTCAGTCTTCACTTTCCTCCTCTCATCTTTTTTCTTTCTCCTTTTTTCCTTTTCCTCTCTCTTTCTCTTCTCTCTCCTCTCTCACTCTCTCACTCTCTCACTCCTCTTTCCTTTCTCCTCTATCTCCCCGCTATCTCACCTCTCTTCTACTCTGTCTCTCCGCTATCTCTCCTCAATCTCTATCTCTCGCTACCCCCCCTTCTCTCTCTCTCTCTCTCTCTCTCTCTCTCTCTCTCTCTCTCTCTCTCTCTCTCTCTCTCTCTCTCTCTCTCTCTCTCTCTCTCTCTCTCTCTCTCTCTCTCTCTCTCTCTCTCTCTCCCCCCCTCTCCCTCTCTCTCCCTCTCCCTCTCCCATTTCTTCTCCTCTCTCTCTCCTCCCTCTCTC
>NC_134806.1:37772523-37775023 GCF_046742065.1 Oratosquilla oratoria
TTACTCTCCCTTGGAATGTTATATATATATATATATATATATATATATATATATATATATATATATATATATATATATATATGTGTGTGTGTATGTATGTATCAGGCTTCGTATGGTCAGAAGTGACTGTGAAGGCTTGAGTGAGTTAGAATGACTGTGGTTGTAGTCATACTTTTACACCACAAATGAAGATGTGTCGTAATTGGAAGCGTGTTGGTCTCGCATTGGCTTAGTCGTGGGTTCGAATCCCGCACTTCTCTCCGATTCCCAGCAGTGATAGTTTGTTACTCAAATTAGCCCAAGTGGATAGGGGGAAAGGTGACGCGATCGGCCGCAGCTACTCAGCGCCTCCTGTCGTAGATTACTCACCACCACCCTATAGTCTTGGATCAGTGTACCTTGACTCTACTGCGCCTGTTTTATTACGCTATCATAAGGAGAGAGATTAGATAATAGAAATATATTAAACTAACTCTGAAAATAAGGAGTTTGTGTGTGTACGTATGCGTTCGTATGTGTGCGTGTGCGCTTGTGTCCACGTTTGATGTACGTCTGTGTGTGTACACGAGCGTATGTATGTGTACTTACGTGTCCGTGCTTTTAGTTGAAAGCACTTGCAATTTGCCCCAATCATGTTGAAATTTATTCATGAACTGTATTCATGATTTTGAATTGAATAATATATGTATTAAGCTCTGTGTTCATAAACTAGTATACGTGGTGTGTGTGTGTGTGTGTGTGTGTGTGTGTGTGTGTGTGTGTGTGTGTGTGTGTGTGTGTGTGTGTGTGTGTGTGTGTGTGTGAGTGAGTGAGCGAGTGAGAGATAGAGAGAGAGAGAGAGAGAGAGAGAGAGAGAGAGAGAGAGAGAGAGAGAGAGAGAGAGAGATAGAGATAGAGAGAGAGAGAGAGAGTGTTTGTTTGTGTGTGTGATACATTTAGTATGTACATAGATATCCATAAACGTATATGGGAAAATATGAAAATTCTAAAGCTGATGACCCAGAATCGGGTAGGAATGTGCAATGAAATATAATTATGCTTTGTTTAGAGTATGATTATGAATATGTAGCATGGAACTTGCTGGAATACACGGTTGTGTTGTATTATTTCAACGTGGATACAACATCCATTGGATACAATAATTTCAGTGTAGCAAGGAGTACCATCCACAGTTACAGTATGTACAAACGCCTGGGTTTAGCCAGATAAAAATCAATAAACGTCATCACCATAAGCACAAAGTGAAAGCAAACACTACTTGTGGGTTTTTATGTGTGTGTGTTTGTGATTCACCATGGTCTTGGAGCATGTGTTGGACTCGTAATCGACAGCTATTACCCACCCGGATGAGAGCTAAGAGCTCATACATGCCCGATCTATGGGTGTATGTTCGTGCGTGCGTGCGTGCGTGTGTGTGTGTGTGTGTGTGTGTGTGTGTGTGTGTGTGTGTGTGTGTGTGTGTGTGTGTGTGTGTGTGTGTGTGTGTGTGTGTGTGTGTGTGTGTGTGTGTGTGTGTGAGAGAGAGAGAGAGAGAGAGAGAGAGAGAGAGAGAGAGAGAGAGAGAGAGAGAGAGAGAGAGAGAGAGAAAGGCGTGTCTGTCAGTAAGACTCCCCTTTTGATGTGTGGGATGAAGGGAGCTGCGTGGGATTATCAAAACTGAGGAATGACTGACAAGACGGGCTACTCTCAAAAGGCTCCTGATGGATGTAGGAGAACCCGTAGTACACAACCAAAGCTTTTGAGGCTTCGGGATTAATGGGTTGGAAAAATGAACCTGGAATCATTAGCGGGTGCCTGTAGTTTAATATGTATATACTCGCACACTGTGTATATATACATATATACATATACCAAAGGCTTTTTCCCCCTTACACGGGGGGTAGCCAAAAAGAAAAAGGCATAGTAAATCACTCCCACCCATATCATTTCCCATATATTCCACTCCCCTCCACCCTCCTCCCTCCCTCCTACCTTGGCACCTATGTATTCACTTGGTCTTTGGATCACGTGTTGGACTCGTGATCGACAGCTATTTCCCTGCCGGAAGAGAGCTCAGAGCTCGTAGGTCCGATCTATGGGTAATGCTATGACCTTACATACACACACACACCCAACTCCCCGCCCACGAGAGTCAGAGTAACGACCCGAAGCGCAACGGTACCGAAATAATTTCGGCCCTGGGCAGGATTCGAACCAAGTACTACGGGCACCACCATGCTAGCAGTTCAGCGCTCTACCAACTGCGCCACCGAGTGTGTGTGTGTGTGTGTGTGTGTGTGTGTGTGTGTGTGTGTGTGTGTGTGTGTGTGTGTGTGTGTGTGTGTGTGTGTGTTTGTATGTGTGTATTTATGTGTAAATGTATGTGTGTATTTATGTATAAATGTATGTATGTGTGTGTATATGTACTTGTTTAACTTAATTGTAAAATAGAAAAAAAGCAATGCACGTATGTGTTAGAGAAACTAGAGCAAATGTGAATAACTACATTTTTAAAACGTTT
>NC_134806.1:37782523-37785023 GCF_046742065.1 Oratosquilla oratoria
TTTTCCTCTTCTTCCTCCTCTCGTCTCCACCACATCTTATTGCTCCTCTCGATGGTTATGCAATTTCTACTCTGACTTGAGTTCGAGAACTTAAAGGGAAAGAGGGAAGATAAGATAAACTTGCCTGAACTGGGAGTGGGATTAAGGCGAAGAAATGGGAGTCGGGAGTGAGGGAGTAAGCGAAGGAGCAGGGGGAAGTCTAGGCTTAAGATGGTTACAGTTCAGGAGGGTGATGAGGCTAATTACAGGGAGGAAGAGGGGGAGGAGGAGAGGGAGGAATGAGGTAAGAGGGAGAAGGAGGGTAAGGAGGACGAGTATAAGAGGAAAGAGGACGAGAGGAAAAAAGAGAACAGGAAAGGGAGGAGGTGAGGGAGGAGAGGGGAACAGAGGGAGAGGGGAAGTGAAAGAGAAGACGCATTGAAGTGGAGAAGGAAGAGAAGAAGGGGAGGAGGTGAAGGAAAAGAAGAGGAAGAGGAGGAGGACAAGTACGAGAGGGAGGAAGAGAAGAGGGGAATGCGAAGGAAGAAAGGGGAATAGGGGGGGAGGAGGAGGAGGAGAGTGGCAAAGGAGAATAGGTGAGGAGAGGAAGAGGGTAAAAAGGGGTAGAGGAGGAAGTCGGTCAGGAAGAGGGATAACAAAAGGAGAACAAGAGGAACAGAAGGAGGAAGAGGAAGAGGAAAGAGTAAGAGTAGGAGGAGGGGGAAGAGGAGAAGAGTGGTGACGGAGAGGAGTAGAGGGAGAGGGGCAGGAGAATGAGGAGGAGAGGAAGGAGGAAGAGGAGGAAGAAGAAGAAGAGCAGAAGGAAAATTACGGGAAGAGGGATTTAGTAGTGTAATGGGAGCAATAGGGAAAGATCTCCGAAGGTTCTGAATAGCGGGAGGGGAGCGATTAGAGAAGGCACAAGAGGAAGGTGAAAGCGACTAGAAGATGAAGAGGATGAGGAGCCTACGCCAGGAGGCGCGTAGCTGTCACCATATACGCTTTAGGGTCTATTGGGGCAGGCACTGCTGGGATTGGGAAAGACGTACTGGACTCAAACCTAGGACTAAGAAGATACGAAACATACAGGCTTCCTGTTACGCCATACACAAGGGAGAAAAGATCTTTTAATGGTGTCGGTGGTGCATTTGGTGTTGACGTAAATCAGAACTTTCGTTGCAAAGAGGAGGATTTCTTCAGCTGAATAAAATTGCTTGACAGCGTCTAGAACAGATTGTTAAAGTAATTATTTTATTTATTTATTATTGTTTTATTTATTTTATTTCATTCTTTTATCTATTATTTATTTATTCATTTATCTATTTTTTTTATTCATTTATTTATTTATTTATTTTTGCCAAAATCATCAGTTGAGGAAGGACGTCTCGGGCGAAAAATAGGGTCTCGACCTGTCCAGACAACTTTCAGGCTTCAGTCCGCCTCTGGGTTGTAATTACACTCTAGTTATGGAAATTACTCTCGTTTTGTGGATCCACATGAGCTCCGTGAACTCCTGCAGATGTGGAAACGACGATAGTGAAACTACTCAACTCGTACATGTAGCGATAGTTATTGTTGTTGGAGCACAAATTGGTCGTTAGCGCGGCCCCTCAGCTTATGAATATTGCCTGTCCTTAGCCAGAATAAATTATATGAAGGCGGGAATGGTGGCAGTGGGGTTCTTATGCCTCTACTCTACATAAGAGTCAACCAACTGAGACAAGACCAACTTTTGTGAGGAATATTTGTGCGCTTGCACGTACACGCTCAGTCTTTCACGCCTCCCTTCATCTACCAACACTTCCTCCTCCTCCTCCTCCTCCTCCCCCCCTCCTCCTCCTCCTCCTCCTCCTCCTCCTCCTCCTCCTCCTCCTCCTCCTCCTCCTCCTCCTCCTCCTCCTCCTCCTTCATCATTCGATGCCTCCTCCAGCCCCAATGTCACTCCCTCCACCTAAAACGCCTCCTCCTCCAGTCCCAAATGTCCCCCTTCAGCTCTCAACGTCCCTCTCCATTTCCGACGATTCCCCCTCCAGTCCCCACGCCTCCTCCTCCTCCTCCTCCTCCTCCTCCTCCTCCTCCTCCTCCTCTTCCTCCTCCTCCTCCTCCTCCTCCTCCTTCTCCTCCTCCTCCTCCTCCTCCTCCTCCTCCTCCTCCTCCTCCTCCATTGCCCCTCTTCTTTCGCCATTCCCATCCCCCACGCTTCCCTCCCTCCCCCTCCCTCCCCTCCCTCCCACACATACATACTCCCATCTCCCATGGCAACCCCGGTGTGGGTCACTTTCGACTCCTCCCCCCCCCTCCCACACTTCTCTTCTTTCTCCCCCCTCCACCTCGGCGCACTGACGACAGCGTGACGTCACTGGCGTTCATGTGGAGCGTCAGGCGCACCTGGCTCTCCTACACCTTCCACCTTTTACTCCTACTTACCCTCCTCCTCCTCCTCCTCCTCCTCTTCCTCCTCTTCCTCCTCTTCATCTACTTTCTCCTCCTCTTCCTTGTTTTCTTTTTCTCCATCCTCCTC
>NC_134806.1:37790023-37795023 GCF_046742065.1 Oratosquilla oratoria
AGTTTTATACAGATATATACGTATATACATATGAACATATCTATACTGCATATATATACATATATATATGTATATATATATATATATATATATATATATACGTATATACATATGAACATATCTATACTGCATATATATATATATATACATATATATATATATATAATATATAATTGTGTGAGAGAGAGAGAGAAAGAGAGAGAGAGAGAGAGAGAGAGAGAGAGAGAGAGAGAGAGAGAGAGAGAGAGAGAGAGAGAGAGAGAGAGAGAGACGTATGGACTAGAAAAACCATACCACAGCAGTCATATTTCTTTTACTCATATCATACACATATTTTAAACACAAATTAGGTGATTATTAAGAACTATTAAATGAACCCGTAAGCACCTTTGTCGACTAAGTGTGATTAAGCGAGAGGGACGGAGATCGGAGGTGATAAGAAGACGAAGGGGGAGTGAGCAGGAGAATTGGTTAAGCTCCATGGTGGAGGTGGGTGGAGGGTGGGTGGAGGGGTGGAGGGGAGGGGTAAGGTGTGTGGGGAAAATGGATGATAGAAGAGAAGAGAACAAAGACAATAAATAAAACAGGCACATATGTATATACATAAAGGCAGATAAACAGACAGACACGCATACGTACGTACAGACATACATACATACATACATACATACACATGATAAAAACACGCACGCACGCATGCACGCACTCACACATACAGACACAAATGCACACACAAAGACACACACGCAAACAAGATAAACACGCTTAGCGAAAGAGGCAGACAAAGAGAGAGAGAGAGAGAGAGAGAGAGAGAAAGAGAAAGAGAGAGGGGAAGGCAGACAGATGGACACAGTCAAACAGGCAGATCGATAATCATTAAGAGTTGCGACCATCCAATTTCATTTTTCCGAAGAAAATATTTAGAAAATCCTCGTGTCTATCCTAACGAGTGTGACAATTTCTCTTTCGAATTTTGACGAATATTTAATTGCTCTCGTTCCCTAGCAAGCCAGCTGAGAAGAGAAAAACATCTGCGTAATTAAACTGTCTCCGAAAACGAGGCAAACATCTACACTCCTCACACATATGGTCACACTTCCCGTCTCATGAATTTTATTCATTTGAGGAAACAAGAAAGTGAGGAGCCTACGCCAGGAGGCGCTGAGTAGCTGCGGCCAAAGCACTCATCTTTACCCTATTATACGCTTTAAGGACCAGACGGGGCGTGGGTGATAAACATTCACTGTTGGGCATCAGGGAGAAGTGCGGGATTCGAGCCTGTGACTAGGGAGTTGCAAGAGGGGAAATTAGGAGTGTTATCAAACTGGCGTAAACTAGACGATTTTTCCACCCTATAAGGGTTAGCCAACACAAAACACATGCATATTACATTCACATTAAAACCTACTTAAAGGTACGTTTTGCTTGGTGGTATTATCGCTCAACAATGATCGTCAAACGCTTGTTAAAGCCTTAATTCTTTGTTTTAGAATCTGTTTTACTTCCAGCTGCAGAGTACGAGGCTGACTATTCTAACCTACCAGCACGTTTACCCAAATATGAAGGCAGGTGTGATAAACAAGTGTACCTTTAACGTCATTGACGTTAGTAAATTTAAATAATTTTATTTTGATTCAATGCTTGGCGGATTTTTTTTTTTTTTCAGCCAAGAAATAGCTCCCCTTCCCCTCAAATCCCCTAACACCTTCAACGAAACCTTCATAAACTTCAGTTATCCCCTGCAGTCATTAGATTTAATTATTTCATTCTATCTTTAATCTAGGCGGATATTATTCAGCTAATGGAACAACCCCCAACCCCAGCACCAACCACCTCTCCCACCTATCCTCCATCCCCAACCCCACCACTACCACCTCAACCCCAACCCCCATCACCTACCCCAACCCCACCAACCCCAAAACACGTAACAACAGCCCCCCAACCCCATCCTCACCACCCCCTCCCAACCCACCCCAACATACATTCTTGGTCTTCAAAGACCGACTACCAGAACCCCTCAACAAATTAGACGACAAGCCGGGGCGTAAACGACGTTGGCCGGACACTTACTAAAACACGATATCACATTGCCCAGGAACCTAGTGGTTCCGGGCCCCGAGGGAGAGGCGTGGGAGGCCGGACGCGGCTCTTTCCGCATGCCAAGCAGCCGCAAGAGGTCGCTGCGGCACTCAGGGGCACTGGCGGCGGCACTGGCCGGGGAGGGTGCCCGGCAAGCCGCCTAATTCAAGAGACGTTGGCGGCCCAGGTTATGATCGAGCGGAAGATTAAGGAGAATTAGGAGGCAGGTTAGCATGGCTGCGATCGTAATAATAATGAGGAGGAGGACGAGGGCTACAGAGGAGGAGGAGAAAGAGGAGGAGGAAAAGGAGGAGGAGGAGACGGAGGAAGAGGAGGAGGAGGAAGAGGAGCAGGAAGCCTTAGAGAAGGAAGAAGACGAAGAAGAAAAGGAGGAGAAAGAAGACGAGGAGGAGGAAGAAGACGACGAGGAGGAAGATGACGAGGAGAAGCAGGAAGAAGACCAGTAAGAGGATAAAGAGGAGGAGGAGGAGAGTTATATGGACAAATGAACAGCAACAGACCTATTGGTCCTTACATGGCTGTTTTGGTAACTCATCTATTATTGATATTATCTTTTACAGTTTTTTTCCCTTTATATATTTAGAATCAAATAATTCTAGTCGGAGAGTGCTAGCCAAAAAATCTAAAAAAAAAAAAAAAAAAAAAATTGAATACCTCTACAGTGGAACAATCGATAACGTTTGATAGTGTGGCAATCCTAATATTGACAACGTGAGTGAAGAAAAAGTAATTTGCTACCTCTGAAATCGTTTTCCTAGAATTTTGCATCCATTACTCCTAGTTTCGTTCGAGGTGTCAATCTTAAAATATTTTTTCAGCACCTACGATTATGTTTTCAATTCCTTTGATAATTTCGAAGACCTCAATTAAATTTCCTCTCATTCTCCGCTTCGAAAAACCAAACAAATTTAGTTCACTTAAGCGCTCTTCATACGGCTTGTTCCGCACCTTAGGAATGAGCTTTGTTACCCTATGCTCCACTCGAACTTCTGTATTTCCTTCTTGTAATGTGGAGACCAACACTGTACAGAATATTCTATGTTAGGTCTGACTAGGGCATTGTAAAGATTAAGAATAATTTCTTCGGCTCTATATTCAAAATCTCTACCTATAGATCAAATAAATTCATTTGCGGTTATAATGACCTAGCACTGTTTGCTTGGTTTGGGATCTTTTGAGATCACAACACCAAGGTCTTGTTCTTGTTTTACACTCGCCATTTGTGCATCATTCATATTGTAGTTGGCCTGGACGTTACTATTACTAATAGGAAGTTCTTCACATTTGTCTATATTGAAAAACGTCTAGGAGGAACAGAACGAAGTGGAAAAAGAGAAAGAGAAAGAAGATGAGGAGGAAGAAGAGGATGCAAAAAGACAAGAAAGTGGAGTAAGAGAAGTATAAGGAGGGGGAGAAGGAGGTGAAGAAAAGAAAAAGGAGAAAGAAAAGGAAAAGGTAAAGGAAGAGAAGGAGGAGAAGGATTGGGAAGAAGAGAAAGAGGAAAATGAGGAGGAGATGTAAGAGGAAAATTCTTTAAGAGATTGATTCGGTTAAGGGAAGAGATGGGGGTGAAAATTGGAATCTAAGGAGAGCATCAGAGAAAAAAAAATGAAAATGGACAATGCGAGACGAGGAGGAGGAGGAGGAGTAGAAGGAGGAGGAGGAGTAGGAGGAGGAGGAGGAGGAGGAGGAGGAGGAGTAGAAGGAATAGGGGGAAGAGAAGAAAGAAGAAGAAAACAAGGAGGAGAAGCAAGAAAAGGAGGAGGAGGAGGAAGAGGAAAAGGAAGAGGAGCAAGAGGAGGAGGAAAAGGAGGAAGAGGCGGAACAGAAGGCTAACAAGGATGTACGAGTATAACAGGAATACGAGAAGGAGGAATAAAAAGAAGAGGAAGTGAAGGAAGCTCAACAGATAGAGGAGGAGGAGGAGGAGGTTAAGAGGAGGAGGAAAAGGAGGACGTTGAGGAGGGGGAGGAGAGGGGAGGTAGTGGAGAATGAGGAGAAGGAAGAGGGGAGGTGGTGGAGGATAGTAGAGCGAAGAGGAGAATGAGGAGGAAAAGTAGGAAGAGGAAGAAGGGATTTGATTATAATCAGCATACGACAGGAATAACTTTTCTATATATATTTAGACCACCGCCTGAAGAATTTATTCAGTCGAAAGGAAAACCCCGACATCACATCCTCTTCAACGTCTAACAAAACTCGTTCCTTATTGTTGCTGCTGCCAGGTGATTTTATTCAGCTAAAGAGATTCCGGAGAGAGAGAGAGAGAGAGAGAGAGAGAGAGAGAGAGAGAGAGAGAGAGAGAAAGGGGAGAGAGAGAGAGGAGGAGGTAGACAGAGAAAGGAGGAAGGTAGAGGGAGATAGATATATGTGTGTGTGTGCGTGTGTATATATATATATATATATATATATATATATATATATATATATATATATATATATATGTTGTATATAATAGCATGGTGACAGCTCACAATTTCCTTGTTAACATGTTTAATACTGCGAAAAAGGCAATATATTTCAAGAGGCAATCTATGTAGAAGATCAGCAAAGGACATTATAACACTGAGACAGAAGTGTCAAACTAGTAGAAATTTCGGTACCAGCGTTTCAAAATTACACAACTTCATTCTCAAGGCAGAATTAATACATACTATATGACCTTTCCTTAGTTCATTCTATGTACCACTTCCCTGTAGACTAACGTATTGACCATTGTATATATTAATTCTGCCTTGTGAATGAAGTTATGTAACTTCGAAACGCTGGTACAGAATTATCTACTAGCTTGGCTACCCTACTTTAGTGTTGTAATGTCCTTTGCTGATCTTCTTCATAGGTTACCTCTTGAAATACGTCGCCTTGTTCGCAGTATTAAAGAAGTTAATAAGAAAACTAAG
>NC_134806.1:37805023-37807523 GCF_046742065.1 Oratosquilla oratoria
TATGTTTTCTTGTTCTACTGTAATTTAATCTATATCTTTTATCTTTTCATTTTTTCTCCTACAATGTCTTCGGTTCGTTCAACTAATCCGTTCGTCCTGTCCGTCTGCCCGTCTGCCCGTCTCTCCCGCCGTTGGCCCGATGGCCCGTTAGCACGTTGGCCCGCCAGGGAGCCACTGCAGAGTCGACCCAGCGTCTCCTTATTGGCTGGCCCATTACGCAACCCATAAACATTTGACTCTAAATCCTTGTGACACGCCGCTCGTGATTGGCCCTCGGGGTCCTGGCGGTGGGGCACGGGGGAGGCGGGAATGGGTGGAGGGGAGAGGAAGGGGAGAGGGAAGGATGGGGGTGGTTCCAGCCCTAATTATTCCCTTTTCCCAACGTTTATGTTCTATACTACACTATCTTCTTTCTTCTCCTTTTGTTTAATGAGGTTTTTCCTTCTAGTTATTGTGTTACTTGGCTTTTTCACCTTTTTTTTTTATTTATTTCATTTTATATTCTTTTGTCTCGCACTCGCCTACAACCCTCCTACCTTTCGGACCCTTTTGTTCTTTCATTCCTTACTCTCCTTATTCTCTCCCTCTCCCTCTTCCTCTCCCTGTCCCTCTCCCTCTGCCTCTCCCTCCTTCTTTCTCTCGATCTCCCCCTATCCCTCTCCCTCTCTTCCTCTCCCTACCTCTCTCTCCCTCTCCTTCTTCCTCTTATCTCCGTCTCCCTCTCCCTCTGCCTCTCCCTCTCCGACTCCGTCTTCTCCTTCATTTCCCTCTCCCTCGTTCACTCCTTTGCCCGCTCCCTCTTCCTTTCCCTCTACTCCCTTTCCCTTACCTTTCGTCCCCCTTCCCTCCTTTCCTCTTCTCCCTACTCTTTTCTCTTCTTTCCTCTCTCTTCTCTCCTTTCCCATCCCACCGCTTCCCTCCCCCCCTCCTCCTCATTTTCAATCCTCTTGTTCCCACTCAAGATTTTTAATCCACTTCTCTATCCTCAATCCTCCATTTCACTCCCCTCTACTTTCCTCTCAGCCACTTCTTTCCAATTTCTCTCTCCCTCCATTCTCCCCTCTGTCGACTTCTCCTTGCCTCCCCTCCACTCCCCATCTTCCCCCTCTCCATCCCTTTCCTCCTTTTGCCTTCCCTCTCTTCCCACTCGCATCTCCTCCACCAGCTTTTTCTGATTACACTTCCACGCATTTCCCCTGATTACACCCCATCTCCCTTCATTCCACATCTTCACATCTTCACTCCCCTCCTCTCTGTTTTCTCACCTACTCTCTCCTCCCTTCCCCTCCCCTCCCCTCCCCTCCCCTCCCCTCCCCTCCCTTCTCTTCCCCTCCCCTCCCCTCACTTCCCTTCCCCTCCCCTCACTTCCCTTCCCTTCCCATCCCCCCTCCTCTCTCCTCCCTACCCCTCTCCTTCCCTCCTTTCCCCTCCCCTCCCCTCTTTCCCTCTTCTCTCCCCTCCCCTTCTCTCACCTCTTCTCTGTCCTCCCGTCCCCTCCCCTCTCCCTCTCCTTTCCTCCCTTGTCATTCCCTTTCACTCCCCTCACCTCCCCTCTCCTCTCTCCCAGTCCCATCCCATCTTATCCCATCCCTTCTCCTCCTATCTCCTCCTCTTCTTTCTTCCTCCCTTTCCACATCCCCACTATCCTCTTTCTTTCTCCCTTACTAGAATTCTCCTTTCATCCTCTCCTTACTCCCTCCCTCCCTTCCTCACTCCTTCATTTATCTCTCCCTCATTCATTCACTCATTCGTTCATTCAATCACTCATTCACTCACTCAGTCACTCACTCACTCACTCACTTTTTCCTCTACTTCTTTACTATGTATTCAGACTCTTTGGTAGTTTATCTTCCTTCCCTCCTTCTGTCCCTCCCGCCTTTCATTTCCTCTCCCTCTTTTTCTTCTCTCTTCTCTCCATCCCACTCTCTTCCTCTCTCCCACCCATGCCACCTTCCCTTCATCTCTTCTCCCACCCTCCCTTCTTCCCACCCTTCTTCCCTCCCTCTCTTTTTCCTTATTTTCCTCCTTCCGCACTCCCTACTCCTCTCTTTTTCTCTCTTCTTCCCCCTTTCGCCCTTCTTCGCTCCCACTCTTTCTCACGTCTTTCATCTTTCCTTTCATTCCTTTGATGGTCTCGAGTCTTTTCCAGTTCCTCGTTCCTACTTCCTTCTTCAGACCCCCCTCACTCTCTCTCTCTCTTCCTCTCTCTTCCTCTCTCTTCCTCTCTCTTCCTCTCTCTTCCTCTCTCTCTCTCTCTCTCTCTCTCTCTCTCTCTCTCTCTCTCTCTCTCTCTCTCTCTCTCTCTCTCTCTCTCTCTCTCTCTCTCTCCTCTCTCTCCTCTCTCTCTCTCTCTATCTCTCTCTCTCTATCTCTCCTCTCTCTCTCTCTCTCTCTCTCTCTCTCTCTCCTCTCTCTCTCTCTCTCTCTCTCTCTCTCCCTCTCTCTCTCTCTCTCTCTCTCTCTCTCTCTCCCTCCCTCCCTCCCTCCCTCAACCGCCCTC
>NC_134806.1:37812523-37832523 GCF_046742065.1 Oratosquilla oratoria
CACCCTTACTACCTCCTCTCACCCTTACTAACTCCTCCACCCTTACTACCTCCTCCACACTTACTACCTCCTCCACACTTACTACCTCCTCCACACTTACTACCTCCTCCACACCTACTACCTCCCCCCATCCTTACTACCTCTTCCACCCTTACTACCTCCTCCACCCTTACTACCTCGTCCACCCTCACTACCTCGTCCACCCTCACTACCTCGTCCACCCTTACTACCTCCTCCACACTTACTACCTCCTCCACACTTACTACCTCCTCCACCCTTACTACCTCCTCCACCCTTACTACCTCCTCCACACGTACTACCTCCTCCACCCTTACTACCTCTTCCACCCTTACTACCTCTTCCACCCTTACTACCTCCTCCACCCTTACTACCTCGTCCACCCTCACTACCTCCTCCACCCTTACTACCTCGTCCACCCTTACTACCTCCTCCACACTTACTACCTCCTCTTACCCTTACTACCTCCTCCACCCTTACTACCTCCTCCACCCTTACTACCTCGTCCACCCTTACTACCTCCTCCACACTTACTACCTCCTCCACACATACTACCTCCTCCACCCTTACTACCTCGTCCACTTTTACTACCTCGTCCACCCTTACTACCTCCTCCACACTTATACCTCCTTCACACTTACTACCTCCTCCACGCTTATACCTCCTTCACACTTACTACCTCCTACACACTTACTACCTCGTCCACCCTTACTACCTCCTTCACACTTACTACCTCCTCCACACTTGCTACCTCCTCCACACTTACTACCTCCTCCACACTTACTACCGCCTCCACCCTTACTACCTTCTCCACACTTACTACCTCCTCCACACTTGCTACCTCCTCCACCCTTACTACCTCCTCTCACCCTTACTACCTCCTCTCACCCTTACTACCACCTCCACCCTTACTACTTCCTCTCACCCTTACTACCTCCTCTCACCCTTACTACCTTCTCCACACTTACTACCTCCTCCACACTTACTACCTCCCCTCATCCTTACTACTTCCTCCACCCTTACTACTTCCTCCACCCTTACTAACCCGTCCACCCTTACTACCTCGTCCACCCTTACTACCTCCTCCACACTTACTACCTCCTCCACACTTACTACCTCCTCCATGCTTACTACCTACCCCCACCCTTACTACCTCCTCCACCCTTACTACCTCCTCCACACTTACTACCTACCCCCACCCTTACTACCTCCTCCACCCTTACTACCTCCTCCACCGTTACTACCTCCTCCACACTTACTACCTCCTCCACACTTACTACCTCCTCCACCCTTACTACCTCCCCCCACATTGTCACCTCGCCCTCCCTCCCACTCCTCCCCCTTTCCCCCCCCCTTTCCCCCTCACCCTTCTCGCCATTCTTTGTCCTTTTCATTTTGCTTGTCGTAGCCTTTCCCCGACATTTCTGTCATGAACATAAAACCCGAATTTCTTTTTCTCGGCCATTTCTATCTTTTTTTCTTTCTTGTTTTTCCTTTTATTTTTTTTTCTTTGTCTTCCTCTTTGTCCTTCTCTTCTTGTTCTTCCTCTTTCTCTTCTTCCGCTCCCATATCTTCTTCTTTCTCCTCTTTATCTACTTCCTCCTCTTCCTCTTCATTTCCCTCCTCTTTGTGATTTTTTTTTTTTCGGTTTCAGCCTAAACTTGTCTACTTAGCTATGGCTAGTCTGTCTGTCTATCCTTCAGTCCCTCCCAACACCCAAACATACTTACATCCTTTACTACACCTATCCATACATCCATCCACCTATCCCAACCACTCACCCTTTCATCCATCCACCCATCTGTCCATCCACTCAACCATCCATCGAGCCATCCATCCATCCACCAATCCATTCATCTACTCATTCACCTATCCACCCAGACACCCATCCACCCATCCATCTTTGTAATAACTTCCAAGCCCTGCCTTAATATGCAGAGCGCCAGTCCCCTCTCTTTGTACTCTTTTTCCCGATTATTCTTTTCTCCTCTTTTTCAGGGCAGTACCATTGTCGCTTGTACTTCCCTTTTCGCGTTGAAGGTACTTTCTATTTGCTCACAGTGTTTCCCCCCTTGTATGTATTACCATTCTTCTTGGGTTCTGTTTGTCTCCTCGTTTTTCTTTTTTATTGTCTCGTGCTTTTGTTCCCATTCTCTCTCTCTCTCTCTCTCTCTCTCTCTCTCTCTCTCTCTCTCTCTCTCTATATATATATATATATATATATATATATATATATATATAATATGTGTGTGTGTGTGTATTTACCTAGTTGTATGTGTATGTGTATTTGTCTGTGTGTATCTATGGCAGGGTGTGTCTGTGTGTCTGTATATATACATATATATATATCTATATATATATATATATATATATATATATATATGTGTGTGTGTGTGTGTGTGTGTGTGTGTGTGTGTGTGTGTGTGTGTGTGTGTGTGTGTGTGTGTGTGTGTGTGTGTGTGCACGTGTGTGTGTCCCTTCCTCCCCTCCCTCCCTTCTCTGTCCTCTCTTTCCTCTCCTCCCTATCTTCCCTCCCTCTATCACTCCTGGCAGTCTTCTCTCTCTCTCTCGTCTTCATCGTCATTTGCATCTCTTCCTCACTGACGTCATCTTCGTCACCATAATTACCATTAAGCAATCACATCCATTGTCAGCCTTGACATGATTGCCATTGTTGTCATTACCACCCTCATCAAAATCGCCACCATCACCATCATCTCCACCACCATCCCCACCATCTCATTCATCAACTCCACGAGAATCAACTCCAACATCAACACCACTACCTCTCTTATCACCATCACTTTTACGTCCACCATTTTCACCACTATGGTATTTTCCCTACCACTAATACCAACACTACCACCACCATCACCACTACCACCAACACTACCACCACCAACACCTCACCACCACCTTATCACCACCGCTGTCGTCCTCTACTTCATTATAATTTTTTCTTGAGGTCGTATGTTGTCTTGTCTTCGTTATTTCACATATTTTCCCCCTTTTCGTCGTCTTCGTTGGCGTCGCCGTCTTATCTCTCAATGTCTTTCTTCTGCAGCTCCATCGTCCAATTCGTTTTGGATGCTCTCTTGATACTCCACCTCCTCCTCTCCACTTCCTCCTCCTCCTCCTCCTCCTCCTCCTCCTCCTCTTCCTCCTCCTCCTCCTCTCCACTTCCTCATTCTCTTCAGCCTCCTTCGCCTACTCCTACTCCTCTTCCTTCTCCTACTCCTACCCCTCCTCCTTCTCTTCCTCCTCCTCCTCCTCTTCCTCCTCCTCCTCTCTTCCTCCTCCTCCTCTCCTCCTCTCCTCCTCCTCCTCTTCTCCTCCCCCTCGTCCTTCTCCTATTCTTTCCTCTATTCCTACTCCTCTTTCTCCTACTATTCCTCCCATTTCTCCTACTCCTCTTCCGTCTCCTCCTCTTCCTCCTCCTCCTCCTCCTCCTCCTCCTCCTCCTCCTCCTCCTCCTCCTCCTCCTCCTCCTCCTCCTACTTCATCCTCCCTCCTCCTTCTCCTCCCTCCTCCTTCTCTTACTCCTACATCTCCTCTTCCTCCTCTCCTTTTCTTCTTCCTCTTCCTCCTCCTTTCCCTCCTATTCTTCTTTCTTCTACTCCCCTTCTTCTTTCTCCTTCTTTCTCGCTCTTATCCTTCCCCTTCCCCTTACCCTTCTCTTTACCCTTCTCTTCCCACCTTCCCCTTCTGTTGACCCCAGCTTCCCCATTTTCATCTTTCCCCACCGATGACTTCCTCATTCTTCCCTGATTTTCAATTTCTTCTCTTTCAAACCCACTTTTGTCTACTCTCTCTCCCTGCTCCCTCACTCTCCTCCACCTCTGTCTCCTGAAATCATTCAATCCTTCACTTCCTGTTTCCCTCCGTATTTCTCCTTCGCCCCTTCCTCTATCTCTTCACTCACCCCTTAACCCCCCCCCCGTCCCTTGCTTTATCTCCTCATTCCGTTTTCTCCCTTCTCTTTCTCCTTCATCATCCTCTTCTTCTTCTTCCCCTATTACCCACTATTCCCCCTATTCCTCATTCTATCAGTTCTCCCTTTTCTCCCACTCCTCTTTCCCCGCCTTTCTCACCGATGACTCGTTCTCTCTTCCACCTCTCTTTGATTCATCTCTCCCCCAACTCCTCCTCTTCTTTTGTTCCTTTCGACTCCTTTCCTCTTGTATCTTCTTCTTTCTCCTCTTTCATTCTCTCTCAGCTTCTCTCTCCTTCTCAGCGTTTCGTATCTCCTTTTGTGGTCATTATTATTTTCTCCCAAACTTTTTTTCTCCTCCCCTTTTTTCATTATTCTCTTTCTGTTTCCTTCCATCTCGTTGTCTCCCATTTATCTTTATTCGCTTTGCCTCCTCTTCTTCGACTACACACACACACACACACACACACAGAGTGAAATCCAAAACCGATTTCGCAGTATTTCTCTTCTTGTTGCCATCCATCTTCCGAAAGGCTCGCAGAAGCGTCTTCACCTCTGGGCTTCGAAGGCTCTCCGAGATGACCTTGACCAGCTGCATTCCCGCCACTTCGAGTCCTTCCCTCCCTTTCCCTCCCTTTCCCTCCCCTTCCCTCCCTTTCCCTCCCCTTTCCCTCCCTTTCCCTCCCTTTCCCTTTACTCCCCCTTCCCTATCCTTCTTTTCTCTTACCCCTTTCTTCCCCTTACTTACCCTTCAGTCCTCTTCCCTCCCCTTCAATCCTCTTCCCTCCCCTTCCCTCTCCTTTTCTCCACATTCCTCCCCTTTCCTCCACATCCCCCTCTTTCTCCTCCTTCCTCTCCCCTTCCCTCCCTTTCCCTCCCTTTCCCTCCCCTTCCCTCCCTTTCCTTATCCTTCTTTCCTCTTACCCCTTTCTTCCCCTTCCTTCCTCTTCAGTCCTCTTCCCTCCCCTTCCCTCCCCTTCTCTCCACATTCCTCCCCTTTTCTCCACATCCCACTCTTTCTCCCCGTCCAATCCCCTTCCAATCCCCTTCCCTCCCTTTACCTCCCCTTTCCTCCCCCTCCCTCTCCTACCCTCCATTTAGCTCATCGATTCTCAACTTCCCTCCCTTCTTTTCTCTTCCCTCATTTTCTTTCCCTACCATTACCTTCCTTTCCCTTCCCTCCCCTTCCCTCCCCTTCCCTCCCCTTCCCTCCCATTCCCTCCCCTTCCCTCCCCTTCCCCCGGCTTCCCTCCCCTTTCCTCCCCTTCCCTCCCCTTCCCCCGGCTTCCCTCCCCTTTCCTCCCCTTCCCTCCTCTTTACTCCCCTTTCCTCCCCTTCCCTCCTCTTTACTCCCCCTTCCTTCCTCTACCCTTCCTTTCTCTCACCTTCTCTCATCTCCTATCCCCTTCCTTCTCATAGTCTCCCCTTCGCTCCCCTCCCTTCCTCTACCCTCTTCTTGTCTCTCTTCCCTCTTCTTCACTCCTCCTCCCTACCCTTTCTTCGTCACCCTTTCTTCCCCTTCCTTCTCCTTCCATTTCCTTCTGTCCTTTTCTCTCCCCTTCCATCCTCTTCCCTTTTCTAACCTCCCTTTCCCTTGTCTTCCCTCTTCTTCCCTTCCCTTCCGTTCCGTTTTCTAATTTCCCTTTCCCTCGTCTTCCCTCTCCTTTTCTTCCCTTACGTCTCCCTTTCTAACCTTCCTTACTTTCCTTCCCTCCCTCATTCCACCCTTCCCTCCCTCATTCCACCCTTCCCTCCCTCATTCCACCCTTCCCTCCCTCATTCCACCCTTCCCACCCTCATTCCACCCTTTCCTCCCTCATTCCACCATTATCCCCCATCTTGTCCTTCCCTTCCCTCATCGTACCGCATCTTCCCTCCTTCCCTCCTTCCCTCCTTCCCTCCTTCCCTTCATATCTCGTTACTGTACTTGCTTACACTTCTTCACTTCATTTACATTTTCCTTCTCTTCTTTCGTTTCCTTTGCATGCCTATGCCTTCCCTTACCTTCCCTTTCCTCCTTTCCTCTACCCCTTCCCTTCTCTTCCCTTCCCTTCTTTTCCCTCCCGTTATTTTTATTTTATTTACTTCCCTTTCCTTTTTATTCCCTTCCATCATTCCATCACCCCTTCCCTTCTTTTCCCTTTCCCCTCCTTCACCCTTTCCCTTCTCTTCCCTTCTCTTCCCTTTCTTGCCCTTCTGTTATCGTTCTTGCAACATTCCTTTCACCTTTCATGTCCTTGACTCCCCTTCTCTTTGTTCAGCTCCCTTTCCTTCCCTTCCCCTCCCTTCCATTTCATTTCATTTCGCCTTCCTTTCTATCTCCAAACTGTGCATACCTTGATCTCCCCTATTCCCCTTCTCGTCCTCTTCCTCCTCACCTCCTCCTCCTCCTCGCCCTCCTCCTCCTCGCCCTCCTCCTCCTCCTCCTCCTCCTCCTCGCCCTCCTCCTCCTCCTCCTCCTCCTCCTCCTCCTCCTCCTCCTCCTCCTCCTCCTCCTCCTCGCCCTCCTCCTCCTCGCCCTCCTCCTCCTCGCCCTCCTCCTCCTCGCCCTCCTCCTCCTCGCCCTCCTCCTCCTCGCCCTCCTCCTCCTCGCCCTCCTCCTCCTCGCCCTCCTCCTCCTCGCCCTCCTCCTCCTCGCCCTCCTCCTCCTCCTCTTCCTCCTTCTTCTCCCCCTCATCCTCCTTCTCCCCCTCCTCCTTCTCCCCTCCCCCTCCTCCTTCTCCCCCTCCTCTTCCTCCTTCTCTTTCCTCTCCTCCTCCTCTTCCTTCTCTTCCTCCTCTTCCTCTTCCTTATTCTCTTTCTTCTCCTCCTCCTCCTCCTTCTTGTCCCCTCTCGACCTCTTCCCAGTTTGACCTCCTCTTCACCCTTCCCTACTCCTCTTTCTCTCCTTTGTTTCTTCGTCCTGCTCCCCCTCTCCCTCCTTCTTCTCGACCCCTCCTGCTGTTCTTCCTCCCCCTCGACCACCTTCCTCCTCCCCCTCTTCCTCCTACTCTGCTTCTTCTCTTCCTCCGTTTTATCCTTACCCCTCTCCTCTTACCCTTCCTCCTCCAACTCTCCCTCCTCCTCTTCCTCCTACTCCTCCTCTTCCTCTTCTTGCTGCTCTTTTTCTCATTCTCCTCTTTTTGTTCCTCCCCTTCTCCCCCTTCAACTATTTCTGCTCTCGTCCCTCCTCTTCCTCTCTCCACCTTCTTCGCTACCTCCCTTTCCTCCTCCCCTTTCCTCTCCTCCTCTTGTTCCTGTTCCTTCTCATTCTTAACCTCTTCTTCCCCCTTCTTCCTCGTCCATTCCTCCTCTCCTGCCTCCTCCCCTTCCTCCTCCACTTCCTCCTCCACATTCTCTTCCCTCTCACCTCCCATTCCTCCTCCTTTTGCTTCTCCCTCACTCCTCTTTCTCATCTTCCTCCTCCTCTTTCCTCTTGCTGTCTTTTCTCCTACCCCTTCTCCCCTTGCTTCTCTTCCTCCTCTTTCCTCTTCCCCTCTGCCGACTACCTTTTTCCTATATTTTATTTTTCTATTTAATTTCATATTTTCGTTTCAGAACTGAATCCGCTTATTCCACTCGTTACCTCCCTTCCACCTGGCAGTCTCCGCCTCTCCTAAATCATAATGCTGATATCTGATCCTTTTTTCATTTAATTTTTATTTATTTCTTTTTTTTTTTTTCTTCTTCTTCTTCTTCGCCGTCTCGTGATATATTGTCCGCGCTTCCCCACCTCGACGGACCAAATTTCATCTCAAATTTCCCTCAATACCTCAAAATACCAATAATACTTTAAATTACCCGTAATACCTCAAATACCCTTAACCTAGCCCTTAATCAAACCCTTAACATAATTCCGTTATCCCTGATAGGATTTTCGTTGATTATATGTGTAAGAGAACTTCATATTCATATTTGCTCTACTCAAATAACACAAAAATTGAATAATTATGTTTACCAACATAGAAGGGAAGAAGAGAGAGGGAGTGTTCAAAATCTAACAGAAATTGATCGAAAGAAAGAAAATTAAGACATGGATGGCTACGTAATATTATTAGCAAGCGAAACGTGAAGACATATTTCGAACTGCCAAAGAATTGGGTGTACAAGTTTTAAAGTAAATAGTTTTCGTAATCAAATTGTAGAGAATGGGCTATCAGGAGAAATAGTTCGCGCCTAGGCTGAAATAGAAAACCAAAGTTTAGATTCCCTGAGGATGTGCAAGACATCTCGTAACCAGACACATTAAAGTTGGCATTCAAAAAAATATCCATATATAGGAACATTTTCATACCCACATCTAACCACACGTACCCACACGTATCCATATATACCCTCAATTACCAAAAATTACCAACATCCATCTTAACCTATCCACGTATGCCCTCAGTTACCCACAATTACCCACATCTGCCCACATATACTCACTTTCTCCACCCCTTGTCACCACTGTCACCACCACTGTCGGTCCTCGACCATTACACATATATTTGACTTGTAATACCACTCGTCTCGAGGCCCCTTGCCTTCGTTACGTGAGTTTCACTAAATATTCAAGTTCCTCTTAAGCAGTAGGCCCAATGCCTTGTATTTCCTGTAGTCTCACTATTTTCTAATTTCAATAGGCCCGTGCCTAGTTCTTGTCCTTTGGGTTAATAAAAGGGTGGTGAATTTTCTTTCTTCTTTCACTGTAATTTCACCGTCTTGTTACACTCAGGATCTCTTTCTCTCGTCCCTCTACATCGTCTCTCTAGATCCCCGTATCCTACGCTAAGCTACCTTCGTCTGACGTCACTAATTTTTCTAATCCAATCTCCTATGACTTCTGAAATAAATGTCACTCTTTATGGGCATGACTTTGAATTCATGCACCAATAGTTTTTTTCTCCTCCACCTTGCACCAAACCGGAAAGCCATTGCAATGCCACTAGCAATATCGTTTACCTCAGCATTAGTCAAACGAAGCTAACCTGCGCTTACAGAGTTTTGATTACATCATCGATTATAAAACAGTCACCACCGTCGGTGTGTTTACATAGACATAACGTCGCCTTGAACGACGCATTCCAATCTTGTTTAATAACAACAGTAGGCGTCGAGTCTGAATTATTGAGTCATCATTCTAATGCCCCAGCTCATTTCCATTCGTACAACTACCGGCCTCTTACACTCACTCCTACCCAATAGCTACCCACATCTACCCACACCACCCACACCTATCCACATGTATACACACCTACCCAGAACAACCCACACATATCCATTCCTACCCACAACTACCCACATCCACCCACATCTACTCACATCTGCCCTCACGTATCCTCACTTACCCACATATACTCACATATACCCAAACCTACTCATACATACCGTCTCCTACTGACACTTACCCATACCTATTCACAACTATATACACCTATCCACAAGAACGCATACATATCCACAACCTTACATATGTGCACATATATGCACATCAGTAAAATAATCCTACGTACTCCAGCATATCTACACATATCTTCACGATTACACACGCATATACACCTACACGAGCACACGCCTACACACGTACACACGCCTATACACGTACACACGCCTACACACGTACACACGCCTATACAATTATACGCTCGATTATCTATTCTATCGTTTGCACGCACACGCACACAAACCCCAATCTCCCCAACTTCTTCCACCTCCTTTATAAGTTTATTGTTACTTGCCTTTCGCCATTACACACACACACGCACGAACGTACGCACACCCACACGCACACACACACACCCACACACACACACAGAGTGAGAGAGAGAGAGAGAGAGAGAGAGAGAGAGAGAGAGAGAGAGAGAGAGAGAGAGAGAGAGAGAGAGAGAGAGAGAGAAAACCACAATGCTCAAGTTGCAGGAGTATTTACGCTCGCGCATTTCTCTGTCGGTGCAATTTTCAGCGTATATACGCTGTGTTCTGTGCCTTCTGGGATTGCTTTCACCGTTTCCGCGGTGGTGATGATGGTGGTAAATACCTTGAGCTGATTGTGGTCGAGGTGTGGTCTCAGCTTATTGTTTGTCGATGATATGTTTTCCCTTTTGTAAAGGCTGTACGCCTCATTTATCTTATTTGTTTATTTTCTTAGCAATCTATTTATTTTTTCTCTAATGTGGCTTAATGTATATTATTTCCGTATACCCATTCTTTCTTGGAATGATATTGTCTTATTTTTATCTATATATGATTATATATGACACACACACACACACACACACACACACACACACACACACACACACACACACACACACACACACACACACACACACACACACACACATATATATATATATATATATGTATGTACAATACGGAATGGGTCCCAGTGATTAGAGATACATTTTAACAATCACAATGCACTTTAATTCTAAGCCATCAACATAGGGAGACCCGATGGAGGCTATCATGCAGAAATTGAAATGCGATATTACTAAGGACTCGAACCCGGCTAGCGCATGACAAGTGCTGTAGTGACTTAGTCACTACAGCACTTGTTATGCGCTAGCCGGTTTCGAGTCCTTAGCAATACCGCATTTCAATTTCTGCATGTTAGCCTCCATCGGATCTCCCTATGGTGATGGCTTAGAATTAAAGTGTATTGTAGTTGTTATGTATATATATATATAATATATATATATATATATATACAGTATATATACTATATATATATATATACAATAAGTGTCGGCCAACAATAAGTGTCGGCCATAAACAAATGATTTGAAAATGATAGCCTATTAACAACAAAGTTTCATTAAGGAAGCAAGACCAGACAAATAAGATTTATACGTACAAATAAATATATAAATACGCAAATATATATATATATATATATGGGTCCCAGTGATTAGAGATATATTTTTATCAACCACAATGACTTTAATTCTAAGCCATCTAGGCGCATGCAGAAATTGAAACGTGGTACGCCCGAGGACTCGAACTCATGCGGCGACAACGTTACCAATGCCGAGTGACTAAACCAATACACCATATATATATATACATATATATATATATATATATATATATATATATATATATATATATATTTGCGTATTTATTTATTTATTTGTACGTATAAATCTTATTTGTCTGGTCTTGCTTCCTTAATGAAACTTTGTTGTTAATAGGCTATCATTTTCAAATCAGTTGTTTATGGCCGACACTTATTGTTTCTACGTTATCCGTTCCTCCACTTCTTTTGTCTTAAGTTCTCATCAAAAGCTTTTGACTCCAACTGAGGATTAAAGGAATTTGCGATGTTATTGTTTGTGATGATCATTTCGTTAACTTTGATATTACTCCGAGTATGATTGTATTCTAGGTTTAATTGTTCTTGTCTATTGGTATCATTAAACTAATTCATTTTATGATCTTTATACTCACTTGCTTTTATTTATTCATGTATGTATTTATTTGATTGTATTTTTTGTCTATCTATTCCTTTATCATTTATTAATTCATTCATCATTACTTATGTATCTATCAATTAATTTCTATTGTATTTTTACTTAGATATCACTACAGGTGCTTTTGTTGAAAGCGAGGGCTTCGTGGCGAATGTGCCTTATGTTTTTTGTTTTTTTCTTGTAACTGTCACTTTGATGTTGCTTACCTCGTAGCCGACGACGATGATGACAACAATAATGATGACGATAAAGATGATTCCGAGTTTGAACGATAAAGGTGATGATCCTGACGATGATAATGACGATCCTGAATGTTGAATAATGATATACCATCAGACAGCTGATTGATGACGCGCGTTGTCATCCGTCATTGTATTATTTTTCTTGTGGTTGTGGGAGCTTCCGAAGTTACCTTCTGCTTCTGGGTCCTTGCGACGACATTTGCATCACATTCTCAGCCTTTTTTGATATAGCACCACCCCCTTCCTTTCTTGCATTTTTGGAGTACTCAAAAAAATATTCTTCATTTTTAGGTTGAGGGTGTTTTTTAGACGTGGTTCTTCCTGTAATCTTGCCGTTCTTTTCGTATGGGAACACTTTTTTTTTCAGCTGAGGAATAAAAAATCTTATGTTGATTTTTTTTTATTTTTTATTTTTTTTGTAGATGAATTCTTTCATATCTTGCCATTCTTTTCATAATGGGACATAGTCTTCCTTCCTTGCATGCCCTGAAAATTAAAAAGAAACTCTCCTAGTTCCTAATTTGAGGGTGTTTGGGATGAGCTTCTTCCTACACTCTTCGGTTTCTTTTGATATGGCAACACCGACTTTCTATCTTGTAGCTCCCGAGGACTCAAAAAGAGAGAAAAAAAAATCGCTCTTGGGTTGAGGATCTTTGAAATGATGTGTGTCGCTCACTTTTGCCCTTCTTTTCACATGGCAACACCGCTTTACTTCTTGTATCTCCGTAGATCGTTAAAAAAAAAAAAAAAAAAATCGTTCTCATGTTGAGAGTCCTAGAGAGTGCACTTGTCCTACATGCAGCTTTCCTTTGATGTAATAATACTCGTCTCTCTCACTTGTTCTTGGAGTGGCATCACAATTGTGATGATTATACATATATATATATATATATAATATAATATATATATGTATATATATATATATATATATATAATAATATATATAATATAATATATATATGTATATATACACATATATGTATATACATGAATTTATACATGTATATATATATATATATATATATATATATATATATATAATATCGTTTTCATTATGTTCCTGACTGTGCTTTGTACTTTGAAAGGCTCCGAAGTACGAGTAGAGCTACCTCTATCTCTGTCTCTCTCTCAAAACTCCAACTTAATAATATCATCCCATAGCCGTTACATCGGTCTGGAAAAAAAAAATTCCTGATTAGATGGTTATATGCCTTGTTTCCTGTCTCATATTTCTAGTATAAGATGGTCAAGTACAATAAAAAAGAAAGGATTTTTTCTATGAAAATAAAAGGTTCGATAGTAGTGACGTTAAGATATCCATGACGTCGTGACAGTGGAGCCAATGAAAATAAATTATTGTTAACCAGTCAGATTTGTTGCGGATTTTGGGCTTAAAAAGAATAACAATCGCGCTTGGGAAGACACTTCCCGTCCTCGAAGTTCAAGATCTTCAAAGACACATTTGTCCTCAGGATCCTCTTCCTTCCTCCGATATCTCGTCAATGCTTCAGTTCGTTGTCATCTTTGTCAGCCGAGCCGATGGCTTCGGATCCACATCCTTGTTGCTCTTGAAGCCTTGTTCTCGCCCCAGGACTCTTCCGGGTTTCTTTCTCGGATGTCTCTTTGGTCCTGAGGCTCTCGAAGTCACGAAGAAGGTCATAGTCGTCTGGTGTTCTTGGAGACTTTTCGGAATAAATTTCTTCGTCTGCATCGTCGAAGTCCTCGGGGCCATCTCTTTGACGTCCTTGAACTCTCGTTCTTTTCGCCTCAAGTCTATTCTGGGTTTCTTTTTTAGAAGCCTACTTGGTCCGGTCCCTCTCGAAGTCATGAAGTAGGTCATGGTCTTCTTGTTTTCTTGAAGCCTTCATCAACTGGATTTCTTCGTCTGCTTCGCCAACAGCCTCAGGTCTCTTCTGGGATTCTTCCTAGGAAGTCTCTTTGGTCCTGTGGCTTTCGAAGTCACGAAGAAGATCATGGTCTTCCAGTGTTCTTGAAGAATTCTTCGTTTGGAGTTCATCATTTAAGAAACATGCTCAATGTGTGTTCAGGTATCAAAAATGAACAGTTAAAAGGCCTAATTCCTCTTCATGGAGATTTGAGTGCCGGTGTTTTATTTTCCAGTGAATTAATCGGGTAACCACGTTTACAAAAGACCCGATCTGTTTCCCAGCAAGTAATTGTTAATGGTTTCTCGTCTGTTTGTGGTCGTGTAGGTATGACTACTTACCCCGTGTAATGGGAAATCAATAGCAACAGTACAGTTGGATTTATTGCATCATCTGAGCAAGGCCAGGCGGAAGCCAGCAGAGCGATCAATGTTATCCGTTTGGCTGAATATCTTATCCCATTTAGCCTTTTCTCTTTTTTTTTCTTTTTTTTTCTTCCCCATCTTACCAATCCCATAGACTTTATTCAGGGTAACGGTGAATTATTTGATCAAGTTCAAGAAATGAACATCCATACAGATCCCTATGAGGATTCTCTTTATTCACTTGTTATATTCGCCTTGATTTCTAGTGTCATTTAAAGCTAGGGTGCCATGTGGTGGTGACCTCATTTCCTGGGGTGACCTTAACAAGACAACCTGTCTTCTGAACAGGAAGAAACGAGGGGTCAATGTGTGTGTGTGTGTGTGTGTGTGTGTGTGTGTGTGTGTGTGTGTGTGTGTGTATTGATGTATAGGTTCATGTATGTGTATTTGTGGGTGAGAGGATGCATATGTGTTGGTGGGTAGGTGGGTGTATAGTATTGGTGTGGGTGTGTGGGTACTTGGGTGTGGGTGCGGGTGGTCAGTTGGGTAAGAGAAAGAAAATGAAAATATCCATTATGCCTTTGGAACTCCGCCACCCCCCACTTTCTCTCTCTCTCTCTCTCTCTCTCTCTCTCTCTCTCTCTCTCTCTCTCTCTCTCTCTCTCTCTCTCTCTCTCTCTCTCTCTCTCTCTATCTATCTCTCTCTCTCTCCCTCCCTCCCTCCCTCCCTCCCTCCCTCCCTCCCTCCTCCTCTCCTCGCCTCCTAGTTCGGTCTTTGCTATCCATTACTACTCGTGCCCCATGGGGGTGATTATACAACTTACCCCATTATTCTCTCTATTTCCTTTACTGTTTTCACTTCCTGTGTCCCCATTATTGTCCATTTCTTTCACTGCTTCCACTTGCTCTATACCCATTATTGTCCCTTTGCTTCAGTGTCTTCTATTTCTGTGTTGTCTTCCCTTATCTCCTCTTGCCCCTCTCGCTCCATACATAGTTACACACTTTCCGTAAATTCTCTAACCATAGATTTACTTTCTCCTTCTTCACTTGTATCCCTTGCCCTCCCCTTTCCATAGTATTTGCTTTCCTTTCCTCCCCTTCTTCTCCCCTTCCCCTTGTTTCCAAGTCTTATATTCCAAGTAATTCCTGTAATCTCTCTCTATCTCCAACTTTCCATTCCCTTTCTCTTCTTCCTTTCCTCCCCTTTCGTCTTTTTCTTCCTTCCATCCATGCAGTTCTGTGTTTCGTTCGCCTCCTTCCACCTCTCGGTCTTCCTGACACGTTCGTCCTTCGGGTCTTTCTGACTCTTCGCCACTGGCCTAATTTAAAGACCTGACCATCTCGCATTTACTCACCATAACTCTCCTTTACAACTTTTCCCCACTCATCACTTTCCCTCGCTTTTTCCCTCCGTTCTTTCATTTTTCTTATATATTCTATTTATTGTATTTTATATCACTCCTAGTCTTTTCCTTCCTACTTCCCTTATTTCTCATGTCAGAACCAACCATCTTCCTCGTTTATCACCGCATTTCTCATATTATAGCTTCCGGTTCTCCTTACCCCCATTTTTCTCACATTTATCTCTTCCTCTAGTTGCTTTCCTCCACAGTGGACAGCTAGAGATGCCTGACATCAATGTTCCTCGAAGACCCAAGTGGAAGACCACAATAAATGTAATTTGATATTAGTGTTATTGCTCTTCGGGAAATACAATACTGGACCTCAAACTCCCGTGGAGAGTTTTTAGGACGAAGACGCACGTCATACTATTCGCGTCTCGTTTCGATGTTGACAGAAAACGGTTCGATGTTGGTGGCAGCGGTGGGACGCAGATTCTTCAAGTTTCCACCGAAGATTTCGATTTATTTATATATATATATATATATATATATATATATATACTTTTTTTTTTTTTTTTTTTTTTTTTTTACCACGGCATTTTCTCCTTGTTGGTACCGAATTTTTACTCCTTTAGGATGAGGGTCACTCCCTTATGTGAATAAAAGCATCTGGTTTAAAATAATGAAATTTTGTAATCACGCTGAAGGTATCCATGAATGCATACGAACCTAACCCATACATTCAGAACGCCATCGTGTTGCTGGACAAAATCATCAAGTTTTAGCCATAAGCATGTCTGTAAACTACTTTACTGGATTGAAGAAATAAAAAACTACACTCTACAATTAGAATTAATTTCTTAATTCATTTCTTAATTCATAAGCATAAAGAATATAAAACTAGAAACATATAAATAACGTTATTGGAATGAAGATATAAGAAAAATATTTGCTACTATTGGAAGGAATTTCTTATTCATGTGAAGAGTATAATAATATAAAGAAGAATAAAGTGAGGAGTCTACGCCAGGAGACGCTTGGTAACTGGGGCCAAAGCCGTCGCATTTGACCTAGTATACCCTTTAAGGACTGTTGGAGCAGGTAACAGTCACTGCAGGGAATTTGAGTGCGGGACTCGAACCCACACCTGAGCAAGTACGAGACCAGAAAGCTTCCGATTATGCCATCAGCAAGCACTATATTATGAAGGTTAGCTCTTTTAAGAAATTCCGAATGATTTTAGTACACTACTCTGCAGTCATCTTTCTCGTCTAGAATACTTCAGTTAGCCAAGCATATCCGTAACCCTTATGATGTACAGGGGTTTCCCTCAGCTGAATAAAATCACCAAGTGAGTGCCAAAACAAATATACAAGTCATTAATAGCAGTGGAAGAGTGGCTAATGCTTTGGTAAAAATTAGTACAGCATATTTCTAATATTTGTCATGCATTATACAAGTGTATTACTGCATTGTCTGTGCCTTATTTCATCAAGGCATTAGGGGAAAGTATTCTACTGACTATGGTGGATCTCGACAACGTTTTTGTTAGTTCAATTCTCCTTTCATTGAAGGAATTCGTGTGACGTTAGTCAGAATAAAATTACCAGCGCAGTGAGGTCGTAAAGGGGTCAGTTACTATTTTGTTTTATTTTTCTATTAATTTTTTAATCAATCTACTTATTTATTTTTTAACTATTATTTATGTACTTATTGATTCACATACTAATTTATTTATATATTATTTCTATTTATTTGTCTATGTTGTATATATTGTATATATTTCTGAACCAATTGGAGCAATTCCAGTTTTATACGGATCGTGTTTAGAGCGTTCTCCAACAATATATCCCTAATTCCCCTACCCCAGCTCCCCCAATCCCTCACTAACGCACCCACTCCCGATAGGGATGATATCCGTGACTTGGGATTCTGTCAGAATGATGGGTGGCATGATGGGGTCCACTTGCTGTGATGGGTGCTGAGATTGGGCCCACTCAGCGTGATTGGCTGCATTCCGCGGATTTGTCCCTGTGTCGTGAGGCTGGACCGGTTCAGATTTGTTTTTGATCACTTAAGTAAACGTACCAAGGTCCACTATTAAGGATACTCAAAACTGACCCACGAGAAGTCCTTAGTTGTTGTTATTGCTTTTACTTTCTTTTTTCTTTATACAAAGGATCGTTATTGTTGCCACAGGGAGACGGTATATAAGAATATATTGTACACGAAATGATTCAGTATACATTTGTATAATTTTGAAACAGCTGGAATCAAGTGAATTTGTCCGCAGTGGTATATTGTCCTACAATGGTTGTGAACCTGAACTTTTTTCACACGAGTTTTAGAATTCTCAAATCACGTGTTGGACCAATGATCGACAGCTATTTTTCTCCCGGAAGCAAGCTCAGAGCTCGTACATGGCCTAATCTATGGGTAATGCTTTAACCCTACACACACGCACACACACACACACACACACACACACACACACACACACACACACACACACACACACACACACACACACACACACACACACACACACACAAGCCAGAGAACCGGGGTTCGATTCCCCGGTCGGGCGGAGATAAGTTGGGTTTGTCTCCTTTCACGTGTAGCCCCTGTTCACCTAGCAGCGAGTAGGTACGGGACGTTAGTCAAGGAGTTGTGACCTTGCTGTCCCGGTGTGTGGTGTGTGAGTGGTCTCAGACCTACCCAGAGATCGGCTAATAAGGAGCTCTGAGCTCACTGCCGTAGGGTGGTGTCTGGCTGTCTCGACAGAGACTGCAGCAGATCCGAGGTGAATACACACACACACACACACACAATAGACAGGTAGGTATACAAATGCATATGTATTCAGATAGATAGATGAGTAAATGAATATCAGATTGATATAGCTATATACACGTACATTCTCTTTACCCACCGGAGTTGGAGTGCAGGAATTTTCAGTTCTGAGCGAGACTTGAACCCTGATCGCTGAATTAGTGTGTACGTGTGTGTGTGTTTGTGCGTATGTGTGTGTGTGTGTATTTGTACATGCATGCATGAGCGGGCGCGCGTCGGTCTATTTATCTCTGTTTTTTATGTATGTCTCAGTTTCTCCCTTCTCTTCCCTTCTCTTCCCTTATCTTCCCTTCCCTTTCCTTCTCTTCCCTTCTCTTCCCTTATCTTCCCTTCCCTTTCCTTCCCTTCTCTTCCCTTCCCTTCCATCCCCTTCCCTTTCCTTCACTTCTCTTCCCTTCCCTTCCCTTCCCTTCCCTTTATTTCCCTTTCCATTCCTTTCTTTCTCTTCCCTTCCCCTCCCTCACCTTCCCTTCCCATTCCTTTCTTTCTCTTCCCTTCCCTTCCCTTCTCTTCCCTTCCCTTCATTTCCCTTTCCTTCCCATTCCTTCCCATTCCTTTCTATCTCTTCCCTTCCCTTCCCTTCCCATCCTTTTCCTTTCCCTTCCCTTCTCTCTTCCCACATTTTCATCTTTTCCCCCTCATTGTCTTGCCCTACCTCCCTCCCTCCCTCCCTCCCTCCCTATCCCCCTCCCTGCCTCCTTCACTGCCACCTTCACTGCCACCACCTTTGCCACTCTCCTTCTCACCCCCTTGCCACCCTCCTTCTCTGCCACCCTCTCTCCCTGCCACCCTTCTAGCCACCCTTCTTGCCTCCCTCCCTGTCACCCTCCCCCTCTCCCTCCCTCCCTCTCTCCCAAGCCTCCGTGCCTCCCTCCTTCTTTCGCCTGGAAAAGCATCAAAACAGGGCAGCCCACATAATTCATTTCCGCTCAGCACAGGGTAAAAGGAAATTTATTTCCAATCATTTTCAGTTGCTGGTTGGTGTAATGTGTGCCACTATTTTGTATTTATTTTATTTGTTTTTACCTATTTATTTTATTTATGTAGTCATCTGTTTAAGCATCATTTAGTTTGTCTTTACTAATGCATTTATTTATTTTATACAATCTATAGCAATATTCTTTATTCTATATATTTTCATTTATTTATCTATTCATTAATTTTATTTATACATTTTCTAATTGTTTCAATTTATTTTTGTATATGATTATGAATTTGTTTAATCATTTGATGTAATATGTCATTATTTTTACCTATTTTTGTGTCTATTTATTTGTATATGAACTAATTTATGTATAAATTTATTCTATTTTAATTTACTTATGTATTTATTTATTTATCAATTTACTCATTTATTTGCTTTTTGGAATGAGACGGAAAGATGAGCTGGAAGAAAGATACAGTGTTAAACAACATAAAAAGAAAAGATGAGCGTAAAAATTAAAAGGTTTAGATATATGTTTACATACTTTGCATTTCGTTGGAAAGTCTACTACACTATATGCGCTGGTGACGTAATTGGAAGTATGTTGATCTCGCATTCGTTTAGTTGTGGGTTCGAATCCCACACTTATCTCCGATTTCCAGCACTAACTACAACATAACCCAACAGTCTCCAAAGGCAAAGGCGACTGTTTCGGGCCACAGCTACTCAGCGCCTCCTGGTGTAGGCCCCACACCTGACTCCATCTTTGATACATCACTTCGTTTGCTGGTTCAGTAATTGATCATCTTGGGGAACAAAATGTTGTTGATTATTCAATATGTCACTAATCGTTCCTCCTAATAAAGGGGAAATATTGAAGATGATTCTTTCTCTTTCCTTCAGCGCATTTGGACTTGGTCGTTCCTCTTGACATGTATATCTTTTGGTGGACGTCGTGTTGTTCTTGTATGGGTGAAGAACATATGCTTGAGTAGATGTGG
>NC_134806.1:37840023-37842523 GCF_046742065.1 Oratosquilla oratoria
TGATGCTGTTTGCAAAAAACGTTATTATCTAAACGATCTTCTAATAATGTTGCCGGACAGGAGAATATCGCTACCACGTCTGCATTTGACAGCCTCTTTTATTTTGCTTCTTTTAACGTCCACTTCCTCCTCCTCCTGCTCCTCCTCCTCCTTCTCCTCCTCCTCCTCCTCCTCTTCCTCCTCCTCTTCCTCGTCCTCCTCCTCCTCGTCCTCCTCCTCCTCCTCCTCCTCCTCCTCCTCCTCCTCCTCCTCCTCCTCCTCCTCCTCCTCCTCCTCCTCCTCCTCCTCCTCCTCTTCCTCCTTTTCCTTGTCCTTCTTGCCCTTCTTGTCCTTCTTGTCCTTCTTCTCTTCCACTTGCTCCTCCTCCTCGTCCTCATCTTCCTCCTCTTCACCCTCGCCTTCCTCTTCATTTCTTCCATCTTTTGTTTATTTTTCTTCCTCCTCCTGAGTCATCTTTCTCATCATGTTCTTCCTCTTCTTCCTCCTTTTCCCTTTCCTTCTCTTCCTCCTTACCTTGTCTTTCTTCCTCCAACTCTCCCTTCTTCCCCTTCCTCCTCCCATTTTGTCTTCCTCATTTCTCCTCTCTCTTTCCTCCCTCCTCATTCCCTTTTCTTCTTCCTTTCTCCCTCCTTTCCCCTTCCCGCTTTCATTATTCTCATCTCAAAATATTTTCTTTCTTGTTCCCTTCCTCGTCCCCTTTGCCTATCCTATTCTCCTCTGAGTCTTTCCCAACCATTTTACTGTAGCGGGGTCTTCCTTTTCTATTATCAAAATCTATGTTACATACGAGCCCACATACATGCAAGCACACATACATACACGAGAAAGAGGAGAGAGAGAAAGAGAGAGAGAGAGTGAGTGAGTGAGTGAGTGAGTGAGTGAGTGAGAGAGAGAGTGAGAGAGAGAGTGAGAGAGAGAGTGAGAGAGAGAGTGAGAGAGAGAGAGAGAGAGAGAGAGAGAGAGAGAGAGAGAGAGAGAGAGAGAGAGAGAGAGAGAGAGAGAGAGAGAGAGAGAGAGAGAGAGAGAGAGAGAGAGAGAAAGAGTAGGCACTTTCGGTCTTGGTCATATCCACGAGTTTATCTTTTCTTTCTTTCTCCCCACTTTCTCTCTCTCATTCACCCATTCACTCGTTCATTTACTTATTTATTCATTTATTTATTTATTAATTTATAAAATTCCTCGTGCCGTCCCTTGCTCTTATATCACGCCTATCGTAGTGTGACCTTTTGATCTAATTCAAGATAGAATAGAAAAAAATTATATTAAAGAAAATCCTGTTTCTCTTGTTGTCTTTCATAATTATTCTTGTTTTTTTTGTGTGTAATTGTATTAATAATGAAAAACTATACACGTATGAAAAAAATTATTTTCTTTGGATGAATTGTGAAATTGTTTCAATTTCAGCCTTCTCTTTTTTATTATCTTACTTGCCTTTGTTAGGTAATTTTCTTTGCCGAGAAACGTTGGGAACTGTGTTTTTATGGAGCAATTGATATGGAACAAGTCTTGCATACAGGTCCGTAGGAATGGTTTTTAAGGTTGTTCTGTTTTTATTTTTTGTTGTGATTATTTACAATTTCCTTCTTTTTAGTTTTCTGTACTTGCAGAACCTGTGTTCCTTTACTATGTTGTTGATTTTTTCGAATTTGTTTTTTAACATTTTTTTTTCGCATTTGTTTTTGAATGATTTCTACCGCTCTCTCTATAGATACACTTAGATTTTCTCTTTTCGTTGGTTTTTCCTTTCCAGATCGTACCATGGTGGCTCTGATTTCCCCTATTATGGCCTTCCACCTTTTACTGTAATCCAATTTTTTTTTTCTCAATCTGCATTTCCTTTTTTACATTTATTCATTTTCTTATTTTATTTTATTATCTTTGTTTTCTTTTTCATTTATCTTATTATATTTCTGTTTATTTTTGTTTTGTTTCTATCTTAATACTATAATTTTTCACCCTTGGGCTGATTACATTGTAGGGAGTGTGAGGTTTGTGTACTCTGATGGACACACAAGTAGTGGTTCTTTGAGACAGACGTCGAAGAGAACCATATCCCTTCCGCCTGTTTCCGAAATCCTGTAACACCCTCACCTCCGTGTAGGGTTACAACCCCAATGGGATGACACTCGGTCTCCAGAAGGGCCAAAAAGTTTTCTCGTATAAATGTATATGTATATATGTGTGTATATATATATATATATATATATATGTATATATATATATATGTATATATATATATATATATACACTACATAAAGAGAGCTGACAACCGGAGATTGCTCACTCGATAGTAATATAGAACATTGTTGTTAGGGACTGAAGTTTATCAGCACTTCTATCCTTATGGATATTGTAAACAGGTAACAAAGAAATTGCCCCCACCTTCACACAAAATCTAATATAACACATACAGATGTCAAGCGTTTCTACCCAGAGGGATCTAAAGAAGGAATCAAGTATCGTTAACAGTCGCTCAAGTGCTGCGGATTTCTAGTGTATG
>NC_134806.1:37847523-37852523 GCF_046742065.1 Oratosquilla oratoria
ATATCGGGTCTCTGATATATATATATATATATATATATATATATATATATATATATATATAATATATATGATATATATACATATATATATATATATATATATATATATATATGTATATATAGGTGAAACGTGGCAGGAGATTCTCTCTGATGCATATTCTGTTAAAAACGACAGCAAAAGACTTATTAATTAACTCACGGAAAAAGTTGATAATTCTTTTGCTGTCATTTTTAACAGTATATATATATATGTATATATATATATATATAATATATATATATATACTAGCCAAATTACCCGCGCGTTGCTGCGGGCAAATGATGATCATTTTAATCTTCATAGAATATGTGGAGAAAAGTTACACATATCAATATAACTCAATGGAAAAGTTGATAGAAATAAAATGTTAAGAGGTAAGAAAAAAATCAATTTGAGGAGGGAAATGAAATATACTTAACCAAGTAGCCTGGGTTATGGTGAAAACATAAATTTTTGGGGGGAATTAGTGAACAAACAGACAGAGGTTACTACTTTATGATAGTAGATACAAATGAAAGATAGTTATCCAAGTACCTTGGGTTATGAGGTTTCAGAATGTATATGGTTATAGGGGTCTATCTGCAAAAATCTAGGAGTTTGTGAATAATTCCTAACCTAACCATACCCCAACTAACTTTAACCCTTAACCCTAACCAAAATATTTTTAAATGATAGGGTATCAGAATGTATATGGTTATGGGGGTCTATCTCCAAAACCCTAGGAGTTCGTGAACCGACAGACAAATGAAAGATAGTTATCCAAGTACCTTGGGTTATAAGGCTTCAGAATATATATGGTTATATGGGTTTATCTGCAAAAACCTAGGAGTTCGTGAATAATCCCTAACCTAACCATACCTCGCCTAACTTTAACCATTAACCCTAACCAAAATATATTTTTTATGAAATATAGTTATCCAAGTACCTGGAGTGATAGGGTATCAGAATAAATATGGTTATGGGGGACTATCTCCAAAACCCCAGGAGTTCGTGAACAGATAGACAAAGGAAAGATAGTTATCCAAGTGCATTGGGTTATAAGTTTTCAGAATATATATGATTATAGGGGCCTATCTGCAAAAACCTAGGAGGAGTTCGTGAATAATCTTCAACCTAACCATTCTAGTGGATTGTTAACACTACATGGTGAACGGTACTCGGCCGTAAGACAAGTATTGAAACAAACATCTTAGAACTGGCCCGCCCGCGATAATATCAAATAAAAATAATCAATATTTCAACATTTGGTAAAATTATACAATCATTTTACAGTTACATGCTTTCTTCTTACAAAGGGTATCATAGTTTGTGGCACCATTAATTTCACAAGTATAAATAATATATATGGACACATACAATGGTTTATCTAATCATAGTCATTTTTGTCACAAAAATGCTATGCACGCTAAGGGGAAACTGCAGTAGTGGTGTGTTACCACACCATACCCCACCCTTAACCCTAACCAAAATAATTTTTTGGTGGAAATGAAATATAGTTATCCAAGTACCTGGAGTGACAGGGTATCAGAATATATAATGTGGATATGGGGGTCCAAAACTCTACGAGTTCGTGAACAAACAGACAGACAGGCAGAGGCTACTACTTTATTATAGTATATATATATATATATATATATATATATATATATATATATATATATATATATATTTTTTTTTTATAGAATGACATTTTGGAGTTTTTGATGAAAATAGGTTGACTTTTTTTCTTTAAGACATAATGAATTGCGAAGACGAGCTGGGATGCGTCAGTGGAACGCTTTACTCTCTTCAACACAGTGACGTGTCATGATTTTCTTTAACACATTCTAACTGAAGCCCGACCACTTCGTTCACCTGAAAGCAGGATTCTGGACAAAATAGAGCCTAGAGAGTCACATTGAGCCCTCAGCCAAATAAAACATGCCTGGTAGAATAATGGATAAGAAAATTAAGATCTTCAAAGACGTTGCCGCATTGAAGAGGTTAATAGAAAACTAGAACGTTTTGGTAATTGAATTTCTTGAAGGACGTGTGGCCCAGTTGCCGATGAAATCAAAGGTGAGAGGAAGAGGTGGTGAAGCAGGATGAGGAGGAGGAAGATAAAGAAGAGGAGGAAGAGGGGAAGAGGAGGAAGAGGGTAAGAGAGAGTAGGAAGTGGGGCAAGAGGAAGATAGGGAAGAGGAGGAAGAGGGGAAGAGGAGTAAGAGGGTAAGAGAGAGTAGGAAGTGGGACAAGAGGAAGATAGGGAAGATAGTCAAGGAGGAAGGAAATGAAAGAGGGGAGGAAGAAGAGAGGGAGGAAAAGGAACAGGGAGAGGGGGAGGAAGAAGTAAAGAAGAGGGAGAGGAGGAGGAGGGAGGGAAGATGAGGAAGTTGTTAAGGGGGAGTAGGAAATGGGACAAGAGGAAGATGAGGAAGAAGAGGAGGAAAGGGAGCGTAGTAGAGGGGGAAAGAGGAGGGAGGGAGAAGAAAATGAAAGAGGGGGAGAAGGAACAGGAACAGGAAGAGAGGGAGGAAAAGGAACAGGAACAGGATGAGGGGGAGGAAGAGGTAAAGAAGAAGGAGAGGAGGAGAAGGGAGGGAGATAGGGAGGATAATGGGAAGAAGAAAGAAGGGAAGGAACATGGGGAGGAGATGGAAGAGGGGTAGGAGATGGAGAATGAAAAGGGGAGGATAAGGAATAAGGAAAGGGGGAGGAGGAGGAAGAGGGGGAGTAGCGGGAAGAGGGGAATGAGGAGGAAGAGAAGGAAGAGAAAAAAAGGAGAGGAGGAGGAAAGAAAACAAGGAAAAGGAGGTGGAGGAAGAGGAAAAGGAGGAAGGGATGAATAGGAAAAGGAGGGAGGAGGAGAAGGAGAGGAAATACACACGAAATTGTGGTTAGATTAGAGGGAAGATCAGGGACAAGATGGAGAGATGCGATGTTAAGATAATCCTTCAGAAATGTAATGCGCTCTCTCTCTCTCTCTCTCTCTCTCTCTCTCTCTCTCTCTCTCTCTCTCTCTCTCTCTCTCTCTCTCTCTCTCTCTCTCTCTCTCTCTCTCTCTCTCTCTCTCTCTCTCTCTCTCTCTCTCTCTCTCTCTCTCTCTCTCTCTCTCTCTCTCTCTCTCTCTCTCTCTCTCTCTCTCTCTCTCTCTCTATCTCTCTATATATATATCTATATATATCTCTCTCTCTCTCTCTCTCTCTATATATATATATATATATATATATATATATATATATATATATATATATATATATATATATGTATATATATATATATGTATATACATATATATATATATATATAATATATATATATATATATATATATCTGTCTCTCATCTTTTTTAATCCGACCTCGTTATTGTCTGTACCCATATTACATCATTATACCATCATCTAAATGACTACGTAAGAGAGAAATAATGAATGATGGAGAGGCATTGTAGAGGCTGCCACTACGAGACCCACTATGTGTTCGTCGAGTCCAAAGGTCTATGGAACTATTGATTTTCTGTATTACATAATGTTCTTTTAAAGCCAGGTAAAGGCATGTGCGCATGCGTATGTAAGCCAACGTGTATATGCATACGTGTGTTCGTGTACTTTTGTGCCTGTGTGTATTAATGTGTATGTGCGGTTTTTGTGTGCATCTACGTGTAATTTTCGTTTGTACTTTGTGTTTTTGTTTGTGTGTGCGCGCGCGTGTGTGTGCGTGTGTTTGTGAGTTTGTGTGATTCACCATCGTTATGAATGAGAGCTATGAATTCATATATGTTTGTGTGTGTGTGTGTGTGTGTGTGTGTGTGTGTGTGTGTGTGTGTGTGTGTGTGTGTGTGTGTGTGTGCGTGTGTGCGCGCGCGCGCGTGTGTGTGTGCATGCATCTGAATCCACACTTACAAAATAGCTTATCTCGATGATTTTAACCTTACATGATTTACGTGCTTGTGTTAAACTCCAGGACGTTAAAGTTAACCTTTTGTCAAAGATTTCTCATTTATGGTCGTTTGGTCCCTCCGAATAGGGCTGAATCGGCCCGACCAAAGTTTTCCTTTATCCTTCTTTGTGTGCTGAACGCTTAACTTTACCCATCAACCCGTTTCTAAGGCAGTTATTATTTATCAATTTAACAAAGCGATGGTTATATAGGCTTTAATCTTTTGTAGGTTGAGGTTTAAGACCTGGCTCTAATTGGAATGCGAGATTAGTGTATTCCGCGTGGTGTTTCATCGTGGACATTTCCCCAACCCAAAATATAAACGGGAGCTATACCTATGTATTTTTTCATTGTTTCTGCCCCAGGCAGTGGGCGTGGCGGTGGGCGTAGTGGTGTGGGTGGGTGGGGGTGTCTTTATCCACAGGGACACAAAACAAAGAGGTACACAAATGGGTGTTTGATGTGTGTTGGATGAGTGAAGGATGAGTGTATGCTTTGGCCACAATGTACATAGATTAAACTATTCAACACATGTACTACTGTATAGGGTTTCATCATATACCGTTTCTTCAGTATCTTTGTCTCCTTTTTCCATATTTCATTGTATTATATCTTATTTCATTTTGTATGGTCGTCTATTTTTCTCTGTTGTTATTTATTCATCTATATGATTGTGTATATATATATTTGTTTTTTATTGTCTACATTTTTACAACGTTAACCTAGGAAATACAAATGCAGTGGTGACTGCCACTTGACCCGGCTACGTGAACACTTAATTAATGCAAAGCTGGCGACATCTATCTCAGCAACCCATCTAACATGAGTTCTTGACCTTCTGCATCATTTTTGTTTTCACTCTAACGTTTCTTTGCTGAATAAATTCACCCAGCAGCACCCAACAGCAATACATAAATCATAAATAATAGTAAAATAGTAGTCTAGATAACGTATCAGGTTTCCCTAGGCTAGATAGAACCATCTGACGGCAGTGAGAACAGGTGTACAAGTTGTGAACAGCAGTGAAAAGTGTTGAATCTATC
>NC_134806.1:37857523-37860023 GCF_046742065.1 Oratosquilla oratoria
TTCCTCTCCCCCTCCTTCTCCTCCTCCTCCGAGTTTCTGTTATCGCACAACCCTGATAATCCGCTTTCTTGGGCGACCTGGAAGGGCTAATCTCGTCAGACTAATTCCGAAGGGCACGCTTTCCCTCCCCTCCCTCCCCGTCGTGGCTGATTCCTGCAACAGCGTCTCCGCTTTGCGTCATGTTCCTCCTCCCCCGCAGAAGTCTTCTACCAGAAGGTCAGACTTCTGCAAGAAGGGACGTCCAGTCTCCCGGTTCTTCTGCAATCGCGTCTCAGGTTATGCACCCACCATCAGCCCAAAACCTAAAGCGTAACATTAACCCAGAAGTTAACCCAAACACTAACATTAACCCTGAACCTCTAACCTAAACCCAAATTCAAAACCAAAGACAAACATAAACCAAAACCAAAACCCTAACCAAAATCCTAACCCAAATCCTGAACAAAGTCCAAGCCAAGCCAAGCCAAGCCAAAACCCAGGACACTAACCCTAGTCCTAAACCTAACCCTAAGCCTAATGCTAACCTTAACCAGCTCCAAGCCCTAACACAAATCCAAGCGATAAACCAAAACTAAGCCCAAAAATTATCCAAAACTCAAACCATAAGTCAAAATCGGAACCCTTAACCAAATCCTGACCAAAACCCTAATTGTAGCCCAAACCCAAGCCCAAACCCTAACCCAAACCCAAGACCAAGACTAAGGCCAAGATCAAGTGTAAATCTTAATCCTAGCCCTAGACCTAGCCAGTCCCAAACTCTAACCATAGCCCTAAACCCCAACCCAAACCCAAACCCAAACCCTAACCCTAATCCAAAGTCAAATACAATGACAATCCCAAACTTGACCCATATACTACACCAAAAAACAAACACTAACACAAACCCTAACCCAAATACAAAATCTAACCAAAAATCTAACCAAAACCCAAAACGTTAAAATGTAAACCTATCCCCAACCCAAAATCATATATAAACACTAAACCAGACAAGACAAAACTTTAACCCTAACCTTAATCATAACTCCTACTCTAATCATAACCCTAACTGGAACCTTAAATTTCTCTTCAGCCCAAACCCTCTCAGTCCAAGCCATCTCTAGCCCAAACATTAACTCAAACCCACTCAAACCCAAAATTTAAACCCAATCCCCAAATTGATACCCACGACAGTCTCTCCGAAGGTCATTGTCCAACCTCTCTCGAGCCAGCCATAACAACTCTTCTCCTCCGTTTCCAATAAATCCTCATCACTTCTGTGCTCCATGGATGAAGTCACAATTCTACCTGGTAACCCTACTTCCTCTCAGTCTTCAGTTCTTTTGGTCTCTCTCTCTCTCTCTCTCTCTCTCTCTCTCTCTCTCTCTCTCTCTCTCTCTCTCTCTCTCTCTCTCTCTCTCTCTCTCTCTCTCTCTCTCTCTCTCTCTCCTCTCTCTCTCTCTCTCTCTCTCTCTCTCTCTCTCTCTCTCTCTCTCTCTCTCTCTCTCTCTCTCTCTCTCTCTCTCTCTCTCTCTCTCTCTCTCTCTCTCTCTCTCTCTCTCTCTCTCTCTCTCGCTCTCGCTCTCGCTCTCTCTCTCTCATCACTAATATGTCCTCTAGTCTCTTTCTCTCGCTCTTATCTCTAATATGCCCCGCTCTTTTTTCTTTACATCTCTATATATCAATTTCTATCCCCCTTCTACCTGAATCAACTAGCTAGCTCTCCTTTCATCTACTCTCCTCTTCCCCTACCTCACCCTCTCCCCTTCCCCTACATCACCCTCTCCCTCACCCTTTCCCTCACCCTCTCCCTTCTCCTCTCCCTTTCCTCTCTCCCTCTCCTCTCTCCCTCTCCTCTCTCCCTCTCCTCTCTTCCTCTCTCTCTCTCTCTCTCTCTCTCTCTCTCTCTCTCTCTCTCTCTCTCTCTTTCCGTCTCCGTCGCTTCCTCTCTCTCTCTCTCTCTCTCTCTCTCTCTCTCTCTCTCTCTCTCTCTCTCTCTCTCTCTCTCTCTCTCTCTCTCTCTCTCTCTCTCTCTCTCTCTCTCTCTCTCTCTCTCTCTCTCTCTCTCTTTCTCTTCTTTTCCCTCTCCCTCTCCCATTCCTCTCCTCTCTCTCCTCTCCCTCTTCCTCTACTTCTTCCTGTCCGGTTCCCTCTCCTTTTTCCTCTACCTTTCTCTCTCCTTCCTCTCTTTTCCTGACATCCTTTCTCCGTTTATGCTTCCTTCTACCTCTCGGAGCAGTGACGCGTTTAGTTTGCTGTTGTATGCATCTACCTAATTGTAGTATACATCGTGAGAGCTTCTGGAATACTGTCTCTTATTCTCCAATTATCATACCTCGTGCTAAGTGTGTGTTAGTGTGTGTGTGTGTGTGTGTTAGTGTGTGTGTGTGTGTGTGTGTGTGTGTGTGTGTGTGTGTGTGTGTGTGTGTGTGTGTGTGTGTGTGTGTGTGTGTGTGTGTGTGTAGGACTATGTTTTCCTGAATTGTAGATGGCTGAGAACACTTTCATACACACACACACACAC
>NC_134806.1:37862523-37867523 GCF_046742065.1 Oratosquilla oratoria
CATAAGAAAATACGTTTCCTTTATTGATGGCCATGACAGGCTTAAGGCCACTGTACCAAAGGAAAGATTGATTAATTACTCGATCAATCAGTCTATTCTAATCCCTTCGTTAGTGCTGTGCCAAAGAGGGTAGTTAAGGTCAACAAAATCAACAAATTTCATATAGAAAGGTAATATAGTTTAAATGAAAATTAAAAGGAAATTACGTCATAACTCAAAATTGTGAGGTCATATCTCTGAAATGGCTCCGTGCTTCAATTTAACTTTTCGTAAAATAGCTGTTATTGCCAGATTTATTTCTTTTGTTCTGAAATCATCCCGAATTATTTATCTCGTAAATTATTAATCTGGTTTATGTAGAATCTGAAATCACAGCTCTTTTTAATAATACATTTGTAATTTTGCTACATCTCCTTTCGTGGTATAGGATAGAACGACAGATTTCCATATTTTTTTTCTAGATTTATTACTAAATATCCATGCGTTGAATGTCTGACCTTGTGTATCTGATATCTAATTTATAAGGAAAATGAGGTTAAGGTAGGTTAGGTGGGGTATGAGCTAGATTAGTCTAGATTAGTGTTTTTCAACCTAGGGGCATGATAAACATTTAGGTATAGCTTACTGTTGCAAATTCTAACTTTCTATAAATTGTGAGGAATCTAAATATAAATAAGCTTCCATCACTCCGTCCTGGCTGAAGATGATTATGATTGTCATCTTAGTAATAAAGGAAAGGGTTTCCCTTCGTCAACATTTTATTATTGTTTATTTGTTTATTCACGTCTATGTTTATTTATTTATCTATTATAACTATTATTTTTTTCTTTTTTTGGCGGGGTGAGATTTGAGAGAAAAAATGAAGGGGAGTCACACGGATGTTGAAAATTCATGAGGGCAGGAATGGATTTGAAAAAAGGAACACATACAAACTTGGGTTCCTTATGTATTGAAAGATGTGCTAAGAATAATTTTAATTAATTCTTCGGGGATATCTCCCCTTATTTAGATGAAATCACGTCACGACAGACAGAATAGAAGCGGATTGGTGCTGGTAGCGTAATGGGAAACGTGCTGGTCTTGTTTTCGCGTAGTTGTGCGTACAAATCCCGCACTTCTCTCTGAGTCTCATCAGTGACTGTTACTTGCTCCATTAATCCCGAAAGCACATAGAGCAAAGGTGACTGCTTCGGCCGCAGCTATTCATAGCCTCCTGGCGTAGGCTTCTCGTCATCTGAGAAATCTTGAGGGTTAATCGAAATAACTTTTAATCGTGCAAAGGCCATATAGCTACACTCATCCTATCCCCAGATTAAATAGATATAAGTTTAAGTATCTCAAAGGCTTAACCCTTTTAGTACTTACTAGAACAGGATCTATTGAAATGGGTCAAAGAAGCGGAAGATCTAAGGGGTGACGACACACCTTGCAAGTGTGGAGTTCTGTCGAAAGAAAACCTTTAAAAGCAGCGAAAGACTTCAACAAGCCTATCCAACAAGGAGTCCTGTCCTGAAGTGAATAGCATGGTCTGGCACGGCAAGGACAGAAGTCTTACAGTTCACCAAGTAGTGAATGGATTGAGATTACTTTCATCCCCTTAGGTCGAAATTCTGGCCTCAGGTGAACAAAATCAGCCGGCAGAACCTATAAAAGGGAACCATCCTTCCAGAGGGTTCAATTTTTCGATATAGTTTTTAGTGGAAGATGAGAAGAGGGGAGTGAGGGAAGAGGAGGAGGCACTGCGTTGTCTGTAATTAGACCGGGTACCTTGCGTTTATCCTTAAAAAAAAAAAAGGCGCGATTTTTGTGTCTCGTTTTTTTTCTTTGCCCGAAAAAGGTGTGTGGTAATTAAACGCCACATTCGGAGGGCTGGCCGGAGGCTTTGACCCCCCTCCGCCGGAAATCGCAGGGTTCAAACCAATTCGCCTGAGCAATTTGCGCCGGAAAAATTCTTATGGTTTAGGCTCTATAGGTTGCCAGAGGAAGCCTCCCGCCCCCGCCCACTTGATCCCGCCCTCTTTGGACACGCCCACTTTTCGTATCCACTTCGGAAAACAGGAAACCTTCGTTGATGACCAAGACTATGGCCGAAACGTTGGAGAACAGTTGTTTTCATTCTGACTGGTTTTTCCCAATCCTGCCATTCTTCCATGTGTTTTGGAACTTTTACACGAGTACATACACATGAGCACACACACACACTTACATTTGTGTATGTGCACGTGTGTGTGTGTGTGTGTGTGTGTGTGTGTGTGTGTGTGTGTGTGTGTGTGTGTGTGTGTGTGTGTGTGTGTGTGTGTGTGTGTGTGTGTGTGTGTGTGGGCGCGCGTGTGTGTGTTATGTATGTATGTATGTATGTATGTATGTATGAGTTCGGGTTAAAAGATGATATAAATACATCAAATAGAAAAAAGAAAAAGGTAATGAACTGAAAGAACTTCCATAGATGAACAAGACCACCGAGATGAGGAACAGAAATAAAAGAACATAAAAAACTGAAATAGAAAAAAACGTCAATTTACTATAGAGTGAGCAGAACAAGAGAAGAGCAGTGTAAGGTTGGTAAAGGAAAGAGATAACGAATACGTTGGAAAGTCTCAAAGGAAATAATGAAAGGAAAGACAAACAGGAAGGCTATTTAATGACACGACAGCAGTGTAATCTCACCCTCTCAACACAGACACAGATCCTCAGTAAATATATATATATATATATATATATATATATATATATATTCTAGCTAAGGACAGGTAATTCTTTCGTACGAAGTAGCAGGCTTTTGAACTAATCACCATAGGAATCATTTGCTGCACTTAGAGATTGTTTTCAAGAATCATAGATGGACAATAATCCTTTATTGATAACAATTTTATTCACAGTTACCGTGGTAGTTTGATATTTGATACCTTAGAAAAGCATCTGTAGAATTCTATATTAGTCTTCAAACCACGGGAAAGGTATATTTCAACAATAGAAGCAATTATAATGCTATTATTGTTAATATATACTAACAATAATAGGGTCCATTAGTCTTGTTAACACTATGCATTTTATTAAACCAAAGAGTAGACTATTGTATTCAGCCAAGAAATTGATATAGGTTCCGATCTTTTATATAACATGAAGGTAATCAAGTATAGTTTTTATTGAGAATATATTTTATTTTTTCAAATGTTTACCCTCGTGTACTAACTTTCTTATCACAGGTGGTAAATTGTCCTTATTATAGAGTGGCTTACCTAAGAGATAGCTGTTCATGTACTGAGTTTTAGATTAAATATTTGATGTCTAGTTTAATATGTATAAAGCTCCATGGTATCGTATCATTGTTTCAATGTTTCCTGAATTGTTTGTTCTGCCGTTTCTGTTTGTCTTTATTTCTGCTTTTTTTACTTTTTATCTTCCATCTTCGCTTTGCCTTGGGAAATAGAGGTCCTACTGCGTTCTTGGGGCGAGAGGTTGAAGAGGAAAAATCGACCCATAGGAACAAAATATATGTAAACTTTGAAGAACTTGTAAAACATACCCTCGAGATAGTTCTAAATGGGGCCCATGTTCCTTCCCCTCAAAAAAAAAAAAAAAAGTAAAATAAAACATTTTCCCAACAAAGTTATCAAAGGCCTATTGATTTCGTGCTTAATCTAATTTACCGAAATTTTGAGATTCTAAAATAAAACACTAGAATTTTATTACAGTGAAAGTAACTGATGTTACAGAAGAAAGATTGTAGAAAAATGAATTTCATTTCAAGCTGTTTGAGCAGAGAAGTGAAAAATGACAGTGTAATTGTAGCCTACTTCATTTTGATTTCGAGAGTTGTAAAAACACAAAATTGGTTCACATAACAAAAAGTGTAATAAGATAACTGAAGCTGTTTACATTATATGGCTGCCTCGTGCGCGTACGGATCTCGCATATAGAGTAACCTACATCGTTGAGCTTGTAGTCGTCTAATCATCATCTCATTTTAAAAATTAATTTTTTCAACTTATTTCTCATGTTTCAACTTCTTGTTCGCTTTATTGTCGCATCTTTTTTATGCCTTATTAACATATTGCTCTCTTATACTTTGTTTCCCATAGATAAGCCATACAACAGCATAGCCACCGAATATATATAAACATACGTAAATACATACATATACATACAATAAGTACTGGAAATAGACTAAGATGAATATTAAGCTTACGATCAAAGGAAAACGTTATCCATTACCTTCTAACTTTCTCCTCCCCTTCTACTCTTCTTTCCTTCCTCTTCCTCCTCCTCCTACCTCCTCTCAGTTCTTGTCCCTTTCATTCTCCTCAGTGTGGCCCTCTTCCTTTCCACCTCCTCCTTCTCTTCGCCATCTTCCTCACTCTCCTGTTTTATCTTAGGACCATCTTTTTTTACTATAGTAGAAAGACTTCGAGTCTTCCTTCTCCATATTGTTCTGTATTGCCTCAGCATCTCTTGGATTCACGTTCTTTGTATCTCTGTCTAAAATGTCCCTTTACCTCACACACTTTCTTCTCATTGGAATCTCTGTTACTTCCTCACTGTCTCATCCCTCCAAATCCTCGCTACACGTCCCTTTATAGATACCCAATGGATCCATAAATCTGATTTTCTGTGAGTCTTAAACTCGTTCAATTTACTTTATAGAAATTGGAAAATATACTTGAATGTTGTTTTGACCCATTTTCCTTCTCTTCCAACACTGGAGGATTAACTATGTTGAAACCTATTGAAATATGAAATAATGTATTTAGATTTTTTGTGTGACCAAGATATCTCGAAAAGAAGCAAAACCTATTTTTGCTCCTCACTCAGTAACCCTAAACATATGTTATATGTTTTATAGATGTATGTCTGTTTGGGGCTATGATATTTTATTTAAGATTATGTGTGTGTTTGTGTGTATGTGTGTGTGTGCGTGCGTGTGTGTGTGTGTGTGTGTGTGTGTGTGTGTGTGTGTGTGTGTGTGTGTGTGTGTGTGTGTGTGTGTGTGTGTGTGTACG
>NC_134806.1:37872523-37880023 GCF_046742065.1 Oratosquilla oratoria
ATTTGTGTAGCAGTCGGATAGTTAATTTTTACATACTGTTACTCTCTTTCACTCTCTCTCCCCTTCCCTCCCCCCTCTCTCTCTCTCTCTCTCTCTCTCTCTCTCTCTCTCTCTCTGTCTTTCTCGTTAGTTTGCTCTCCCTCTCTGTTTCTCTATAACTCTGTGTACCTATCCATATGTACATGTATCTATCTGTATCTATATTTATATCTGTTTTAATCTCTATTTCTCTCCATATATTCTGTTTTAGATATACGGTTCCTATTATCTGATAAGCTTCTCCCCTTCCGCTTCACCTTCTTTCCTCTCCACTCGTCTGTTCTTATTTACTACTGCCTTTGTCCTTCACCCTCTATGACCCCAATTATTCGACCATACTCCTACTAACCCCTTCCTCCCTTCACGGCTCTCCAGGGCCTAGAAATGGGCTCAAGTGTCAATTATTTGTTCACCAAAATAAAGGGGAACAGGTAAAGGGGACAGTGAGTCTTAGGGTGAAGAGGACGTTGTCTGTGAGATAGGTTGATAAAGCGTAGGAACGCAGGTCCTAACTGAAGAGTGATAGTTATCATTATCTCGTTGTGGTTTTAAGGCGTTTTAGTCTTTATGGAGCTCCCACATAAGGTTGGGTTTAGTTTGACACAAGGTTCTTTCCTAAGACCCTGCTTTACTAAAATTAGCCATTATTCTTGTTTAACAAAAGTAGATAATAGACTACACAGAAATAGCCATTATTTCTATGTAAAATATAGGCATTAGCCTAGTGGTAGATTTATTCTGAATAATTAAAATGGCATCTTGAAAACAAAATTTACATTGTTTATAACTATCTAGACACTATCCACAAATAGATAGTTAAATTTCAATTAAAGTTAAAAAGCAAATAACCAAAGAATATATGGATTAGTGTGTCAAGAGTCTAATCTTGTTTACATAGGACAAGAAAGGAGAGATTTGAAAACTAGGTTAGTCAAACACAAACGTTATACGAGATATGCATAATACGTTTCCGTCATTTTTGTAACCCACAAATATGGAGTGGAATAGGAGAAAGCCAATCTATTATACAAATCTAGTTATGATTTTAGGAAAAAAATGATCAAATAATCTTTCACGGGGGATTTCACCAGTTTCACTATTTACAAAGGACATGATCTCATGCCATGCTGTGAAAAAAAATATAGTGATTCAGTTTAACGTCGCCTTAAGTAATGACACTCTAATAACCCGCTGTAATAAACAAACAACTTTGGCCTGACCCCACACATGACCCCAACTTAGGTCATCTTCATGCCCGATTTCGGGGCTCTAAACGTTCATTCCTGCTGTCACATTTTTTTTTAAAGAGGTTCTTATATTTACATAGCGCACCCTCTTCTCTATTATTGTTTTACTGAAGTGTACTGCAGTCAGCAGTCTACACTTTGATTCTACTCCGACAGTGATGTTTTTGGTGACATGTATACTTGTATGAATGAAAAGATACGTGCATGCATATACATTACACACACACACACACACACACACACACACACACACACACACACACACACACACACACACACACACACACACACACACACACACACACACACACACACACACACACACACACACACACACACACACACACACACACACACACACACACACACACACACCCACCCACACCCACACACACACCATTGTACATTTAGGACAAGGGTTTTCCTTAAATACAATCGTCTGGCGTTGGCCAAAACATAAATATAACTTGTGTGAAATATTATAGATTTCGTTCGAATAAGCCGACGTGCATACGCACATGCATACATGCATACATACATACAGTATACATGGATACATACATGGATACATAAATATACATATTTACATAAATAAATACATGTATACATACGTAAATGCACACACACATATATATCTATACACATACACACTTATATACATACATGCGTGCATACATACATTTATACACACATACATTCACGTGCATATATTTGCATTGGTGAACCCATGCCAGGTTTTGCCCCGGCATTATCCAACATGGCATACCTTTGCATACGCGATGGCCTGTGAACCCCCCCCCTCCCCTCCCCGGACTTTATTGAATATATGATGACGTGTGCGTTCCGTTCCGCTTCAGCGAATTGAACTTCAGCGCCTTTCGCTGATCGGAAGCTGCGTGATTGATATTTCCTCGAGCATTTTTTTTTGGGGGGGGGGGAGATTGGTAGCTGTCTGCAGGGACTGGTTAATGAATTTCTTGATATTTTTTTTATTTATTTGTCTATTAATTTTTTTTTTTTTATTTAGTTACCTGTCATTACCTTCATCTATCCTTTATTTATTGTGTTTATATGTTAATTTTTTTCTTTCTTTTTGGCTACCCCCCATGTAGGGGGAAAAAGCCTCTGGTATATGTATGTATGTATTTATTCATTTAGCCATTTATAATTTATTGATTTTTTAATCATTTATTTACTTTATTTGATGTTATATTTCCATTTTAGTTTATATTGTATTCATTATATTTATCTATATAGCTTATATATCTAATTATCTATTCATGTATTCATTATTTTTTTGTTTGTTTACTAATCTATTAATTAGTTTATTTATGATATTTTTTCTATTCTGATTGAAGATCATTTCACTTTTGGATTTGCTTGGTGTAAGTCTTCATCCTTTTAGGTACAGGTTGATGAATTTATTTGGTTCCTCAGAGGCACGTCATAATAGAACAAATATCTCACTGTTCACTGCAATATGTAAATAAAACAGGTAAACACATTGTCATTCTGAACGCTGTTCTTCACGAAAGCGTACCCACCCCTCATCCCCCCAAAGAAAAAGAAATAATGAATAAGATAAATAAAGAAATGTGATTTATGCTTGTACTGTCCCAGACTTCGTTTTTACCTTCATGGTGGACTCTCTTCTGCCGCATAGATCGTAAGCTTCCACCCACCTTCCCTCTGTGACATTTGAACAGAACAACGCCCACGCTTTTATATGTATTGTCCTCGTGCCCACCAAACCTTTAGCTCACGCAACCACAGTCGCGTTCACTGCTAAGTACTACAGTGAGGTTTGTCTGGGGAATTTTGGGTCGCAGCGTTACGACTTTGGATTTTTACGACCTCGTGGACTTGGTCGTATCGTAAATGTTATAAATAATTCACTGTAGTACTTAGATGTGAATCGAGCTAGAGAACTGCTTCCATTTGTGGGTACTACACTGGTTGGTGCCTTTGAGGGGCATGTAAGGGGAAGGGTGAGTGTATTTAGGAACACACGTTACAGCTTTTATTATGGCTAACACGAAATTATTTTTTCTGTTGGTGAAACATGTAACGAGAGAAGAGAGGGAATTATATATAATATATATATATATATATATATATATATATATATAGAGAGAGAGAGAGAGAGAGAGAGAGAGAAAGGGAGACGGAGAGGGGAGAGAGAGAAAGAAAAAGAGAAATCTTCATAATCTCTTTCTTCTACATCTTATTTTTCTTATACTTTTTTCTTCTTTTTGTTTCCCTTCTGGTCTTCACGAGACTCTCCCGTCTGCGGAAACAAATGTTTTCCTGGTCTTCAAGGTCCTTGCATTGGTCTGTCCCCTCAGGTTGTTCTCTAAGACTCTAACCACCACCCCTATCCTCCACCACCACACCCCCCACTTCCACACTCCACCCTCCACCCCCCGCCCTCCACCCCCCACCTCCACACACGACCTACGCCATTCTTCCCTTTACCCTCCCTTTCGGTCTTCTCTTTATAGTTCTTTTTCTTGAGATTTTTTTAATTTCCCTTTAACAATTTGTTTGTTGTTCTTCGCTAAATGGTCATTTGTTCTTCCATGTTCTCGTTCGAATGAAATTTTCTCTAGACATGCCCATCTATGATTCTTTACTTGTATAGTGTTCATTCGCTCTAGGGAAACACTAGCACAGCTAAAGAGCCAAATCCATTCACCCTATCATTACTACTGAAAGTCTATCGCCAGTTGACTTTGTTTATTAAAATGTCAAACCTTAGGCTCAGCGGCCATTGCTTTGGTCTTACGCGACGAGAGACGCGCCTTCTTGTGTCCTTCCGCCTTTATTCCTCCAGCTGACTCTTTTGCTTACTCGTGTTGTTCATATCAGGACTCCGGTCTCTGATGGTTTCGTCTCTCTCCACCTTAATATTAGTCCCCCTCCTCCTCCTCCTCCCCCTCCTCTTCCCCCACCTCCTTCTCTTTCTCCTCCTTACCTCCTCCTCCTTCTTCTCTCTCCTCCTCTTGCTCTTCCTCTTCTTGCTCTTCCTCCTCCTCCTCTTCCTCCTCCTCGTCTTCCTCCACCTCCTCTTGCTCTTGCTCTTGCTCCTCCTCCTCCTCCTCCTCCTCTTGCTCCTCCTCCTCCTCTTGCTCTTCCTCCTCCTCCTCCTCCTCCTCCCCCCTCCTCCGACTTCTCCGACGGCGACGACTATCCTTCAACTACTATGACATCTTCTCTTCCGTCTCCTCTTCCACTTACTCATTGTCTTCCTTGTTTTCTTTCTTTTCTTCTCCCATTGTCGCCGTCGCCACCACCACTACTACACCACACGCCACACCATACACCACACCACACTAATCCTACCACCACCATCACCATTACCACCACACAAGAGCACATCACCATTACCACAACCACCATACAGCACAACACCACGACCAGCACCACCAATACCACCACCACAGACCATAACACCATACCATTACGTAACACCGCCTCTCTTCCTCCTCCTCCTCCTCCTCCTCCTCCTCCTCCTCCTCCTCCTCCTCCTCCTCCTCCTCCTCCTCCGCCTTGGCGTCGTCCCATTTCCCATTCCATCCGCCACCCACGAGGACGTGTGTGCCGGGAGAAATTGCTTTGGAGCGAGAAGCATTTTCTTACTGTTTGAACAAAGAAGTAAAGTGAATTTCTCCTCATGACAAAAGCTGCCCGGAGATGGGTCTTGGTAATTGCACGGCCGGAAGTAAGAATAAAAAATAAAAAAAAAGAGAGAAAAAATGGAATGGTTATTTACAAAAATTCAACATGGTACTAACCTAGCAAGAATTTCTAGATAGTCATGCCCATGGGCTTAACTTATACAGTATAACTATTTTCACTATCTCTAAAAATTATTTAGATGTCTGGCCAAAAATGCATCATATAATCTTCCATAAAACAAAAAAAGGAAATTAAAATAATAATAAAACGGAAAACCAAATTTGAATGAAGTCAAATAATATGGACATAGAGTTGCATGAAATTATAAAGCAGTGAATAGAAAAATGATACTTCTGATTATATGTTTGTAATTCCACAATTTATACAAACAAAAGATACATGAATATATAACCAATATCATTAACTTGCTCCAATACTTGTCAACCAGCACACACAAACGCACGCACGCACGCACGCACGCACACACACGGAAAAATATAGTGAGAGAGAGAGAGAGAGAGAGAGAGAGAGAGAGAGAGAGAGAGAGAGAGAACAACACTCATGGTAAGGGAAGAAAATATATATATATATATATAGAGAGAGACCAACAAGGGAAGAAAATATAGAGTGAGAGAGAGAGAGAGAGAGAGAGAGAGAGAGAGAGAGAGAGAGAGAGAGAGAGAGAGAGAGAGAGAGAGAGAGAGAGAGAGAGAGAGACCAACACTCGTGGTAAGGGAAGAGGAGACAGGTGTCAGACTTTTCAAACAACGCGAGAAGCGAGATAAGAGCAAAGTTTGATGAAAAGGAAACTAGCAAGTCTTTGGAAAGGTAGTTGGGTGGGTGGGTGTGTAGAGAAGGGAGGGAGGGGAAGAAGGAGTGAGTGAGGGAAAGAGGTAGTAAGAGAGGGAATTTCAGACGTGTTCGGTGTATATACTTTATTTCGTGGTCAACTTGGCGGATGTCTTGTTCAAACTTTTTTCTATTTTTTTCCTTTTTCTTTTTCAATCCAGATTTTTTTTTATACACTTGAACCTGTTGGTCTAAAGCTACAGCGTTAAATCGTAATAATTTACAAACGAGTTTCGCTAAGAGTATGCTATTACGGACACTGTTATCTGGATAAGGATATATCAAAACATTTAAGCGGTTTTCGTAACAGACTAATTAGTTCCTTTACATAACAATTATTTTACAACACAAAAGAATTCTGTAAATAAAATAGAAAAGACACAAGTATGAGAACTAAATACGTATAGCTATCATACACCATGAGTCAACTTAGGATGGTTGGGAGAGTACACATTCATACCAATTTATTGTGATAATGCTATTCTTCAAAATAAGCTCAAAACGTTTATTGATAAGAAGGTGAGAAGGAGTTGGAGGCGAAATAAGGTCACGTCAAAAGAAAATGAGGTCGCACAGAGGTGAGGAGAGGTCAAGTTGAAATGAGGTCAGGCGTAGGCGAGGGAAGGTTAAACTGATGTAAGGAGAAGTCTAAGAGAGGTGACGTCAGGCCAGACACAGGTGAGTTCAAAAACGAAGTGACGTCAGAGTTGACATACGGTCAGGTCAGGGTAGGTCAAGTGGAGATAATGCATAATTTATATATATATATATATATATATATATATATATATATATATATAATATATATATATATATATATATATATATATATAATACACTAATGACCCACTTTCGGAGAAGAATAGGCGAAAGTAAAATGATTCGTATATTTTTATCACTAACTGTGATCCTCTTAAGCGTCTGCTAAGAGGATCACAGTGATCGAAATAAAAGGATCTTTTTACTTTCGCCTATTCTTCTCCGAAAATGGGACATTAGTATTATTTTACCAATGTGCTACGACATTACCTTGTGATATATATTATATATATTATATATATATATATATATATATATATATATATATATATATATATAATAGTGTGTATTGGCATACTGAGCATGGGAATAAACTGGAATGCAATTCAGATCGCAACAACGAAGGAAGTAGATGTTAGTAAAAGTGAATGACAAGAAGGCAAGAGAGAGAGAGAGAGAGAGAGAGAGAGAGAGAGAGAGAGAGAGAGAGAGAGAGAGAGAGAGAGAGAGAGAGAGAGAGAGAGAGAGAGGGGGGGGGGAGGATAGCGAGGGAGTTGGAGAGTGAGTGGTAGAAGATACAGGTAGGAAAGGGAGAGGGAGAGGAAGAAAAAGAGGAAAATCAAGTTAAATAGGGAAGGGAAAGGGAGAGGAAGAGGAAATGGGATGAGGAGGGAGTGGAACAGGGAAATAAAGTGAAGTGGAGAGAGAGATAAGGAGAAGAAGAGAAAGAAGAGGGAGCGAGAATGGAAGAGGGCAAGGCAGAGGCAGAGAGAGAGGTGGAGAAAAGATTTGAATGAATGAAGGAAAAGAAGAGAGAGGGAGAGGAGAGAGAGGAAGAGAAGGTGAGACGGAGAGAGAGGAGACTACGAAGGAAAAAGAGGCAAAAGTTTGTGAAACAAGATGCGAGAGACTGATACAGGGAGGACGC